>NC_138884.1:44994121-45594121 GCF_965194825.1 Balaenoptera physalus | reverse complement strand
TAAAATGGACAGTTAGCCTCTTGAAAGAGGTTAAAAATCCATACGGAATGTCTCAGAAGGGTTTAGTTGTTCAGTGGCTTTCACTCTTCCTCACAAATTATTTAAAAATGGAATTTTTGTTCAAGATGTCTACCATTAGCGTGAAACTTATTTTCCAGTTTTATTGAGACGTAATTGACACATGACACTGTGTAAGTTTAAAGTGTACAACAGAATGATCTGATGTATGTATATATTGTGAAATGATTACCACAATAAGCTTAGTTAACAAACATCACTTCACATTGTTACACATTCTTTTTCTTGTGATGACAAGTGTGAAGTTTGATGCTTACCTGGTTCTCTTCTTTTGGACTTTGGCAAATCTAAGAATTAATCCTACCACACATAGCCTATACTAGTCTACCCAAATCTAACAGTTAGTACAGACATTAACACATTTATTTGTTTGTATGTTTTATTGAGCGCAAGATAATCATCTCATTCTCAGAAGCAATGAAATCACCGAAAGAGCCAAATCTTGAGAAAGCCTCGTAGAGTTGCCCTGTTACTAGATAAAGCGCTTGGAATATATAAGTATGTTGTGTCACGCGTCTTCCTGTGACCTGTGATTGTTACTTGAAAGTGTGGAAATGCAGAACAGATCTCCTGTTATTATGAAAGGCCCATCTGTGACAGGTGGAAAGGAGGACGCTATGTTAAGAGCTTGTTCTGTGCAGTTCTCATGGAGGTGACTTGTGTCCTATAGGGAATGTCTCCAGGCTGCATTCCACTCTGGGTTCTTTGCCTCTGGCAGTTCTCCGTGATCACTCCTGTATTGGGGTCCCCCACGCCACTCCCAGGCTCCATGATTCACTGGAAGGACTCATAGGAATCAGCCTAGCGTTATATTCACAGCTGTGATTTCTTACAGCAGAAGGACACAAAGTACAGTCAACAAAGGAAAAGGCAAGTGGACCAAAGTCTGGAGGAAACCAGAGGCAAGTTCCCTCGAGTCCTCTGCCAGTGGAACCACACAGGACACGCTTAAGTCCTCCAGCGATGAGGACAACATGTGTGAAATGTTGCCAACCAGGGAAGTTTAGCCTCAGCCTAGGAGCCCAGGCTTTTATGGGGGATGGTCATGTAGGCACCCTCTCCCTGGTACATATCAAAATCCCAGATTCCAGAAGGAAAGCAAGTGTTCAGCACCAACCACATTGTTTGCATAAACATCTTAGGCAGCAGTGAGCCACTCTTATCAATTCTGGGAGTGGTGAAAGCCCTCCCAAAATTCAGGTGCCTAGACACCAGCAAGCCTTTCTCAGGATGGTGACTCAGGCCTGCGATGTTATCACTGTTATCTCTTTTGGTTCTGATTTTTTTTCTTCCTTTCCTTCAGTCTTTCTTACTTTCAATCTTATATTCTATTATTTTAATAAGATGATCTGATTTAACACCCTTAGTTTCTTACATGACAATACCAGCATGGTCCTGCGCTAAGGTGGACAGAACACACCAAGTCCTTCTGAAGCTCTGGAGGCTCTGCTCCTGAGGAGGGCACGACCAAGGCCCTTCATTCATTACCTAAGAAATGGTCATTCCCTAGTAAGGCGCTTAATCTGTCACATTTCAAAAATAAGTGATGCCACATTTCAAAAATAAGGACTCAGGGTGATTTCCCTGAGTCCTTAAGAGCGATGGCTCATAGAGGACACCTCTGGACTGGCCCTCTCTATAGGAGAGAACAAGGAGCCTGCGCTAGAAAGAATGGAAAGGCCTAGAAATGACCAATTGGCCCTGAAAATTGAGTCAGTGAACAAGTGTCTGTTAGGCACGGACGGTGTGGAATGTGGTTAAGGATGGTCTGAGTTAGCTAGGAGGTACCATCGTGGTCCTTCTCAGACACAAACTCTTCCGGGAATTCAACTGGCAGACACAACTAAACTTGAAAACTTCCTGAATTTCAACAATGCCACCGAGTGCCTTCTGCTTGCCAGAACTAGACTGGTCAGTGACGGTCTGAGGAGAAACTTAAAGTACTTTGGAAATAAGGCAGACTTAGAGAGTGGTAGCGAACATGGCACCCACCTAGCATACAAACCTTGTGAGACCCTGAGGGTCATGAGTATAACGGATTGTGGCTGAGCCGGAAGGGACTCACCGATCCAAGTCACTCAGCAAGGCCACCACAGGCCAATCCAGAAGCTAAGAGTATTATTTTCCTCGGGCTGCAGTAACAAAATGCCACATTCAGACGGTTAAACAACAGAAATTTATTTTCTCACAGTTCTGGTAGCGAGAAGTCCCAGATCGAGGTGTTGGCAGGGTTGGTTTCTTCTGAGGCCTCTCTCCCTGGCTGACAGATGACTGTCTTCCTGCTGTGTCCTCACATGGTCTTTCCTCCGTGTGCACACTTCCCTGGTGCTTCTCTGTGTCCAGATTTCCTCTTCTAGTAAGGACACCAGTCAGATTGGATTAGGACCCACCCTAATGGCCTCCTTTTACCTTAATCACCTCTTTAAAGACCCTTTCTCCAAATACAGTCACATTCTGAGGTACTGGGGGTTAGGGCTTCAACATAACAGTAGGTTAAAGGAATTCCCTACCATTTGAAGTAGTTTAATGTTGAACTAAACACATATTGGTATCACTTTAAGTCAATGGAACTTCTTAATGAGAAATCTTCCTAAATTTTGTACAAATGACCCAATTTGCATATTACTATTTTCAACATATACAGGAGGCCACTGGGTTAGTGCTATTCTCCCAGTAGTCCTAAAACAGTCTAGACTCACAGTTAAATACTTTAATTCCTTTAATTTCATTAATTTATTTAATTCCTTGAAGCTGCTAATAGAATATGCCCACTACCCAGCACTCCTTTGAGGCATTCCTTAATAACACTAAGCATACTTCATTTTCTTCTTTTGTGTTACTCTTGAAGTTTAGAAGCCAATTCATTTGTCAGAACTAAATTTGTGCCATGTATCAAATAACATACTTTTATTTGCAGTGTTCTAGTATTGTATTCAACAGCCATATATTGATTTTGAGACAGGCTGGGACCTGGGACCCTTTGCTGGGACCTGGGGCCCTTTGCTGCAGTGTTGCAGTGCTTGCACCTCGACACACCTCTCCTCAAGCAACAAAATAACAAAGAAACTGTATGGGACTAAAAATAACGACGTGCATGCCCAGTTGGGGCAAATTCTGGACAAAAGATACAAAGAGACCAAAAAACCCAACTGCCACTTTTGAAGATCCCAGAGCAAAAGCAGGGTACTGCACGTGCCCCCTGCACACAACACCACCTAAGCGGTGGGCAAACCACCTAAGCCACCCTTCTGGCCCGACCCCTGGACACACCCCTGCCCTCACGCCATATAACAGGGGTCCCCAACCCCCAGGCCACAGCCTGGTAGGAATCACGCTGCACAGCAGGAGGTGAGTGGCAGGGGAGCGAGTAAAGCTTCATCTCCTGCTCCCCATCGCTCACATTACTGCCTGAAACATCCCCCCACCCCACCCCCTGCCGGTCCGTGGAAAAATGGTCTTCCATGAAACCGGTCCCTGGTGCCAAAAAGGTTTGGGGACCACTGCCATATAAGCAGCAAGCTCGCCCCCGCTTAGGGAGCACGCAAGCAAAGGAACCTGTTGTTTGTTCTCGCTCCCCCCTGCTGCAGCAGGGGCCCCAATAAAGCCTTGCCTGAATTTCTTGTCTGGCCTTTGATCAATTTTTATTGTTTAAGGACGCCAAGAACCCTGGTCGGTAACAATTTCAAAATACGGTCTTGATGTCACTGGAAGTAATTTTTTTCTGACTTTTTCTCTGTTTTCAACATCTTTGCCAGCAAAAGATATGTTCCCAGATGTCTTCTAAAATGTTTTCTTCCTGATCATTTAGAAAGATTGGGAACGAAAGAGTATTGAGAAACTTGAGCTGTACTTTTGCTGCACAGGAAGGGTGAGCTGTGTTCCATCCTAGATTAATAATATTTCAAGCAGGAGGGAAAAAAAAAAAGTAAAAGCCTATAACTTTAGCAATGTGTTTGAAAAATACTTGATTTCAATAATATTTCTATCATGCTTACGTTGCAGCTGTCTAAACAATACAGATAACAAAAGCATGTCAATTAAAAGCAGCATTTAGGACCCAGTTTCACAGATCTGCATTGGCCCTGGGGTTCGGATTATTTCAGGGCCAGGCGCTGTGAGTTCCTGTGTGGTGTAGTTGTGCTCAGCCATGGGGCAGGTGGGTTCCCTCTTGCTGTAGGAGAAGGTGGTGGGACACACGGAGATGGTTATCTCTTTCTGCTTTTGACTCTCCTGACTTGTTTCCACCAAGAGGCCATAAACCCAAACTGGAAATACTGATTAAGTGCATACTTTTTCCAACACATTGACCACAACTTGAGATTTTCATGGCGGAATATATTACCTAAATGTCTGGAAAGCAAATATTTTAAGTGCACTTTAGGTAGATGTTTGCTTACTTTAATCAAGCAGAAGGAGAGATTATTCTTTTCCCTTCTGGAACGTGTTGAGGTAAACTTATCTACAGAAGGGAAAACTTTAGAGTTCACCTGGTACAAAGCACCCGCATCCGGATAAACTAAGGTTGTTACCGAGTCCAAGCTTGCTGTGCTTGCCCCACGACAGGCCAATAAATCAGAGATGACGCATTGAGGGAAAGAATACGACTTTATTCGGAAAGCCAGCAGACCGAGAAGACGGCAGACTGAAGTCTCAAAATAACCATCTTATCGGGGTTTGGATGCCAGTTTCTTCTATAGCACAGAGATGGGGAGGAGATGAGGCGGTAAAGTAAAAGGGCCATAAGTTTTGCGAATATCCCCTGGAATGGCCAGCCTCAGGGAGGGGATGTGTTAATTTCTTTTTAATTGCAGCCATCCACAGGTGGACAGAGTCCGTCTGTTTCTCTGAACAAAGGCACTTTGGATTAACATTCAGACAGAGGAACAGGGTTCCCAGAGGCAGGCCATTATGTATCCTTTTAGTGAACAAAAGCAGCGGAAGGCAAAGGTTAAAGTAAAAGAAACAGATCCACCGTGTAGTCAGATTTGGTTCTTCCCTGTAACAAGGTCTCAAAGAGTGAGCGACTCCCTCCAGGTCACATATAATAATAATATATATAACAATAAAAATTATTCTGGTAGAGAAAAGAATGCAGAACTCTAGCCACTCTAACTCCTTCGTTAAAAAATGAGATTTATTTGCAGGATAAGAATGATGCTGCTGTTAAAAACAATAATAGAAATAGCAAGTTTGAAAACTTTCACGTGGACCTATTCAGGTGCTTAATTGGCATTTAAGGCCTTCTAAGTATCTGTACTAGCCTCCTTCAGGTCAGCCTGTGTTGCTGGGAAACTGCTTTTCTCACTACTCTCTGGACAAAACTCTGGGTCTAGTTTCCATTATTCCGTGGAGTGTTTTTAGATCCCACCCGTTGTTAAACACACACACTTTTGTTATTAATACAAGAACAGATTTTTCAGAGTTTTTTCTTTGTCTTTTATTGTTAAAATTTTTTTAATTGAGGTATAACTGATGTAACATTACATTGGTCGCAGGTGTACAATGTCATGATTTGATGTTTGTAGATGTTGCAGAGTGATCACCGCAATAAGTCCACTTAACATCCACCACCTCACATAGTTACAACACTTTTTGTCTTGTGATGAGAATTTTGAAGAGCCACTCTTCTAGCTACCTTTAAATATGCAATACAGTATTATTAACGTACATAGTCACCATGCTGTGAAAGTTCCATCCCCATGACTTACTCATTTTATAACTGGAAGTTTGTACCTTTTAACCTCCCTCACCCATTTGGCTCACTCATCCCCTGCCTCAGGCAGCCACCAGTCTGTTCTCTGTCTGTGAGCTTGACATTTTTTTGTTTGTTTTTTAAGGTCCCATATATGTGAGATTATATGGTATTTATCTTTTTCTGTCTGGCTTATTTCACTTAGCATAGTGCCCTAAAGGTCCATCCATGATGTTGCAAACAGCAAGGTTTCATTCTTTTTTATGACTGAATAATCAAAAACAGATTTTGTATTGGTTCTTTAGTAGATGCCAGCTTCTGATATCAGCTTTTAGGTGAAATTCTTGTTAATCTTTTTATGTGTGATTTTATGAGTCAGAGTTCAGAAGACCATTTGGATTTGCTATTGTAGGCAGATGTTGAAAATTCAGTTTTTTAATAGAATCTTGTACTGTTTTGTAGATTTTACTTTTTGGATTTGATTCTCAAAAAGAAATCTTAACCTGTAAAATGTTTCTTACTTCCTTTTCTTACCAGGAAGAGATATTAGGAATCATCTAGGAAACAAATGTAGCAGTTTTATGCAATTTAAGCAATAAAAATGAGTTTCAAAATCCTCCTTTACTACCAGTAAAGCTTGAATTTTGTACTTAAATATAATATTTTCCCCCTTCCCCTTTTACCCAAGATTTACCCGCCTATTAATGTGCTGCCCTCGTTGTCTCGGTGAATGAAGTGGGCTATTGGAGAAGGTATGACCAGAAAGGATCATGCCGATGTATCTAACCAGCTGGTACGTATGTTTTCTCCAGGACTGTGTTTAAAGAAATGAATACTTTCTCAGTTCATTCTGCTGTCTTATACCTCTTGTCTTTCTTCCATATCACTTTTCTTCTCCCCCCATCAAAGTAGAATTTTAATATAGAATATATAATATAGAAGACTGGAATACAGAAACATTCATTAGAGCCAAACAGTCTTTTTCATAAGGATAACTGCTCATGACAAAGATTAAAGATCACATGCTTGAAACCCACCTCTAATGCTGTATGAGGTAGTTTTTTAATAAAAAAGGCATAAGATGATTAAGTTTTTAGTAGTAACCTTTATTATAGAGTATTTCTGAAAGACTATTCTAACTAATTTTTTGTTTAACATATTAGGCAATCACCAGAACGCTAAGGAATACAGCTGTGTATATTCTATGAAATCCTTGGTTTCTATAGTCCTGAGATTGTATACCAAGCATAATTAAAGAAAAATACATTTGACCTTAAAGTAGAAATGATAAATAAACCTACTGATAACACAGATATTTTTTTTTGAATAGAATTTAGAGATGGATTTCTCCTATTGTGTAAGTTGTGATTTTTAAATGCGCTACAAAATGGAAGCTCATTGATATATTGAGGGAGTGTATTTTTTGTAGAGTGTTAGTAATGTCTATGTATTGCATGCCTGAAGACTCCTTTCTTAGTGAGACTACTGTATAATAAAGTCTTTCCAGTACTTGCATATGTGAATTATGTTTGGAAATAATGTGAAATACTGTGAAGATAGCTACAGCAATACACTTACATAGCCCAGAGTACCGTTACCATTTATAAAGGTTCATGTAAACCTTCTTTTCTCTTTAGTATGCGTGCTATACTATTGGTAATGATGTGCAGGCCATGAAAGCCGTAGTTGGAGAAGAAGCCCTTACCTCAGATGATCTGCTTTACTTGGAATTTCTGCAGAAGTTTGAGAGGAACTTCATTGCTCAGGGTAAGATTACTATTTTCCTATGAATAGAAACAGCATCATATGTAGTTTTGAGGACTTCTTCCCTAGTCTGAGAGAATTTACATTGGTCTCCATACAGTTTTCCTTCTGATGAGAGAAGAGGTTCTTCCAGCCGCCTGCCATGTCTTTGTTCTTAGCCCTCTGGTTCCTTCCCCTCTACCTTCGATGTCTTTATCCCTTTATTTAGCTCCTGTCTTATTTTTTATCTTCCTTACAACCGGCCTTCTGCTCTCCTACCTCCATTGCCGCTTCTCCTCCCTCTTAACCTCTCTGCAATGCTCTCCTCTGGCTTTGGGGGTTTTGGACGTTCCCAGTCCATCTGTTTTCATCCTCCTGATTTCTTATCTTCCTGCTTCTTAATTGTTAATGTTCCCAAAGGCTTAATTACCTGTTCTTTCTGTGCTTTTTTTCCCCTATGCTGATGACTAACTTCCTGTGTATGAGCCTTTACCCTCTTTCTGAAGCTCTAATCCCACATCTCCAGCTAGGAAGCCTGTGTTTATGCCACCATCCTCTCTGGCTCAGCGTGGTGAGAGCCAGAGTATTTTCCCAACTGACCACCTGCCTAGCAATTCCCTTTTCAATTTCTGTCTACCTCTGGCATGACCATTACCCTAGTTAGCCCAAGCTCAGGAATTGGGCATTCTTAAACCTCTTCATTTATTCTCCAGTCATCAAATATTTGCTAATTTGCATTGTTCTCCTTTGAAACATCTTATCCTGTTCTCTTTTCATTCCTATTAAAAAAACTTAGGCCAGTGTTTCTCAAAGTTGAATATGCTTTTGAATCTACCAGGGATCCTGTTGAAGTGCAGATTCTGATTCGGTAGGTGTGGGTGGGGCCAGAGAGCCTGTATTTTGACAAGTTCCTGGGTGACGTTGAAGCTGCTGATCTCTGACCACTCTTTGTGTCCCAAGACCTAGTCCAGACCTTTGTCCCATCATCCTTGACCGTTAGTGCCAGCATCTTCACCAGTCTCCCTGACTCTCTATGTGCCATTGCCGGGGTAAATTTAGTATTAATTTTATTGATTGTCCTTCTGTTAAAAAGTCTATAATGGTTTTTATTACATAGCATGTGTAGGGCTTTCAAGCTGTTTTGTTTGGTCTCTTCCCTGCCACCCCTGCTAATGCTGGTAAACTCTATTTTTGACCTCAGTGATACTTACAAACGATGTGTTTATTTTGGAATAATGTATCAGCTGCACACTTAGGATTTGTGCACTTTTCTATTTGTGTGATACATTTTTTAAGTAACATTAAAATCCCCAGAACATATGATTGTTGGGTTTTCTAAAAAAAAAAAAAAAATTTATGCAGAACCTTAATATCTTAAAAAGATAAAAATTATTCTGGTAGAGAAAAGAATGCAGAACTCTAGCCACTCTAACTCCTTCGTTAAAAAATGAGATTTACTTGCAGGATAAGAATGATTCTGCTATTAAAAATAATAATAGCAATAGCAAGTTTGAAAACTTTCACATGGACCTATTCAGGTGCTTAATTGGCATTTAAGGCCTTCTAAGTATCTGTACTAGCCTCCTTCAGGTCAGCCTGTGTTGCTGGGAAACTGCTTTTCTCACTACTCTCTGGACAAAACTCTGGGTCTAGTTTCCATTATTCCGTGGAGTGTTTTTAGATCCCACCCGTTGTTAAACACACACACACGCACGCACGCACGCACACGCCCAACGTCTCGCCTGCGGGCTTTCTCCCTTTCTCTGATTCCCAGGGGTACTTACTGTCTAGACCCTCATTTCCACATTTGGTCACATCCAGTCCTGGGAGACCTGACTGCTTTGTGTCTCTTTTTTATACTTCATGCTCACAGTGCTAGACCCATAACAATAAATTTTGAATAATGCTGATATGTTGGAAGTACTTGGCCTTTATTCATCTAATCTCAATGTTTTGTAAGGTCCTTAACGAAAAGCACACTGTCTGTGAGACTTTGGACATTGGCTGGCAACTGCTCCGAATCTTCCCCAAAGAAATGCTGAAGAGAATCCCTCAGAGCACCTTGAGCGAACTCTACCCTCGAGAGTCTGCAAAGCATTAGCTGCTACTTCATCGCTGGCTCGATGCTCTTGTGAAATACTGGTTCTGTTTTCTTTATTCCTTTTGCACTCGCCCATCCCCACCTTTGTGTTGGAGTTTACTGTGTTGCCCTGTAATTAAAAACAAAGAATAGGTAACATATTGTGCCAGTGTTGCAATGTTTCAAACTGCTAACAGACTTTAAAATATCCCCTGTTCAGAAAACCTGGACCTGCAATGCTTTGTTTAAAGTAGCTGAGGGTTGGAGGTGAACTTTTCGTACTGATGTGTGTATTTGTACGTAGTGGTGTAGTTAGCTGCCTAGTGTCCTCATTATTTGGGTCTCTCAGACCTTCCCTGTCCACCCCCTCCAGAGTATCACTATCTGAAGTTACAATGCTTTGATCTCCAAACTAGGGACAAGATAGGGTCTGAAAGACGCTTCCTCTCCGAGCCGAGACGCTTTCCTGAGCACTTGTTTTAAGATTTCGGTGTGCCTCTGGGTCTGCTCTAAGCAGACGGCTTTTCCTGTCCACCTGCTGTTTCCTGTTTAATGAATAGATTAGAAAAGGAGTTTCCTTTTCCTCTTTGGTACGGATGACTTTCAACTCCTGTGTCTTACCATTCTCCCTCCCTCTGAGTAACACAGAATCATGCAGCTTTTGCCCAACTGGCATTGATCTGATAGTAGTGAGATGCCCTGTCTTGATGATCCCTTACTGGGTTTCCATGCAGAGGAATCATAATGAAAATAATTAATAGAATTGTTGGTTGGAAAGAGTTGGGATACAATATTTTAAGAGAGAAAAAACCTATATCGGTTCTACATTCGGACATGCTAACAGTGGTTTTAAGTTTCTAAAGTGTTGACCGGATGCTAGAGGCAAGGTGGGGAAGAGAAAGCTCTTCTGTGTATGGAGTTTTATATATATATATAATCTATGGATATTTTAAACTCTGTTAGATAGCAGCCTTTGGAAAATCCCCTGTTTGGTCCTGCTTTCTGACCTATCTGCCTTTTCAGGGTAATCTTGAGGCACAAGTGATAGCATTTAAAAGCTTTAGTCTTTTAATTCCTCCTCCTTCCTGCTGCGAGCCCTGAGCTGTCTTCTATGCACTTCTGACATGTCTACTGTTTGGTCTCTCTGTGTTCTTTGTTACTTGGGTGCAATAGCAACTTCTCTGTGCATTCCATCTTTCTTTCAAGTTGTGTAAAGTTCTTCACTTTTTTTCTCTGAGGGTGTAGGGGGTGGGGGGAGTCAGCATGATTTTATATATATATATATATATACTTTTTTTATGATTATATTTTAATGTAGAAAATGTGACCCAGATATAAAATGAAGATAAATATTAAATTAAATGGAAGTTACCTAAATTGACTCTGTATCTTCTAATCAGAAAAGCAATAGCAACAAGCAAATATATAATAATGCACCTCTCTTTGATTGCCAGTTTTGAACATCATAACCAGTATTGTGAACCAGCCGCTTGATTCACAATATTATGAACCATGTCCCCTTTACAGGGACATGGCCCATGTTCTGTACCCTCTGCCTTTTAGGCTGCCCTTTCAAGCTCTTTTCAGTAATACCTCTTCCAACATACTGTAGTTTGATCCAAGGTTGAGAGTTGCTAGGGTGTGGGGTTGTTTGTTTGTTTGTTTGTTTTGCAGATCGTTAGTGGCTGTAAGTTCTCTGAAACTTGAAGTTTTTTTTTTTTTTTCTGTAAAAAATTGACGTTTATTGATAAGAAAAAGCCATTTTTCCCTTGAAATGAAGACTCAACTTTCAACCTACTGGCAAGAGATTCCCTGCCCTGCTTTAATCAGAAAATACAAGGCATTAATGATTAATCCCGCCCTGTTGTGTACCAAATTTTGGCATACCAAAATAATGAGATGCTTGTGACCATAAAACTCTATTTTACTATAAAGTGATCTTCTAAAAGAACAAGGGCATAAAATTCACAATAAAAACCAAACAATTACTACAGTTAATATCTGCAAGAGTCATAAAGAAAACAACCCAACTTCTCACTCTAAAAGAAACACATTTCTTGGAAAACAAAAATTCACAGTAAAAATTAAAAGGCTCATAATAACATTCACAACTCTAAACTAAGGAGAAACCAAGTAAAAAAGAGCTTTGCTAGGTTTCTAGGTAACTCATATCTGTAAACTTCTTTCTTAGAAGATGCTTCAAAACACAGTGAATAAGCATTTTAACTAAGATAATTAATATTCACTCTGCAAAGTCATGGCCAAATCAGGTCAGTTAAGTTCAACCTTAGAAGAAACAAAGTCACTTAAAACTGCTCCAAGTTGAAAAGTGATGTGTCATGATACAATTCTGACAGAAATAAACTATTTTTAAAACCAAAGATAATTGTTTTTAATTCTTCAGAGAATAATGACCCAGAACTGTTAATACATGGGAAAGAGAACTTCTGAGACTGTGCAACTAGAGTGCTCACATGTAACTTCATCAGAGATCTCCAAAAACAAATATTCTGCAAGTGCAGTGCTCAACTCTTCACCATGGACCCACAGCATAGGCCAACAAAGCCTCCTAAATTAAATGCGAGCCAAGCTTGGAAATCTCTTCTTTCGAAAACTCAAGCTTGGCCTTTAATTAAAGATCTAAGCAATGGTTCCTCTAACCAACTTGGCAGACCCAGCAAACAGACTACACAAACAAAGCCTTCTGCTTACTCAAATCCTTTCACAATACAGTACTCTTGGAACAAAAAGCTATACACAGGAACTGGGTCATTCAGCTCAATTCAAAGGTAAGGGCTGTCATTTTCCAACCTACTATTTCTCCTCTAGACAAGTCATATCTCTCTGAAGTTTTCTCTTTAAAAGGTTTGGTCATTTCTGATCATGTTTATCCTAACATGTTGGCATTTTTTTAAAAATAAATTTTATTTATTTATTTTTGGCTGCGTTGGGTCTTCGTTGCTGCGTGTGGGCTTTCTCTAGCTGCGGTGAGCGGGGGGCTACTCTTTGTTGTGGTGCGCGGGCTTCTCATTGTGGTGGCTTCTCTTGCTGCAGAGCACAGGCTCTAGGCATGCGGGCTTCAGTAGTTGTGGCACGTGGGCTCTAGAGCGCAGGCTCAGTAGTTGTGGTGCAGGGGCTTTGTTGCTCCCTGGCATGTGGGATCTTCCTGGATCAGGGCTCGGACCCGTGTCCCCTGCACTGGCAGGCGGATTCTTAACCACTGCGCCACCAGGGAAGCCCAACATGTTGGCATATTAACAGAAAGTCCTCAGGCCCACTTAACACAAGGTTTCTAACAGAAAACTTCAAGAAGAGATTTAGCTCCTATAAAGCCTCTCAACATTCCCAAATGGCTCCCATTTGGATTCTGTTTAAGTAAGGACTTACTATTGCTGTTTTGTTAATTGTCTTATGTCTGTTTTGCACTCTTTCTCTGTAGCTTTATTTCATTGTTGTTTGATTATTTTTTTGTAGTGATTTACTTTGATCCTTTTCTCTTTATCTTTTGTTTATTTATAGTAGGCCTTTTCTTTGTGGTTAGCTGAAGGCTACATAGAAATCTTGTAGTTCTAAACATCTATTCTTTTACTCTCACCCAAACTTTGTGTCCTTATAGTCAGTTTCCTTCTTTTTATATTGTTAACAAATTTTAACTTTTATCTCAGGATTAAAGTACTTTATACAGCACCATTACAGTGTTATTATGCTATATTTGTGTGTGTGTGTATGAGTTTACCATTGAAATTTATGCTTTTGTTTGCTTTTGCATTTCTGTTCACATGTTTTCATTTCAAAGTGATCTCCCTTAAGCATTTCTTATAAGGCAGGTCTAGTAGTGATGAACTCACTTTGATTTTGTTGACTTTATCTCTCCTTTATTTTTAAAGCATAATTTTGCTAGGTATGGTCATTTTTGCTCACAGGTTTTTTTTTTTTTTCAGTACTTTGAATATATCATCCAACTCTCTCCTGGCCTGTAAGGTTTCTGCTGAGAAATTCACAAATTGTTTTCTGGGAGTTCCCTCATATGTGCCAAGTCACTTTTCTCTTGTTCCTTTCAATATTCTCTCTTTGTACTTCACATTTAACAAGTTGATTATAACGTGATTGCGTGTAGTCTTCTTTGTGTTGATCCTATACTGAGCCCTTTGAACTTCTACTGCTACACTATTTATTTTCTAGATTATCTTATATCCTTTTTGTTCTTCAGTTCCTTCATTATTGCATTCTTTTGTGGTTGATGTTTTTCCCAGTTTACCATTTTGATTCTCTTCTTATTTCTTTTCTGTATACTTGTGAGGTAGTTTTCTTAGTGCTTATCCTAGGGGTTAAAGTAAACATCTTAATTTTATGAAAAAACAAATTTGAAGTAATAACATTTTTATTTAATAATAACAAAAATTCTGCTTATTTACATCCCACATCCTCGTTTACACTGCACTTGTCACAAATGACATCCTTATGTATTGTGTGCCCATTAATAGCCTTATAATAACTATTTTATATATTTGTCTTTTAAATCACATTTTGAAAAGAGGTGTTACAAACCCTAACTGCAAATGTGTTGGCCTTTTAAACTTAGTGTAGTTACCTTTACCATTGTTCTTTAATTCTTCATATGGTTTCAAGTTACGTTTCATTTCAGCCTGAAGGATTCCTTTAACAGTTCTTATTGAGCAGATCTACTAGTAATGAACTTCGTCAGTGTTTCTTTATATGAATGTCTTAATTTTCCTCTATTTAAAAAAATTCTGGTAAAATATACATAACATAAAATTTATCATCTTAACAATTCAAGAGTGCAGGCCAGAGGCATGAAATATATTTACACTGCTGTGCTATCATTACCATCATCCATCCACAGAACTTTTCATCTTGCGAAACTATAATAGTCTGTACTCATGAAACAACAACTCTCCATTTCCCTTGCCCCCTCACCCCTGGAAACCACCATTGTACTTTCTGTCTCTGTGAATTTGATTACTCTATGTACTTCATATAAGTGGGATCATACAGTATTTGTCCTCTTGTGACTGGCTTATTTTACTTAGCGTAATGCCTGAAGGTTGGTCCATGTTGTAGCATGTGTCAGAATTCCCTTCCTTTTTAAGACTGACTATTGATTTATTGTTTGTATAGGTCACATTTTGTATATCCCTTCATCCCTCAATGGACCCTTGAGTTTTTTCACCTTTTGCCTATAGTGAATAATTCTGCTATGAACATGGGTGAACACATAACTCTTTGAGTTCATAATTTCAATTCTTTTTGAGTATTTAATAGGAACTCGAATTATGGGATCATATGGTAATTCTATTTTTAATGTTTTGAGGAACCACCATACTGTTTTCCTTTCTGTGTGCACCATTTTCCATACCCACCAACAGTGTACAAGTGTATACATACTGGATATTAACCTTATCAGCTATAGGATTTGCAAATATTTTCTCCCATTCAGCAGGTTCGTTTTATTTTTTGATGAAAGAAGTATTTTTAAATTTTGAATACCTAGTTTATCTATTTCTTTTATTACCTCCACTTTTGGTGTCATATTCAAGAACTCTTGGCCAAATTTCATGTCATGGTTTTCTTCCCAGAACTTTCTTCTAAGAGTTTTATAGTTTTAGGTCTCACATTTAGGTCATTCATTCACTGAGTTAATTTCTGTATGTGGTGTAAGGTAAGGGTCTACCGTCATTCTTTTGAATGTGGATATTGTTTTTCCAGTACCATTTGTTGAAATCGCTATCCTTTCCCCATTGGGTGGTCTTGGCACGCCTGTTGAAAATCATTTGGTGATGTATATACGGGTTTACTTCTGGGTTGCTGTTTTGTTCCACTGGCCTATTCTCCGTCCTGTATGTGTGTTTATGCCAGTACTATTTTGATTACTGTGGTTGTGTAGTAGGTTTCGAAATCAAGAAATTTGAAACTTCAAATTTTGTTCTTTTTCCACATTATTTTGACTATTCAGGCCTTTTAAATTCCATATGAACTTTAGGGTGAATTTTACTACTTCTGAAAAAACCTCACTGTGATGTTTAAAGAGATTGCTTTTAATCCGTACATCCCCTTAAGTCGTGTTGACATATTAACAACATTAAGTCCTCCAATCTGTGAACATAAGATGCCTTTACATTTGTTGGTGTCTTCATTAATCTCCTTCAGCAACGTTTTCTAGTTTTCAATGTACATGTCTTTTGTCCCGCTGGTTAAGTTATTCCTCGTCTTTTACTATATTTCATGATATTTTAAATGGTATTTTTTTTTAACTTTCCTTTTCAAACTTTTCATTCTTAGTGTATAGCGAAACAACTGATTTTTGAGTGTTGATTTTGTATCTGGCAAATTTTCTAAATTCATTTATTAATTCTAACAGATTTTTTTTGGTGCTTGTGTGTTGTCTCTGAACAAATATAATTTTATTTCTTCCTTTCCGATTTAGATGCGTTTTATTTTTTATCTTGCCTTATGTATTTGGCGAGGAATTCCAGTACTTTGCTGAATAGAAGTGGTGACAACAGGCATCCTTCCTTTGTTCCTGATCTTAGGGAGAAAGATTTCACCACTGAATATAATAGCTGTTGGTTTTCTATCTGTGACCTTTGTTATGTTGAAGTCATCAACTTGTATTCCTGGTTTGTTGAGTTTTTTTTTTTTTTTTTTAATCATAATATGGCATTGAATTTTGTCAAATGTTTTTTCTGCATCAATTAAGATGATCACATGGAGTTTAGTCCCTTCAATCTGTTTATGTGCTATACTACATTGATTGATTTTCATATGTTGAACCAACCTTGCCTTGCAAGAATAAATCCCATTTGGTCATGATGTATAATCCTTATAATGGGCTGTTCTGTCTCTTATTATTTTAAAGGGTTTTTGCATCAGTATTCATAAGGGATATTGGTCTGTAGTGTACTTTTCTTGTAGTGTCTTTAGGTTTGTAATTGATGTAATGTTAACCTCATAGAATGAGTGAAGATACATTCTCTCCTCTTAAATTGTTTGGAAGAACTTGAGAAGGATTGGTGTTAATTCTTCTTTAAGTTGTTGGTAGAATTCACCATGAAGATACCTGGTGCTGGGCGTTCAGTTGTTGGGAGATTTTTGATAACTGATTCCGTATCTTAACTTCTAGATCTGTTCAGATTTTGTATTTCTTGGTACGATGTGTGTTTCTAGGAATGTGTTCATTTCATCTAAGTTATCAAATTTGTTGGTCTACAACTGTCAATAGTACTCTATTGTAAGCCTTTTTATCTCTACAAAATTGGTAGTAATGTCCCTTTCTTCATTTCTGATTTTACATATTTTGTTCTTATCTCTTTTTTTTAATAGTCAATCTAACTAGTTTTGTCAATTTTGTTGATCGTTTTCCTCTTTTTACAGCTATTTTGAGGCATAACTGACAAAACTGTAATATATCTAAAACGTAAAATGTGATTATTTGATATACGTATATATTGTGAAAGGATTCTCACAATCAAGTTAATTCACATACCCATCACCTGTCATATATTTACTTTTTGTGTGTGAGGACACAAATTCTACTCTCTCAGAAATTTTCAGTTACAGAATACAGCATCATCAGTTAGTCCCCATGTTACACATTAGCTCCTCAGACCTTATTCCTTCATTTTATCCCTCATGTTATAACTGAAAATTTGTATCCATTTACCAGCGTGTTCCCATTTCCCCCCATGCCCAACTGCAGGCAACAATTTCTGCTCTGTGTTTCTATGATTCCAACTTTTTTTTTAGATTCCACACATAAGTGATACCGTGCAGCATTTGTCTTTTCTCCATCAGGCTTATTTCACTTAGCATAATGTTCTCCAGGCTCATTCATGTTCTTGCAAGTGTAAGGATTTACTTTAAGGCTGAATAATATCCCATTGTGTATGTTATATATGTATATTTGTGTGTGTGTGTGTGTGTGTGTATGTATCAGATTTTGTTTATCCATTCATCTGTGAGAGACAGGCAGGTTCTTTCCATACCATTACTGTGAATAACATTTCAAAGTTTGTTTTTGTTTTTGTTTTTTTCCCGTACCACGTGGCTTGTGGGATCTTAGTTCCCCAACCTCGGATTGAACCCAGGCCCTCCCCTCAGCAGTGAGAGCACGAAGTCTTAACCACTGGACAGCCGGGGAACTCCTAAAAAAATATTGTTTCTTTTTGCTATATGACCAGAAGTGGAGTTGCTGGATCACATGGTATTCTAATTTTATTTTCTTGAGGAATCTCCATACTGTTTTCAGTACTGGTTGTACCAATTTACATTCCCAAAAACAGTGCACACAGATTCCCTTTTCTCCACATCCTCACCGGCATTTATCTCTTGTCTTTTTCATAATACACATACTAACAGGTGTGAGGTGATATCTCATTGTGGTTTTGATTTGCATTTCCCTGATGATTGGTGATGTGAATCACCTTTTCCTATACCTGTTCCCCAAATGTTTGTCATCTTTGGAAAAATGTCTTTTTAGGTCATTTGCCAACTTTTAAATTGTGTTATATGGTGTTTTTGCTACTGAGTTGTATGAGCTCCTTGTATACTTTGGATATTAACTTCTTTTTAGACACGTGATTTGCAAATATTTTCTCACACTCCATAGGGATGGGGAGGATATAAGTTGCTTGTCTGAGGTCACACCGCCGGAAGGGAAGGCTCTAAGAGTCCCAAGTTTCTCTTCCTCGCCCCTCTTGCTTCCTGCCCCTGGAATGTGGGCTCCCCCCAGATGGAGCAAAGTACCTGTCAAGCAGCATCAAATATCCAGTGCAATCAAGACAAGTTCTATGATATGAAAGCAAGTCCTCAGGGCCAAGGCCCATGGTCCTGCTAACTCCCTGGGAAAGAGGCCTCAAACATCACTCGTGATATCAGAGAGAGCCAAGGACACACACAGGGAACGTTGCCCTGGGCAGTGGCCACTTCATGCTTCATGGTGTGTGACCAGTGTGAGAACGCAAGGCCGTAGGAGGGCCCCATGCTTGGCTAAATACTCTGCCACCACCATCTTGAAATTCTTGATAATTATTGAACAAGGGCCCTGTATTTTCATTTTACACCCAGCCCTGTAAATTATGTAGCTGGTCCTGCTTCTGGGAAAGTTGCTTGGTCACCTTCTCCCTGCCTTCCCTGTCCCCAGTCTCAGGACTTTGTGCAGGGCCAGGGCTGCACACAGTCACTGTAAGAGATGCTTTTCCGACCACCGTTTGGAACCAAAACAAAACCAACAAAAGCCCCAGATCCATGCAATTAGCCAATATCTCCTCACCAAGACAAAGCCCCTCTGCCTGGAAAGATGCTGCTACTGGCTTGAGACTCCTTTTCCCCCTGAACATCCTACCCTCCAAGGTCTTGCTGCCATTTTCATGTGACACAAGTCAAATGACCAGGGGCTTTTTTCCCCTCTGCATTTTCCTGCATAGATTTGCACCTGTTTCTGTGGCTAATGTTACTGTTGGGTTTCTGTTTTCCCATCTCTGTCCTCTCATCCCTGCTCACACACTGCACACACAATCATAAATTATATTCCAGACAGGCCAGGAATCTCTCCTCACACACATCCCTAATAAAATGTTTATCTGATGGTTTCAAGACCCTAAGCTGCCTCCAGCCAATTTTTGCTAACATACGTCACCCCTGGGACTAGCCAGAGGTGGGCAGTCAAACGTTAGCATCAACACATCCTTTAGAAGGTCCCTAAGAGGGCTACATGCTCCAGGGCTATTCCTGGAAAGTTGGTCACAACCTGTGGGATGGCCAGACATTCCCCCCAGTCCCAGGAAGGGGAGGATGAGGTCAGAGAACTTGCAATGTCGTGACCCTTTGATATGCCTCTCACAAGGACAAGCTCTCCTCGAAGGAAGGTTATACATAACTGAGTGTTTCTGTCCAGGTGGTACTTATAATAACCAAAGGAATTAATGCAGATTAGTTTTCTTTGGTGTCTGGGTGTGGTAGGCATGATGTCCCAAAGATGTCCACGTCCTAGTCCCTGGTACCTGTGAATATGTTACATTACATGGCAAAGGGGAAGTAAGGTTACAGATGGAATTAAGGTTGCTAATCAGCTGACTTCAAAGATGAGATTATCCCGAATTGTCCAAGTGGGACCAATGTAACCACAAGGGTCCTTAAAAGTGGAAGAGAATCAGAAGAGGAGGTCAGAGTGATGCTATGTGAGAAGGACTTGACCTCTAGGTCGAAGATAGCGCCTGGCTTTGAAGACAGAACAAGGGGCCATGAGCCAAGAAATGCAGGCAGCCTCCAGAAGCTGGAAAAGGCAAGGGAAAAGATTCTCCCCTAGAGCCTCCAGAAAGGAATGTCGCCCTGTTGACACCTTGATTTTAACCCAGTGAGAACTGTGTCGGACTTCTAACCTATGGAACTGTAAGTTTATAAATTTGTTTTGCTGTAAGTCACTAACTTTGTGATAATTTGTTACAGCAGCAAGAGGAAAATCATGCACTACCTCCTTAGATTCTTATCACCGGGGTGTGTTTAACAAGCAGAGCTAAGCGGAGGCAGGGAAAGGCCCTTGGAGGAACCACCACTGCTTCCCTCGTGATGAGAAGACCTGGCAAAATTATGAAGTAAGCAAAGTGATGAAAAACACCCTTTGTTTTTTGTCCTTGGGTTGTGCCACAATCCAAGGGGATCCCTCATTTGGGGGACTCCAGGTAGACCTACCCCATAAAAGCCTATTGAATCCAGAAGCTCCCAAGTTTTCCTTTCAGCCTACCAAGGGTTAATTATCCTAGCTATTAACTAAAGCATGAAAGTGATCATATTGACTATAGATACACGACAGGATAATGGAAGAGAGTATATAAATGAACACTCATTTACTGTTTATCCTTTTGGGAAATGCTGACATGCTTAATGAGCCTCACTCCAACCCAGCAGCACTTAACCTTTTTAAAGTCACAGGCTCTGCTGAGAATCCAATGGAAGAAAAACGCCAACACACCCAAAACCTATTTCGGGGGCTCATGAAACCCCTGAGGCATCCAGCCTCAGCCCAGAACCCCTGCTCCAATTGCTAGGACAGCTAAGGAAGGTAATTTGAAGGCTGTTTAAGGCCTGTGTCCCTAAAATCACTTCTCCCTGTTGGCTACTTCCTGCCTGTACACAAAGCTGATCGTGGGGCCAACCTAAAAAACACCAGAATTATTAACAAGTACCTCTTTCCCACTGGTTGAAGAGACCTTAGGGGTAACAGACCAGAACCCAGTGATGGGAACAAAATGTTCAAAGAATGGAGGCAAGAAGCAGTGAGAGATAACCTGGGCGGGGTGTGGTGGCGGACAGATTTTGACATGGCAACAGCATATCTTGTGGGCAGAGAGGCACAAAATCCCCATTCCCTGTTAAATAGGATCTGACTACCACCAGAGTGAGGTGGATGAGCCCGGGCCAAGGGGGAGACTGACACCCACATCCCCGTCACGGCCACCTGGGTACATCCCTGGGCAATGCTATCCGATCCATCCCCACTCCAGAGACACCCATGAGCCCGGTGCCCAAACCACTGCTGTGTAAGTCGGTGCCTCTCAAGGCAGTGTCACCTGAGGGTGTCCAGCAGGGCTCAGGCATCAGAAGGACATTCTCGCAAGGCCTGACTGCCCCTTACCAGCTCTGGATCTTGGGCAAATGAGTCCGCCCTGCATTCTGCCTCCTCAGATGCAAAATGCAGACGATACCAGGACAAGTCCACAGTCCCTCATCGAAACCCAAGGGTCAGATGTGCTTCAAGGTTCAGAATTGTTCAGATTTGATAAAGGTAATAGAGTGCCTATGCATTATAGTAATACCCATGGTGGGTCTGTCACACAACACATCAATACGAACATTCAGACTAAAAAGGATAAACAGTTTAGGTCAGATTTTGCCACCAAATGCATTCATTGGGTTAAGCTTACCCTCTACTTAGTTATGAAATAATTTTTTTGCAAAGTTTTGCTGTTGTTCAGAACAGCCGTGAAGACATTAAGGCCCTGTAGGATTATTGTTGTGTGGATTAAAACAGTTACAACACCCACCTCCTGTAGCCATCCCTGCACCTCAGGCCCACTTCAGTCCTCGTATTCATCACACTGAGTTACAATTCTCCTAGGTCTGTCTCCTCTTCTAGATCGTGAGCATTTTGTGGTCAGGAATGACAGCTTGCTCACCTGTGTATTCCCAGGCCCATGCTGGGCACATGTTCATAAATGTGTGCAAAACACAAGTTAATTAGTCATCTAAATCTCTCCACCTGCCTGCCTCCAAGCAGGTGGAAAAGCGCACCCCAGAAGTGCTCCCTCCCTTGCTCCTGAACCCGGGTACACATCAGAACATCAATCTGCCTACTCAGCATCATCACGACGGTGCGGGAACCTCCTTGGCACTTTCAAATACTTTTTTCATAAACCCAATTCATGTCCACTAGGAATGGCCCTGACCAGGGAGAGACTTGGGAGATTAGAACTTTTGCTAATCAGCAAAGTTATATCTGAGTCCAGACTCTTGCCTCCAGCCTTTAGACTGAAGAAGGACCTGGCAGCCCCAGGGGGCCAAGGAGGCCCACCTGTCTGTTTGCTTCTCCGGGAGCTGCTCCCACACATCGTGCAGTCTGGGCACAGCACCAATGCGAGCTCTGCTTTCAGGACTTTGCATCTCTCTTTCTCTGTGAAGACTCCACGCCTGCCTGGGTTTGGAAGGCTCTCGGCTGCCTCTTCACACTTATCTCTGAATGAGAGAAACCCAGCCCGGCTCCCCTGAGCAAGGCTGAATGAGCCCCGAGATCTAAACTGGCAGGAGCTACAGCTTGAGAACCACTCGTGCTAAAATGGAGAGGGACTTGGAGAGCGCAGCGCCTTTTCAAGAGAACGGAGAGGAAAATTCAACAGCGGGAGGAACTGAAACAGCCACTTGGATTACTGTCCTAGGTGAGGGTGGTCCCCTGTGTCACGTGGTCACCTTTGTCACGTGGCCACATTGACAGGATGCAGGTTAGAATTAAGCCCACTGCCGCCCATCGGATGCACAGTGAACATCTAGAGCGTCTCCCCAATGGTTGTCATCTCTTGGTGGGTCAGAATCATTTACAAGGGTCCTTATATCTCAGGTAGCAGAGGAGCCTAGGTCCAGGACGCCCCTAAAGTGTGCCTTGTCCCAGGCAGAGCTGCACTGCCTCCCCGCCTGCCTGGTCTAAGAAGTATTTGCTCCTCAGCAAATGAAGACGACTGGAAAGCCCCGACCCTCAGAGATGAAAGGGGCCCGAGAGAAGGGCTCCACCGACCTCCATTCTTTGAATGGACACGTTTCCTGAACGCGGTCACGTCTATACAGCGGATTTCCTGCACCAACTCGCTGTCTGGTCCTGGGAGCGATAATAATGATGCCACCGCTACTCGTACTGGGGCTGCCTTCCCGGAGGGGAAGATCGGGCAGGGGAGGCGCTGAGGCTACGCAGTTGGCTGCCGCACCTGAGTCCCCTCCGCAGTCCTAAGAAAGGTTTCAGGGCCCTCTTCCAAGCAGGTGGAGGTTTCTGCCTAGGGCTGTTTGTTTGAGGCTTTCTCCTGAGTTTTTTTCACCTCTTCTGAACAGCCTTCCACCCCAGGGATGACCCAAGCACCTACCCCCACCCCGCCCCGGGGAAACAAGCTCACTCCACACCACAAAGCATTCCGGGTCCGGGTCCGGTCCGATCACAGGTTCTCCTTCCGCTTTAACTCTCCTCTCTCCAGTGAAACTCCCACCCCCTCGGGCTCAGCCCTGTGTAAGAAGCTGTGTGCTGAGAGAGGAGCCCCTGCAGCTATTCCCATTCCCCAAATGCTGCCTCTTATCAACCCTAAGGAATCTCGGGCTAGTGGAATTGGAGGCAATGTAACAGCCTTGCACCTGTTCTGAGACGGGGCACGTGTGTGGGGATGTGACATTAAACTGCTAGGGACACAGCATCACTCCCAGGTCACCTGCCTCCGGGTCAGAGCACCTCCAACCCACAGGGTATAAGAGCTACCCGTGGCACCTGTTAAAATGCAGAGTCCGGGTCGCTCCCAGAGGTTCTCATCCTGTAGGGCCTGGGTGGAGCTCCCGTCTGGGTAGAGCCCCCTGATCTGCACGTTGCACGAGCAACTCAGATGACCCCCAATACACAGTCCGCAGACCAGCCTGAGAACTACTGCCTCGCTCATTACCTATGTCTGCTTCTCAGTTTCTACCCCTTCCCGCTTCTGAAAACTGCCCCTCACAAATGTTTTCCCGCAAAGAGCTGGGGGCAGTTGGTAGGGGAAAGGTGGCCCCCGAGGTTTTCCATGAGGACGATGTAGCCAGAATTACCCCAACTAATACTGGATACTTAAGTATATACAGATGCAATTGTCTTGAATTTGCTTCAATCTAATCCGAAGGGGGGGGGGGAAGCTATAAAGGACATTGCTAGGGTACCTGATGACATTCGGCTATCCACTGTGGATTAGATAATATCAAAAAGTTGGGACTTCCCTGGTGGTCCAGTGGTTAAGACTCTGTGCTTCCAAAGCAGCGGGGGCCAGTTCCATTCCTGGTGGGTGAATTACGATCCCATATGCTGCTGGGCATCGCAAAAAAAAAAAAGATAATATCAAGGTTAAACTCCTGGTTTTGAACATTGTACTGTGGTTGTATTCTTATTGTTAGGAAATACATACTGAAGTATTTAGAGATAAAAGGACACAATATCTCTGACTTATTCTCAAATGGCTCAGAAAAAATAGTAGTCACACATATGTATACATATACACATAGAGAATATGATAAAGCCAATGGGATAAGATGGAAATTGTTCAGTCTGCGTAGAGTAAATGGGAGTTCCCTGTACTGTTCTTACGACTGTTCTATGTATCTGAAATTATATATCAAAGTAAAAAGTTACCAAAAAAAAAAAAAATCCCCAGGTGAGGGGTGGGTGTGGGGATAGAGACTCCATTCTCTTTACTTTTATGTATGTTTGAAATTTTCTATCATTAAAACGATTCCCTGTACCAAGCCTCAGGTATGGTTTGAGTGGCACCGACCCTGGGCTGCTGGGAGCCTAGACACCGTCCACAACATCACGGGCAATGACCTGTGAGCTAGGAGTACCGCCTGGATTAGCGGTAAGGTCCTCCACGTTCTGTCCTCCCAACTCCCAACACTTAGCGATACACCTTCACAATCTGACTTTTCCAATGTTATTTTTTTCTGATGATTAATATCAAATCTTTCGGGCGGAATCTTACATAAAGGCAATTATAAACTAGAAAATAAACATCACCTTTTAGACACACATTGCCTCTATCACAAAAGAAGTTTTTATTAGGACAGGTGATTTACTTTCAACCCCAGAACTTAGATTGGGCCCTAATACCTTTCCTTACATGATTTAGGATATAAATTTAAGCCAGAATGACTGACTGATTTTTTCAAAGTTCTCATTCAGTTAAAATAGAAAAGGATAGAAGCTGAAGATTATATGAATCATATGATAACAAGAAAATGCATATGCAGAGATGATATTAAAAATATTTGAGTACACCATAGGGAACTATATTCCATATCTTATAATAACCTATAATGGAAAAGAATCAAAAAAGGAATATATATATATATATATATATATATATGTATCTCCAAATTACTTTGCTGTATATGTGAAAGTAACACAATATTGTAAATCAACTATACTTCAATTAAAAAAAAACTGACAACCCACAAGGGCACCAACCAATCAAAACCAATCAGAACAGATTTATTTTTAGATTTAAGCCCTGCAGCTGAGCCAGGTATTGGCCCTTTAGCTCTTGGATTGTTGGGAATTCCAGGAGCACCAGGGAAGGCACAGTTATCCAATGATTTTAACCACTGGGCGAACACTGACTGACTACCAGCTCTGTGCAGGAAGGAATATTAGCTCTAATAACTATGGTTTATTCCAACCCTCCTGGGAGCTCTGCCAAGTTTAGGTTCATACCCAGTCTATGCTCAGAGGGTAGCTCCAGATGGAGTCAAGACCCTGGAGTAATTCAAGCAGAGCTCAAAAATGTTAATGACTCACCCACTTGTCAGGAGCTAGGGAGCCAAACACAATGGATTTGGAGGTGGGAGATGGGAGGGGGAGATATGTGGGCATTATTCACACTTGCTAATAAATACCTTCTTTTGCTTATAGAGACTCTAGGGCAAAACAAATGCTTTCAGGGACACTCCAGTGACTCACAGGCTGAGAATAGAGACGATCTTCATTGTAACCATCTGCAAAAGCTTCTTATGAATGTATTTATTAGAGGAGGGAACCGACAAACTACTCCAGGAAAGTTACATTTTAGAAATTCATTTCTAATTTCATGCATAGAACTTTTAAAGAAGTAAGAGTATTTTCCACTTCTACTCATGCCAAGAGAACATTAAGTTGGATACACTACTTGGGGAAAATCACAGCTGTTCCTCTGAGTTATAAAAGGTAGGAGGGTAGAGACCAGGTCTCTGTTTTTTTACACAGTGCCTGGCTCAAGACCATAGCAAATTAATTGCCTGCTTGATAAATGTTTTTTGACGATGAGGTGGAGGATGCTTTGGGAGATGGCCTTGCTCATTCAGGTCACAGGCTGCATTTACAGCCATTGTCTCTTTAGGGAACCGAGCTAAAACCCATACAGCCAAATTGCCAGGGCATGATGGTATGCATACAACAGACAGTGATACAGGAAGAAAACAAATTTAAACCTGAGTTCTAAACTCTATTCTTGTAACTCTTCATTTCCAAGTCCACTGGTATTTGATTTTTTTTTTTTTTTTTTCCCATTTTAAGGGCAGGGCTTCCCTGATAGCGCAATGGTTGGGAAGCCGCCTGCCAATGCAGGAGACACGGGTTCGAGCCCTGGTCCAGGAGGATCCCACATGCCGCAGAGCAACCAAGCCCGTGCGCCACAACTACTGAGGCTCGCGCGCCTAGAGCCCGTGCTCCGCAACAAGAGAAGCCACCGAAGTGAGAAGCCCACGCACCGCAATGAAGAGTAGCCCTGGCTCGCCGCAACTAGAGAAAGCCCGCGTGCAGCAGCGAAATCCCAACGCAGCCAAAAATGAATAAATAAATTAATTTTTTTTAAAAAAAGAGTACCTGCTGGGTGAGATTAAGTGGACTTTTTTTTTAAGTGGACTTTTAAATGCCCTTTTAAGTAAAATTTGAGGCAAGAGAACAGAAATCTGACCGTGACGTCATCACTGACGTTCTGCGTCACCTGAACGATGAAGACAATGACCAGCCAAGAAAACCATTCATCAGTCTGAGGAAAGTGTGTCACCATGGAAAAGCTTGGTAAAGAACACATTCTAAGTCACTCACTGTCCATCTTTTTCTTTTTAAATCCATTCTCCCACAAAGCATTTAACACTTCCCTGTGCCCAGAGCAACCTTCCCCAGCCCCGTCTCACCGCATAAAAACCCAGAGGAGTGATAGAGAATTCTGCAAGCTCCCCACTGAGGTCAGGGTGACTCCCAGATGGACACGGGTGCAGAGGGGCATGCAGATTCCTGGGGCACTGAGAAAGGCTTCTCTCTCCCCAGTCCTTTCCCCAAAATCACATGGAAAGTTCTCTTACAGGGGCAAAAACATTTTTAAAGTTAAGAAACAACATGAAAACTTTCCTTAGAAAGAAAGGCCACACAAAGATTAAACTCATTCATTCGTCTCCTCCTGCATCCATTCCCCCAGCACAGTGTATGTTGAGCAGAGGCCATTGCCAGGCTCTGGGGAGGCAGATGTGCCATGGGAGAGCTCAGAGCCTCATGGAAAAGGCAGACATTTACAACTCGCTGAAATGACAGCAGGACTGGAGACAAGCGGAGCGGGTAGGGAGTAGAGGGGAAGAGCGTGCTAAAATATGAAATCAGAGCCTTTCCAGGGAATGGAGGTGACACCAAAGAGGGAAGGTCATGAGAGGGAGTAAAGGCAGGCCCTGGAGCAGAGGTGTTGGCTGTCCCAGCAGCCATGCCCTCTTCTCCCTTCCCCCAGAGCCTGGGTTTTGTTTGGCTCTTAACCCCCGCCTCATGTGGCATGTGGCTCAGTGGCTAACACTGATTATCCTGAATCCCTTGCCAGTGATGGTTTAACAAGGGACTTGGGACACAATCCTGCAAGTGAGACTTGAGGAGACATCAGCTGTGAGATGACCAGGAGAGAGTTTCTCTCTGATGAGACTTCAGGAAGGGGCAGCCTCTCTCTTCTTCTGTAGGACACTGTTGTAACTCCTGGAACTCTGGCAGCCATCTTGTAACCACAAGGAAAACTAAATTCCACAAGGCCACCATGGCAGAAATGAAACCTGCACTTTGATGTTATTACTGAGTCATCCCACAAGTGCCCTACCTTAGGATTACCTACCAGTGAAATTAGAAATTTTCCTCATCTTTTAAGCCATCCTAAGTTGAGTTTTGTGCTACTTGCAGCCAAAAGCATCCTTTGTGGAAGGTGGCCCTTTCCTGAGGCCCCCTCGCCTTTACCAGTTCATCTGGTAAATGAACTGTTAACTGTTTTACCAGTTAAACAGACATGCTGAATTCCCAAGGGCCATGCACAGAGACTTCCTGTTATTTTTCTCCAGCTCTACTCATGAAAATAAAATTAATTTTCTAGCCCATGAATTAAACATCACTGCTGCCGGCTGAAAGATTTTAGCAACAGCCTTTTGTTGGCAAGAGAAGCAGGATCCCGACATGTTCTAAAATAAGCTACAAGGAGGCAGGAGGGGAGGAGGCCATTAAACGGAAAAAGAAAGAGTTGCCAAATCCCACCCATGTGCAGCTTCTCTGACCCGTCGGCCTATGGCCTGACTTGAGGGAGTGATTCTCTAAGTTCACTGCAGATGGGTCACCTGGAGACCTTATCAGTGCAGGTAGTGATTCAATAGGTCCAGGGTGGGGTCTGAGAGTCTTTCTTTTTAACAAGCTCCCAGGTGATGTTGCTGGACCACAGCCTGCAGGGACCCACAGAGCCCTCCGTAATAAGCTGCAGAAATGGGAAGGAGGACATTGAGGAGGGTAGTGAGAACCAGCTGTTTAAGCTCAGGTTCAAGGGAGGAAGTGAGGTGAGAAGAACTCCCCTACACACCTGTACCTTTGAGAAACAGAGGAAAGAGGAACACAGGAGGAGGAGAGAGCCCTGGGTCTGGTATGCCTGTGCTATTATACCCTTGGGGCATTTTAGTAATTTAGTCCTGGGACAATACCCCTGAATCTGTGAGATCAAAGGCCCAGCTGAGACATTATTTCTAGCTCTCCCTCAGCTCTGGCCAGCCTGAGGGAGGTGCCCGGCCCCACTGCACACCTGCTCCAAGGCGTCTGCCTCAGGGTCCTTCCCGAAATTCTTCAGACTCACTCATCCCGCTGCCATGTGTCTGGTCTAGAAGTTATACACCAAGAGCCACTGGTGTGTGTGATGGGTGAGAGGAGGTGAGAGGCAGGTAGAGGCTGCAGGGCAGCCCCTCCGAAAGCCTGATCTCCTCCCAGTCTTCCTGGTCCTCTTGAATCTTCCTGCCCTGGATCTGGACCCTGATCACCTTCAGCCTCGCTGAACCACCAGGTCCTTGACTGGCTCTCCCCTCTCCCCTGGGGAGCTCTGTAGCCTGTGGCTACAGTGCCATCTCACCCAAACCCCTTGGCCAGCCAGCCTCGGGCCTCCTGGAGGCTCAGTCCAGCCACCTCCTCCCCCGGGAAGCCCCCCCAACTCCCCCAGGCTGGCACCTGCAGCTCATGCTGCCTTGGCGGTTCTCACCTGTGCACCCGTCTGTCTCTCCAACTGGCCTTAAGTGCCGTGAAGTCAGGGATGGTGTCGGTGCCTGGCAAGTAATGGGTGAGTAATAAGCATAACTGAATATGGATAAGGGAATTAAATAATGGTTCTCAGCCCCGCTCTGCATCAGAAACACCTTAATGCCTTTTTCAAAAAAGCCAGGACCTCACTCCTAGAGATTCCAGTGCAGTAGGTCCGGGTGGTGGGGCGCCCAGGCTTCTGAATATTTTAAAAGATCCCCAAGTGATTCTGATATCCTTTGACAATAGTTGAAAAGGAAAAGAATGAATGAATTAGTGGACAAGTGAATATGTGATTGCACGTGCAACTGTGAGGCTCTCTCGTGGCCGTTCACACTCAGAGTGAACAAACGGCAGACGCTGATGAAGGAGGATAGCGGGTCCCTGCTGGGATGGCCACCAACCCATTGCCAGGGAAAACAAAGTCAGAAAGCAACTGCTTTACCCCTGACCAGGGCTTTCTGACAACCGGGGGATAGCCGGAACAAGTCCCAGCCACCAAAGGGGGAGCTAAAGGAAGGGAAGGCGCGAAGGGAAGCACCGAGGGCCAAGTGCCTCACTCTCGTTCCTTTCACTCCAGCTGCGACATGCTGCTGGTTGTACCGCTCTTCTCACTGTGCAGCTGGGGACACTGAGGCTACGGGGGGTGAGCGATCTGCCCAAGGCTATAGCTGGGGGGCTGGGCCTTGAACCCAGATCCTCTGACTCTAACGTCCATACTCTTAACCCCAGGGTGGCACTTCCACAGAAGCAGGACATGTCACAGCAGAGGGATGGCGAGACTGCACACCAGAGACTACAGAATGTCAAAATAAATGCTCAACAAGAATAATGCCAACCAAAGACGATGTTGCCTTTTATAAAAATTCAGGGAAACCACCATGACTGTGTCACCCTTTTGTAAATCTCTCAGTGACTTTTCCAAGCAATTATTATGATGTTATACAATACACAAATCAGGACAAGATGAGAACTAAATGTTACACGAGGTCAGGATAATCTATTTAGATTTAAAGGCTATGCTTTATATTTGAGCCACAAGAACTCCAAGTCCCAGACAAACAGACACGGAAGCCCTGCAGGTTCCCTGATGCCTGGCCCACGGTGGGGTTGGTAGTAACAGAGGGCACTGCATGTCTATCCTCTGGCACCAGTTTGACATTTGCCCTGATTCTTTTTTTTTTTTTTTAATAAAGCTTTTATTTATTTATTTATGTATGTATTTATTTATTTATGGCTGTGTTGGGTCTTTGTTTCTGTGCGAGGGCTTTCTCTAGTTGTGGCAAGCGGGGGCCACTCTTCATCGCGGTGCGCGGGCCTCTCACTATCGCGGCCTCTCTTATTGCGGAGCACAGGCTCCAGACGCGCAGGCTCAGTAATTGTGGCTCACGGGCCCAGCCGCTCCGCGGCATGTGGGATCCTCCCAGACCAGGGCTCGAACCCGTGTCCCCTGCATTGGCAGGCAGATTCTCAACCACTGCGCCACCAGGGAAGCCCTGCCCTGATTCTTAAAACAACTTTCAGATCAGTATTACCATCCCTATTTCAGAGACCAGGAAACCGAGGCTCTCACACTGGAAAGGGGCCTGCCAGAAGCTGAACTAAGTGGCAATGCTGGGATTCCCGCTCTGGTTTCCACTCTGCAGAGCGACTTCACATTTCAGGATGACAGTGCAGTTGTCAGTGACCTTGACCAGTGTTAGAAAAAAACCGAGTTAATAATGTTAACCTCAACCTATACTTATACTTGTTGGGACTATTAAGCCAGCAAAAGCACACCATTCTCTCGGGTTTCGCTGCACTCCACCCAGCCTTGGGTAGGGCTCTTAGTGCTTGCCTGGTTATTAAAAATGCAAGAGTTGCAACCATGGGCTGGGAATTACAAGATTTAAAAGGAAGATTCATTTATGTTTTTCAGTTTTTTAGTAGTTTGAGCGTTAAAGATTTAAAAAAAAAAAAAAGAATGGGGCTTCCCTGGTGGCGCAGTGGTTGAGAATCTGCCTGCCAATGCAGGAGACACGGGTTCGAGCCCTGGTCCGGGAAGATCCCACATGCCGCGGAGGAGCGGCTGGGCCCTTGGGCCACAATTACTGAGCCTGCGCATCTGGAGCCTGTGCTCTGCAACAAGAGAGGCCTTGCTAGTGAGAGGCCCGCGCACCGTGATGAAGGGTGGCCCCCGATTGCCACAACTAGAGAAAGCCCTCGCACAGAAACGAAGACCCAACACAGCCATAAATAAATAAATAAATAATTCCCATTTAAGAAAAAAAAAAAGATGATTCAAGGAGACAGAAACGGGGAAAAAGTCAAAACTGAGACCCTAAGACATTTAGGAGAAATGATTTGGCCCTGTTTTTACAGCAATTTAACTGGCTCTGCTCAAAAAGCCCCAAAGAAAACACTAAAGACCAGGTGAGTTATCAGCTGAACAAAAAGATTCTTCTTTACAAAATAATGGCCTTCTGGAGGAAAATAGGAGGAAGAGAGGATGAAAGAGAAGGGAATGGGGGAGGGAGGAGGGACAGGGGGATCTGTGTTCATTTCTCTTTGGAGACTTTGAGAAAGAACCCTTGTTTCCCAAGCCAAAGCAATCTTTTCTATGCAAGAGAGGCAACGAAGCCATGTTGTGTGCCAGCTTTGTAGAATTGATTGTGCTGCAAGACGGCCTTTTTTCCTTCTAGTAAAGAAAAAAAGCCAGTATCAGGACCAATAATAATAAGAGCAGCTAACAATTACTGGACATCAGCCAAGGTCCAGGCACTGTGCTAAGTAGTTTACACCTATTATCGAATTTAATTCTCACAGCCTCATGAGCAAGAAGTATTGATATACCCATTTTACAGGTGAGAAAGCTGAGGTCTGGAGATGTTCATTTGCCCAAGGCCATGCAGCTGGTACGTAAGTAGGAGAGCAGGGATTCACATTCTCAGTTGTTTCTCTTCTGAGCTGTGCTCACCCTAGAAAACCGGGAGGTAAAACAGAAGTCCGTGGCCACGCATTCTGGGAGGGCGTCAACAATGTTAGGGATTTGGTGGAAAAAGAAGCCCAACAAAGACATCAGGACCATCGAAGGTGTGGATTCAGGTTACCCAAGGCCTGACAGAAGACAGCTCATCTTTGGGCAACTCTCCGAATTGGACAGAATCTGACTGATGGACCAGTACCTTCCAAACCCCAGCCTCTCCTGACCCTCCCTCCTGCTAGACTGCCTCGTCAATTCCTGCCACCGCTCAGATTCCTCGCCATAGGCTGTGTGCCAGCAACCTGAAGGGCACCAGAGAATCCTGTCTCTTCCTTAGCAATGGTCACATTTGCCCTGGGGCAAGATGGAAGGGAGCAGGGCATGTTAGTGTTTTGCATGCCTGATACTGTCACTGAAATGGTCATGATGTCACCAAGGCATATTTAGGGGACTCGGATGACATTTCAAGGGAAACCAGAAAAGTCCCTCATGTTTTTGGAAACCAGTGGCCAGAATGCCTGGAGACAGGGCAAAGCTGCTGGGAAGGGGCACCAGGACTCTGACCTCGACACCACAGCTGCAGCTCCTCACTCCCCTATTCCACTCGTCTTGGGAGTCAGGGCATGAACGAACTGCCCCTTTGGCCAAAAACCCTCAAAGCAGGCACTTTTGTGAGCTCAAGGCTTCAGGTGAAGATTTTTCCTCCAGCTGGAGGGCGTGTTCTGTGCTCAAAAGTCATAAACTCATCCCTCAGGACCTGCGGGCACCAAGAGCATTCCGTTCTGACAGCCTGCCCACTCAGAAAACTGCAAGGGTAAGAAGAGAAAACAACTTGCTCTGGGCCCAAGGAGAGTCATAAAAAGGTGGGGAGTGAGGCAGTGGAGGAGGTCTGGACTGAACAACTTGATGGGATCTTTCACGGATGACATTTTACTGCCACGCAAATTACTCTTCGCACAACTGAACACCTAAAACATCCTCTGCTGGGTGCTCTGCATGGATGCCTCCTGTTTCCAGGGCAACCATACCTGGGGTGGAGGGTGGCAAGCAATAATAGATGGGCTAGTTAAGCCTACTGCCTTGACAACTCAGGTCCCTGAAGTGGACGAACAGCCCACTGGTGCATGAACTCAGTCCGAACACTACACAGAGCCAGTGGGAGAGATGATGAAAAGGGCATCCAGTGGGGAGAAATTTGAAGCTCAAGGCACCAGGGCTTTCAATGAAAATAACCCTGATCAACAGTCTCCCTATAGATTCTAGCCATCAGCACACTGATCTTAGCTGTCTCTCTCCCTCACTTCTTCTCTCACAAGCTATCCATCAGATAACATTCACTTACTTGGAATGTTTCTAAATCACAAGTTTGAATCTTGAAACTACAATATCCACCACTGTCGGCTCTTTTTCTGTTTGTTTGTTTTTTGGAGGGGGGCAGCAATGAAACCCAGGTAGGAAGTGAATCAAGATTCAGGGAATGGAACTGATGAAAAGTAGCTAAGGCAATAGACTATGCAGGAAGGCACAAGGATGGGCTTGGCAACATCACCCACAAAGGGGAACCCAGAGTCCTGCAGTGTGTTGACTTCTCCGGGGAAGCTAAAGGATTTTGAGGCCGAGGACGGTGTCTTCTGGCCGAGGTCTTTCAGAAGAAAGATTCTGTCTCCACCACAGTGAGTGGCCTGGAAAGGGCAGAGGTGACTGGCAAACCTGGAGAGGAGACCTTGTCCTTGTGGCTCCTGGTGGGATGCCAGAACCAGCAGATGGGTGGCTGTAAGGGATGGAGCCTGTGGGTCTGTGGAGCTCCAGGCATGTAAGACAATATTTTAAGTGTTCACTTCTCCCTGAGCTCTCTGACACTGGGCTATTAAAGCTCAGCCCCAATCCCCTGGAGGCAGGTGAGCTCTGAAGTCCAAAGGCACAGTCCTGCCCCTGCAGGGAGAAGGAGTGGGGTGGAGAGGGAGCAGCTCCCTGGAGGATCCAGGGTAATAAGGGTTTTGGTTGGCAGGTGGGGGGAGTGTGTCCATGAAGCAATGACTGAGCATCTCATGATCTAGTCATCTGGAAGTAAAGGAAGAAGGAAGACAGGGAGAATGAAACCAACACATAACAGTAAAGAAGATGGTGGAAAGGACACTGAATTGAGGCGGTGTACTGAGCAGGGGAGGGCTGAGCAGGGAGGTTACCCGAAGCTTAGGGGGCTCTGGGAGGCTTCACAGATGCCCACAGACGCCCCGCCCCTCTCATCATTCCTCAGCTCTGCTCAGCCACACTCCCCTAAGAGGCCCCCATCTTCTGGAAGAGTTTGCTTCCGAGAGCAGGGACTGCAGAGTTTCAGGGGAAGGCTTGGAAACGAGCGGCCCCATTATGAACCCAGGCATTTGGAGCTGGCACTATGCTAAATAAGACGCCTTGCAGAAAGAGGTTTTCTTATTTTCTTCCTTCCTCTTCCCCTCTGGGAATAAAAGTAGGTTGTGTTTCTCCTGCCCCCGTTCCTTGGCGATCTCGGAAAGGAGAGCTGAAAGGGCTTCTTGGATCATCTCGTCCAACTCTCAGCCCAGGATATCAAGGCCAGCGCCTTTTGTCCCGGCTAACGTGGCCACTGCAGGGACTGAGGCCAAAACCAGTTGCTGGGGCAGGGGGTGTTGGAAGTGGTTCTGAGGTCAGCCACTGGAGTCACGTAGGGCAGGCACTCGGCCCCCGGGCCCCGGGAGGTGGGGGGCATTGGGGGGGGGGGCTCCTGGGCTCCCTCCCATGCCGGCAGGGTTGCGGGTGCTAGGAAAGAGGGTGGCGAGAGGGAGAGCTACAGGTGCGGTGACAGACAGGCACTGGTCAGAAGGGATAGGTCCCGGAGGGGATCTGCTCTGCCACGGTCTAAGCTTTGTGCCGGGGGGCAGAGCGTTCTCGCCGCGGGGTTGGTGTGCTCGCCGAGAAACTTCTGGGACCTTAGAAGTGCAGCTGGGCACAAGAGATCACGGAGCGGGCAGGGATGGGGGCCTTGAAGGGGCAGGAAGGGAACTGGTGTCTTCCATCTCCTGCGCGAACATCAAGACTGATCCGGTGCCGGGTCTCTCCACCCCCGCTGCAACTCCCTTTCTTGTCCTGAACTCGGCCCCAAGGTCCGTGGCCCACAGAGGAGACTGAGAAGCCGAAGGGCGGCAGAAAGGAGCGCCGCTGGGACCCGCCTGGGCGACACAATCATCCCATCGGTCTCCCCGCCCTGGAACCCGGGTTCAGCCGGTGCGCCTCTGCGCACAGCGGTGGCGCCGAAGGGCCCCGAGTCCGTCCAGGAGCCGCCAAAGGCACCTACTCAAGCAGACAGCGGAGGAGGCAGAAGTTGAAAATACCAGCACAGAAATACCTGCCTGTACCAAAGGCCGGACGACTGCAGGCCGGGGGGCCGGGGCGCGTGGTGGGGAGGCGAGCGGAGAGCGGAGGGGGGCTCCACACCGCCCGAAGCCAGCGGCGACCCGCGCCCCCGCGCGCCCCGCCGCCGCCTCGCCTCGGTGCCCCGGGCGCAGGGGCCGCCGGCCGGACTTACCCCACAGCAGAGTGAGCGGCTGGGCTTTGGGGATGAGCGCCAGGGAGTACACGGCCCCCAGGTGGAGCAGGCTCATCAGGAAGACGTTCCTCCAGACGATGTCCTGCCGCCGCCCGCGCGCGCCGGGCTTCTCCCGGCCGCCGCCGCCGCCCTCCGAGCCCTCGACCCCGAAGCCCACACGGATTTCCTCCTTGGCGGTGCGGAAGGGGACCTTCCCCTCGTCGGCGGCCGGGCCTGGCATGGCTGGGGAGAGGCGGGCGCTCGTGGCAGCGGCAGCAAGCAGGCGAGCAGCTGGCGCGGAGCTCTCTGGTGGGGGCGACGGCTTCTGCCTTTTAGGAGGGGATTTCCGCACCTCCCGTCCCCGCCTTCCCCGGGCTTCTCTGCTTCCTTCTCTCTTCTTCTGGCGTTCAGCGCGGCTTAAGGATGCAAATCTTGGCGCCCGGCATCTACTGCTAGCGAGTCGCCCCTACCGCTGCCGGGGCTGAACTCTGCGGCGAGGAACTGGAGGTGAGCGCCAGGGGCTGGAGGGGACGCAGGGGGGTGGGGGGAGGGGGCGTGGAAAAAGCCGAGAAAGCGGCGGGGGTGGGAGCGCTCCGAGGGAGGGAGCTGGGAAGAAAGACCCGCATAGCTACAGCCAATCAGGATCGCCTGCGGGGCTCTTAAAGAGAAAGGCGCCCCCTGGGCCTCCGCTGCCCGGGCTCCCCGGGGCCGGACGGGGCAGCCTGCTCGGCAGGCAGCGTGCAGCCTCCGCCCGCGGGTGGGTGAGCGGTGGCTCCCGGGTCAGGGAGCCTGCAAAGGGGCTCACAGCACTTCTGCAGCTGTTGTTGTGTGTTTCTCCGGTTCCCAGAAATACCCTTCCCTTTTGAAAAGACTTCTTTTTGCTTTGAAGCTACGGGCTGGAGGATTTACAATACTTGCCCCAGGTCGCAACACAAGCTAAGGCCAGATCTGAGTTGAGAATCACAAGTCCCTGTGTCTCCAGGTTCCTATGGCTCCTTGGGCCTGGCCGGGGCAGGGGGGGGGGGGGGAGGGGGTGGTGTTGCAGGCAGCCGCTCAACTCTTTTTTTTTTTTTTATAAAACACCTTTATTGGAGTATAATTATTTTACAATGTGGTGTGTCAGTTGCTGCTGTATAACAAAGTGAATCAGCTATATGTATACATATATCCCCATATCCCCTCCCTCTTGCGTCTCCCTCCCACCCTCCCTATCCCACCCCTCTAGGTGGTCACAAAGCCCTGAGCCGCTCAACTCCTTATTGGACAGCTTGCAGCCAGACACACAGTAGGTGCTCAAATAATGCCTATTAGATGATGAATAAATGGTTTGGGGGCTGGTTAGTATACAGTAGTGCGCCGCCACTGCGCGGCCCATCGGCCACGCAGCTGTTTGTGGCAAATTCTCCGCTAACCAGTGCGTTTCTGGACTGTCTCCTAAGCCTCGAAGTCAGCACCGTTGAGATGGAGCTTTAGAAAAACATCACCCAGAACGTTCCAAGGAAACTTAACCTCAGAAGAATCGTGTCTGCTCATTCCTCCTCTCCCAACGCAGATAATTTAGAGCTATCCAGAGGGAGCCCTGATCGCACAGAAGTGTAGAGGAGGGTGAGCTGGCCGTGTCCCAAGCAGCTGTGGCTGCACCTGCGGCTGATAGCAGAAGGACAGGGGCCAGGAATGGAAGCTAGGGGCTCTGGATTCTACTTCTAATTCACTGTGACCCAACTCAGTCCTCTGGGGACAGATTTCCTTACCAGGATCTAAGCTTTATTCTTCTTTCCAGCTTGCAAAGTCTATAAATGTGAGTTTGAAAGGATACCATTATGTTGACAAAGAAAGCTGATTTTTGGATCAACTTGTTAGGAATCCTTTCCAGCGTCACAGGAGAGGGAAAAACATTACCAAGGATTGACTACATGAAAGGACCATACATGAGCATCTCATTGTTAGTAGACCAGAATCAGTCCAATCAGCCAGAAAAAACAATACCTAATTTAAAACTGAAGCAACGTATGTGGCTTGTGGAATGGTGGCCACTGAGCCAGTGTTACGGTGTTGCTTCAGTTGGAGCTGAAATTATAGAATGAAGGGACACTTGCCCGGCGCCCAGATAAACGCCGGCCCTGTCATTAGACCAGTGAGACAACAGAACATGAGACTTGAGGGCATAAACTTCATCAGCCTGCTCAACCTTGGCTTTATAATGAACCACTTTTTCTTCTCATGCCCCCTCTGCTCCCCACAGCCACCAGACCCACATCTTCCCTGTGGTTCTCTATTCAGACTGTCCTTTCTCTAGGGGTGGAGTAGTTGCTCTGTCAAAAGCCTCTCTCTGGGTTATTGTAATGACTCACCACACCCTCACTCTAACCATTCAGTCATTTGTTGGGCAGGCTGTGTGCACCAGTCCTGCTATGTGCCAGCACTGGTGCACACTGGGGATACGAGGACGAATAAGGTGTGGTCCATGCCCTAAAGGAGCTCCTCATCTAGGAGGAAAGACAGATCAAACAAGTGTTACCTCTTGGCTATGAACTGGGAAGGGCAGGAAGGTCCAGTCCGTTATCAGAAAAAAATAAATAAATAAATTCTTGTTAGGCGTCAAGTGTACATACAAAGAGTTCAGGGGAGGCAGCAAAACAGTTCTTTATGTGGCCCCAGAGTACCTTATCTGTTACATAAGCTACTTCATCTTGGCTCTATCTTAAATGAATATCTTCCTCTCTTCCTCCCAACAGGTCAGACTGGGTGTGGCCAATCATTTCAGTTGGTTGGACTCATGATAGAGAAGGAGATGTTTTCATCTGTTGGAGGTGGGAGGACGTGCTCTTCAGGCCTTTCAGATGCTGCTTACAGAAGGATGGCTGAAGGACATTAGCCCCTCCAGATCTAGCCTCAGAGTGACACCTCTACACATACAAGGTATAGTCTTGAATATCCCCTGTGGCATATTATGCCGTCAGGGCTACTGTCTCTTTTCTCCACCTTACTAAAGACCCTAGTATATTTTCTTAGCTTCTGGTCAAGACCCTAGAAGTGGATGGGTATTCATCTCACTCATGGGACAGTAACCCTTATCCTGTCAAACAAAGAATTACCAAAAATGTGAGAAGACCTATTAGACGTATGTGCAGGAATTAAGTGGGGCCATGAAGAAAGGAGTAGTTAATTCACACTAGAGGGGAGGAGGCGGGTGATATCTGGATAAGGGTTTTTTTTTTTTCTTTCTTTTTTTTTTTTTTTTCATGTAATGTCTGAAACATTTATATTAACATATTTCCATACATATTTCCATACAAATACAAATATAAGATTTTTAGAAATTTCATGTAATGTCTGAAACATTTATATTAACATATTTCCATACAAATAACCCAATGAAAGTTTAGTATTAGTTGTTTTGTTTGCTTTTTTATACTGCAGGTTCTTATTAGGCATCAATTTTTTACACATCAGTGTATACATGTCAATCCCAATCGCCCAATTCAGCACACCACCATCCCCACCTCACCACAGTTTTCCCCCCTTGGTGTCCATATGTCCATTCTCTACATCTGTGTCTCAACTTCTGCCCTGCAAACTGGCTCATCTGTACCATTTTTCTAGGTTCCACATACATGCATTAATATATGATATTTGTTTTTCTCTTTCTGACTTACCTCACTCTGTATGACAGTCTCTAGATCCATCCACGTCTCAACAAATGACTCAATTTCGTTCCTTTTTATGGCTGAGTAATATTCCATTGTATATATGTACCACATCTTCTTTATCCATTCGTCTGTTGATGGGCATTTAGGTTGCTTCCATGACCTGGCTATTGTAAATAGTGCTGCAATGAACATTCGGGTGCATGTGTCTTTTTGAATTACGGTTTTCTCTGGGTATATGCCCAGTAGTGGGATTGCTGGGTCATATGGTAATTCTATTTTTAGTTTTTTAAGGAACCTCCATATTGTTCTCCATAGTGCCTGTATCAATTTACATTCCCACCAACAGTGCAAGAGGGTTCCCTTTTCTCCACACCCTCTCCAGCATTTGTTGTTTGTAGATTTTCTGATGATGCCCATTCTAACAGGAGTGAGGTGATACCTCATTGTAGTTTTGATTTGCATTTCTCTAATAATTAGTGATGTTGAGCATCTTTTCATGTGCTTCGTGGCCGTCTGTATGTCTTCTTTGGAGAAATGTCTATTTAGGTCTTCTGCCCATTTTTGGATTGGGGTGTTTGTTTCTTTGATATTGAGCTGAATGAGCTGTTTATATATTTTGGAGATTAATCCTTTGTCCGTTGATTCATTTGCAAATATTTTCTCCCATTCTGAGGGTTGTCTTTTCGTCTTGTTTATGGTTTCCTTTGCTGTGCAAAAGCTTTGAAGTTTCATTAGGTCCCACTTGTTTATTTTTGTTTTTATTTCCATTACTCTAGGAGGTGGATCAAAAAAGATCTTGCTGTGATTTATGTCAAAGAGTGTTCTTCCTATGTTTTCCTCTGAGAGTTTTATAGTGTCCAGTCTTATATTTAGGTCTCTAATCCATTTTGAGTTTATTTTTGTGTATGGTGTTAGGGAGTATTCTAATTTCATTCTTTTACATGTAGCTGTCCAGTTTTCCCAGCACCACTTATTGAAGAGACTGTCTTTTCTCCATTGTATATCTTTGCCTCCTTTGTCATAGATTAGTTGACCATAGGTGCGTGGGTTAATCTCTGGGCTTTCTATCTTGTTCCATTGATCTATGTTTCTGTTTTTGTGCCAGTACCATATTGTCTTGATTACTGTAGCTTTGTAGTATAGTCTGAAGTCAGGGAGTCTGATTCCTCCAGCTCCATTTTTTTCCCTCAAGACTGCTTTGGCTATTCGGGGTCTTTTGTGTCTCCATACAAATTTTAAGATGATTTGTTCTAGCTCCGTAAAAACTGCCATTGGTAATTTGATAGGGATTGCATTGAATCTGTAGATTGCTTTGGGTAGTATACTCATTTTCACAATGTTGATTCTTCCAATCCAAGAACATGGTATATCTCTCCATCTGTTGGTATCATCTTTAATTTCTTTCATCAGTGTCTTATAGTTTTCTGCATACAGGTCTTTTGTCTCCCTAGGTAGGTTTATTCCTAGGTATTTTATTCTTTTTGTTGCAATGGTAAATGGGAGTGCTTCCATAATTTCTCTTTCAGATTTTTCATCATTAGTGTATAGGAATGCAAGAGATTTCTGTGCATTAATTTTGTATCCTGCAACTTTACCATATTCATTAATTACCTCTAGCAGTTTTCTGGTGGCAGTTTTAGGATTCTCTATGTATAGTATCATGTCATCTGCAAACAGTGACAGTTTTACTTCCTCTTTTCCAATTTGTATTCCTTTTATTTCTTTTTCTTCTCTGATTGCCGTGGCTAGGACTTCCAGAACTATGTTGAATAATAGTGGTGAGAGTGGACATCCTTGTCTCGTTCCTGATCTTAGAGGAAATGCTCTCAGTTTTTCACCATTGAGAATGATGTTTGCTGTGGGTTTGTCATATATGGCCTTTATTCTGTTGAGGTAGGTTCCCTCTATGCCCACTTTCTGGAGAGTTTTTATCAGAAATGGGTGTTGAATTTTGTCAAAAGCTTTTTCTGCATCTATTGAGATGATCATATGGTTTTTATTCTTCAATTTGTTAATATGGTGTATCACATTGATTGATTTGCGTATATTGAAGAATCCTTGCATCCCTGGGATAAATCCCACTTGATCGTGGTGTATGATCCTTTTAACGTGTTGTTGGATTCTGTTTGCTAGTATTTTGTTGAGGATTTTTGCATCTATATTCATCAGTGATATTGGTCTGTAATTTTCTTTTTTTTGTAGTATCTTTGTCTGGTTTTGGTATCAGGGTGATGGTGGCCTCATAGAATGAGTTTGGGAGTGTTCCTTCCTCTGCAATTTTTTGGAAGAGTTTGAGAAGGATGGGTGTTAGCTCTTCTCTAAATGTTTGATAGAATTCACCTGTGAAGCCATCTGGTCCTGGACTTTTGTTTGTTGGAAGATTTTTAATCACAGTTTCAATTTCATTACTTGTGATTGGTCTGTTCATATTTTCTGTTTCTTCCTGATTCAGTCTTGGAAGGTTATACCTTTCTAAGAATTTGTCCATTTCTTCCAGGTTGTCCATTTTATTGGCATAAAGTTGCTTATAGTAGTCTCTTAGGATGTTTTGTATTTCTGCGGTGTCTGTTGTAACTTCTCCTTTTTCATTTCTGATTTTATTGATTTGAGTCCTCTCCCTCTTTTTCTTGATGAGTCTGGCTAATGGCTTATCAATTTTGTTTATCTTCTCAAAGAACCAACTTTTAGTTTTATTGATCTTTGCTATTGTTTTCTTTGTTTCTATTTCATTTATTTCTGCTCTGATCTTTATGATTTCTTTCCTTCCGCTAACTTTGGGTTTTGTTTGTTCTTCTTTCTCTAGTTTCTTTAGGTGTAAGGTTAGATTGTTTACTTGAGATTTTTCTTGTTTCTTTAGGTAGGCTTGTATAGCTATAAACTTCCCTCTTAGAACCGCTTTTGCTGCATCCCATAGGTTTTGGGTCGTTGTGTTTTCATTGTCATTTGTCTCTAGGTATTTTTTTATTTCCTCTTTGATTTCTTCAGTGATCTCTTGGTTATTTAGTAACGTATTGTTTAGTCTCCATGTGTTTGTCTTTTTTACGTTTTTTTCCCTGTAATTCATTTCTAATCTCATAGCGCTGTGGTCAGAAAAGATGCTTGGTATGATTTCAATTTTCTTAAATTTACTGAGGCTTGATTTGTGACCCAAGATGTGATCTATCCTGGAGAATGTTCCATGCGCACTTGAGAAGAATGTGTAATCTGCTGTTTTTGGATGGAATGTCCTATAAATATCAATTAAATCTATCTGATCTATTGTGTCATTTAAAGCTTCTGTTTCCTTATTTATTTTCATTTTGGATGATCTGTCCATTGGTGTAAGTGAAGTGTTAAAGTCCCCCACTATTATTGTGTTACTGTCGATTTCCTCTTTTATAGCTGTTAGCAGTTGCCTTATGTATTGAGGTGCTCCTATGTTGGATGCATATATATTTATAATTGTTATATCTTCTTCTTGGATTGATCCCTGGATCATTATGTAGTGTCCTTCCTTGTCTCTTGTAACATTCTTTATTTTAAAGTCTATTTTATCTGATATGAGTATAGCTACTCCAGCTTTCTTTTGATTTCCATTTGCATGGAATAGCGTGGGTCTCTTGTAGACAGCATATATATGGGTCTTGTTTTTGTATCCATTCAGCCAGTCTATGTCTTTTGGTTGGGGCGTTTAATCCATTCACGTTTAAGGTAATTATCAATATGTATGTTCCTATGACCATTTTCTTAATTGTTTTGGGTTTGTTTTTGTAGGTCCTTTTCTTCTCTTGTGTTTCCCACTTAGAGAAGTTCCTTTAGCATTTGTTGTAGAGCTGGTTTGGTGGTGCTGAATTCTCTTAGCTTTTGCTTGTCTGTAAAGCTTTTGATTTCTCCATCAAATCTAAATGTGATCCTTGCCGGGTAGAGTAATCTTGGTTGTAGGTTCTTCCCTTTCATCACATTAAGTATATCATGCCACTCCCTTCTGGCTTGCAGAGTTTCTGCTGAGAAATCAGCTGTTAACCTTATGGGAGTTCCCTTGTATGTTATTTGTCGTTTTTCCCTTGCTGCTTTCAATAATTTTTCTTTGTCTTTAATTTTTGCCACTTTGATTACTATGTGTCTCGGCGTGTTTCTCCTTGGGTTTATCCCTGTATGGGACTCTCAGCGCTTCCTGGACTTGGGTGGCTATTTCCTTTCTCATGTTAGGGAAGTTTTCGACTATAATCTCTTCAAATATTTTCTCTGGTCCTTTCTCTCTCTCTTCTCCTTCTGGGACCCCTATAATGCGAATGTTGTTGCGTTTAATGTTGTCCCAGAGGTCTCTTAGGCTGTCTTCATTTCTTTTCATTCTTTTTTCTTTAGTCTGTTCCGCAGCAGTGAATTCCACCATTCTGTCTTCCAGGTCACTTATCCGTTCTTCTGCCTCAGTTATTCTGCTATTGATTCCTTCTAGTGTAGTTTTCATTTCAGTTATTGTATTGGTCATCTCTGTTTGTTTGTTCTTTAATTCTTCCAGGTCTTTGTTAATCATTTCTTGCATCTTCTCGATCTTTGCCTCCATTCTTATTCCGAGGTCCTGGATCATCTTCACTATCATTATTCTGAATTCTTTTTCTGGAAGGTTGCCTATCTCCACTTCATTTAGTTGTTTTTCTGGGGTTTTTTCTTGTTCCTTCATCTGGTACATAGCCCTCTGCCTTTTCATCTTCTCTATCTTTCTGTAACTGTGGTTTTTGGTCCACAGGCTGCAGGATTGTAGTTTTTCTTGCTTCTGTTGTCTGCCCTCTGGTGGTTGAGGCTATCCAAGAGGCTTGATGGGAGGCTCTGGTGGTGGGTAGAGCTGACTGTTGCTGTGGCGGTCAGAGCTCAGTAAAACCTTAATCCACTTGACTGTTGATGGGTGGGGCTGGGTTCCCTCCCTGTTGCTGTGGCATCAGAGCTCAGTAAAACCTTAATCCACTTGACTGTTGATGGGTGGGACTGGGTTCCCTCCCTGTTGGTTGTTTTGCCTGAGGCAACCCAACACTGGAGCCTACCCGTGCTCTTTGGTGGGGTTAATGGCAGACTCTGGGAGGGCTCACGCCAAGGAGAACTTCCCAGAACCTCGGCTGCCAGTGTCCTTATCCCCACGGTGAAACAGAGCCACCACTCGCCTCTGCAGGAGACCCCCCAACACCAGCAGGTAGGTCTGGTTCAGTCTCCCCCAGGGTCACTGCTCCTTCCCCTGGGTCCCGATGCACACATTACTTTGTGTGTGCCCTCCAAGAGTGGGATCTCTGTTTCCCCCAGTCCTGTCAAAGTCCTGCAATCAATTCCCACTAGGCTTCAAAGTCTGATTCTCTAGGAATTCCTCCTCCCGTAGCCGGACCCCCAGGTTGGGAAGCCTGAGGTGGGGCTCAGAAGCTTCACTCCAGTGGGTGGACTTCTGTGGTATGTGTTCGCCAGTCTGTGAGTCACCCACCCAGCAGTTATGGGATTTGATTTTACTCTGATTGCGCCCCTCCTACCATCTCACTGTGGCTTCTCCTCTGTCCTTGGACGTGGGGTATCCTCCTTGGTGAAGTCCAGGGTCTTCCTGTCAATGATTGTCCAGCAGCCAGTTTTGATTCTGGTGCTCTCGCAAGAGGGAGTGAGAGCACGTCCTTCTACTCCGCCATCTTGAATTTCTCTCTTTCTTTTTTTTGGAACTTGATTTTTAAAAATTTTAAATTGTGGTAAAATACGCATAACAATGACCATCTTAATCATTTTTAAGTGTTCACTTCAATAGTGTTAAATATATTCACATGGATATGTAACCAATCTCCAGAACTTTTTCACCCTGCAAAGCTGAAAATCTATACGCATCAAACAACTCTCCATTTCTCTGTCTCCCTACTCCCTGGCATCCGCCATGTGGTACTCACTGTTTCTATGCGTTTGACTACTCTGGATATCTCATAATATAGTATTTGCCCTTTTGTGACTGGTTTACATCACTTAGCATAATGTCTTCAAGTTTCATCTATATTGTAGCATGCGTCATAATTTCCTTCCTTTTTTTTTAAAATTAATTAATTAATTAATTAATTAATTATTTTTGGCTGTGTTGGGTCTTCGTTTCTGTGCGAGGGCTTTCTCTAGTTGAGGCAAGCGGGGGCCACTCTTCATCACGGTGCGCGGGCCTCTCACTATCGCGGCCTCTCTTGTTGTGGAGCACAGGCTCCAGACGCGCAGGCTCAGTAGTTGTGGCTCACGGGCCCAGTTGCTCCGCGGCATGTGGGATCTTCCCAGACCAGGGCTCGAACCCGTGTTCCCTGCATTGGCAGGCGGATTCTTAACCACTGCGCCACCAGGGAAGCCCTCCTTCCTTTTTAAGGCCAAATAATATACCTCTCTCTCTCTCTCTCCCTCTCTCTCTCTCTCTCTCCATCTCTCTCTCTCTCTCTCTCTCTCTCTCTCTCTCTCTCTCTATATATATATATATATATATATATATATATATACACACACACACACAAACACACACACACTACATTTTGCTTGTCCACTCCATCAATGGACACTCGGGTTACTTCCACCTTTTGGCTATTGTGAATAATGCTGCTGTGAACATGGATGTACTGTTATATCTGCTTTCAATTGTTTTGGATATATACCTAGAAGTAGGATTGCTGGATTTTATGGTAATTCTATATTTAATTTTATTGTGGAACTTCTATACTGTTTCCCATAGCAGCTGCACCATTTTACATTCCCACCAACGGTGCACAAGAGTTCCAAATTCTCCACATCTTCACTAACACTTGTTATATTCTGTTTTTTTATTTTTTTCGATTACAGCCATCCTAATGGGTGTGAGGTGATATCTCGTTGTGGTTTTGATTTGTAGTTCCCTAATGATTAGCAATGTTGAGCAGCTTTTCATGTCATCTTTGGAGAAATGTCTATTCTAGTCTTTGCCCATTTTTAAATTAGATGTTGTTTGGTTTTCTGTTGTTGAGTTGCAGGAGTTCTTTATATATTCTGGATCTTAACCCCTTGTTAGATAAATGGTTTGCACATATTTTCTCTGATTCCATACTTTGCCTTTTTACGGTTGTGTTTTTGATGCTGAGAAGTTTTAAATATTGATGTAGTCCAATTTACCTATTTTTACTTTTGTTCCCTGTACTTTTGCTGTCGTATTCAAGAACTCATTGCCAAATCCAATGAAGCTCTCTCCCTGTGTTTTCTTCTAAGAGTTTTATAGTTTTTATCTTTTATGTTTAGGTCTTTGATCCATTTTGAGTTAACTTTTGTATATGGTGTATGGTAAGGGTCCATGTCATTCTTTTGCATGTGGATACCAGTTTTTTAAACACTATTTGCTGAAAAGACTCTCCTTTCCCCACTGAATGGTTTTGGCATCCTTGCTGAAGATCATTTGACCATATACTTGAGGGTTTATTTCTGGACTTTCTATTTTATTCCATTGGTCTATATGTCTGTCTTTTTGCCAGTACCACATTGTTTTGATTACTGTTGCCTTGTATTAAGTTTTGAAATCTAGAATATGAGACCTCCAACTTTATTCTTCTTTGTCAAGATTATTTTAGTTATGTAGGGTCCAGTGAGATTCCATGTGAATTTTAGGATGGGTTTTTTTCTGATTCTGCAAAAAATGTCACTGAGATTTTTATAGGGATTGCATTAAATCTGGAGATCACTTTGGTTAGTACTGACATGTTAACAGTATTAATTCTCCAGTCCATGAACATGGAATGTTTTTCCATTTATTTGTGTCTTCTTTAATTTCTCTTAGCATCATTTTGTAGTTTTCAGTGTACAAGTCTTTTGCCTCTTCAGTTAAGTTTACAGGGTAAGGATTTTGAAGAAGTACTGTCTAATAGAAATATAATGCATGCCACGAATTCAAGCCACTTGTGTAAATTTAAATTTTCTAATAGCCACATAGAAAGAAACAATAAATTTTAATAACATTTTACTTAACCCAATATATCCAAAATATTATCTTTTCAATAGGTAATCAATGTAAAATTACTGGGACATTTATACTTTTTTTCACACACTGTCTTCAAAATCCAGTGTTTATACTTACAGTACAGCACATCTTAATTCAGATTAGCCTCCTGTGGCTACTGGCTACATATTAGAGAGCACAGTTTTGAAGGATGAGTAGTTTACTAGACAAAGAAATGGAGGAGGGCAACCCAGGCAGAGAAAATAGTGTGAGCAAAAGCTTTTGCATTTGTCACTCAGAGAGATGTCTGGAATATCCGAAGTGAAAGTAGAGAAATGGTGGGAGATGAAGATGAAATGTCATGCAGTGGGCAGCCCATGAAGGTAGGTGGGTGTCTTTCATGCCCAGCAGAAGTAGCATGTGAGGGGAGTCACTGACTGGCTTTATGCAGCGTAATAATATGATCAAGTTTGCATTTCAGAAGGACCACTCTAGAAGAGGTGTGGAGAATGATTGGACTGCAGGTAGACAGAGGTAAGACTGAAGGCAAGAAGAGCAGTCAGGGCACCATTTTAAGAGTCTGGTCGATTGATGAGGAGGGTCTGAAGTAAGACAAAGGTACAGATTCTGGAAAAGATGTGTTAGAGAGGAGACGATAAAGCCAGAGGAACTCAAATAGAAGAACCAACAGGATTTGATGCTTGACTGAAAATGAAGGAGGAGAAATAAAAAGTACAGGATTCTTTCTGGGTCCCTGGGTTGGATATTCAGGTGAAAAACAGTGTCACTTACTGAGATACTAAATCGTACTGTGTTTATTACCACTTTTGTGAAACGGGGACGATAGTACCTCCCGTACGGTATTTCTATGGTGACTGAAGTTTAGAACAGCGTCTGGCATGTAGCACGGAGTCCATAAATATTAGTCATCTTCATCACCATCACATGGGTCATCATTTCTGAGAAGGGACTGAAGACATATTCAGTATAGTCAACACTTGGTAAATATGCATATAGGCCTGGAGCCCAGCAAAGGTCTAGGCTGGAGAGAGTAACTTAGTGGTAGTTCAATTTAGTAAAATCCATGGCAGTGGAAGCAGTTGCCCAGGGAAGGTAAGAAAAGGACTCAGGATAGACTTCTAGTGAACTGCTATTTGTGAGAATAGCAAAGAAAGAGAAGCCAGTGGTGAGGACAAAGCAGGACTGATGAGAGATGGGGAAGAAGGTGCAGAGTGTGGGAGAGCAACCTCGAATATTACAGGAAGGCTGGGGAGGATGGGAATGAAGAGACCACTTCATACAGAGGTCATCGCTGACCTTTGCCAAGGCCTTTTCATTGAGTGATGGGAACAGACCTTACACAGAGGTGTGTTTAAGAATAAGGAGGAGGAGCGGGACTCCCCTGGTGGTCCAGTGGTGGTTAACCCTGCACTTCCAATGCAGGGGGGGCAGGTTCGAACCATGGTTGGGGAAATAAGATCCCACATGCTGCACGGCTCGGCCAAAAAAAAAAAAAAAAAAGGAATAAGGAGGAGGAGACAAGCATGGCATACCTGTGTAAATTAATTTTCAAGAAGTTTGGCAATGAAGAGCCGAAGGACAGAGAGGTGAAGCTGAGTGTGTTTCTGAGGAATCTGAATATATCTATTGGGTTAGGGAATGATAATGAAAGGTCAAAGTTCAAAAATATAAGAACGAGGATGCTTGATGGAACTATTTTCCTAGGGTTGGGGGTTAGACAGAATGGGATCAGGTGATCAGATGGTTGGCTGAGCTTTGAAGAGAGGGACAGCTTTTTCTCGACACTGGAAGGAAATGAGGATGAGGGCAGATTTAGCTTGCAGAGTGAGCCAGTAAAGTGAGGCAGGGTGCTGTGATTCAGGGCTGGTTTGCTCTGAAGGGAGGTCAGATCACCTGCTGGGTAAGCAGAGTGGGAATTTGGTAGAAAGCTGGGGAAAAGTGATGAAAGATTCCAGAAGCTGTTGAGCAGAATGAGAGAGGAAGCTGACCAAGACCCCTAAAAGGTTGTAGAGCCAAATTAAGGGCCCAAGTAAGAACGGAAGCCACAAGCTCGTAAGGCGCCAGTCTGCACAGTCGTGGTGACACAGCCTCACTCGGCAGTCGGATGGAATCTCCAGATGGAAGTGGGGATGGGGGCTTGATGGGAGGACAAGAGAGCCGGGTGACTGAGGTGCTGGTGAGACAGAAGTTTGTGAGGAGTCCAGGCTGGGGAAAGGGGGAGGAAATGTGATCAGAAGGAAGTGAAGGACTCGCAGGTAGTGGAGGAAGCAAAGGCATCGAGGTTTGGAGGAAGCTGAAGGGTAGATTTCTATCTGTCAGGGAATGAGAGTAAAGGAAGCAATGGCCACTGTGCACCGAGTGGGATTCGGAACTTAAGACCTATGGTGGTCGAAGAGTTTCCAATGATAAACTCCAAGGTGAGGCCACAGGGTTATATAGGAGGTGGCGGTCGCTGGAGCTGGGGAGGCTGAGGTATCTGGACAGCACCTCCACGAAAGGCTGAAGTCCCACAGGGAGGCATATGGGTTTAGCTGGAGAAGATTGTGAGCCGGGTGCCCAAGGGCTGTGGGGAGGTTTCCTAAACAAGGACAGGTAACAGTTCTCAAATGTCAATGAACAGTTACAAGTTTACAAACACAAACTACAAAAGGGCAGCTCTGAGATGTACTGGGAGAAAACCGTCATAGCCAGAATGCCTAGGTTCTGGCCAACAGTATGTGCCTCGGAGTAGAAGTTGCTTCAGGTAGGGAGAGAAAGAGGACAGGAGATGAAAGTGTTGGATGGCAACACTACCTATAAAAACTGTGTGTGAGACTTGCTTGTGAGGTGTGTGGGCTGGCGTGGTCAGGAGGGCTTCATGGAGACGGTGGCAGCAAACAAGGCCCTGAAAGATAGAATGACCTGGTAGCAACTCCCAGTTGGAACACTGTGCCAGAGAAGTCTCAGAGATGGGAGTGAGCCTGGCAAAGTATCTAGCTAAAGGGTTAATACAAGATTTTTAAAAATTGTATAAGAAATGTTTGTGGAGGGACTTCCCTGGTGGTCCAGTGGTTAAGACTGCGCACTCCCAATGCAGGGGGCCCTGGTTCAATCCCTGGTCAGGGAACTAGGTCCTGCATGCCGCAACTAAGACCCGGCACAGCCAAATAAATAAGTAAATAAATAAATTTAAAAAAAAAAAAGGAGTTTGTGGAGAAAATGCAGGCTCTGGGGAGGAAGGAAAGAGGAAGAAAAGATCCATTCTTGAAGTAAGAGATTTACAGTGATTCTCATGCCTATGGTTTTCTTAAGGAAATTTAGATTTTGGCTACAGGAACTACAGTGTTGTGAAAATGATCCAGGTTTGGCATCTGAAAACCTGGCTTTGAGTTTGGCTTCACCCCTCTGAATTAGCAAGTCTGAGTACTCTGTGATTTGGGGACCATGACAGTCTCTTAGATCTTCAATTTCATCCTACATAATGTAAGAATTAAGACAGCTCCATTCTGGGAATACTCTCTGTGCAATTTACCTAATAATCTAACTTTGGTTTTTTCATGTGCTAAATGGCTATACCACTTACCTCACAGGAACAGAGCTCAGGACGATGTCTGATACCTAGTTAAGTGCTGAATAATGTTGGTATTTTATCGGTTTTTAATCATACCAGAGAGATAGGCTCCACACAGTTACGAAACCTGCCTGGCCAGGACGCCAGGATGCTTCTGGGGGCCCCAGACTGGGAAGAGACACATCCCTGGGTGGGCTGGAGGGATTCAGACCTTGAAGGAAGGGATTCTGGCTGCACCAGGATTCGTTTGCTCTGAAGGGAACTATGAAATAAAATAAAATCTCCTGCTCTACTTTATCAAGGTAATCATTTAAGGCAACTCCTTTGGCTCAGGAAGGAATGAACTCTGCAGCTCTTGCGGATTAAAGGACGGGGGGTTGCCTCTTGGATGAGATGCATGGACAGCAATTTCAAATGTAAACCTCTTTCTGCTCCCAGAGTAAGAAAACCACTCATAGGCTTTAGATTAGAGTGATCTCAGGAGAGCATAAAGTTGGGAAGTTAGCCTCCAAGACTATGGGAGGATCGGTTTTGAGACACAGCAACACCACGGCATACTAGAAAATTAGTCTTCTCAGCTTCCTTCAATCACAGGAGTGTTGTCATCTCTGCTTCTGTACTAAATGGATTGGAATATTTTCCCCATTAAGATTTTATAGCAGTGGATGAGGGGAAGCTGTTCCTCTGAAAGGAATGCGTCTATTGCTTTGGCTGCGAAGAGAGGAAGGGGTTTTCTTTTAACAAAACCCCAGCCTTACTGCTTAAGACTCTCCCCCCATTTCCTGACCACTCTTCATAGAGTGCTCCAGTTTGGCCGCAGGAAACTGGCCACTGGAAATAGCCAGATGTGAAGACCCTACTTCCTAATTCATAGATAGGAGAGGGTCTACTTAGTGAAAAACCCAACCCAAACCTGCCTCTGATATCACCTGTCAGTGACATGCTGCCCCCTGCATCTTTCCAAGTTACCTTCAGTTTGAATCAATTAAGAGTCCTTCCTTAAGCATCTATCGATTTCGCCTCCTCTAGAAGCCAGCACCGAGCTCAGCTCCACGGACAGAGGAGTGCATGGCTGTGCTCCTGGAACTCCCAGCCCGGGAGGGAGGCAGAGAGGGATCAAATAATCCCTACAGGGCGTGCATGCACAGACGCTAACCAGTGCTACGGAGGAGTCACTCCTTTTTACGACCCAGCCGTGACACGTGAACATTTGTCAGTACCTACGCCACATCCCCCTTTGACCAACAGCTGCCTAGAAACGAGGTCTACAAACCAAAACAAGGTCCACACTCCTCCCCACTCTCTCTCCCTGCTCCCAAATCCCAGCTCTCTGAATGAACAATCCCTATTGTTGGGGCAGAAGAAAGACAGAGCTGATGAGGTTTTCTCCCACATCTCTTCCCGCTCTCCCGTCCCCGTCCTCCGACAACACCCACCTTTCTTTTAGGATAGTTATTTTGGTTTCCAAGGGCAGATGAACAGAGAAGCTCTTATTTACTTCTCAGCATTAGCTGCTGTCATTGTTTCTGTTTCAATGACCTCTTTCTCTTCTTGCTGTGTCCGTTACCACGGGCTGCTCTTACAGCAAAGGCCCTGTGGTTCTCTAGCTGGGAGAGGGCATTTGTCAATAGAGTTCAGGAATGTCAAAAGGGTGACCCAGATTTGCAGCACCAGAGGGAAAACTCATTCATTGTTGAGTGTCCTGTGTAATCAAATATAGCGTATTCTTTTTTTAAAATTAATTAATTTATTTTTGGCTGCGTTGGGTCTTCGTTGATGTGCATGGGCTTTCTCTAGTTGCGGCGAGCAGGGGCTTCTCTTAATAGTGGTGCACGGGCTTCTCATTGCACTGGCTTCTCTTGTTGCAGAGCACGGGCTCTAGGTGCATGGGCTCAGTAGTTGTGGCGTGTGGGCTTAGTTGCTCCACGGCATGTGAGATCTTCCCGGACCAGGGCTCGAACCCATGTCCCCTGCATTGGCAGGCGGATTCTTAACCACTGCACCACCAGGGAAGGCCTAGCGTATTCTTGATGTGGGGAACGGGTGTGTAGAAAGGTTAATTTCATGGAAATATTTATCATTGCTGAGGGGGACTCACTACTTAAGGACCTCAAGGCCAAGCAAATATATCTGTCCCAAGTCCTCAAATTAGAAACTTATTTCTTAAATGCCCGCCTATTCATTTCCAACCAAGGAAAGCACTGCATTGATTGTTCTTCAGAAAAATCAATCAACTCTTCGAGAGGAAAAAAGGTATCCAAATATAAATAAGCTTGAGTTGTTTCTGTTATCTTTCTTCAAAGCTTTGGTACTATCCCAAAATTGTCTTTGGTTCCTTCTGAAGACTTGTAGGTAACATACAAAGACACTGTGGGACAGGTAGATGGGTCATAGACTTCCAGAGCTGTAAGTGAAATTAGAGATCATCTAGTCCTACCCCCTCATTTTACAGGTGAGAAATGGAGGCAAAAGGAAATGGGGTGGTTTGACCAACAGTAAGTGGCAGAGAAGACACTAGAACCCAGCTCTTTGACTCTCAGATCGGTGCTCTGCTTCACTGTCCCTCGTGAAGATGTAATTATAGCAACTGGGATAGAGCGGGCTCTCTAGTAGCTTTTTCTTTTACACGTAGATATTCTTTATTTTTTTTTAATTTTTATTTTACATTGGAGTATAGTTGACTTAATTAAACTTAAGAACTTTTGCACAGCAAAGGAAACCATAAACAAGACGAAAAGACAACCCTCAGAATGGGAGAAAATATTTGCAAATGAAACAACAGACAGGATTAATTTCCAAAATATACAAACAGATCATGGAGCTCAATATCAAAAAAACCCAAACAATCCAGTTAAAAAATGGGTGGAAGACCTAAATAGACATTTCTCCAAGGAAGACATACAGATGGACAAGAGGCACATGAAAAGATGCTCAACATCACTAATTATTAGAAAAATGCAAATCAAAGCTACAATGAGGTATCACCTCACACTGGTCAGAATGGCCATTATCAAAATCTAGATAATAACTATCTAGATTGATAGATTGATAACTATCAAAAAATCTAGAAACAAAAAATGTTGGAGGGGGTGTGGAGAAAAGGGAACCCTCTTGCACTGTTGGTGGGAACGTAAATTGATACAGCCACTATGGAGAACAGTATGGAGGGTCCTTAAAAAACTAAAAATAGAACTGCCATACGACCCAACAATCCCACTACTGAGCATATACCCTGAGAAAACCATAATTCAAAAAGAGACATGTACCCCAATGTTCACTGCAGCACTATTTACAATAGCCAGGACATGGAAACAACCTAAGTGTCCATCGACAGATGAATGGATAAAGAAGATGTGGCACATATATACAATGGAATATTACTCAGCCATAAAAAGAAACAAAATTGAGTTATTTGTAGTGAGGTGGGTGGACCTAGAGTCTGTCATACAGAGTGAAGTCAGAAAGAGAAAAACAAATACTGTATGGTAACACATATATATGGAATCTAAAAAAAAAATAAGGTACTGATGAACCTAGTTGCAGGGCAGGAGTACAAAGGCAGACATAAAGAATGGACTTGACATGGGGTGGGAGGGTGAAGCTGGGGTGAAGTGAGAGTAGCATCGACATATATACACTACCAAATGTAAAACAGTTGGCTGGTGGGAAGCAGCAGCATAGCACAGGGAGATTGGCTCAGTGCTTTGCGATGACCTAGAGGGGTGGGATAGGGAGGATGGGACGGAGGCTCAAGAGGGAGCGGATATGGGGACATGCGTATGCATATGGCTGATTCACTTTGTTGTGCAACAGAAACTAACACAGTATTGTGAAGCAATTATACTCCAATAAAGATCTATTAAAAAAAAAAAAAAAAAGAATCCACCTGCCAATGCAGGAGACATGGGTTTGAGCCGTGGTCCACGAAGATCCCACATGCCACAGAGCAACTAAGCCCATGCACCACAACCACTGAGCCACAACTACTGAGCCCGCGTGCCACAACTACTGAAGCCCGCGCGCCTAGAGCCGGTGCTCTGCAACGAGAAGCCACCACAATGAGAAGCCCACGCACCACAACGAAGAGCAGCCCCTGCTCGGCGCAACTAGAGAAAGCCCGCGCGCAGCAACGAAGACCCAACGCAGCCAAAAATAAATACATCTTTTTTAAAAAAAAGAAATGGACTAAAAAAAATCAACAGGGTGTGCAGCTCCACTAAAAAAAGGATCTCAGACATTACTGAGTAATGATGTTTATACAAAGTTATTCTAGGTGACTAACATTGTTTGCTAAGTAAATACTTTAGCAGGTCTCTGGAAACATTAAACCAGAGTGTAAAAAACATGCACCACGGTTAAACCAAAGTCTATTTCCTTTTGTTTGATTTTATTAGGTTTTTCAAGGTCTGTCCCAACACCCTAAAACCCACACATTCCGTATCTCCCAGAGGGGAGAGAAAGCAAACAGCTGGAAATTTAGGAGTGGTGCAGTCTGACCCCAATCAGCTCGTAGGGGCACTACTCAACCTGAGCCTGAGTGAATGGTATGGTCACCAAAGCCCTGAGCAGAGCAGATGCTACAGAAATGTATGTAAAACCAGTGTGCCAGGAAAAGTGGAACTATAAAACTAATTTGATCACTTTTTCTTTGTAATTTAGTTTGGTTAAAAGATTTGGAGCATTTATCTGTTAGGGGAAACAGTTAAGAGCTTCTGCGCATAGGCAGTCCTTCTTCACTGAATAATTGGAGATGCTACCTGCCTGTGACTTCTTCAGCATCTGATGAACACCCTGATAGATTTGTCAGGGGTGACATTTGGGAATGCTGCCACCGCAGCAGTTGAACGACAAAGAGGGGTGCATACGTATATATGTATGTGTGCATTTGTAGATGTCCATTCCAAATGAAGTCTCCACCATGGCTGAGCAGTCAACAGATGGCCTTGCAGTCGTTCTTAGGTGAACACAAATCTGGTTCAGGAGACAAGCGGTTATCAGAAAAGTGTTAACCGATCACCATCCCTCCCTTTATCTTTCAGGCAGGTGTTAAATAGAGTACATCTGCTTGCCAGGAATCCTACTGCATCTTTCCATCCTCCAGCATACATGGGAATTCTCTGAATCCAAAGGAATATATAGGCTTGTTGGACTCTCAACAGTCAGATGCAGAGCAGTTGTTTCCAACTTTCTCCTGCTGCCACACTATTAGAATGAACCACCATCTCCATCAGCCGTGCATCCCACACACATAAAGCTTCTCAGACGGGGCCTAAGGTACATCCATCCCATCCAGCCCAAAAGGTCATACGCAGAGTGGAGGAGAGGAGCAGGTGAAGTATGAGAAAGCACGTCCCAGGGATCTGCTATGTCTCCCAGCCAACGCCCAGCCCCACCTACCAGTTTCCCTCGCACCCCTTTCCTTGTTCGCTTTTCTTCAGGAAAACAAACTGCTCTCTTCCCATAATCTCCTGTTATCTTCATACTGCAAGACTAAACTCTATTTTGGGTTCAAGTCTTCTTACCTCCATCCACTTGTAACAGCTGCTCAGATGTTTGCTGCTGCAAATCGTTTGTTTATACTCATACTTGTAAAATCTTTGGGGTTGGTCAGGGCTCCACTGCCACCTATTCCTGTTTCTCATCTTTTGGAATTTTTTTTGTAAAACGCTGCCAGTTATGCCATTGTCATGTCAAGGTAATCATGCAGCCATAACACAAATCCTAACTATAAGGGCAATACCTCAAAAAAATTACTAGAGGCCAGCCTGCTGTTCAGATGGGGTCTTGGGCTGACACCACAGTCGAGGGTCAGGTCCAGAAGGTCAAGTCGCCGCTTCAGTGAGTCATAGGACTGACTCAGACCACCAAACTCCCAGGGAGCTGATATATCACCCCACTCGTGAGGCTCCAATGCTCATTCATGTTATTAAGGTTCTCCTTTTTCAGTTATAAAACTATTTTTATTTTTTAATGTCTTTTTTTTTTTTTTTGGCTGCATTGGGTCTTCGTTGCTGTGCGTGGGCTTTCTCTAGTTGAGTCCAGTGGGGGTTACTCTTTGTTGCAGTGCGCGGGCTTCTCATTGTGGTGGCTTCTCTTGTTGTGGAGCACCGGCTCTAGGCGTGCGGGCTTCAGTAGTTGTGGCACGTGGGTTCAGTAGTTGTAGCTCGTGGGCTCTAGAGCGCAGGCTCAGTAATTGTGGCACACAGGCTTAGTTGCTCCGCAGCATGTGGGATCTCCGCGGACCACGGCTCAAACCTGTGTCCCCTGCATTGGCAGGTGGATTCTTAACCCCTTCGCCACCAGGGAAGTCCCTATTTTTATTTTTAAAAGAGGGGTTTTATTTGGTGAGCAGGGAATCCCAGCAAAGGAAATTAAGAGGGTCTTGCAAACTATGTCACTTAGGCTGCAAAATGCCTGATGAGCTGCACTTAGTCCTTGAAACAGCACCTGTCTTCACAGTAGTCACACTTTTTATCTTCTGCTTTTCCAACTCACTTAGGTAAAATTGCTTAAACAACGAAAATTATTAGTATCTAATTCTCCTCAAGATTCTATGGGGACCATTATCTTTTGTTTACCACACTGTTCTTCAGACAGATTACAATAAAATCATTTGACGAAAATACTGTCTGAAAATATGTCGATTCAGGAGGCTGACAGAAGTTAAAGCTTTCTTTCTGAACTTAAGTACCTCAGAGAAATAGGTAACTTTTTAAAAATGGATGAATAAGTTTCTAAATATAAAATGGAGACAATTCAATCTTAAAACTCAAACAGAATATTGAAAACATTAATAGAAAAAAGTTCAATGCATCCTACAGAATGAAAATGCTCAATCTTTTCCTATAGATACTTAAAACTAGTGATCCCACTTTTCATTAATATTTGCTAAAATCTATGTAGCAGCCTCTAGATTTAGTTATTTGTTCAGGACCAAAGTGAAGCCAAAGCCACAAAAAATAGAGATTAAACTAAACTGTGAGTAGCCGTTTAAAAAAAAGACTACATACACATAAATAGGATTACACACTTTAATCTGATTGACACGGAGGAAGTAGGGAGGACATGAAAGAAATTTAGTTGCAGCTCTGCTTTACACATTACCAAAGGCTCCTTCTCCAAAAAGTAAACCTGAGGTTTCAAAAACCATATTTTATCAGAATACTTCAGGAAAGCATACTATGTGTAATCCAGGAAATACATTATTTGCAGAATAGGAAAATCATCACAGGCAATAAAAGATTACAACAAAAGAAAGCACCAGGGTTTTGAGCAGGTCTAAGGTGAGTATATCTGCAGAAACAATGTAAATGTTCTTGAGTGGCTGCTATGGAAACATGCTAAGGAAGACTGGTCCACATCTTATCGTTTTTTAAAACATGTTTCTTTGGAAAAACGGCAATAGTGGCTGAGAGTGAAGCCATCCTTTAGACGCCCAGCTTATTGGCCTGGGTGAGAACCACTTTGAGAACTGGCATGAAAGCAGAGGTCTCACTGAAGTTGCTGGTGCTGACTGTGTGCGTATGGATGGTCAAGCCTTCTGAGTAGTTTCGAGTCTCAATGCTCCTTGCGATGTTGTGTAAACCATTGATGATTGTTGGTGAAAGCTGAAGTAAAGGTGGAATTGAGAGAGAGAATTAAATTAAGGAAGAATTTTCCATGAGACCCTCTATAAACATTAAACCCTGATATTTAAGAGGAGCTTGAAATAAACATTATTTCAAAAATGTATAAACTGGTGAGCATTTCTAGAAAGATTCTCGGACCAACCAACACTTAAGTTATAAAAGCGAACCATGACAAAATGATTATGTAAGGAATTACTTACGAATTATACATGTATGGTAAGCCAGGTATTTTCTTACAGAAAAGCCAGATTTCCTTCCCCAAGTTGAAATGTTAATGTCTCTCTCCACTTAAGAGCTTTCTTATTATTTTATTTTAGATAACTTAAATATTTTAAATAACTAAATTATTTTAGATAACTGTCTCACACTTTTTAAAAGTTTTCCTATGTACATGAAGGAGTTTCACGATTCTTAATCATGACATCTCGAAGTAGGGGCCCAATTTACTCTAAAACCTTGCGGACAATAAAAACCTTGCACTTCTGGTCCACTGCCATTAGGAGGGCAACAGTCCTCATCATGTACTCAATTTGCCAGCTCTTAACTGCTTTTCATAATCCTGTCATCTCTGAAAATCATAAGACCTCTAGTTTTTTTCCCCCCCATGTCATTACTTGGCATACATGTCCATACTTTCCAGAGAAGACTTTATTTTGGATCAGTCCATGGGCCACACCACTTCCACTGTTATATCAACTTTCTCTGGTTTGGTTCTCAGGAGACAAATGGTTATTTTTAGCTGATGGCATTGATATGGGGAATGGGGAAGAGAAATGCTAAAATGCAAAAATGTGAAAAAGTCCCAATTCTTTTTTTCTCTACTAGTGCTTTCATTAATAAAACACAACAATTCTAGAAAGGAATGGAGAGGTTGGGAGGGACAAGAGAACAGAACACACAGGGCATTTACTCCTTACTGCCGATCATCTTCATAGTTATACACATTGATCTGCTCAATTTGTGGCTACCTTTGGCTTTGCCTTTGTGTAATAGCTATTCTAAAAGAAAAGGATCAGAGTCTTAGACTACGAGAGAGATTACAGATTTGGTCTCTGGAAAACAGAGTATCTGCCCACTCTCTGATTTCTTAATTCAAGGGACATATAAAAATGAATAGAAGGCCAGTTACTGTAGCAGCAGTACAGGCCAGTTTGTAAATCTGCTCTTTGTCATAAAAAAGGTTAAAAATTCTCTCTCCCTCTTAATCTCTCTCTCTCTCTCTCTCTCTCACACACACACACACACACACACACACACACACACACACTGCCCTATCCCCTTTTCCCCGGTGACTGAAATGTAAGATTTAGACAGAGAAAAGCCCATTCTATGAACTGTCACGATCATTTTGACCCCAAGCATACTATATATTACATGCAAGTGCTGATGAGACACTTATTTTACTAGCAACCAGGAATAAATGATTATCATAAATCCTTCTTTTCCCCACAAACTTACTGTCTGTTCCCTAAGTTTATCATACAGAAACTCCAAACGTTTGCTGGCATCATCTAGCTTCCTCTTGGTTTGCTGCAGGAGAGAAAAAACAGGTATGTTATGTATGAACAATAACTTTTATCCCAAGAACTTGCCTTACGTCATTTCACTAAACCTTACAGTCATGATGTTGGACAGCTTCATTTTATAAAGAAATGGAGATAGCTAAGACCGAGGAACTTGAACAGATTATTAGAACAGAGATCAGTATCTATTAAGGCAGGGAGGGCAAGAAAGTGAGAGCCTTCCTCCTAGGGTGCAAAGTGGAGCACTGGCTGATTTCACGGGGACTGCGGCTCACGTGAGGTGAGTGAGTGCCCATCTACACTGTGTGCACAGGCAACACGAAGGGCCACCTGGAGGCAGCAAGAGGTCGGTGTACTACAGAAAGGAAGGTCTAACAGTTACTGTAAATTAAATAAAATGAACATTATGGGCGCTAGAAGGCAAACATACAGGTGAACTGTGGAATCTCAAAGTACTACTTACACGCTCAGTCACATTTGGTACATTTAATCCTGTCTTATTCTGGGCCTTTAAAACACCAAAAAAAGGAGAAAATTATCTTTTGGTGGCTTAAGATTATTAAGAGGGAAGTGTTAAAATGAGTTCTTAAATTAAGGACTCCTCCTACCCTCATCCTAGTACTGTGAGTATAGTGAGAGAAAACTATCCTAAAAGTAAAGGTTTAAAATTATACTGTGATTAACTTAATATCTACATTATGCAACAGCCTTAAAAGTGACACTGCTTTTCAATATTTACTGAGTGACTACTACGCGCCATGCTGGGACAGTGTTGTGTCTCATGGATCTCATATTCTATTGGGTGGGGAAAGGATACTAAATAAACAATATATTGTATGTCAGATGGTGATGAGTGCCATGAAGAAAAGTTAACAGGGTAAGGGGGTCAGCAGTGTTGGCAGTATGACGTGGTAAGAAAGTCCTGACGGCTAATGGGACATCTGAGCAGACACCAGGAACAAGTGAGCAAGAGCTATGCAGCTCTGTGGGGAAGAGTTCCAGGCAGAAGGAGCCACAGGTACAAAGTCTCTGATGCTGACACGTGCTTGGTATGTCTGAGGAGGGAATGTCAGTGTGTCAGAAGAGGAGTGCGGAAGAGGTGACGCCATCGAGGATAAACTTACAAACTAAGCTGTGCTGCACAATTACGTTGTGCTGTTTGGACATAACTGAAGTGGAAATAAGAATAAAGCCATACTATAAAAATGATGTCAAGTATTGATTAAGATGGACTTTTGTGGAGGGTTCAAAGTTAATCCCACGTAGCTACCAGCAGGAGTCCTGGGCGGTATTTGAACTTCCTCCCCAACTAGTGACAGGAACAGTTTGTCTTTCTCTTCTGCCCAGGGGTGCTGGGTCACCAGAAGGAAGGTGATAGGGTGACCTGGAGGAGGGGAAGCTCAACACAAATTTCCTAAGCTAGGCCATGTACGAGGTGTCCTCCCAACCTCTATTTACATTAACTCATGCCTGAAGGAAGACTGGAGCTTTCCCACATTTTTATTAGGATTCCTCCAATTTGTATGATGAGGACCTGTCTGCCTAGGAGACACTGTACACTTACCTGTTTAACAGCTTCACCTGTTCTCTGTTCCTAGCTTCGTCTTTCCATCGCTCCCAGAATGCCAGGCGCTAAGGTTTATGTTACCTTTCCCCTGCCTCTGCTTTCCTGACACTTTCAGTGCAGAGAATTGCTTTCCAAAAGACTGGCAGAAGGCTGCACATATTAATACTCAATGTTTGATGAAACAACAAATTCCAGAAGCTGTTTTTCAAGCAGACAACTGGCCAGTGACTAAATAAACATATTCAATGTTTGTTGGCAGAAAGTGAAATTTCATCTAAAACAAAACTGGCTTTGTGGAATTTTTGTTGTTGCCAATACAGTCATCCTCTAATAAACTGAGTAAAATCAGTTACTTTGACTATGAATATGACTCCAATATCTAAAGCACTGAACTATTTTTAAGGTCTTAGCAAAGTTAAAGATTGTCTATCTACTTTTAAAAGCTTTGATGTAAGCTCAGAAAGAAACCCCAAATCTGAGTTTCACCGTTCTGTTGTATTTTTGTGCTAGGCATAAGGTTTGCCGATGAGACTCAGTGCCGCATAGTGGTGGAAAGCATGAATTCTGGAGCCAGACTAGGTTCGAATGCTGGCTCTGCCTTAATTATTACGTAACTGCTTTTTGCCTTAATTTCCTCCTCTGTAAATAAATATGACAAACCTACCTACCATGAGGTTGTTTTAAGGATTAAAGTTATATGTAAAAAGCAGTTGAATGTGTTTTTATATGTACAGCAAACTATATATAAGTGCTAGCTTTACTACTTTTGCATAAACTTTCAAAATACATCTTGTAAGACTTTAAGCAATCATTATAGAAGCGCTCCATAAGGGATTCTTTTAATTAAGCAAAATAAAAAATACATACAGGATCTGTGGCTGAAGAGAGGCAGCGCTGAATAAGATCCTCAAATGTGGTCTTTAGAATGAGGTGTTCATCTGGAATCGGTTTCTTGGTAATTTTTTCTGTTGGCAAAGACTGCACATGCTGGAATAAATAATACCATAAAATGACTAGAAATGACCAGAAGTTACCTATACACAAAGCCCTGAATCTGTGATAAAGAGAAACCAAGGACCTTGTAGGTAGGCTCTTCAAAATCAAATGAAAAATTAACATGTGAAATCACTTGGGATAAGCAAACATAAAAATCAGATATTCAGTAGAAGATACAGGTACTCTTTCTACAGCTTCTATTTTCAAAAATAGGATGGATATAAAGTATCTGATTAATTATGGAACATACATTGATCACGATTTCATATAACTGATGGGAAGGAGACCTGTGCCAGTAGGAAATGAAAAGAACAAGGCATTTACAAAGTTGGCTGGTTGGAGTGGCTGCTTGCTTTGCTTGTTGGCTCATTTTTGTTTATCCTGACGTTCTTCTATTCTTTGGTTTACTCTTGGAGGGTGTTAGCTGGGCTATTATCAAACTGCAAGATTACACCAACGGTGAGGATAGAAGAGACCATGATCTTACTGAATGTACAGATGGGAAAACAAAGAAGGAATGTGTAAGTGTTTAAAGTTTTGACTGATTAGTTCATTCATAGAAAACATTAGGCAATTCTGTATTAGGCATTGGCTAGGTATTGGTGAGCCAATACGGAAATGATCTCATCCCACAGGGAGTTTACAGGCTGATGGAAGAGAAAGTTTTAAAATGTCATAAATGTATGTAAAATAGCAACTGTGATTAAGTTAACATCACTGGAACCAACAGACAATATAATTGGGATTTAACTGAGGGGAAGGCTCTTGAAGGAAGTTATATCAGAAGGGTAAGTAGGAGTTAACCAGTTAAATGGGGGAGGAAATGCATTCCAGACAGAAGAACGTGTACACAGTCAGGATCATGATACAAGGGACTGAAAGGGGGTCACTGTAGCTGGAGCAGAGAGAGCGAGCAAGGAGGAGTGTGAGCTGAGCGATTCCAGACAATGTGAAATACTTTGGTCTTTATCCTGGGAACAATGGGAAGCTGTAACGTTTTAAGCAATGAGGAGATAAGACCAGATAAGAGATGAGTCAAAGTCGATGCTGGCAGACCAACTAGAGGCTCCTGCACTGCTTAAGACTGGAGACGAAGGTAGCATGGACTAGACTGGAAATGTAGAGAAGGGATTTGAGAGAGATTTTAAAGTAATATCAACAAGACTCGGGGATAGCTCTGAAAAACAGGTTAAAGGAAAAAGAATATAAAGATGATGCCCAGGTTTTTGGCTGGATTAAATAGGAAGGGTTATGGTGCCATTCGCTGAAACAGGACACACCAAAAGACGACTAGGTTTGGGAGGAAGACGATGAGTTAGATTCTGGATATGTTAAGTGTGAGGTGCCTCAGAGACATCCAGGTGGAGAGGAAGCTGGACACTAGGGCCTGGCTGAACACACGCCTCCGTGCAGCTCTCCCTTTCAGCGGTAACTGGGGTTCTGGCCCAGATGAGCGCAGCTTGAGCACCCAGCTCTAAACAAAAGTGGACGGCTTCACAAACACCACAGACGTGTAATTATACAAAATTAACAGTGCGTCTTTGTAATTTTATATATTCTCGTGGAAAGAAGAAGGTCCTCCCATCTCCATCAGAACACTTGTTTTCATAATGCAACTGTTAATGTTTAGAAGTTCCTTAGGCAGAAATCTCTTAACAGCAAAACATAGTCTTGTGGTAGAGATATAATCTTTACAAATTTGACTTCAGAGAGTCAAAGACAGTAACAGACAGAAGAGCTAGTTTTATACTTGGGCAGGAATTGATTTCATCTTATGTTGAGCTGTGACTTTACTTTTCATGAATAGATCAAAATGTTTCTCTTTGTATGTCTAAGTCAGTTATATGGAAATATGATAGATTTTTCATCATCTAGAGCCCTGCCAACTAGCTGTTTGTATGTGAAAAGCAAGCACAAATCTATATCTCCATCTAAAGATATGGCTATATTATTAGCTCTTACACATACACAAGAAAATATATAACTCATTACATTTTTATTTTCTATTTTAAAGGAAAAAACCTTTGGAAACAGCTTCTGCTTAGCAACCTTGGATGCAAATATGGATTCAACTGCTCTTAAATTGTGGCTACTGATTAGATCAGATGAAACACTGTAATTGCCAAGTTACTGTTAACGTATACTAGTAAATACATAAGCTCCTTCTAGAAAGTTTGTATATGGCCTCGTCATTGAAAAATAATATACATACATGAACAATCTTAAAAAAAAAGGTATTATTTTTAAGTTGTCTAAATTGAAATCAAATTGAGGTAATAATAAAGGTATAACCATAAAAGTTAAAACGTTAAGAAAACATACCGAAATAGAGCCATCTCCCACTTCCACAGATTTACTGTTACCTGCATGGTATTTCCAATAGGAGCCCCAGGGGCACCTTCAATATTGGGCTTTGAAAAAGACGGAGGCATGCCTGGTTGACTGAGGGGTTGCTGTATGCCGTGGAAGGGCTGGCCACCTGGAAGGTGTGGCTGCGGGAAGGAAGCTTGGCTTGATATTGGTGCTGGAGCTGAAGGCTGTTGCTGCAGCATCTGTGACTGGGGGTCACCCAAGGGGTTCATGATTGGTGATGTGATGGGAACAGGAGGCGTAAAGTTCTCAGGCATCTTTTAAAAGAAATAAAAGGCACCAAGAGTAAGGAGAAAACGGTATGATGACAACATCTCCTCAGCTTTAAATAAGGGAGTTAGCCATTTGTAGCAACGTGGATGGACCTAGAGATTATCACACTAAGTGAAGTAAGTCAGAAAGAGAAAGACAAATACCATATGGTATCCCTTATATGTGGAATCTAAAATATGACACAGATGAACCTATCTATGAAACAGAAATAGAATCAGGGACATAGAGAACAGACTGGTGGTTGCCAAGGGGGTTGGGGGAGAGTTGGAATGGGAGGGTGGGGTTAGCAGATGTAAGCCTTTATGTATAGAATGGATAAACAACAAGGTCCTACTGTACAGCACAGAGAATTATATTCTATATCCTATGATAAACCATAATGGAAAAGAACATATTTAAAAAAGAATGTATACACACATACATGTATAACTGAATCACTTTGCTGTTCAGCAGTAATTAACACAACACTGTAAATCAACTACACTTCAATAAAAAAATTTAAAAAAATAAGTAAGGGAGTTAGACTATTCCATGGTTAAAAACATTTTTTTAATAACAGTAGAATACTTTTTAAAATGAAATTTTATGCAGAATTCTAGAGAAAAACATAAAAGTAAAGGTAATCTAGCTAAGAGGGCTGGGAGCTCAAACCTGGACCTTTGTTTCCCCTTTACCTTCCACACTTATCCCATAACGGGCCAAAACCATGGTGTTTTTGAAAGAGGATGTCAAAGTCTGGAGAATTATATCTAGCCATACTGGGATCAGATATGCCAAATATGTGTTTGTGTGTGTCACGTGATCAGATGTAATACCTTTTTCCCAGATCATTAAGTGATACCTACTTAGTGATCAATCACACTCAAAGCAGTAGATTAAATTTCTGATTATCATTGACCTAATTTTGGGGGGGCTTTCATCATTTAGTATCTCCCAATTTTACATTCTGGCCTCTCATTACTATACTTGGGGGACAGAAATCACTAGGAGTAAAAAAAAATAAAAAGGCTTGGGGTAAAAGAAGGAAAGAAGAATCTTAAGTTATGCTCTAACAGCTCTCAACAGTTATTAACATCTAAATGATGCTCAGCTACAAGGCTATTTCTTTTCATATTGTATGTGATAGACAAAAATAGTCCAAAATATAATTACAAATTCATGATTACTGTTAGAACCCAAAACCAAAGTAACTCCTAAAAAAAAACCATTTGAGAAGCATGAAATTTTGTTTCCTACTCTTTGAAAAAGATCTGCTGGGAATTTACATCTTGCTTTTTAAAAAGGGTTTAATTCATACCACCATACTATTTTGTACTTTCCTTCCTTCCCTTCATGGATTAGAAGATGTAAGTTGAAATACACATATTAAGTATATTAGTCAGTCAGCTTTGCCTTTAAAGGAACAGTGAAGTGTGGTGTGCTTCAGGTGGCTACATGATTGACAGGACACCTGTAGGCAACTGAATAGACATCTTTTTCTAGTACCTTCTTCTTCTTGGGTACTCTGTTCAAAGCTGGAGGATCATTCCAACCATTCTGAGAACCTATAACAGATAATAGAGGGCATTTTCCTTTAGAATCCTGAAAAGAAGAACACTAAATTGTATCCATCATATAATATCTTCAAATTTTACTTTCACCCTGAGATAACTGTCACAGAAGTTTTACCAGCTGAGCTGCTGGGATCACTATGTAGCCCTGGACTCTCAAACTCATTACCTCTAATAATCACAGGGCCTTGGCTTAGAAAGCAGCATATCTTGACATTATTTCCTTTTAAAGTGAAAGAGTTGTACTAAATTTAAGGATAGTGAAGTTTTTATGTCTATATTGGTATATAACCTTCAAACAATTCTCTCCTAAGAAAGAAAAAATAAATCCCCTGAGTCTGCTAAAAAAAAAAGGCTTCTGATATATTCAACACACAAAAAAAGAATAAAAGTGGCAATCTTCTATTTCCCCAGAGAGCAATTCAGCATACCCAAATCATCCACATGGTAGAAACACTGTTAAAAAAACAGAGCCCAACTACGCAACACCAGTATGTTTTTATCACCTTTGCGTTAAGAACAACCTATAAAGTAGAAAAAGGCATTCAAATATCTGTGGTAAGATTTTTTTTTTAATACACCCCTCCCCCCCCAAAAAAAATTTCCACGCTGGCAGCAAATATAAAATTAAACTACTGTCACCTTTAGGAAATTTCCTCCCCCCTCAAATCTCCCAAAACCTGTCATCTCAAAGTGAGAAATGAATATGAGTAGCAGAACTCATTAAGGTACTTAATGCCTGTATTTTTTAAAAACAATTTTTTAAAACATCTTTATTGAATGCCTGTATCTTTAAAGAAAAATGGAATAAAACATGCCAGAGATAAGATAATTACTAAATCAAAATATAATCATTTTACATCTTATTAAGTTTTGTGTATGTGTATATGTAAGAGCAAAAAATTCTTCTTCTTTCAATAAACATTCTTTCAGTATTTTACTTTTGCTTGTTTTATTGATATCTACGATATTAAATCACAACAAAATTGCTTAGCAAACCAAAGAACATAATGTCATAGAAATTTTGTAAAAACAAGATCTTCTCCTAACCAGCATGCACTCATTTGCCTTGATTTTAAAAGTAGAATTAATTTTCTACAAGGTGACTAGGAGACAGAACGCCAAATGAGCCTCAAAACATTCAAGAGCTAATCACAAAATATTAAACCACATGCTGCTATTTGCTTAACAAATTCTTAAAGTTCTCATTATACACAGACTAATCATTCAAACCTCTCCCATCACCTTCTAATCTTTCTTATATCTAAGACAATCTTGGTATAGCCTTGTCTTTCAGTCTATATAAAATAGACAACTTTTATGATTCAAGATCATTTGTGTCACTATGTTAATTCAGTCAGTTCTAAGATTTGATTCCATTAAGAACTGATCAGATTTAGGGTATTATCGGCTTTAAAGTTCACATGCATAATTGTGAATATCCATTCATTAATTATAGTCAGTGATTCAAAGATTTCCAAAGATATATTTTGTAACTAATTCACCTTCCAACATAGACGCCTGGTCTTGCATAGACTGATTTTCTGTAGACAAAATGTAAAAGTCACTTAAACAGTATTATCATCAAAGATATTCTAAACTCTACTCATTTTTTTTTTGAATTTTTGAATTTTATTTATTTTTTTATACAGCAGGTTCTTATTAACTATCCATTTTATACATATTAGTGTATACATGTCAATCCCAATCTCCCAGTTCATCACACCACCACCTCCCCCCCACCACTTTCCCCCCTTGGTGTCCATACGTTTGTTCTCTACATCTGTGTCTCTATTTCTGCCCTGCAAACTGTAAACTCTACTCATTTTATAATTGTTTCTCCTCCCTCCATCAACCCCAAGAAAGAACAAACTAATTTTATAAGGGAATAAAACTTACTTTTTAATCAAGTCACGTGAAATGGCTTCTATCTAATTAAGAAAGTAATCATTTTGTGGGCAAAGCTAATTCATTCATGAGAGCACTTCCTAACATATTATAACTGTGTCCATTTTAGTATTTTTTAAAGCTGTGAATCCAAATCAGTTGAAGATCTTGCAAAAATGCAGATTCTAATTCACTAGGTATAGCGTAGGGCCTGAGATTCTATTGCTTCAGCCAGCTCCCAGGTAATGCCAGTGCTGCTGGTCTAAATCCTCTTTAAGTAGTAGGATTTTAAAGAGAAATGGGAGGATTTCTGCATTGTCGTGCAGACTTTAACACTACATTGTTAAAGATAATAAGCATGTTAGACGATCTTAACAAGGAGGTGCTACTTTACTGCTGGATTTGGGAGGCCCCAAGGATCTGCATTCTGGAGGAACTGTAATTTCTGGGGTCACAACATGAATATGAGCATAAATGGGAACAGGCCCAGTAAATATGTAACCATCTCATATGGTCTTCTCTATAAGAATATACAGATTTGCAGACTGTTTAGCACAAATCTTCCAGAAATCACTACTTCTCTTAAAAGAACTGAAGTTTCTGGCAGTGGACAAGAGGAAAGAAGGCTGAGAACTAATACAGCAATTCCAAAATTGTCGGATGTTCAGGATTGGTCCAGGCCCAGTCTCCAATCAAAAGCGTGCAGTGTAGATACATCATATGTACATACAACTTACGGGAATTCAACTTACGGGATACATCATATGCACATACAACTTACGGGAATCCCGTAAGTATGTGGGAGTTATGATAGTTGAACTTGGGGAGAGAGGAATCGAGAGTATATAGCATTAACTAGTGAGTTCAATTCAGTTTGAGCTCTACTCAAGAAGCACATGCCCCAGAGAAACTGTGAGGTGGGAGAACTAATGCCACAGTTTGGAATTTCTCTGTATGGCGCTAAGGAGAGATGTTTCTCATGCAATATGGCTTCTGACCACAGGCAACTTCTTCGTGAGGGCTTAACTGAAGAAAGCGGTGATCACGGATAACTGACTCTTAAGTGATTTCTTATTTTTGTCTTAAATGATGACTTTACAATTTAACTTCCCATGCAAGGTATGACCTCACAGCACTACAGTTAATAAATCCCTGGGAGTCACTGTGTGTGTGTTATGACAGAGGACAGACCTGACTTGAAACTAGTGATGTACTCTCTAGCGCCAGACTTCAGCTTCTGGGCTGAGGGGGTCAATATACAGTCCATCCCCAGGTTCTACATCTGCAGATTCAACCAACTGAAGATCAAAAACATTCAGGAAGGAAAAAACTCCAAAGAGTTCCCAAAAGCAAAACTTGAATTTGCTGCAAGCATTTACACTGTATTGGGTATTACTAGCAATCTAGACATAAAAGTATATGTGCATAGGTTATATGCAAATACGACACCACATTATATAAAGGACTTGAGCATCCTTGGATTTTGGTATTGGGGCGGGGTAGGGGGGAGTCGACGGTGTGAAAAACCTAAAAGTACTGGAGGTACCCTGGCCTTGATCGTTTTTTTCAGGGAGCAGTCTCAACAACATGCCTCCTCTCTAGCCCTGTGAAACGTGGGAGCAGAAGGTGAGACCAGTTTTTCCTCTAACCTCTCGTGGCAGTGATCTTAGCCTTGGATATTAAAGCCTGAGTGGGTATCCTGATTTCACCAACTATCAGCAGCACAAAAAAGTATGTGGAACAATTTCATATGACCCTTTGGTAGAATGACACCAAAGTTATAATGAAATCAAATTAAATCGAAAGTTACGAGTAAAACTGAATGAAATAAGAAACAAAAAGATTTTCAACAGGAACATATAGCCAGTTGGCTATCCCTCATAACTTGAGGGTGGGCTGCCTGTTGAATTGAAAATAACGACTGTACAATAATCAAAGTTCCCACCAAAACATATGCCTAACTGGCCCCTCCTCACCTCAAACCATGCAATATATTTAGCAATATGTTTTATTTCAGCCCAGAAAATCCTTGTTCAAATCTCTGATCAATTTAACAGTTTTATCTTAGCTATGATTCTAACCCCTCAATACTTTTGCTTTTATATCTTTAAATTGTTTAAATATGACTTTTTCAAAACACAATTAGGGCTTCCCTGGTGGCACAGTGGTTGAGAATCTGCCTGCCAATGCAGGGGACACGGGTTCGAGCCCTGGTCTGGGAAGGTCCCACATGCCGCGGAGCAACTAGGCCTGTGAGCCACAATTGCTGAGCCTGCATGTCTGGAGCCTGTGCTCCGCAACAAGAGAGGCCGCGATGGTGAGAGGCCCTCGCACCCCGATGAAGAGTGGCCCCCACTTGCCGCAACTAGAGAAAGCCCTCGCACAGAAACGAAGACCCAACACAGCCATAAAACAAAACGAAACAAAACAATTAAATTAACCTCTACTTTATGGAGACACACTTTAATAGCAACACTAGGTAAAGCAAACTGAATGAAGAACGTGAATATCTACAGGAGACAGTATTATGGGGGTTCATTATGGATGTGCAAAATGATACTCTTGGTCAATATGTTTAAAAAAAGATAGCACAGTCTAATCTTGGACATAATTCTCTCATAAAACTAGTAAGGGAAGATAATCTTTTTTACCTTTTCAAAAAACCTTAAAAATGGGCATAAATCTCTTTCTTACTCTCTTTTTAAACATGACAATGACTTTAAAGAACATTGGAAAATGGTTCATGGTGTAATATTAAGGAAAGTAGTAAGATGTAAATTATGAGTGTATGTGGGAGTTATGATCTCAATTCTTTAAAAATGCATGCATACAATAAGATACTACTATCTTCACACCCATTAGAATGGCAAGAATTAAAAACAAAAACAAAAAAACAGGAAACAAGTGTTGGTGTGGATGTGGAGAAATTGGACCCTTACGCATTGCTGGTGAAAATGTAAAATAGGTCCACCACCTCAAAAAATTAAACACTGAATTACTATTTGATCCAGTAATTCCATTTCTGGGTATATACCCAAAAGAACTGAAACCAGGGACTTGAACAGATATTTGTATACTCACATTCATAGCAGCATTATTCACGGCAGCCAAAATGCCCATGTGTAAGTTAATGGATAAACAAAATGTGGTATATACATAGAGTGGAATATCACTCAGCTTTAAAAACGAAATTCTGATTACATGCTATAATATGGATGAATCTTAAAGACAGTGAAACAGCCAGTTACAAGAAGAAAAAAACTGCATGACTACTTATATGAGGTACCTAGAATACATACATAGAGACAAAGTAGAACGGTGGTTACCAGGGACTGGGGAAAACGGGGGGTTTTTAATGGCTACATAATTTCAGTATGGGATGACAAAAAAGTTCTGTAGTTAGTGGTGATGACTGTACAATAATGTAAATGCACTTGATGTCACTTAAAAATGATTAAAATGGTAAATTTTATGTTATGTATATTCTACATTAAAAGAACTTTAATATATGCATACATACATATATGTGTGCATATATGTGTACGAAGGGAATAAATACACCTAAATTATTAGTGGTTATATATGGGTGGCAGAATTACAGATAATTTTAATTTTATTCTCTATACTATTTGAGGCCTTTCAAAATTCTACAGTAAAAAATTAATAAAAATCAAGGGAAAATTAACTTAAAAACTGAATATGGCATGTCACTGGATTCTGGAGACCCTTATCCACCTTAGTGTAGGGATTAGTCCTCCACATGGTCTTTAGGGAAGGAAGAGAGAAGCGCTTGGTCTCACATACAGAAGTGGAGTTGCTACCATCCTTACTTGAATCTCACTTCTCAATGGGAACCTTCTCAAGGTGTTCTTGCATAATGGTAGGATGTAGGCACTGGCTAAGATACTCTCAGCGGATTCACAGAAAAATATTAGTGCCAATGGTACGGAGACTTTTGGCTAAAAGATCATTTGAGACGGAGAGGACAGAGCATCCTTGTTAATCATACACCTCCCCCTTCCCCGTTAGCCTCGCACGTCACATTATTTAAAAGGCACCACAAAGTTAAAAATTTAAATTTAGAGAGAATGAATCCTTAAGGTCATTTTCCAATGACACGAGATAAAACAGATGTATCCAAAGAAAAATAAAGAAGGCTATCATGCTCCTTTCCTTTGTTTAAAGGGTTAAAAACCAAGTACTTATAATTTGACTACGGAATGTTTATGAAAATTTAAAAAAAATTTTTTTTCAGCACACTGTTTCACGAAAATATTCAATATTATGCCCCTTCAAGACTCTTCTATGTGAAGGAGCACAAGACTATATATATATACATATATATATATACCCAAATTAAATTTTCCATTTTTTAATACTGTTTACTCAAAAACAGCTTCATGAGAGCTTCACATTTTATCAGAAAATTTTGCTAAGTAAACTTCTTGGGCCTTCACATTTGAAAGTGCTCTCCCTTAGTAACAAGTATACATTAAACCAGGGACAAAAAAAAAGGTGGGGGGGGCGGGTACAAGCAATATCTTACTTATCCTGCACAGTAAAGCTAGGAAAACTTCCTGCTTTTTGTGCTGCCACCACTGAAACATGTCGCACTATACTAACTTAGGCTGTTAGCACTTTATACCTTGAACTCGGAGACAGCCTGTTTTCCTTGCCTCTGATTCTGCCATGCTGCCCACAATCTGTTTTGCAGAACCACCTCCAGGTTAACCTCCCTAAAGTACCACTTTGACCATGCCTCTCAGGAGTTCAAACTCCTCCACTAGAAATTTTCTTCTTACTGTATGAAGTATAAATTTCTTGCCCTGACATTTAATGTCTTCCAAAAGTTGGCCCAAATACAAATTTTATGTTCCAACTTACAACAAAGCTATGTGCTGTTCACTAGAAATAGAAATGTACTGTACTTTTCTGCCTTCCTACCTGTGCCTAGAATAATTCTGATTATAGACTGAGCAGGTTCTCATTAAGAATTTACTGAATGAATGTTTTGATGATTGCAACATGAGTTTCTCTGAGCAGTGCGCACATAATTTTGTGGTTCACTAATAGTTACAGGGCTTGAAAATCCTAGTGTCTATCAAGAAGAATCCACCGGACAAGTGGAATTTCCAAGTCCCGTAGAAAACCATGATATAATAATCTAAGACATATTAGAACAAAGATAAAACTTTTAGTCACAGTTATCTGTATAACCTAAGCAAACTTTTTAGGAAATCAAAAAATAAAATAAGGTAAAGCTCTAACTGTTAATTAAAATACAGGGACTACTAACATGCAAGAGGTAACAAAGCAGCTAGCTTAGTGCATGCTGAGTATTGCAAAATGTATGGCTTCATCTTCCTATTAGTTACTGTGCTTCTCAGCCAGGTTAGAACATTGTTACTTTGTACATAAGCAAAGACTTTATTATAAGGCCAAATGCCCTTTAGCTTAAGGAGGAAAAAAATACCCATGCAAATATTTAACTTAGATGATGAAGTAACAAATGCTTAAAATAGTGATGCTAAATGTTTCTGTAATTCCAACACTGATAGCTATTTCTACTGCTTTCATCAGGACTAGACTATCTGGTAAAGAAGAATGAACATGGGCTCTGAAGACTGAGAGACCTGGGTATCTCAGTTGTATCTCAACTTGGAGTCTATCACCATGCAATCATGAAAACATTATACACAACCCTAGGAAACTCAAGCTTCCTCATGGCAATTTTTAAAAAAATAATTATTCCTATTTCTCATGGTTATGAGAAATAAGAAAATATACGGCAGTGCTGGTACATGTCCAATGTATGTTCAATAAATGATAATTCACTTTCCTACTTCCCTGCACCACTTTCCTATGTGGGGATTTACTTGAATCCATCTTTCACTCAAGTTATTACCCAACTATTCAGAATATATACTGTTTTCGCTCATCCAGGTTTTAAAAGGTAATTTTTTGAACTCTACAATTGAATGAACACTCCTCTCTAAATATCAACCTATTGAAATATCTGTATTGAAAATTATACAAATTGTATTTGTGTAGTAAAGGCTGATACATATTGTGTGTATGATTTTTGGTACTTTGGACTTTAATATTATATATCAAAGAAGAGAGAAGGAGATATGTGTATAATTCTGGATCCATAAGACTGCCAAGAAAAAAAATACTTCCTCAATAAATCCTATTATATGACCAGTGTTTTCAGTTATTAAAGCTACTGCTTAGCAGTTAAAAAGAGAAAAACATATACTGGACTTCCAGGAACAACTTCAGTAGTAGAAAGCAAGACTCACTTCTGTTTTGCCCCTCTAGTTTAAAACCATCAATTATAATCTGAAAAGGAAACTATTTTCAAATACCCTTAGTAACAAGTATACATTAAACCAGGGACAAAAGGAAAAGGCCCAGAGCTCTAATTCTGGGCGAGGTGTCATCACGGCTAACTTTGCAGTCACCGTCCCCAAATGCTTTCAATCTCTTCCTAAGCTTATGCGTACATACTATTACTATTATGAGGAAACTGAGGCTTAAAGTTAAGTACTTATTCAAGGTCACATAACTAGAAAGGAGTGAAGCTGTGATACAAACACAGGAAGTCTGATTCCAAAGTCTGAATTCTTTGCTATGTTAGTGGTTCTTGCCCCGATTCATTGATCTCTTTTTGTAATACGTACTTCTGAGGCCCCTTTTACAATCCTAACATGAAAATCAGATAATATTACCTACTCATAAAAAATTAATATAATGCTTTAATTGTAACATGAAAGATAAAAAGAATCTATAAAATGTGTATTTACTATAAAAATAATTTTAAATTATGCTTTTAATTAGAAAATTTCAGGCAGAACTACCCTGTCAACAACAAAAATGCCTAGAAATTTCCAAAATGTTTGTGAGGGTAGAATTGTCCTAATGGAGAGAATCCCTGCACTACTGTATACTTTCTGCTGTCTTAGAGATTCTGTCAGAGTTGCATTCTTTCACTTTTTTCCTTTCAATACACGTCAAGATCCTTGCTCACCTTTACAAACAAACATAATTACAAAATTTGTACAGCCTCATTAAACCCTGTATTATTTAATCTCTATGAATGAATTTAAGGCACAAATAATTTTAAAAACTGAAAATCTAGGAAGAACACAGAGCATCGTTTTACTCTGGCAAAGAAATTAGTGTCAATTAAATCTAGTTCCAACCACCACTTATCTGGCCAACTAATTTCTTACCGCTTATTTTAAATTCAATGGCAGATTATATACTCTTACCCTTTTAAAGCTCTAAAGCTTTTCTCATTTAGCAACTAAAGTTCACTATGGGAAAATCACACTTTTAGAAATAGTTTTAGAATTTGTTATACAATTAAATCAATACCTCACCTTGCCCAGTTTATAGTTAGAAGTAATTCCCCTCCATGCACCCACGTGATCACGAAAAAATAAAAGAGGGAGCCAAACCAAGTCCCTTTCAAGCGCAGACCTGTTCTTTGGGATGCAGGCAGCTCGCCGGCAGCAGGCAGTGTACCTGTTGCTCCAGGAGGCAGCGCATACGCTGAAGATGACGGTGGAGCTCCTGGTCCGCCGTGCTGGAAGGACGCTCCAGAGCGAGGGGGAGGAGGGAACGAGGCAGTGGGGCTGGACGTAGGTGGAGAGGCCTGGTGCTGTGCTGTGTACAGCTGAGACTGCCCAGAATAGGACGAAGCGGAAGATATGTACGGGGTGTTAGGGTAAGCGTTTGAAGCAGGGGGCGCAACAGGCTGCTGAGGTCGATACGCTGCTGACCCCCCTGTTCCGAAGGAATACTGCTGGACTGGCTGAGAAGCTACACCAGGGAGAAGGAGCAGAGATTTTAATTAGTTACACATTTATTCAGACAGCAACAGAAAACCAAAGTTATCTCATTCTATGGAAATTATTTTCTAGTTCAAGTCAATTTAAAACTGCAAAAGAAGAGGAGAGTGATAAGAAAATAAATTAATTGTGCTAAAAACTGCTTCTTGCATCCTAAAAGCACTAAAATGCAATAAGCAGATAGATAGATGGGGGGAGGAGAACTTAAGGGAGGTGGGTAGAGAATATATAACTATATATTTAGGTGAGCAGAATTCTGCTCAAAGAGGAATAATGAAGGATATACCTGTGTATCAGAGGGAGAGGCTGCAGGTGGATGGCTGGGAAGGGCGGTAGGAGTTTTGTTACTCCAGGTAGTGACAGTGGGGGCAATTCTAACCTGAATTGAACAAAGAAATACCAATCACAGAACATAAAACATGAAAATGTTAAAAGAAGAAACAAAAAACCCAACAGGCATTAATAGCCAGATGCAAAGCAAAAAATAAGAGCAGCAAGATAGCATACGTTAGCCAGGCAACTGCTTTCAGGTAATCCCTTTCAAGGGATTCCAAAAGAAAAAAGCACCTTTCACAACAGAACAGGGGAAGGAAGGCAGTGGAAAAATCAATATGAAAACTAAATCAAAGCAGAAAGAACAATGCCGTTCAAGTGTCAAGAGTAAGTGGGAAAAGGTAAGTTCTGTAACTAGGGAAGGAAAGAAGACATTCCAGGGGAAAAAAAAAAAAAAGGTAATTGAGTGAAAAAGTGATTTTTGAAGCACTAATTGTATTCATGCTACTATTAGATCTGTAAACATATTGCTATAAGCTCCCTTTTCCGGATTTCATTAGAGCCACAAAAATTATGTTAGTTCCGTATGAGGCTTAGAATCATACAATCAGAGCATATTAAAGATCATCCAATCTGATCCCCACCCTTTACCACTGAGAAAACCAAGGCCCAGAGAACTGAAGGGGCTGGCTGAAGTCCATACAACCTGTTGCTGATGGAGCTACGACTGATTCTAGGTCTCCTGATTCCCAGGCCAGTGTCTGCCACGCTACGCCATGTTGCTTACCCTGGAGTCCAGAGGTTTTCAAAAACATTTTTTTAAGCCATCAGAATATCTTTTGTCAAGTAAATCTTTGTAGAAGAAACTCTATCATATAAACAATTAATAGCAAAGATGTGCTGGTCATAGTAGGAGGAGAACTCCTACTCAGTTGGCTTCTCTTTCAGAAATCCCTTTACTCCTGCCTATAAACATGCCTTTAAAACCACAATCCACTGTCCTCATTCAACATATCATAAGCTTTAACCAAGAAAATCACTGCATAATTTATGACTGAATTTGTTTTCCTTTTCTTAAAGTATGAGACTGCTAAGTCACGGTATAATAAAAGTCCTTCATGGTTTTTACATTTTCCCAGAAAGATAGATTAAACCCAAGGACATAAGGAGTAAATATTCTCTTCTCCCAATGCAGAGAACACCTTACTTCAGTGCCCTGACACAGTGAGGTCAAACTCAAGGTGCTTAGCTTAGGAGTTCCAATCCTGTTAACCATTAACTAGCCATGCTGACAAATTCAAGCTCTATGTCTTAAAACTCTGGTTAGTCGCTAGACTTCTCCACCTCTCAGTTTCCCAGCCATCACCTGATTTGCCCTATCTATGCCATAGACTTTCTAAGTCTAGCAACAAGAGTGGAGAATTTAGTTTTGTTTATCAATATACCCTCAATAGGGAGAATAAAGACAGGCCCTTAAATTCATATTTGTCAAATGAACGAAAAAACAAAACAGAGAGTAGTACAGTCATAATTATATTCAAATGTAATCTATCCTGATTAAATAGCAATCAAAAGCATGACAGACAAAAGAGCATGAATTTTTTTTTCATGGTTTTATGCTTAGTTTTGCTACAAAATGTAAAAATGACCCCATCAATTCTATCAGCAATTTGTTCTATTTTAAAATGGGCAGAGGGACTTCCCTGGTGGCGCAGTGGTTGGGAATCTGCCTGCCAGTGCAGGGGACACGGGTTCAAGCCCTGGTCCGGAAGGATCCCGCGTGCCGCGGAGCGGCTGTGCCTGTGCGCCACGGCTGCTGAGCCCCCGTGCCTGGAGCCCCTGCTCCGCGCTGGGAGAGGCCACCACAGTGAGAAGCCCAGGCACCGCAGCGAGGAATGGCCCCGGCTCGCCGCAACTGGAGAGAGCCTGCACGCAGCGGCAAAGACCCAACGCAGCCAAAAATCAATCAATCAATAAATAAATAAAAAAGAGAGACTGCCATCGAGGTGGTTTCATCTCAAAAATAAAATGAGCAGAGTACCTACTAACTTTGTTATCAATCAAGACCATTTATTACTTACGAAAATATACTTTTTATTTAAGAACATGAAGGTTATCTGCTGGTCTGGAAATATAAGTTTCTACATGAAATAGTAAAAGACAATAAGAGGTCACATTTATGCCACTAACCATTTGGTAATTTTAATTTAATAAATAAATTAGTTTATTAATAAAAATTATTTAATCATCTTTACATTCCCCATGACCTACAACTTCATATACCTTTGGTCACTCACTTTTCTCTAATATAAAGTTGTCCAAAAAAATGTTTGTATTCTGGATACTCTTTATTGTGCTGATACAGAAGACATAGTAAAACCACACTAATGATTCAGAAAATAATACTTAAAAAGAGACTATTTTCTAAAAACACTTTAAAAAATTGACCAAATTACCCACAAAATTGTTCCCACTACTTTACTTAGTTTGTTAGATGAATCAAATTAAATTTCAAGAACAGATGTACATGTGTAATTTAAGCTTGAGTGACGGAGAAATAAGAAGAAATCTCCCCAGAGAGCTTAAGTTAATTTTACCTAGTTTGTAAATTATTTGACTAGATTAAAGGGATAATTTTTAAAAACATCATAAATGCTACTTTCAAGAAAAGAAAAACTATAACCATTAAAATAATACATTGTCTAGTTTTATCACTGGTCTCTTACTCAAGACACTAAAACCACCAATTTGAAATACATAAATGTTCCTACTTTAATCTGGACCATATCACTCACATGGGGATAATATTGTTGAGCTGGAACTCTTGGCATCTGTGTGTGGCCAGCAACTGGTCCAGGCCTGCCCTTGGGCAGCTGCTGCCTCTCATAAGGAAGTTTAGGTGACTCCTGTTGCCCTGGTTCTGGATCTCCTTGTGCTCTACAAAGTCTGTCACGAAGCTGAACAATATTTGGCTATAAGAAGCAATGGAAGAAAGCAGAGCCAATTGTTAAGAGTTCACCCAACTATATATGACAGCATGTTGATCTTCTTAAAGTAAGCTTGATCATTCATATGATTTTTGTTCATATGCTGTGTATTATGCAATAAACCCCGGCACATTAGGGTCTGACATCATGGTTTCTAATACTCAAGAACTGACACCAAAGGTCCATTATATACAGTGTAACTTGTAAGTTCACTGAGGCAGGGATTTGAATTATGCCTGCCACATGGTAGTATGCAAGATCAATGTCACTTATCATCACTGCTCTTTTGTTGTTTCTCTTGCAGTTGAGTAATGCTCACAAATCACAAAAGCAGCTGAAAAAATACAACTTTGTTTCTCTGCAGGGAAAAAAGGCTCCAAAAGAGAATCAGCTGCTAAAGATGGTGATGGAAGAAAATGGTGATCTATGAAAGACATGAAAATTAATAAAAAAAGAGATACTTGAAATAAACTAAAAGAGTAAGATGTCAAACTCAGGGTAGCTCACACAGATCTATAATTATATAGATCAATAGTAAGTATGAGTTTACCATATACATGTTCCAGTTATTAACAAACAACAAAAAAGCAATGTGTTAAAATGTTTCAGCAAGAATTCATTTAATATCTATAAAAATGATACATTTCTATAAATTCATTAAAGGTTTAAACACATCATTTACATTTTGTAGGTATACTTAGGTAAACCTGCCTTTTATGGAGGGGAACTTTATACTATAATGATATTACAAAGTCTCAGGAAATAGTCCCCAGAAAATACTAAGGGTATACTGAGATATATAGGAGGAAGTAACATCAAAATTACAAGTTTTGCATAAAGAATGTTCTTTAAAAGTCCAAAGAAAAGCATGAAGAATAACCTATAGAAAATGTATGTGATTATAAACAGTATTAAAAATAAAGAGTTTAATTCTCAGGCTAGAAGGTCTAAAGGTCTTAGAGTAAGTCAGTCTTAAGATAAAGGGTCTTATACCTCAATATAATAAGAAGACCTTATTAAGTACAAAATCCTATAAAACTATTATACCAAAGTCATTATAAAGATAAAGACTTTGTTTCTATTCTACTTCATATTCTCATGAACAATTTAGAAAGATGTGAGCTGGATCCTACATGTAAGTGTACACAAAACCAACTAGAGAGTCATACCTCCACAGTCCTGGAACACAGATATAAGTATTTTTACTCAATCAAATTTACTGACAATTCCCTAGAACAGACAAAATACTGAAAACAATTAACTAAAAAATTTCGTCAAAAAGAGAATAAAGTTTAGAACAAAAAGTATAGAAATAAGAAAAGGCTCCAAATTAAGCTCTAGCAGATACACAATGCAGATAGAAATATCCTGCTTGTGGAAAATCTTCCTCACTCCCCACCCCAGCTTCCACCCATGCTGCATTATCGGGTTTAGATTTCCCTCCTCTGTGCTCCCACTACCTCTATCATTGTCCTTATCACTTTGGAATCCCATGTATACTTCTGTTGTCATTTTGAGTTTGGAAACTCCCTCAGGGAAAGGATCTTGGCAATCCTATTCATCACTACATATTCAGTCACTTATTGAATTGAAACAAATATCATGAAAAAGCCCAAGTTTTATTGCACACCAAATAAGGACACTAAATTAGGAATGTGATATAGTTCTCTCTGCCTTGAATACTTTAAAAATATACTCACCCACAGACAGCATCGGACTGAAACGGCATATAAAATGAACGACTTTGTTAACTCCTGGGGTGTCATTTGTGAGAATTTTAAAATCACGACCCCAATTTGTTTGATTAAGTATTAACATTTATATCTTTTTTTTAAAATAACTAATACCTTCTTTTTTTAATGAATGAATGAATGAATGAATGAATGAATGAATTTATTTATTTATGGCTGTGTTGGGTCTTCGTTTCTGTGCGAAGGCTTTCTCTAGTTGGGGCAAGTGGGGGCCACTCTTCATCGCGGTGCGCAGGCCTCTCACTATCGCGGCCTCTCTTGTTGCGGAGCACAGGCTCAGCAATTGTGGCTCACGGGCCTAGTTGCTCCGCGGCATGTGGGATCTTCCCAGACCAGGGCTCGAACCCGTGTCCCCTGCATTGGCAGGCAGATTCTCAACCACTGCACCACCAGGGAAGCCCAACATTTATATCTTTGAAGATACCTACAAAGAGTCTTGTGCACAGAATCAGCATTTGGCTTAGGAAACAAAAAGCTGGCCCTTTTCCTACTTATTCTCCTCAAATACTAAGCCTTTCAGTACAAAGGGACAAGCATTCTATCTCTCTGACACAGCCTGGGTACACCTGAAATTACACTTGAAGACGTGTCAATAACATTCACCTATTAGGTGATAGAAATTCAACTGCTCCAAATCATTCCACCTACTAGTACATTTATGTTTCATACTGAGTGCTATCTACTGAACTCACCTATTAAAAATAATAATAACAATAGCAAGTTTGAAAACTTTCACATGGACCTATTCAGGTGCTTAATTGGCATTTAAGGCCTTCTAAGTATCTGTACTAGCCTCCTTCAGGTCAGCCTGTGTTGCTGGGAAACTGTTTTTCTCACTACTCTCTGGACAAAACTCTGGGTCTAGTTTCCATTATTCAGTGGGGTGTTTTTAGATCCCACCCATTGTTAAACACACACACACACACACACACACGCATGCACGCACGCACGCGCCCAAGGTCTCACCTGCGGACTTTCTCCCTTTTCTCTGATTCCCAGGGGTACTTACTGTCTAGACCCTCATTTCCACATTTGGTCACATCCAGTCCTGGGAGACCTGACTGCTTTGTGTCTCTTTTTTATACTTCATGCTCACAGTGCTAGACCCATAACAATAAATTTTGAAGAACGCTGATAAGTTGGAAGTACTTGGCCTTTATTCATCTAGTCTCAATTTTTTTGTAAGGTCCTTACGAAAACCGCACTGTCTGTGAGACTTTGGACATTGGCTGGCAACTGCTCCGAATCTTCCCCAAAGAAATGCTGAAGAGAATCCCTCAGAGCACCTTGAGCGAACTCTACCCTCGAGAGTCTGCAAAGCATTAGCTGCTACTTCATCGCTGGCTCGATGCTCTTGTGAAATACTGGTTCTGTTTTCTTTATTCCTTTTGCACTCGCCCATCCCCACCTTTGTGTTGGAGTTTACTGTGTTGCCTTGTAATTAAAAACAAAGTATAGGTAACATATTGTGCCAGTGTTGCAATGTTTTAAACTGCTAACAGACTTTAAAATATCCCCTGTTCAGAAAACCTGGACCTGCAATGCTTTGTTTAAAGTAGCTGAGAGTTGGAGGTGAACTTTTCGTACTGATGTGTGTATTTGTACGTAGTGGTGTAGTTAGCTGCCTAGTGTCCTCATTATTTGGGTCTCTCAGACCTTCCCTGTCCACCCCCTCCAGAGTATCACTATCTGAAGTTCTAATGCTTTGATCTCCAAACTAGGGACAAGATAGGGTCTGAAAGACGCTTCCTCTCCGAGCCGAGACGCTTTCCTGAGCACTTGTTTTTAGATTTCGGTGTGACTCTGGGTCTGCTCTAGGCAGACGGCTTTTCCTGTCCACCTGCTGTTTCCTGTTTAATGAATAGATTAGAAAAGGAGTTTCCTTTTCCTCTGTGGTGCGGATAAGTTTCAACTCCTGTGTCTTACCGTTCTCCCTCCCTCTGAGTAACACAGAATCATGCAGCTTTTGCCCAACTGGCATTGATCTGATAGTAGTGAGATGCCCTGTCTTGATGATCCCTTACTGGGTTTCCATGCAGAGGAATCATAATGAAAATAATTAATAGAATTCTTGGTTGGAAAGAGTTGGGATACAATTTTTTAAGAAAGAAAAAACCTATATCGGTTCTACATTCGGACATGCTAACAGTGGTTTTAAGTTTCTAAAGTGTTGACCGGATGCTAGAGGCAAGGTGGGGAAGAGAAAGCTCTTCTGTGTATGGAATTTTTTTTATATATATAATCTATGGATATTTTAAACTCTGTTAGATAGCAGCCTTTGGAAAATCCCCTGTTTGGTCCTGCTTTCTGACCTATCATCTGCCTTTTCAGGGTAATCTTGTGGCACAAGTGATAGCATTTAAAAGCTTTAGTGTTTTAATTCCTCCTCCTTCCTGCTGCGAGCCCTGAGCTGTCTTCTATGCACTTCTGACTTGTCTACTGTTTGGTCTCTCTGTGTTCTTTGTTACTTGGGTGCAATAGCAACTTCTCTGTGCATTCCATCTTTCTTTCAAGTTGTGTAAAGTTCTTCACTTTTTTTCTCTGAGGGTGTAGGGGGTGGGGGCAGTCAGCATGATTATATTTTAATGTAGAAAATGCGACCTGGATATAAAATGAAGACAAATATTAAATTAAATGGAAGTTACCTAAAGTGACTCTGTATCTTCTAATCAGAAAAGCAATAGCAACAAGCAAATATATAATAATGCACCTCTCTTTGATTGACAGTTTTGAACATGATAACCAGTATTGTGAACCAGCCGCTTGATTCACAATATTATGAACCATGTCCCCTTTACAGGGACATGGCCCATGTTCTGTACCCTCTGCCTTTTAGGCTGCCCTTTCAAGCTCTTTTCAGTAATACCTCTTCCAACATATTGTAGTTTGATCCAAGGTTGAGAGTTGCTAGGGTGTGGGGTTGTTTGTTTGTTTATTTGTTTGTTTTGCAGATCGTTAGTGGCTGTAAGTTCTCTGAAACTTGACGTTTTGATTCAGGGTCCACTTAGCATTTTCGAGAGTTACTAAGGTGTTTTATAGCATTCTTTGTTTCAGACATTCTCAGGACCTCTAGAGCCTGTCTGCCATGAATGAAAGAGGGTAATAAATAGAAAATGAAATACATACTGAAGCAAGCCAAAACTTGCTTCAAATAAAATCTGAAAAAATGGTCCAGTATATAAAGAAAACATACTGGTTAAAGCACAGGGATGTGGCATCACGGTGGCCTCCCATTTCTTTCCCCTCTTCAACTCAGAGTGACATTTAGGAGATGTAGAGGAAGAGGCTCAGTCATAGCAAGAGTAGGTAGACCTGTGTTCTGATTCTGGTGCTGCCACTAACTGTATGGTCTTGCTTAGTCATTTAACAGATTTGTGTTCCTTTTAGGGTTATTATAAGGACTAGAGATTTTGCTTTTCATATTGCTTTTTAACTTACGTAAAAAAAAAAAAAAAGTTTGTTGTATTGGCATGTGTCTATTTCTGTATTCTCTATCCTATTCATTGAACTATGTATCTATCCTTCCACCAATACCACACTGTCTTACTTATAGCTTTACAGTAGGTCTTAATATCCTCTAACTATATTCTGCTTTCTCAAAATTGTTTTACTTATTCTGGTTCCTTTGCCTTTACCTTTTGTTCATACATTTTAGAATAAGCTTGTCCATGTTGACAAAAAAATTCTGTTGGAAGTTGACCTTTTATTATGTTGAGTCTTCCAATCCATGAATGCGATATGTCTCTCCATTGATTTAGGTCTTGTTTGGTTGTATCATACAGATCCTCTATTAAAATATTTATAATCAAATATCTCATGTTTTGGAAGCATTGTGTATGGCATCGTGTTTTTAGTTTTGGTTTCCAGTTGTTCATTGTTAATATTTGGGAATATGACTAATGTTTTTGTGTTGAGCTTGTTAGACTTTGTTAAGAAATTGCCAATTATTAATTGCTTCTTAGAGATTTCTTGGGATTTTCTATGCAGACAGTCATGCTATCCATGAGTATGGACAGTAATATTTCTTCTTTTCTAATCTGTGTGTCTTTCTTTCTTTTTCTTGCCATGCTGCACTGGCTAGTACCTACAGTACTAAGTTGAAAAGGAGAGATGAAAGAGGACATTCTGGCCTTCTTTTGAATTTAGGAGGAAAACATTCATTCTCTCACCATGAAGTATGATGTTCACTGTCGGTTTTTTGTAGGTATTCTTTACTGGGTTGAAGTAGAGCCCTTCTATTCCTAGATTTCTGAGAGTTTCTGACATGAATGTGTGTTGAAGTTCATCAAATGCTTTTTCTTCATTAATTGATGGGGCCATGTAGATTTTCTTCTTCAATCTATTAATATGGCAAATTACGCTGATGATTTTTGAATAGTAAACCAAGCTTGTGTTCCGAGAATAGACTCCATTTGATCAGAGTGTATTGTTATTTGCTTCCTTCTTCATGCGTTGATTTTATTGTGCAATTTTTTTCCCATTTCCATGGGTGAAAGCTTAGATTATTGATCTGAGACCTTCCCTCTTTTCTATTCTAAGCATTTAGTGCCATTCGTTTCCCTCTTAATAATGTTTTATCTGGATCCTTCCACATTTTATGTGTTGTATTTTCATTTTCACTCAGTTTTACTTAACTTAAAAATCTTCCTTGAAATTCCTTTTTAACCATGGATTATTTAGAAGTGTGCATCTTAATTTCCAAATGTTTGGAGGCATTCTACTTCTCATTCTCATTTTTATACAATTTAAAGCTTAGACTTTGGACACAGTGGAATAAAATGCAATTATGTTTGTTTAGTTACTTTATAGAGGTTCTTCAAATATCACTGGAGTGAAGTTTTCAAATATTAGTTTTCCATAGTAGTTCCCAGTCTTTTGCACTTGTAACCATAAGAGAGTTCCCTAAAAATATGTAACCCTGGCTGCTGGAGCCATGTTTATCAGGGGAAGTTCACAGTCACAGGAATAGTGAGTGGGGAGTTTGTGGGTCCCCACTGCACACTCTTCTCTGGGCCAGCGCACAGGGATCCAGTAGGGATCCAGGGTCCAGGAGAGGGACTCAAACTTTGGGCTCTGGTGTTTATATTGCAGAATCAGGGAAGCCCAGGTTCCGTGTGGGCAGGAACTAGGACCAGCACTGGGACACACAGGACCCAGGTCCATCCCTCTCCATGGAACGAGCACTCAGGCTGAGGGAGGCCCAGCCTCTCTCCTGCTGGTCAGGGCTGAGCCAAGCTGCAGTTGCAGCTGTATTGCTCAGTAGGCCCATGGCTGAGTCACCAGCTATGACAGCCGTAAGCCCTGGGTATGGGGAGTGTCCATGAAGTCTTGAGGAAGGCTGGCCTTCTTCCTGCAGGGAGGCAGCCTTGAACAAGTCAGCCCTGCCCTGTCACTACTTCAACAACCCAAATTTTCATTACTCCCTCTTGCTCCCCAACCCCACTCAGATAAAAGCATAGTTTCTCATGGGGTGGCCTACCTTTTATTTTTCAAACATTATCAACATCATTTCATCCAAGAAAGGACATTTGAACCCCAATTAACTAAGAAGCACATATTGCAGAATAAGCTCGTTTGCCCTAAAACAAGACCCTTAGCTATTTCCATGGACCATCCTTGATTTCTCCATTTTGCTGCTGAGTAGTGCAAAGTTGGTGCTCAAGAACTCCTTGGATGATGGTGTGCTATCAACAGCTGCTGTGAAAGCAAGAAGATGGCACCCTCAGTGGCTATATGGGCAGAGGAGTTGAGGAGACAGTAGGTGATGGCTCTGTGCTGTCAGTGAGGGCTGTTTCCTGCCCGCACCCCTTTTAATCCCTTTGTATCCCTACCACCTGAGGAATGAAGGCAGTGATGAGTTATTGGCAGAATTGCCCTGTCTGATAAGAGGGTCACCTGCAAGCCAGAGGGCCCAAATCCTCCCTGGAACACATCACTCCCTACCCACCACTTAACAATTCCCTTCAAACAAAGGTGCAAATTTGTAATAGCTGTACCGTTAAGATATGCAGTCTGTGATTTGGACAATTGTGACTCCTTGCCCTGTTCTTGGAGAAACATGACGTTTTGTAGGGAGAACCCAGGCCAGGTGGCCAAAGTCTCTGTCAAGTCTGTTTCTTCGCCAATACTTGGATTCAAGTTGAGGGTGGTGGAGATGAGTGGGCCTTCACCATGATAGCCTTTCCCTGGTATCACTGGCCAAGGTTCCCTTTGGTGAATATTACATACAAAAGCTTGCCCAGCACATGCCTCGCTCTCAGACGAGCCGTGGCCACGCTGCTCCTGGGATTAGGCACCTCCTTTGCACACCCTGTGGATGGTGCTCATCTCCTTGATTCTGTGAATGTGTCATTTGTTAAACTATTACTTCTTGAGGCCTGTAAACTATTATTTCTTGATGTCTGTGCAAGTTTCAATTCTGCAATTTCTATTTCATTCTTCTTACGGATTGAAGAACACTAGTGAAATTCCTCATCTTACAATCTATGCTCCTTAACATTAACCGTAGTCTTCTTAAAGTCCTTGGTCTTGCTCTCTCAAAGGCTCCCGGGGGCTTGATTCCAGTGGGCTGGTGAGGTGGACACCACTGAGCTTGACAACATGCCATACTCCACCCAAGCCTGGAGATCTCCGGTGTCTGGGGGAAAAGGCAGGGGCCGTGAGACAGGAGACAAGAATGGAGGTAAATTCAGGGGTAAAGCCCAAGGAAGAGTCCATATGTCAGTTACACGTCAGCTCTGTGCCCTATGTCCAAGAAGTCGCCCCTCAGTGTGGGATGACCAGCATGGAGGTAAATTCAGGGGTAAAGCCCAGGGAAGAGTCCATATGTCAGTTGCAGGTCAGCTATGTGCCCTGTGTCCGAGAAGACGCCCCTCAGCGTGGGATGACCAGCTGCTCTCAGAGAGAGCGAGGCTCCTGGTCCCGGCTTCTCATGTGATACTGGGGCAGATCCTATGAACAGAGGCTGTGGCCTGCAGGGGGCGTGTATGAGCACCTCTGCAGGGTCGAGGGGCCAAAGGGGGCCATGGGCAACCTCTCCCAGGAGAAGTCACCTGCCCTGGGGCTGGGGCATCAGTCCCTCAGACCCACACCATCTACCTTTCTACCTGGGTTCCAAGCCCAGCAAGGCACAATCCTGACTTCCCCAGTGTAGGATTTCCCCAGTGTGTGACAAGCCAGGCTGTGGCCACCTACCCCGAGGGTATAGTTCAGCGGGGCAAAGCCCGTCACTGCCCCCTGGGGAGGCAACTACAACAGAAAGGTGAGCTTTGGAGAGCAAGGGTCAGGAGTCAGGGAGGAGAGGCAGAAACCCAAGAAAGGACCCATCGCCTGAGCCCACATCCTTGTCCACCTCTGTGGGGTCAGTCAGCCTCCAGTGTCTGCTCTGAGATCACAAGACCCCACAGTACTGGCCATCACAACCACCTGCCTCAGAACAAAACAAGAGGGCACAAGAGCAGGAGGCCCGTATGATAAGCGTGGTCCGTTGAGGAGGTGCTCCCGGGGCCAAGTGACAAGACATGGCTTCTCAGGGCACAGCTGCCCCCAGGCTCAGCATAAATGTCTGGGCTGTGAGCCCATTGGTTCTGGGAAGGGCACCAGCACAAGGTGAACAGATGCTCCATCCTGTGAGGCAGGCAAGCCAGGAGCCCAGCACTGACAGTCAGCCTGCGCTACACCCTCATGCTTCCCAGGGCAGGAGCCTCGGGGCGGGGGGCGGCAGGACCTGCCCTGAGGTCACAGCAGAGGAGGTTTGCTGCTGGAGGGCCACACACAGGACAGCTGTATAGAATGTGATCAAAGGCTTTCTGGTGCTTCATGCCATTCAAAACCAGGGGCTCTTAAACAGCCCGAGGGTAAGATACCGCCAAATCCTTGCTGAAATTTCTGAGCCCATCCTCAGATCCCAAATTTTGCCCAGATTGCCAAAAGTTTCCTGGACTTCTGGTCAAGGAGCCGATTCATCTGGACTGCTCAGTGCACAGCAAGATTGCCAGGACGGGGCCTAGGGATCTTGCCCACACAACCGTCCCTGACACTTGCTCCTGGAGAACCACCTGCCCAGCTACCGACATCTCCTCCTTCCCTCTCATCAGGCTAAATGCAACTGGGAGAAAGGCAACACAAAAGGAGGCAAATGTGGAAACATAAACCCGACAGTGCTGTCTCCCCCAGCCAAGACTAAGAGTCCATGAGTCTACCCACTGCACTCACCTGAAAGCCCCCACATATCACCAGGAGCACAGAGAGCACACAGGCCATCAGATACACCTGACCTCAGTTTCCTCCTGAGAGAGCACTCAGGGGCCTCCCTGGGATTTGGAGGTGTCAACAATTCACTGCATTGTGGCTTATGCCACAGAGCAATTTTGAACAAGGATTCTAGTACCGGTAAACTTTAAGCACTGCTTTAAGTCCAATCACTTTCTGTTTAAAGAGAGAGGACTTGGGACTTCCCTGGTGGCGCAGTGGTTGGGAATCCGCCTGCCAATGCAGGGGACATGGGTTTGATCCCTGGTCTGGGAAGATCCCACATGCCGCCGAGCAACTAAGCCCGTGCTCCACAATTACTGAGCCTGCGCTCTAGAGCCCACGAACTAAGACTACTGAGCCCGTGTGCCACGACTACTGACGCCCGCGCGCCTAGAGCCCGCGCTCCGCAACAAGAGAAGCCACCGCAATGAGAAGCCTGCTCACCGCGACTAGAGAAAGCCTGCACACAGCAACGAAGACCCAACGCAGCTAAAAACAAATAAATAAATTAATGAATTTGAAAAAAGAGAGAGAGGAATGGAATATTTTAAACAGAGACATATGAGCCCTTTAAAGGGCAAAGAAATGTTGCTTACAGCTTTTCACATGGAAAAGGAAACAAAAAGTGACTGGGTTTGCCGTTTTCCTTGAATTTGTCTAGTACTAGCACTAGATAATATTGACGATCTTCACGCTTGATCACAAACAACATGATGCTGTAATATTCAAACTGTTGGTGAAACGTTTTTAATCTCATGATTTACTCTGGAACAATTGTGTTGACATAGGTACTGATGGTGCAAAAGCAAAGGTGGCAGAAGTGCTGGCACCTTAACCCAAATCAAGGAGTAGCACCAAACTGTACTAGTTGGGCTTGTATTCACTACCCTACACTTGTATTAACAGTGCCAGTTCCAGTTAAGAATGTTCTGTCTTCAACAGTAAAAATGATTGATGTTAGTAAATCTTGACCATTGAAATTGAATATTTTATAGTGGATGATGAAATTCAACCTACAAACATCACACATCTGTAGAGCAAAGGGAATGGGAAAAAGTTAGATCAGATACTGATAAAGAGGAAGTGGATGACATGGATGATAGACGTGAAAAATTAGCTAAAATGTAGCACAGAAAAGAAACGGTCAGAAATTATGAATGAGAAATTTAGGGACCTGGAGTCTGCTGGTGGCTTGATTTTGGGCTTTGCAGCCTCCAGAACTGTGAGATCTAAACGTCTGTTGTTTAAGCCACCCAGGCTGTGGTAGTTTGTTATAGTCCCTTGAGCTAACACATATTTTGGTACCAAGAAGTCGCAAATACCTAAATATGTGGACGTGGCCTCGGAATTGGATAGCAGGTAAAGGCTGAAAGAGATTGGAAGTGCATGCTAAAAAAAAGCAGAGATCACCATAAAGGCCTTTCAGCCCTTACCTATTCAAAGTGATTCTGCTGATGGCTCAGAAAGAAAAGACGCACACTGGAGAGAAAACCTCCATCTTTGTAGAGAATACAGAAATAATCATGAACAGATAGAAATATGGACGTTAAAGGCTATTCTGGTGAGGTCTCCAACAGAAATGAGGAACACATTATCAGAAATTGGAGGAGACGCAGTTCTTATTATAAAGTGGCAAAGAACTCGACTGAACTGTGTTCTAGTGTTTTTTGGAAGGTAGACCTTGTGAGTGATGAAACTGAATATTCATCTGAGGAGATCTCTGAAAAAAGTTTGGAAGAAGTAGCTTGGTTCCTCCTCACCGCTCACAGTGAAACACATCAGGAGAGAGAGAAATTGAAGACCAAATTGTTAAGCAAAAAGAAATCAGAACTTAGAGATTTGGAAACTTCTCAGCCTATCCATATTTGAAAGTGAGAACGCTTGTTCTGAAGAAAACTCGAAGGGTGTAGCAGGTGTGCTATTAATTTAATTAGTCATCTCAGCAGAGGCCAGGAATAGAGGATTAAACCGGCAGGGACCCTGCCAGTTTGAACGAAAGGGGACAGAGAAAGCCAGGCAGAATGAGGGAAGGCTTTCAGAATTCTTGGATTCTACAGAATGGGAGCCTAGAGCAATTTGGCTGTGAATGTGTACTCCTCTTGAAGAAAAGGGAAGAAGGACCCCAAAGGTGATTCCGAGGTCATCGGGTCTGTCAATCCCACCACAGGCCCAGGGGGCCTCAGTTTCAAAGTGTGAGATTGTCGCCCTCACAGAGAGTCATGGTGTAGGTGGAGGCCCTACAGAGAGCTGCAGTGTGGGTGGCACCCCACCAAGCTGAAGGAGTGGGGCTGCCCCACCGAGCTGTGGGGATGATGTTGCCACCCCAGCGGGCCTGGAGGGCAAAGCATCAAACTAAAGCGGGTTATTCTCGTACTTTAAGATCTAATGGGATTGGCCTTGCTAGGCTTTGGACTAGCTTAGAGACTGTCACCCCTTCCTTCTTTGCTATTTCTTCCTTTTGGAGTAGGGATGTCTATTGTATGCCAGTCCCAACATGGTATTTGGAAACACTTAACTTGTTTGGGTCACAGATTTACAGCTACAGAGGAATTTTGCCTCAGGATGAATAGTACCTCCTGTCTCACCCATATGTGATTTAGATGGTGTTTAGATCAGACTTTGGACTTTAAATTTTACAGTTGATGTTGGAATGAGTTAAGGCTTTTGAGGCTGTTGGGATAGAATGAATGTATTTTGCATACAATAAGGACACGAATTTTGGGTCCCAGGGGCAGAATGCTATGGACGTATATCCCCCCCACCAATTCTTATGTTGAAGCCCTACCCTTCAATGTATTTGGGGATAGGGCCTTTGGGAGGTAATTAGAGCATGGGAATGGAGCTTTCATAATGGGTTTAGTGCCCTTAAAAGAAAAGACACAAGAGAGACCCCTCTTTCTCTCTGCCACGTGAGGACGCAGTAAGAAGACAACCATCTGAAAAGTAGGAAGAGAGCTCTCACCAGGAGCTGAATATGGCACCTTGATCTTGGACTTCCAACCTTCAGAAACGTTAAGAAAGTACCGTCTGTTTGTCAAGCCACCAGGTCTATGGCATTTTGTTAAAGCCGTCCAAGCTGATGAAGACACAGAGAATATATAAGATGGTCTAATATACATATATCCAGGGTTCTAGAAGTAGAGACAGGAGAGAATGAGTAGAAGTAACGTTTGAAAAAGATAATATGTTCTAGATGAGATGAAGAATGTGGATTATCAGTTAATGAAGCAAAATAGATCACATGGAGGATACATTTTTTTAACCTGAAACTAATCACACGTCAAGAAACTGGAGAACACAAAAGACAACAGACAGTCTTACAAAAAACAATCAGCAAGGAAACTGATCACCCACCATGAAAGGGTGTATTGATGGCATAATTTGAAAAAACAGTAACAAAAGCCATATTCGATGGAATAAATATTCAAAGTTCTGAAAGGAAAAACTTTTCCTCTGGAACTGATTACCCTGTCACATTATAATTTCTAAAAGTTCACCAACAAGGGAACTGATAAAATATTTTTAATGTATGCATACAATGCAAAATTATAAATAATTAAAAAATTAAAGAACATCTAATATATCCATTTTTCTTAAAGTAAGAATGTTGAAAGAAGAAGCCAAAGGCAATATGATTTACATGACACCATATATAACCAAAAATATTGTTATTATACATAAGTTTGATTATCTACAGCTCTGCTAAAAGCATAAACATTTTTATAAGATGGATATATACCAAGTGCTTGATGGTAGCTATCTTTCTCATTGTTGGTGAGAGGTGTAAAATGGGACAACCCTTACGGAAAACAATATGAAGTTTCCTCAAAAAATTACAAATATAACTACCATGTGATCCAGCAGTCCCACTTCTGGGTATGTATCCAAAAGAATTCAAAGCAGGATCTCAAAGAGATCTTTGCACACCCACATTCGTCGTAGCATTATCCAAAATACCCAAGACGTGAAGAAACCCAAATGTCCATCAACAGATGAAGGGATAATGGGGTCTATAAACACAAGGAAATATTTCCTTCCTTGCAATAAAAGGAAACCATGTCTCATGGTACAACATGGATAAACCTCTAAGACATTATGCTAAGTGAAATAAGCCACTCATAAAAGGACATATCATAGCCACTCACAGGAAGTATGTACAGTAGTTAAAATCATAGAAACATGCAAAGGTGACTGTCAAGATCTCAGGGAGGAGGAGGGAGAATTAGGGAGTCTCTGCTGTCCCAACCCCCGCCTGGGTCCTGGGGAAGGAATCAGAACTCAGAACCGGGAGAAGAGGCCTTGGCCAGCAGGGAAGTGGGGGTGAGGCCCAGGGCGGGTCCACAAAGGATCAGAGCATCTGAGTGCATTAGGAGGAAGGGGCTTCAGAGGTGGGCCAGCACAGGCCATGACAGGGGCTAAGCAGGCTGCGAGGGGGGGCAGTTCAGGGAGACAGCAGGGGTCTGCTCCCTGCCCCTCATTGTTTGCTCGTCTCACCCTTATGAGCGGGTCATTTCCCCTGCTCTGATGATTCAGTCTCTGCCGGCAACCACAGGACGGTGACTGAGGCCTCTACACTCCTCAGCATGGATCCCAGCTCCCACCCAGATCTGGGGCCACAGACACCTCTCCCCACCCCTGCTGCCCCTGTGAGCAAGCTGTTCTTGTGAAACACGGTCATAGTTTGTCAGGAGGAACTGTTTTCTATGGGAATACAAATCAGTCTTGATACCAATACACACACATGTCCAGCCATGGGTGGAAAGGGAAGGGACAGTAGTTCTGGGGTGTCGTTGCACACCCCTAGGCCCCTAAGGCCAGTCCCCACAGCCACAGCCAGATGGGTCCTCCTCCCTCAGCTGAACGAGATGCTGCTGCACAGAAATCCCACAAGTCCCACAAAGGGGCCCCACTGTCACTACCCTTATACACACCTGTAACAGGTGCCCCATGAACTTCCCCGCGCCCATTCCCCTTGTTGCATCCTCATTGGGATTAAGAGGTAGCTGCCTCAACCACGCTCCACATTGCAATAATCCCAGTGGGACTAGAGAACGCTCCCGCTATGACGAGGCAGACAGTCCTGTCCCCATGGCCAAGACTTTTCCTCTCTGGTCAGGCCACCCACACAGGAAACCCTGGATGAGCGGAGGGTCACCCCAGCGCCATCGCCTGGCCACTTCAGGGAAGCAGAGAGAAGCTCCATAAAGACAAGGGCCGTCTCCAGGCTCCGTCCTAGAAACTGGTTAGTGTCCAGAGGGCTGAGAGGCACAAAAGCAGCTCTCCCTCCCCAGACGGTTCAGGGATGCAGAAGATGCTACAGATGCCCCAGAAGGCCCCTAGCCAAGCAGGCTTTAGAGAAGGGGATGATGAGGGGGTCCCTGGGGAAAGTGAGAGCTGTGCGTTCCCAGGGGCAGCCTGAGGAGTCCTTGTCTATGTGGAGGAAAGGTTTGGTCACCTGTAGATCCATAGCTCCTGTGACCTCCCTCACCCTTCCTTCCTCTCAGGATCGCTCTCTGTGGAGCAGCTCCACACGAACAAGATGACAGTGGCCTGAGAGCATTTCCCACCAAAACTATCTTTATTGACCATTTTCATACATCACTCCAAAGGTCCTGCCCACACCCACCTCCCCCACCTCCCTAACCCCCCACAATCCCACTCCCCCTCCCCGCCCGGGTGGTCCTGCCCTCCCTCCCTTCCCCCCACATCCTCCAGGATCAGCACTGGGGTGAGGAGGAGCCCCTAGGCTCCCGTGGGGGCCGCCCTGGGGGGCTCGCCCTGGAGGGCCGGCCCGGCTGTTCCCTACTAGCTGCAGCGCTTCCTCTTCCTGTTCCTCCTCTTCCCTGTGACAAACGGGTCACGCTTTCTCTTTCTCGGCTGTGAGGGGCGAGCCAGCCCCAGAGCCAAGGCTGGCCTCGCAGAGACCCCGTGGGCAGCCCCGGGGATGGGCAGCTTCTCAGCAGCGGCAGGGCGCCCACACAGAGCCCGCTTCTTCGACTTGGGAGCGGCTGGTGGAGCTGCACTGAGGCCCCTTCTCTGAGGGGAGGGGGCCTGGGGAGCACTCTGGGCCCCCCAACCTCCAGGGGAGGCCAGGCCTGAGGCAGGGGCACGACTCTGGGACAGCCGGCAAGGCGGCAGGCCCTGCGGAGAGGCCAAGAGGGAGGCCAGGCTGGGGCGCTCCTCCTTGTCCTTACCGGCCGCGTCCCTGGGCCTTCGGGCCTCCCGAACAGGAGGCGCCACTCTGAGAACAGACGCATCCCTGGGTCCCAGTCGAGGGCCAGTGCGCCTTTTACCCTGGGGAGGGGAGGGCCGCCCAGCCCGGGATGGAGAGACCTCCTGACGTCCTCGAGAGGGAACAAAGACTTTGGGCCCGAACGGGCCAGTGTCTGTTCGGATGGGCCTATGAAGAGCCTCAACATCAATCTCTGGTGGGCAGGCTTCATCACTGACCCCTCGACGGCGGTCCTGGTCGTGCCTCTGGGCACCTTGGCCGGCGTGGGACTCAGATGGACTTGAGCCCATTCCGGGTGCACTGTGGCTCGGGGCTGCCGGCCCACCCTCGTCCTTTTTCAAGGCCAGGAGTCGTTTCTGCACCAGCTGGTAGGAGGGAGGAGGACAGTGACGGCTCCACGCGCACGTGTGAGAGGAGGAGCACTGGGCAGTGGGACAATGGCCCTGGGGGGGAGGAGGGGACGGGTGACCCCAGGATTAGACTCCAAATCCAGACACGGTGGCATTCCTGCCATCCTCCTGCACCTTATTCCCAGCTGTGTGTCCTTCCCTGCGCTCCCGGCTCCCCATCCTCTCCTTCCTATCACCCTGCGCTGCACCCACCCCAGAGAGGGCCCTTCCCCATGCCAGGCCTCCGAGGCAGGGAAGGGATGGACAGAGCCATGTGGGCCTCCTGCTCTGGGGCCCTACCTCTCCCCTGATCACTGGGGTCCCTCCGTGCCCTGGTCTTCCTGGGTGTCCCTTGTTTCCCCTGTTCTACCTGCGATCCCTCCCTCCTCTGGCTCCCCTGGGCCACCTGGTTTCCCCTGTCCCCTGGATCACCTGGGGTCCCCCCTCCCCTGGAGTCCCCTGGCTCCCTAAGTGTCCCTCTCCCTCCCCTGGCTCACTTCTTCAGGGGTGAGTCCTTCCTCCTGCTTCGACTCCTCAGCAAGGGCCGAGACATCCAGCTGTGGGTCTGGGGAAAACAATTCTGCCGGGAATCGAGGGTGAATGACTGCCTCCACCTCGGACAGAAAGAAGAGGCTGTGAGCATCCTTGGCCAGGAGTGGCCTGTGACACAAGAAGACCAGGAGGGAAAGTGAAAAGCAGAGACCCACCCCCACTCTCCTCCACAAGGCGGGGATGGTCAGCACACACACACACACACACACATGCACATACACAGTCACACAGAAAAGAGCACATATACAGATGCACATACACAGACACACAAAGGCATACACACAGACACAAACATATACACACATACATCTGCGTAAACCTCCCCTAACACCAGGCTCAGGAACAAGGAGCTGAGCTTAAGTCCCATCGGCCTGAGCAGAACCCAGATCTTGGGTGCTGAGAGTTCCATGCCCTGGCATCTTGTAGACCCCAGGCTCCAGGCCCAGCCTACCTTGGTGACAGAGTGTTCCCGGGAACGCAGCTCGTCAGTGTAGCTCAAGAGACACGGGTCCAAGTAGGTGTCGTCCTCTTCCTGCTTCAGCTCATTTCCGGCCTTTCCACATTCTGCATGTGACTTGCTTGGGGCTGAGTGGACGGGCCCCACCAGCGCCTCCATCCTGTCCACATCCTCCCTCACAGCCTCAGGGGGAATCTCCTTGGGCGCCTTGGGCTCCGGGTTCCGCTGGGATCTGTGTGGCTTCGGGTGCGAGGTCTGGGCCCTGGGGCCGGACATCCTGGGAGCACAGGCTGAGGCAGAGCAGGAGGAAGGGAAGGAAGGTGAGGGACTCCCGGTCCACCTCCTGACCACCGAGCGCACGTTGGTGAGGGCATTGTTTGGGGGACGTTGATGTGGGTGTGGGAGGGGTCAGGACCATCTGAAGCCTCATGCACAGTTGGAGAGGGGAGGTTAGGGGGTCATCTAAGAGAGTCACAAGTAAGGAAGTGGGGAACCTCCAATTTTCTAGGGGTCTCCCCATCAAGCCCACTTCTTAGGCAGACTTAGTGTGGGGTCCTTTGACAGGGAGGTGTGAGAGGAGTTACAAAACTGACCAAGTCAATAGCCCCTAGTGACAAAGGGCAGCTGAGACCCCACCCCCCCACCCCCCGCCTCGTTGGCTGTTTTGGTTGAAAGACCAATGCCCCTGTCTTGAAAGAAAAGGATCCACATGGGGACGGTGGCCAACCCTAGGCCCCTGTTACCTGTGCCTTCAGCTCCAGTGGGAACCTGGGTGCCTGGCTGAAGGCCCACTTTCGGGGCTGGGGGCCCCCGAGGATCCAGCTTCGGTGGGTCCTGCGCGCACTGCATCCACTGCAAATTCTGAATGTGCATCTCCTCCTCGGCTGCAAATTCCATGAACCTGGGGGGTGACGGAGGCACAGGCCACCCTGAGAAAAAGGCCTGGGTTCTGGAGCCCAACAAAGGCAGCCAAGAATGAGGCACTGGGAGAGGATGTGCCTTGGGGCCGTCAAGGCCCTGTGAGGTGCTGTCCACAGCAGAGAGCTGCTCCTGGAAGTGATAACAAGATCTGGGACCCTTCCTGCCTCACCAGCACTGCAGGGCATTCAACAGCATAGACCCAGGTCGCTGAATTGAACCAGGTCAACGGGACACATGGCTGACCCAGGGGGCACCCTCCTCATGCCCCCGTCCCCATCCAGGACCACATGCAGGGCTGCCAGCCAGAGGCTGGAACAGGCATGTGCTCCCCACAGGGGTCCTTGCCCGAATCCAGGACCCTGGGCTAGGGCTGAGAGTCCTGCAACATAGACCTGGAGACAGGGCCCAGGAGAGGCTGGACGATGTGGATGCTGAGCTTAGAGGAGAGGCCTTCCCTTCCTCTGAGAGGCGCTCGTTTGTTTGGTTTTGTTTCTTAAACCAAGGGGATTACCATGGAGCAAACACTGGAAGGGCCGGAGACCCTTGGGCCGACGACAGCTGGCTTCCCCAGCCTCTTCAGGGATGCCAGGGTACCCACTCAGGGCACTCTTCATGAGGAGAGGTGGTCCCAAATCTATGTTAGTGGCCGCCAGCCACCCACCACTAAGGAAGCAGCAGGCTGGCGGGTGGAGCTCTTTCCCCGGCCCAGCCCATATGGCCGGAGTGGGACCCCTACTGGACTCACAGCTTCACCCTGCCCCGTCCTGAGACCTTCATGTCAAGGCAAGGGTAGGTCAAAATCAGGGGAGGGCAGAGCTCCTGGTGGAGGAAGGACAGAAGTCTCAAACTCTCAAGGTGAGGGAGGGGTTTCTGGGGGACAGTAGGGCCCCTGGGCTGCGGGGACCCTGTGCTGGGTGATAGCCCTTCTCCTCTGTCCTCTCTGATGCGCACCCCCACGGCCAGACCCTGCCCTCACCCACTCGCCTCACCCTCCACGCAGCCCCTGGGCCCAGGACGCTGACTCACTTTTGCGCCGTCTCGTAGTAGGTCTTCCGGTCAAGGTTGCTCAGGCGCCGCCATTCCTGCACGGCCCTCCACAGTCCCTCCTCCAGCAGCATGGTGGGATTCAGGCGGGCCACGGATCGAAGCACTGGGCTGTAAGCCCTCGGGGTCAGTCTCCGGGCCCAGCCCAGCCCCCACCTGCCTGACCCCACCCGCCCATGTGGACCACACATCACTCAACCCAGAATGACTGAGCAACAGGAGGGTGAGAGGCGGGCGTCTGGGAGGGCAAAGACAAGCCTTCCCGGCCACTGCTGTCACCGCCTCACACTCACTCAAGGATGACCATCCACTCCCAGGCTAGAGCTGGCACATTGTGCCTTGGGGAGCTCTTTTCCTCCTCAAGGCTGCATTTTCATAATAAAAATCACGATCATCAATGAGGCATGGCAAGTGCCAAGCAATCTGCTCACACTTCATAGATTAGTCCAAGGCGTCTTCTGCACAGTCCTCTGAGTGAAGTGTAATTGTCCCCTTTTTACGAGGGACCGGAAGTTTAGGATGGAAATGCCTGCCAGTCTCACAACTCTAGTGGGAGAGAGCCCACGCCCTTAGGAGAGCTCTACCATCACCCTGTTCCTAGTGGAATTCTCCACAACGAAGTGGAGGCATGCATAAAGCGCTCTCCTGGGCCCCGCGCTCCTCCCCCTCCTCTGAAGTGACCTCCCCTGGCCATGTACGCTCAAGTCCTGTATGAAGGACACGGCACCACAGGAGAGTTCGGCATCCTCTCCTCGGCTCCTCACCTTACACCACGACCCTCTCTGACTGCAAGTCTTCAGTCCATATTACCATGAGAATCATGGAAGAGCAAGCTGGCCAGACTCACAGGGTGGTGGGGCCAGTTGACATAGGGCACATGTCAGTCCTGATGTCACGGACTGGCAGGCCCACCCATGTGACCGACAGTGTGCCTTCTCATAGCACGGACATCGCCCTCACACCTTCCTTCCAGTATCCCTAGAAACCTAACGTGCGAGTCCATCCCCAGGTCCTCTTTATCTAAAAGCTCCCATAAGCTCAGGACCCCCTGAGCGTTCACTCACATGAGAAAGCAGGAAAAAGCTTCTGCATCAGGACTCAGGCAAAAGTGTCTCCGGGCCAGGGGCTTGACGTGCTGCCAACGTAGGAAGTTACTGTACTCTCTCTGGGGGTTAGAGGAGCCATCCTGCGAGGCGTTGGACTGGTTGGTGGCCAGGCGGCCCTCCCTGGAAGTGCCATGTGGCCATGGCCCAGAGTTCACTGGGCGAATGATAGGGGCCAGCTGGGCAGCTGGTGGTGGAGCTTGAGGAGGAAAGCCTGGGGTCCGGCCTCCCTTGCCAGCCTGACTAACTCCAACAGCTGAAGCAGTCACCACGGTCCCCATCACAGGGGTTGCTACGAATACGGGTGCAGGACATGAAGCACTCCTGCTGAGGGCCCCTGCCGCGCTCCAGTTGAGGGGGGCCTGAGTAACGACAAAGGTCTGAGTCTGGGGGGCCTCCACTGTCCTCCCTTGTGACCTGACTTGTACAGTGAGGTTGCAAGCCCCAGGGGCACTGGGGCCACGGCCACCATTAGCCACCAAAGGCGTCCTGGGGAAAGCTGGCAACAGCAGGCTGCTGCCAGGAGGGAATGCTGGCGTGATGGCACGTGGCAGGTGCTGCTGCCAGGGTGGCCGGTGCTGGGCGCCAAGAATGGGTGGAGGGAAGGGCACTGCCGTGAAAGTAGACAAGGAGGCCCCGGGGCTCATGGTCATATCCGTTCCCAGCACTGCAGATGCTGTGGAGGCAAAGGAAAGGAGTGAATGCAGGAGGAGAATGGGCACGTGGCACTGAGGCTTTCTGTGGCATCAGAGTGTAAATCTCCACAGGGGAGGGACACTTGGACAAGGGAAACTGTGCAGCGTGCAAATGTCTTCCAGTGATTTTCATGCCCTGACCTCCAGTTGAGAATTATTCCACTGCTGACCCCGCGCCCATCCACCAAGGTCCCTGACCCCTGTCTGCCGAGAAGAAATCGCCTCAGCAAGCACTGACTTGGAGAGCCTCCCTAAGGCACCCCCTGGCACCTAAGCCTCACAGGCTGTCTCCCAAGACCTGGAACTGTGTGGACATCTGCTCTGTGAGAAATGCCCCTCAGCCGGCGTACTAGCAGGTAGGGACCTTCTCCAAAGTAAGTTCTAGGCACCCAAAGGCCCTTTGTGGACAGGTATTGTGTAAAATATTAGGGCCCCACCTCCTCCTCAGTCCTCCTTTTCCTGATGCTCAGTAGAAATCCCCTCTTTCTTTCCTAGCCTCACAAAACAATACAACAAAATGCTGGAAAATATCTCTCTAATGGAATCCCGATACAAACCCAGAACACTGGCCCAGAATGCACCTGCATCTCAGAACAACCCACAGCAGACACATAACATGGGCCAGGTCCTGCCACCCCCTCCCCAGTGCCCAGAGTCACTGTCATCACCCAGGAGTTCTGTTCCTAGGAGGCGGGGGTGGGGGGAGTGCTGTGTGAGAAGTAGGCACGTGTCCCTTAGATTCTGTCATTTCACAGCCAGTAATGGCTGCAGAGGATTAAACAAGGGCCAGGGAATTGTCATGTTACATTGGTCATGGGAGTACAGACCGCCTGTGGTCCTTCCCCCTCCAGCTCCCAATAACGGAAAGACAATCTGAGAAGCAGGCATAAGCCAGTTGCCATGGCGATCAAGTTGTCTGGATCACATCCCTGTTCAGGAGAACAAGGTACACACCACGGTGCACCTAATTAACCGGAACAGGTGTCATAGGACGTTTAATAATAACACAGAAGATCGTCTTCCTGCCCCTGGGCTACACTCCTTCCCCCTTTAAAAGAGGAAGCAGCCTTCACAGACATTCCACCCGAAACAACCCCACTCCACATCTGTCCCCTGTCCATGAAGGAGTGACAGGAAATATGAACAAACTCTTCCTCTCAAGGCAGCCTGAGGGTCCACCATGAGATACTGGACGAGATGAAGTAGGTCTGAAGTACTGCGATTCCACAAAAGGAAGAACAATTCAGAGCAACTCAGGAACCTGAGCCCTCTCTTGGCTGAAGTTACACGGTTGCCCATCCCCTGTGGAATCCAAAGCAACAGTTGCCTGAACTGAGAAGTGAGCTCTGGGCTGGGAGGAGTGGACGAGGTGTGGGCTGCGGCAGTTCGAGTAACCTCCAGCCTAGCTCTCGGAGAGGACACTTCACTGCAGGCGTGGCCACACACAGCCCCACTGAATAGTTTTCTCACCAAGACCATCTCTCCCCACGGCCCCCTGAGACACAGTATGCTCCTGTTCAAATCCCGTAGAAAGATACGGTGAGGCAAGCTTCAGGCGCCTCAGGAACACAAGACAGGTCTAGGCTTTCCTCATGACCCTCCCTGTGTCACCACCAGGACATCACACACATCCTTACACACACGTTTCAAAGTGGCTGGTCTCCCTTCTAGAAAGAATCAACCTGCCTGCTGCCATCCTTTCTCCATAGCCAGGGCGATTCCTCTTGATCCACCTCCAATGACCCCTCCTCCCCAGTGCAGTCTCAGGTTTCTTCAGGCTCCCCAGTCTCCCAGGTGAAATGTCCTTGTGTGTCCAGGGCTCTCTTCTCCCTCTACTTCAGTCCAACTGTGTGCCCACCGTGAAGTGTCACGTGTGAACCCGAAGGATGGGAGGGATGGCAGGGTCTCTGAGAACACACCCCCAGCCTATAGGCTTACCTCCTTCTGAAGCCATCCTGCAGGCTTGGGCACGGACTACTGCTGCCTGGTAGCCTCCATGAGAAAAGTCAAGACCAGGACCCAGAGAGTGACCTGCTTCAGCAGACGCTCAGGATCCAAGTGAAGGAGGGGCAGGTTTGAATCATAAAAGTAGAATGTGGCTGAAACGTTCTGCAGTGGGGGAGGGGCAGAGGGCACGTGGGTCTGGGTAGGGTGGGGGTGGGGAGACATTCCACGAGGGCTCTGGCAGGTAGGCAAGAACCGGAAGTTCCTTCCACCTCACACAGTGGCAACACAATTGGCGTGGGCCTCTTTACGCAGTTTATAGACTGTTTTCTTGATTCACGGCACCGAGGTTGGACTTGACGGTCCCTTCCTTTCACTTCTTTTTCCATCAACCTAGTTTTGTGTCCCTCATCACACTCTGCTTCCTACCTGGCTCTTGACTTACTTCAACAGAGACTAGACTTCCTGAACAAAATTCAGAACTGTTAGTCTGATAAACACTTGGGTATTTATGGCCACATGGAACTGATTATTTGCAATTAGGATTGTCTCAGCAGATCCAGTGTCTTTGACTGCTGTATGTACATCACTCCTAAGGGAGTGGTCCTTGTGCTCCAACCAACATCCAGCAGGACCAGCCTTACTAATGTTCCTTTGTGCTGGAAAGCCCCCGTCCATGAAAAAACCATCATGCAGCCCCCATGTCCAAGACCAGAATTCACTAAATGTCTTTCTCATAGTATTCCATGGTTGTAAAAGATTTAGTTTTGTACCTTTTAAATGATTTTAGTATAATATTTTAAGCGAGCCACACCTTCTCATGGTTCAAAATTAAATTGTGCAAAATGGAGTATGCAGTGGCGAGTCCTCCTCCCACCTCTTTCCCCTGTCAACCCAATCCTCTTTCCCGGAGGAAACCAGTGTTATCTCTTTCACTAAAATCTTCCCAGAGATACGTCATGCAACTAAAAGCGAAGGCAATCTGTTTTCAGTTTTTAAAATGCCTTCATTTTTTTTCTAGTTGAAAATTCATATATGTTCCAATATATCTGAGGATATTTCCAATGATTGTCTTTGTACGGGTATCGTGGCTCCTCTGTTTCTGCACTAGATTCCTAGAACAAGAATTTCTAGTCTCTTAAAATTCAAAGCACCTGAAAGAATAGGGTGGCTCGATCTAGTAAAGAAAAGTAACAAATGCCTAACTGAATTTGACTTTTGAATTTCACATAAACAATGAATTCATTTTTAGTACAACTTTGTCCCATGCAACATTTTGGACATAGTTTTACTGCAAATTCTTTCCCTGTTTATCTGAAATTTACATTTAACTCGAAATCTGTATTTTATCTGGCAACACTACCAAAAATTCAGAACATACTAAGCTATTCTCAGTTACTCATCCTTATGACAAAGAGAACTTGGAGTGACGAGACTCAAGTGTGCACCTTGGCTCCAACAGAAAACACAACTGTGAACATCCACAAAATCTACAGGCTCTTTGGATGAAATGGATTTGGAAGAGTCATCATATAGCACTGAACATCTTGGCTTAGTAGCGGTAAGGACAGAAGTAAGGAACAAGAAGGCAGAAAATCTTCTTCTCTTTCCTTATGTTAAAGGGACTAAACATCCTAGAGCCCTGGTTTTTCTAGGTGTTAAAAGTCCACTACCCATGAGATGGATGTGCACCTTGACACAGTGCCAAGAGTTTATCCACCAGTGTCCAATCCCCAGACAAGCCCACTTCCATCGAAATCCTAGCCTGCAAGCCCTGCTTACAAGTTTGTTCATTTCCTGTCTGCATTACATACACTTGCTCTTTACAATCTAGGCTCATCATTGCATATGGCCCCATCTGCATGGGAATCATGGTAGCATTCCTTTTACAAAACTTGTTTGATTATGATTTTCAGATTGAGAATCCATGTCAGTCAGTTTACCACTATCAAAATGATATGAAAGAGTATTCGTGTTTCAGAGGCAAACAGATTTGCCTCTGAAAACCTCAGAGGATGGCAACCAAATCTCTTGGGAGACGAGATTCTCTCACTGCTGTAGCTGCAGTAGAACTCCAACTGATTGTGGGGTGTTGGGGAAGGAAACAGAGGTTTAGAAGGACTGTTCCACAGTGTGAAAAAGACTCCTGTTGGTGCTTAAGAAGTTCCTTGCCCCTTGTCAGGAAAAACTGACTCCGAAGAAGATGAGAAGAAAAGGTGAGAATATTTCAAGCAACATCATGGTGAACTTTACATCTAAAGAAACTCCTGTCGGGGGCTGAAAAAAATAAACAGTTTGGGAATATCGCTCAGTACTGGAGCTTTTACAATGAAGGAAAACGCATATGATTTTCACCCAATAACTTCATACTAGAGGGATGGTGAGGCAAAATATTGTACCCAGGCACTCGAGAAAGGCAGGCTTCCTTGTTGCTTCCTCCCTTTGTTCAGTCATTCAACCAATTATTTACAAGAATCTCACTCATAATTCTGATACAGTATTTGAAGGACTCTTCTCAAGGCCACTGATACAAAAATTGCACTGTGCAAAAATTAGCCAGTCCCAATTCTGCAATCATTTTTGTAATACTTCAAAATCCCACACCCCAGAGACAGAGATCATCAAATTAGCCCAAATGTAATTTGGGAAGAGCAGTCACAGAAGGGAGTATCTAAAAGTCCTTTGGATCATGATCTCTGACTATTCCTGCACAGAGGCTGCCGGCAGGCATTGACTACTGAGAAAAAACAACTCTGGACATGCATCACAAGCCTCAGAAGACAGTTCATCTTCCACTCAATCACGAAACATTAAAGAAATGAAGAGATACCATGTTTGTGTCTGGTGGAGTTTTCAAGTCTGTGCACTTGGAGGCGCTTAGTGCTGTTAGATGTGAGGGGTCTTCAGAGGCATCCTGTTGAGTGAGAAATGCTCTAATCTTGCAATTGACCAGAAAGAGGATCTGATGATTGAAGTTTCTTTGGGAAGTATTACAAAGTTAGGGCAGTAAGTTGATCCCGCTACTATTTTTGTTGTTGTTGTTGTTTTTAATGCCAACTGAAAGTCTGCAAGATATTACAAAAAAGGAGGGAGGGAAAGTAAAATTGTTCCCATACTACCTGCTGTGTTGAAATTGGCCCAGATTGTCCACTCTCTCTCAAAGTTATTAAAAAAAAAAAAAAAAAAACCGTACAAAGGAAACACCTGTGAATCAACATTTATTGAAAAACCTCCATGTATTAAATACACTGAGAAAAAATATTCTAGTAGAGTAAATGCGTTTGGAAAAACTCTAGGAACGGAGTCAGGAGACAGTATCTTAAGAGTGTTTCCCAGGTCTGAATTCTTTGCTAGAATTGTTTAACGGAAACTTCAGGCTTGCTAGGAAAAAGGACCTACTGTTTTTTGAAAGGCATAAACAAGAACCAAGGAACTGCAGTCCAAAGGGCATGAAAGCACTTGCCCCAATTGGAGGCTACTGTGCTTAGAGCAGAGCTCTCCAGAACTCTTTGTAGCTAAGTGCATGGGTTTCACGTGTGCAATAGAAAACTCACGAGTGCACATCTCACAAGAGCTGGTTTTAAGAAGAGACCATCACGAGAGTTCCCGGCGAGGAGCGTCGCCAGAGACGCTCCGCAGCGTGCCCGACACTCCACCTCGCTCCTCTCTGGCAGAGAGCTGCCAGAGCAGGTCCCCGCGCGCCCCGCGCCTGCACGCCTGCGCACGCTCACTAGGGCGGGGCTCTCGGGCACGCGGACCGCCGTCCTCCAACTGCTCCTGGCGTCAGTTGGGGCAGTCGGCTCCGGAAGACAGGAGCGCATGCGCGAGCGCGGAGGGTGGGGCCCCAAGGGCCGTCCGGCGGGGAAGGGGTCTGTCATGGCGGCCTCGAGAGTCAATTCCAGGAACCCTGAGGTAAGGGGTATGGGGACTTTTGACCCCTCAGGTGTCACCGCTCTGCGCTGTTGTTCACCCTGTGGGTTATTTGTGCCCTTGTCCGTGTAAGGAGACTCCCCACAATGTGGATTCACGCCCCCATAGAGCTCGATTCCCTTGAGGGGTTTACCCCAGGGTTATTGGCCCCACTGGAGAGCCGGCTGCATGAAGTGTTCAGTGATTGCGAGGCCTACAGTGGGGGGGAAATAGTGTGTGTGAGCTATTAAACAGGTGCCGTTCTAGGCTGCGCGTTCTGAAGAGTACAAAAGCTAGAGGGACGTTCCTGCGAGTTGAAAACCCTCATCTGGTTCCAAAGGTGTAGCTCAGGTGATTGGAAAATGAGTGAAGAGCGAAGGAACACACTCATGGTTTCACTAGTGTCTTCCTTCTTATCATAAAAACATCAATCACCACTTATGTCCAAACTGCATTCTTTTGTCAGTGATGGGAGCAACTTTGCTGAATGTGGTAATAAACATGTATTTGTAGTCTGATGTCACATCATGATTGATTTGCAAGCATAGATGGGGTCTGTACATATTTAATTGGTTGGTGGGAATCTGATATGTAGTCAAATGTGTGGGTTGGTTTTGTCTGTGGATGTTTGTGTCTGAAGGGAGGTCGTGCCTGTGTTTTTGTGAGAGCGTGTAAGAGTGAGTGTTGTACTTGGAGGGTGTTGAGATGTGACGCAGGCATACTCAAGGAGTTGGTGGTTAGGTGTTTGTAATTTGGTGTTTGGGGAATATGTTTACATGTGTTTTTTTCACCCATTAATTTGGGGATTTCTGTGTGTCTAATGGTGGATTTGGAAGGATTATCTGCATATGCATAAGAGCAATGTCAGGAAAAGTAGTGGTGTATATTACTTTGGGTGTCCAGTCTGTTTATTTTGTATATTTGGGGAATGTAGGATGACCATTTGTGTATTCAGGGCATGTTGTATGGTTATGGGGTGTTTGGGTGTGTGCATTTTCAGGAGCTGTCTATGTATATTTCGATGTGTAGAGGGCAAGTCTGTGGCTATTTTATGGGACTGGTGGATGTTGTATATGTAGGTATGTTGTGTTTGTATGATTCTGTATTCTGCAAGATGGCAGAGTTAGTTCTGTGTAAGAGGTTGGGAATGTGGGGTTATATATATGCCAGTAGTGTGGTACTGTATGTGTATTTGGAACAAAGGGCATATAGGATGATATTATTGCATATTTGTAGTGTTCTGGGTAATTGTGGTTGCATTTGGGACTTGTGGAGAGTTATGTGTTAAATGAGTTTGTGTGTGTATTCAAGGGGCATGGCCACTTGGAGGAATATTTGCTGAGGCTGTGCATTTGTAATTTTCAGTAGGAGCCTCTGAAGCTTATGTATTTTGGGAAGTGAGTATATGTGTATCTGATAAAGAGGTGGGGTTCTATGTTTCTACAGGGAAGTTGGACAATTGCATTTCTATGTATTAGAAATATGTGATACGGGTATTTGTGAGTACTTGCATATGTGTGAGCTGGCTCCTAATAGCTAGGGATAATTTGATATATGGAAGTTGTTTCATAAATGGTTTGCTGGAGACACTTCCATGTATCTTACTTGTGTATTCTAATCTGTGTGTGTGTCCATCATCAGGTTCATGCATTATCAAAGTTTGTTCATAAGGTATGGAATTGTTAGGAGTATTCAAAGTGTATTTCTTTGGAGAATGCTAGGGTGTTTATACATGTGTTTGGTAGGAGTAAGAGGTGGTCTGTCTATATATTCGGGGTGAGGGTAGAAATATATATATATATAAACACCCCCACACATATACAGTTTATATGTTGGGGTAGTGGCGGGGAGCTTGTGTTCTGGAGAGGTAGCATAATGTATAGTGTTTGGGAGGGGATCTGTATGTTCAGGGCTTGGGAATATTTGCATGTGTGTGTCCATAGGTGTGTGAGAATTGTGTATGTATAATAGTAAGACTGCAGAGGTTTTGAGTGTGTCTGAGCATTTGGGGTGTACACTCATGAGTAGTTTGTGGGTGTGTGTATTTGTGATTTGTGAGTATAGCAGGAGGCTTAGAGTCCTCTATGTGTCTATTTCAAAATGTAATGCCTGAAGAATTGAGTGGTGTTGCTTGTATGTGTGTTCTCAGTATTAGTGAGGTGGACTTATATGTACCGTTGACCCTTGAACTACACACGTTTGAACCACACGGGTCCACTTATAGTGGATTTTTTTTCCAGTAAATACTACAGGACTACTACACGATCCATGGATGCAGAACCACTGCACGGAGGGTTGGCGCCCTAACCCCCAAGTTGTTCAAGGGTCAGCTGTATTTGATAAGTATAGGTTATTTGTGGCTGTGTGTGTTTTTGAGTTCCTGGGGCTTCTGGGGTATGTATTCTGGGGGATGTGAGAGTTTAGTTTGTGTGTTTGGAAACCAGTAGACGGTGTAGGTTATGTGTGTGTGCAGGAATCCTGGAGTATATGTATTTTAGGGCTGTGGGACTGCATATGGGTCTTTTTTGGGTTGCACGTGAGACAGTTGTGTACTTGGTGAGCCTGTGTGTTTAGGTACTCAGTGTGTACATCTGGATGGCATATTGGTTGCACGTGTTTGTTTTCAGGCCCATGTTGTGCGTGTATATATAGTTGTGAGAGTGGAATGTGAATATTCAGGGTGAGCAAGGTTTCGTCTGTAAAAATTTAGATAGTAAGAGGTGGTCTGTTTGTGTATTTATTCAGGGTGAGGGTAGAAATGTATGTGTGTGTTCAGGATATATATATATATGTATGTATATGTACAAACACATATGTATATGTGGTATCCTTTTGGTTCTATATCTGTGGTGGGAGTTGAGGGGTCTACTTGGGGTGTAAGTGGATTGTGTGCACAAATTCATAGGAAAAGGTATGGGATGTGCTGGAACTGGTTCATACTATCTTGGGATAGTCAATGGTGCATACCTCTTCCCAGCTCTGTGTTCAGTGATGTCAGGTGGGTAGCTTGAAATTGGTCATGCTGGGAATATTTATACCATGTAGATAGCATAAGTGAAGTCTTTCCCACCTTTCTCAGAGAGTTTTTTAGCGCTTACCAGCAGACCACTGATGTGCGTGTTTGGATGTATGTATGTATGAAGCAAGAATATTTGGGCATCGGTGGATACGTATGGGACACCCATGTGAATTGTGAGTGGGGCACCTGGGGCTATGGGCCCCTGTATATGTGCATTGACCCTGGTAATTGTGAATCATTGCATTGCTCCTATCAGGTTGGTCTGTTCTTTAGGGCCAAAGAATCCCCATAAATGTTGTAGATTCCCAGTAGAAATCATGCAGATGGATACAGGGGTGTCTGTACCTTAGGCAGGTGGACACTCCTTCAGCATTTGGGTGGTCCTAGCATCTGTGTCCCTAGAAGGGGGGGCCTGGTGGACAGATGGCCATGCAGAGCAGAACCTTCACAGGTGTGTTGTTGGCGTGACAGGCAGCAGTCAGAAAGTCACGGGGCTTCCTGGATAGGAGGTCAGATGACCAAGGGCTCTCCCAGGAAAATACCCTGAGAATCAGTTGGACAGCCACAGGCGTTACTGGCTCTTCTGGGGCACAGCTGACGTGCAAGGACACCCTCCACATGGGGTCCAGAGCCACGTGTCCCTGAGCCCAACTGCCCCAGGGTGGTGGGAACTGTTGCATATCAGGCTGGTCAACTGTACCACTAGGTCTCAACCAACCTGTCTCCATGGAAATCTAAGTCCTCAGGGGTAGGCAGGACCTCTAGGGATCAGTGAGCTGACTAGGACAGGGGTGGGGAGGCTTTGTCCCTGAAGGAGAGTTGGGGACTGAGACCTGGAGAGCCTGGGGAGTCCCACTCTGAGGAGATATGGCTGATATGGCTCTGATGTTCCCAAACCCTTTAGCCATGTTCTCTGTTCTTTTCTGAAGGCTCATGATGCTTCTAGCAGTGGGAAGCTTATCTCAGTTTCATGTTTCTCTGATAGGATGAACTGACCCTTTTATTCACTATTCCACATCGAGCTGCAGACCCATCAGATGGAACCATGTGATCATTGTGGCCACCAGCTGACCCCACAGCCACCTTGTGCCTTCCTTGGACCCACCCAGGAATTTCTGAGCCTTCTTTATGGTGAGTCTTGTGGCCTTTTCTCCCTCATTGGGAATCCTCCTGCCAATAAAACATGCTGTGAATGTTAACAAAAGGAAACCTCAACTAGAATTGGAGTCTGGAAGGCCCGTAGAGGGAGCTCTCATGCCGTGTCACTCATCATCCATGACCCCAACAGGAAGAGGTCATTCACTGACCCCAAACAGGAAGTGCAACCACTTTACTACCCCAGCTGGAGGAGGGAAGACTTCCTTCCTGGCCAGCAACAAGAAATAGAAAATAGAAATAGCTAATAGAGAATTCCGCAGTTTAGCCAATGAGAAGCCATTGTCACCTGAAGTTTCACTTTCCTCCAGTGAACTTTCATTTTTTCCCTTGATGATGACTTTCTTTCCTTGTCCCACCCTCTTTACTTTGAAAGCCTTCTGGGACTTCCCTGGTGGTCCAGGGGCTAAGACTCTGCTCTTCCAATGCACGGGGCATGGGTTCGATCCCTGGTCGGGGAACTAAGATTTCCACATGCCATGTGGCGTGGCCAAAAAACAAAAAGCCTTCCATGTTGTGTAACCCGTTGGAGTATCTCCCTTTCTGTCAGATGAGATGCTGCCTAATTCATGAATCGTTTAATAAAGCCAATTTATTCAAAATTCAAAGTAAATCATCACATTTACTCAGTTAAATTTTGTTTTTTAATACATTGGTGGCATTCAGAGGTGGCCGCTAACAGTTTCATATGTACCCCTCCAGAAATGTTCTGTATCAAAATATGTATGTGCACTTTTCTAAAATCCACTCTTATGATTCCTCCTGCTAACAGGATGATTTTATGATTAAATGCTTATCTTTTTAAAAAGCAAAAGATAAATATATTGGTGGCAGTGATGGGATCTGAAGCAAATTTCTGATAACGTTTGGGACAAGGAGAAACAGGTGTAGTGCCCACAACTCCTTTGAGTTCACTGTCTTTCTTGCCATTCCTGAAGGTTGTTGGTAAGCTCCTCTTGGTTTGAGCTCCATTCTCTTTGATTGAGTTTGTGCTCGCAATCTAATTGGCTTTCCTTTACAGGGCAGGTCAGTTTGGCTGGTAGAGGATTCTCCCTGAGGCCAAACCCCTAGCCTTTCAAATGGAAATTCCCAGGACACAGTAACATCTCTTGGTTATTGCCAGTATATTTTTGAGTGGGAAACCTTAGCCCCTAATTTTGTTCCCTGGATTCCACATTGCGCACGGCTGGCAGTGTAGTCTGCACTTCCCCATCTGTTTGGAATCAGCCCTCAGTTTCCATGCTTGGAACTGTTGGTGGCAGCTATAGTTCTCCAGTTTGTTTGGCATCAGTTTGCAGTCCCCATTCCTTGGGATTTGCTGGTTGGATCTTTTTCCTCAGTCCGGGGATCCCTGGGAATTGGTGGTGGTGCATACCAGGCCTTCTTTTGGCCAGGACATAGTGACATCTCTTTGTTACTGCTGATATATTAAGGCGCAGTTCTTTTGTGTGTTCTTTTGGGTTGACAAAGGCTAGCTAAGGAAATGAGATCCTTTATCACCAAAGAGTTGAGAATGCCAGCTTCTGGCACACCTGCTTATTTTATATTTGAGAACTATGGTCCTGGAGGCTGTAGATATTTAGAAAGATGGCAAAATTATACTAATATTGATCTAGAATTACAATGGTCATTGTGGGGAATGTTCCAGTTAGACAAGATTGTTCATTTGAGGAAAACACTGGAGAGCAAGGGTTCCCAAATTGGACAGGGAGAATGAGATGCCTGCTTTAGTTGGTATGTAAAAGTTTAAAGAAGGTTTCAAGATTCCAACATAGCTTCGTTTAGAGACTTAGAACAAAAAGCTAATGAAATATTGAAGAGACAAAAGGTACCTGAAACAAAAGACCATAGGACGGATGTGACTGCAGATTGAACTCCTACTGTCCCCCCCTTTCCTTTTTCACCTGAGTACTCTTGTTTTACTCATTTTCTGTCTGAAATACTTTTCTATTCCCAAGAGAATATTTAACAATTGCCATTTAAAGTCAAACTAGCTGAGGTTGCAGGTGAGCCCCCTCAGGTGTCCTTTACCCCTAGGTCAAAGACTGAACTGAGAGCTATAGTCAAAGAATTCTCTAAACCTAGGGAGGAACCCCCAACATTTTTTGGAAGAATTTAGAGTCACTGTCACGGCCTATGTCCCCAAACTGCTAGATCTTTATCCGCTTGTACACATGTTGGTAGGACTGGGGGAAGCCCCAGAATGGACGCGGGAAGCAAAATGACATAATCCCTAGGATGATATTCAAGATCCTCAACCTAAAAAGGCTTGCAGAATAACAAGTAACCTTTTATAAGCTATTCCTAAAATCTTCCCTGCTCACACTTGGTCTATTATTAATTGGCCTAATAATGATTGGCCTATTATTCACGCATACAAACAAAAGAGGGGTGAATCTGTGGAAGACTTTAGAGCCAGTTTGTAGGCTCTCTTTTTACAGCATTTGGGGTTGCAAGCAATAAAAAGGCCACTCAGCCTACTTTAACTGCCCTCTTTGTAAATGGATTATCTTCTGAGATTAGTGGACTGATTAAAGGGCAGAAAATAGGCTGGGAAGCTGTAGGCCTGACTGAACTCCTGACTGTAGCTGAGCATTTTGAAAGGACCTTGGAGCAAGATCACAAACGGAAATCCACCAAGCTCATAGCCTTACAGTTACAACAGCTCTAAGGCAAGAGACACAAAATAACACCTAGGCCTCCCCCCATTACAACCTCCTAGGGGTCCATGATCAATTCGATGACCCAAAGTTGATGTTTCATTTGTAATCAGTGAGGACACTAGAAAAAAAGGTGTCCTCAAAGGTCCTATGCAAACTCTTCACAAATGCTCTCATATCTGTCTCAAAGGGAGGGCCCCCCACCATGACCCTCTCCCCTAGTTGGCAGAACTCCAGAGGTTCTCTGGTAAACGATTGCGAGCAATTACCTTAAACAGCCCAGAGGAAAATAGAATGAAAATTAATGATAAACTGCCAAATTTTAGTTGATACTGGAGCTATGCTTTCTACTTTAAACCCCACTCTCATATTCTACTTTGAAATCTACATTAAACCCTAACCCTAACTGTAAACGTAATTACCTAACCCTTTAACACCCTAGCCCTAGCCCTAGCCCTAGCCCTAACCAGATCTGTGCTTTCTACTCTAAATCCCACCCTCAAAGAACAACAGGTCCCTCTGAGTCAAGAGGATGCTTCCATGGTGGGAGTACCTAATAAAGTTCAGAGAGAATTTTTATCTCAACCAAGATTCCTTTTTGCTATGCAATATAGCCCCAGTTAACCTATTTGGTAGAGATCTCTTTTGTAACTTAAAAGGGCCAGTACATTTTGCCTCCAGTGGAGATCTCACCTTAAAGTTTCCTGATCAACTTGAACCTGATTATTTATGTTCCTTACAATCTGTCCTGGACATAAAAGAGGAAGTTCAGCACAAGTTCTCTAATTTGATGGAGATGCCTGCAAATTTGGGGGCTACTTCTGACAGTGTTAACATCAGAAGAATAAAAAAAATGCAAACCTATAAAGATTCAGATAGATGTAGCTAAACCTCTCCCTAGGTTTCCTCAACAACTATTAAAGCCTGCGGTCATACAAGGTCTCACACCTATTGTAGAAGACTTAATTTCCCGGGAGGTAGTCATTCCTGTACTCGTCCCTGCAGCATGCCAATCTTGCCTGGTTGGAAACCTGGCAGGATGGCGATTTGTCCAGGACTTGGGAGCTGTTAATAAAAATAGTTATTCCCTGTTTTCCTGTTGTTCCAAACCTAGCCACCCTTCTGTCACAAGTTTCAACTGACTTGGAATGGTGTACTGTTGGAGACCTTTGTTCACCTTTTTTCAGCATCCCGGAGACCCAACAGCCAATATCTATATGCCTTTACTTGGAACAATCAACAATATACCTGCACTTTTATGCCTCAAGGGTTCACTGGGACCCCTTCTTTTTTCTCCCAAGTACCTCACCAAGATTTAAGTACCCTCTAGTTCCCTGAGAAATCCACCTTTTTACCATATGGAGATAACCTCCTGCTGTACTCAGCTACTGTAAAGATTCCATAAGGCATGCATAAAAGATTCCATTTATTTGCTGCAACAGTTAGCTGAGAAAGAACACAAAGGAAAAATTACAATTATCCCTAGACACTGTTCATTACCTAGGACATAATCTAAGCACTGAAGGAATTCAGCTATCTGCAGAGAGAATTCGGCTGATACAGGAACTTCCTAGACTCACAACTAAGTGCTAGCATTGTGGATTTCTAGGTTTAGCTGGTTATTGCAAGCTCTGGGTTCCAAATTTTGCTCTGTTACCTCTTCCACTCTATGAACTTATTAAAGATTTAGTCCCTGAATCCTTTGCTTGGGAAGATAAACATAAGCAGGCTTTTACAAGGCTAAAACAAGCACTGCAAGAGCTGCCTGCCTTAGGGTTACCCAAATGATCAGGTTCAGGTTGATCCGGAAACTTTAAGGTGAGATCTCCACTGGAGGCAAAATATATTAGCCCTTTTAAGTTAGCAAAGAGATCTCTACCTAATAGATTAACGTTAGGTTATTCAAAACCTTTTACTTGATTTGTGCATGAATGGCATAATCAGGCCCCGCGGAACTATGTGAGCATGGTAGTAAACATAGGCCTTTTGCCTATTATAGCATGCAACTTGAGTCAGTTGCTTATGCCTAGCTCAGTTGTCTTAAGGTTATAGCCACAACTGCAAATTTAGTGGAAGCCTTGGCAGATTTGACTCTAGAAAATGAAGTTTATTTGCAAACTCCACACATTGTCCACAGTCTTCTTAACTCTGAATTGGCAACGTTTCACTGCAAGTGTCACAAGATTCACTTCCTGTGAAATCCTGCTTTCACCACCTAATCTTTATCTTAAACTTTACAACGTTCTCCATCCTGCTGCACTACTACCTCTGTCTCACAAAGGTGAGGACCATGACTGCAAGGTAACAGTGTCCCATGGGAATTCCCTGGTAGGCCATTGCTTAGGACTCCGAGCTTCCACTGCAGGGAGCGCGGGTTCGATCTCTGGTCGAGGAACTAAGATCCCACAAGCCACGTGGTGCAGCCCAAAACAAAAACAAACACAAAACACAAAAACAAAACAAACAAACAAAACAATGTCCCATTTTGTGACACCGTGTCCTGCGTAAAGATGTTACCATGTCCAAGCTTGCTGTGCTTGCCGCACGACAGGCCAATAAATGGGAGATGAGGTGTTGAGGCAAGGAATATGACTTTATTCGGATGGTGACAGGGAATACCTGGAAGGGAGTTTTCCTCTTCCCTGACTCATATGCTGCCACTTCCCGTTTAGGGTGTCCCAGTCAGCCTCGGTGGGGTCAAGGGATGATTTGCAACAGCAGCAAGAATTGCAGCAACATAGGAGGCACTTACCTCAGCGGCATTTGCCCGCTCGGGGTGCCATGATGCCCCTGGTAGAGCTGCCTCTGTCACGGGTTAGGGCTGTGTGGGGAACTCATGGATGTATGTTTGGGGTATAGGACGGTTTGGGGTAATAGTAAAGCTGTGTAGAGACTGTGTATGTGTGATCTGGGGAGAGATGAGGGGCCTGAGTGCCTTTATGAGTGTACGGTTGGTGTAGCATGGTGCGGCTGGGTGGTGGGGCTGGTTTTGAGGCTCTGTGTGCAGGCATTTGAGAAGAGGTAAGGGTATGCATTTTAATGTTTTGTGTGTTGGATCTGTGTGTATTCAGAGTATAGGGGTTATACATATGCTCATCCTGTAGGGTAAGAGTTTAGGGAGTGTATTTTTGGTGTGGAGGAATTTGCAGAGACTGGGGATGTCAGTGTAAATTGGGGTTGTTAGCTGTGTGTGTATAATCAGGGGATGTGACAGAGGCTGTTTATAGTATCTCAAGAGGGAGATGGGTGTATGTTTGTATTGGGGGTGTGAGTTCATCATGTGTTCTGGGGGGAGTATTTAGGAAAAGGTTGGAAACATTGTGTCTCTCTGATGGTATTTTGTGTTTGTCTCAGCTTCTGAGGCATTGTACATACGTGGATGTTCACAGCTGTGGGGGGACTGTATGTGTTATATTTGGATTTGGGGGGTTGTGTCTTATATTAAGAAGTATGTGAGTTTGGTTTGAATGTATTTGGCTATTGTTGAAGGGTTTGTGTGTTTGCATTGGGGGGTTATATGGGGTTGGGTGGATTTTTGTGGGATGTGAGGATTTCGGAGTTTGATTATCGGGGGCCGTTGGGGGTGTGTTTTTGTATTCAAGACTGTGGCTGTGATTTTATTGGGGTTTGGAGTGCATGTATATTGGAGCAGGAGGGGTCTGGGCACACAGGCATCTGCTTATAGGTAGGGAGTTTGTGTGTTTGAGGATGTTTGGAGCTCTGTGGGGCTGTGTGATGGTGGCACAGGCGACTGTGGGCAGGTGGAGTGTGTGTTGGGCTGGAAGGGAAACTCGAGGGCAGGTTGGTGACTGTGAGGCGCCCATGTGAACTCCCACGTGGACTGACCTTTGTTCCTTCTGACCTTCTATGGCTTGTACCCATCCTGATCTTCTGTGGCAGCTACTCCCCTGGAATGGTCAGCAATACTCTGCTCATTCTTAGCCAGATGAGTCAGGAAACGTCACTTCCTCCGGCAGCTGGATGTGTCTCTTGCAAGTGAGTGGTCCTGGAGTCCAGGGTGCAGGACTGGTGGACAGATGCAGAGTGAGGCTGATTCCCCCGTGAGCCCTCTCCTCAGTGAGGTGGCCAGGAGGTCAGGGCTGTATCTCCAGAGGGTCAGACATGGCCAGTCCTCTCTAGAATGTGCTGGAGGGGCCAACTCATTGAACGGACCCTGCCAGGAGATAAACAGACCCCGAGGACAATTCCTAAGGGAGAAGTCTCTACCTACCCATCTTCCACTTTCTCCTTTGGATGGCCTCTACCACAAGGTAAAAGCTAAGCCCCCTCACACGGCCCTTCTTGGCCTGGTCTTACTGACCGGCCAGTCTCTCCCCACATCCTGGCTCACTCTGGGCCCTCTGGTGATACCAGCATGAGGCCCCCCTGCATGTCAGTTCTCACCTCCTTGCCTTCGCCCTTGCTGCCCTTGCTGTTTGTCCTGCTCTTCCTCCCCCAAGGCCGTGAGTCACCTTCTCCCGGTGGGAAGGATCCACTGAAAATGCAACTTTGGGTAATTACTGCATCACCTGAGTCTCTAGCACGTGCCAGGCACTATGACGCTTGCCAAATCCATAAAAACCCCACAAAGCGGATGTGCTATTAGTTGCACTTTGCAGGTGATGAAGCTGAGGTTCAGAGGTGAGCAACCATGACCAAGTACCCTGTATGTACCAGAATATCAATCAGACTGGTCAACGTATCCAATAAAGCCAAACATTAGTCTGATCAGGACGCCTAGATGCCAGGCTGTAAAGGCGCAAAATATGTCCCAGCAAGAGAAGGAGCAGTGCCAAGTACCCCAGCAAAGAAGCAGAGTTCATATCCTGCTTTCTTAATCAAAATAGCTGCAGATCAACCCACAGTTTCCTACTCTGTTAATAGGAGGAAAATACCAATGTGCGTTGCCCCATAAAACTACCTTAAGACAGTATGTATGATCCCGAGTGCTTTGGTAATGACCCCAAATCATCATCATGAAGTTGGGATACTTCTTAAAACACTGCAAGTCTTACACACTGGCATATAGAATCTGTAAAGTCAGTTCTTTGGGTAATGATGGTAGACAGAAGTGGCCCAGAAGGACAGAAGACAGAAAATAGAGCAGAAACTATTTGTCCAGAGGTGACAATGGGTCATAGCCAAGGTTCAAGCATTACTAGGGAGGTGGTGAAAATAGTAATGGGCATAGAGTGTAATAAGTCAAGGATATCTCATGTAGTTTCCAATGAAAGTTTGTGAAAGACATATAACTAAAAAGATAATAGGCTGGGAGGTGAAATAGTACAAAACATTTGATATATTTTTTACAAGGATAAAAGAAGATAGAAATGAACATTAAAGAAGTCGGTCAAATAGAAACACTGTAAGATGGTAATAACCTCACAATATGATGAGGCAACTTAGATTTATTTTGTTTAAATAAATTGGTAGACTATATTTAGAGTAGTTTTAAGTTTAAAGAGAATTTGAGCAGAGTATAGAGTTCTCATACACCCCCTCACATCTATTCCCCAAACCAAAGTTTCCCCTATTATTAACGTCTTGCATTAGTGTGGGGCATTTTTTACAATGGATGAGCCAAAGTTCATACATTACTATTAACTAATATCCATAGTTTATATCACAGTTTACTCTGTTGCATATCCTATGGGTTTTGACGAATGTATGACAAGCGTTGACCATTACAGTATCATACAGAATAGTTTCAGTGCCCTACCTTTTCCAGGATGTCATATAGCTGAAATCATACAGTATGTATCCATTTCAGTTTGGCCTCTTTCATTTAGCAATATGTGTTTAGGGTTCCTCCATGTCTCTTCCATTTAGTACTCTTATAGCTCAAGCTGCCATAACATAATACTATAGCCTTGGTGACTTTAACAACTCACAGTTCTAGAGGCTTGGAAGTCTAAGATCACGGTGCTGGCCAATTCAGTGCCTGGTGAGGGCTCTCTTCCTGGCTTGCAGACAACTGTCTTTTCACTGTGTCCTCACATGGTGGAGAGAGACAGAAAAAACTCTCTGGTTTCCTCTTACAGGGGCACTAATAGAGCCTAATCCTCATGACATCATTTAATCTCATTACCTGCCAAAGGCCTCATCTCCAAATACCATCACTTTGTTAGAGCTTGAATGTATGAATTTTGGGGGGACAGAATTCAGTTGATAGCCTCATTCTTCTAACAGTATAAAATATGACGAATAAAGAAAGCTCATCATTAAATTATCTCTTTTCTAGAGTTTCTGTCCCCATGTAGTTATCAACTCCTGGGTAAGATAGCCTGGGAAAGCAAAATTTTAAAAAACACATGAACAAGTTTTTTTGAGTCTCAAAATGATTTGAAGGCAAGAAACAGTGTTTGAGAGAAAATTGGGGAACCTTACTTGCATAAGAAAAGGTGATATTCCTGTTCAGAGTTGAATGCCATTTTGGAGCCAGTCAAGCCAGGCTGAGGAAGCACATTCTAAGCAGAAGCAATAAAAATTGTGTGCAAAGAGCCAGGCTTGTTCTAGAAATTAAACAAGCCCCACTGTGAATGTGGAAGAGTGAATGAAGGGATGAGAAGCAGGATAGGTGAATGGAAACTAGGTTACAGAGGCCTATGAGTACAGATGGGCATATGCATGTAAGAACACTACTCATGGCAGGGAAAGAACCACCTGGATGTATCAGAAGGAACAAGTTCTTAACACTCACAAAGGGAAAAAAAAAAAAGAAAGCCTGGTCTTCCCAGCTAGAATGGAAAACTGTTTAATACATGAGTATTCAGAATAGTTTTCAATCCTGAAATGTGGGGAAAAAGTTAACATGGTCTAAACATTACTTGGGTTCCACCTAAAAAGCTTAAAAGCAAGACTCAGAAGGATAAAATTATTTTTAAGTAATTTAACTGCATCCCAGAACAAAGTTCAAGAATATGTACAGAAATACTAAAATATTTAGCACCAGAAAAAGAAAATCTACAGTGACTGTCATCCAATAAAAAAATTACCAGGTATATCAAGAAGCAGGAATATAGAACCACAATGAAGGGGAAAAAACCTAATTAAAACTGACCCAGAAATAGAAAAATTAAAGCATTAGTAGACAACAAAACTAAAGTAGATATTATAATTATATTTCATATTTTCAAGAAGCTACAGGAGGGATTGGACATGTAAAGGAAGGTATTTTTTAAAAAGCAAATCAACGTTTTAGAGATTAAAATTAAAATAGCTGAGATTAAAAGTACATTGGATAGAATTAACAGTAGATTAGACATTGCAGAAAAGAATTAGTTAACTGAACAAAAAGCAATATACATTATTCAAAATAAACACACAAAGAAAAGAAAAAAAACTTTAAAAAGATATGAATATCAAGAGAATGGGAAGTCAAGTCATACATGGGGAGAAAAAATTTGTAAAAGACAAATCAGATAAAGGATTGGTATGAAAATATACAAAGAACACTTACTGCTTACCACTAAAAAAAGAGGACAACCTGATTAAAAGTGGACAAAAAATCTAAACTGACACCTCAGTAAAGAAGATATAAAATATCAAATAGGCATATGACAAGATGCTCAACACCTTATGTGTTTGGAGAACTGCAAATTAAAACAGCAATGAGAAAACACTATGCAGCTATGAAGAGGACAAAAATTCAGAACACTGACAACACCAAATGCTGGTGAGGATGCAGAGCAGTAGGAACTCTCATGATTGCTGTAGGGAATGCAAAATGGTACAGACTCTTTGGAAGACAGTTTGGCAGTTTAATAAAAGAGTAAATATACATTTACCATAAAATGCAGCAATCAAGCTCTTTGGTATATACCCCAAAGAGCTGAAAATTTACGTCCATACAAAAGCCTGCACATGAATGATTGTGGCAGCTTTATTCATAATTGCCAAAAATTAGAGGCAACCAAGGTGCCCTTCCATAGATGGATGGATTAAAAACAAACAAACAAACAAACAAAAACCTGTTCCACATTCATACAATGGAATATTATTCAGCAATAAAAGGAAATAAACTACCCATGAAAAGACATGGAGGAACTTAAATGCATATTACTAGGTGAAATAAACCAATCTGAAAGGGCTACGTACTGTATAATTCTTAACTATATGATATTTTAGAAGGCAAAGCTATGGAGACCGTAAAAAGATCAGTGGTTGTTGGGGGTTTGGGTGGAGGAAGGGAAGAGTAGGTTGAATAGGTGGAACACAGGGGATTCTTAGGTCAGTAAAAGTATTCTGTGTGATATTACAGTGGTGGATACATGTTGTATTAGTCAGAATTCTCCAAAGAAGCAGAACCTATAGAATACATGCATGTGTTTGTAACAGGGAATTAGCTCTTATGATAATGGAAGCTGAGAAATCCCACAGTCTGCCATCTGTAAGCTGGAGGCCCCAGAAAGCTAGTGATATAATTCAATCCTAGTCCAATGGCCTGAGAACCAGGGGAGGTGGTGATATAAATTCCAGTCTGAGGTCAGGAGAAGATGAAATAGCTCACCTCACACCATGAGGCAGGAAAAAGGGGCAAATTCTTCCTTCCCCCAGCTCTTGTTCTATTCAAGCCCTCAACAGACTGGATGATGTCCACCCACATTGGGGGGGGTGGCAATCAACTTTACTGAGTCCACCAATTTCAATGCTCATTTCACCTGGAAATTCCCTCACAAAATATACCCAGAAATAATTTTTAATCTGGGTCCCCCATAGCCAGTTAAGTTGACACATGAAACTAATCATCACAAGTCGACCCTGTGTCAACATGACACCCATATGCATCTCCTCAAATCTTACTTAATCCCCAAATAAGACAATAACAAGGTCTTAATTCCACTTAATATGATACAACAATTCTGAGTCCAATCAAAATACACTAACCCTATCCCCAGAAGAGGAGGTAAATCCTTGTGATATAACTTAAAGTACTATAATGTAAAATTAAGAGTACTTACATATTATGATATAAGATCAATCCAACTCATGTTACATAATAAGGGAATATGAGAGAGAAAAAACAAATACACACTTAACACAAATATATTCATAGCAAAAAAAAATGGTGTACTCATGACAATTACAGTCCTCGTTTCTGTAAGTGGTCAGTTATAGCTGGTCTTTGTAACTACTTTCTTATACCCATTCTGTATTCTTTCTATCTTCAGCAAGCACCTCAGCAGATCGTGGTTCTTCCCTGGTGGGTGACCAAATCCTTGCTTCTTGAATAGTCTGGGTCATTAGTAGCCCTGCCTAGACTGGGTTGTTGTAGTTTTCCACTGAGCTTAATCAAAGAACATGGTAATACTAAGGGATGCCTTAAGCGATCTACTATATCCAGATACACTTTTCCTTACCCGCCGGTGGGGTCCGCATTTCTGGGGGGCCGGGCGCCTCAAGCCGCAGAGGGGATGGCGGCTCCGTTGCCATAACGGAGAGCTGAAGCGGCAGCAGCAGCGAGAGCAGGGAAGAAAATAAGGCGGAGGGAGGGGACGCCGGAGAACCCGGGGGTCGCTCAGGCTCGGCCGCGAGGAGGCCCGGGGGTTCCTGCGGCTGGTGCCCTCTGTGGCCCGAGGAGGGGGCCCATGACGCCGCGAAGGCGCGGGCTCTGCCCTGCCCAACACTCGGCGGAGCGCGTCTCTCGGCTCCCGGCTCTCGCTGCTCAGCCGCCGCGGCCGCCGACCCGGGCGCAGCCCAGGAGACTGACCTCAGCGGATAAGCGGCGGAGGCGGTGGCGCCCCGCGCTCCCTCAAGAGTTCTTTATATGTTCTTTATAGATACCAGTTCTTTATCAAATATGTTACTTACAAGTATTTTCTCCAGTCCATGGCTCCTATTTCGATTTTCTTAACTGTGAATGCTTTTTTCAAAGAGCAGACATTTTTATCATGATGAAGTCCAGTTTATTGATTTTTTCTTTTATGTATTGTGATTTTAGTGTCATATCAAAGAAATATTTGCCTAACCCAAGTTCACAAAGATTTTCTCCTATGTTTTCTTGTAAAAGTTGTATAATTTTAGGTTTTACAATTAGGTCTACAATCCATTTTGAGCTAACTTTTGTACAAAGTGTGCGATATGAATGAAAATTTATTTTTTGTTTACACAAGGATCAAATTGCTCCAGGACTATCTGTTGAACAGAGGATCTTTTCTCTACTGAGTTGCCTTTGTAGCACAAAATCAAAACTATTATGTCATGAGTTTTGCCCAAACCCAGTCAGATTCCCATCTTGAAAATCCACCTTAAACCATTGGAGTTCAGACCCCTAATCTTGTAAATATGTTCCCACAACTCCTGCTTCTGATAACTGCTAAGATTCTCCCAAGGTGTGGTGTTCTCACTCGCTGATGGAGGTTTAAAAAACTTAGCGGTGCTTCATGGAGAGATAACCAACTGACAAATTCCAACCCAATCTGATAATTTCTTTATTTTAAATTGAAATAATTATTTAAGAATGTGTTTAGATAGGAGACATTATACATAATTAGGGTTCATTTTGTCAGGTGTGATTTCACAAGGAATTTTTTTATCATAACTTAAGATTTACTGTTGTGAAAAATATTTGACAGTAGCTTTTGAAAAGCACAATTAGTCAAATTTGCACTTAAAATTATAATTCTTTTATTTTTCAATTAGAACTGTTTATCCTTTCATATTTAATAAGGGCTTCATAGGAGTGCTTCTCACTTTTATTTGTTTAGTCATTCAAAAATTACTTTTGGGAAACATTAGTTTGTAACACTGCAACAAGAAACTACAGGAACTATAGGACTAAAAACAGTAACATTTAGTCACAGCAACTCGTGGCAAACATAATATAAACTACAGCTTAGAGACCACGATGGTATAGATTAAATCTTTGGGATAGAAATGAGTGATCCAAAATGCATTAGGTTATAAAACATATTCTTATTAGCTTCTTGTATTTATTTTTGTTAGTAATTATAAATATAAGCCGTTTATTGAAGTCTCATGATATTTCTAGCCGTGACCATTTTCCAGGAAGTGTTTTTATAAAATACACGTGATTTTATTCTCATATTAAAAATGTGGATACTGAGGGCTTCCCTGGTGGCGCAGTGGTTAAGAATCCGCTTGCCAATGCAGGGGACACGGGTTCGAGCCCTGGTCTGGGAAGATCTCACATGCTGCGGAGCAGCTAAGCCTGCAAGCTACAACTACTGAAGCCCGCGCCTAGATCCCGTGCTCTGCAACAAGAGAAGCCACCGCAATGAGAAGCCTGGCACCGCAAGAAAGAGTAGCTCCCGCTTGCCGCAGCTAGAGAAAGCTCACGAGCCCGAGGCAACCAAAAATAAAATAAATAAACATAAATAAATTTTTTTAAAAATGTGGATACTGAGATTTAGAGAGCTCTGGTGAGGAGCAGAGCTCCAACGCCTTCCTCGTCTCCTATCCTGTTGGGCTCTGTACCCTCTCCTTCCCTAGGTCCACAGAGCCTCAAGTCTATTGAAACTGATTTGGTCCTCTCTCCTCAACATCAACCTGCCTGTTTTCTTTGTTACTTCTTTGCTCTAATACACCACCCAGAGCGTGGCTTGGAGGATTTGTATGCAGGGTTATTTACCATACACAATTAGGAAACCCCTCCCCGTGTGTTCTTCGGTCTCTGGCCATGGCGTTGGCAGTAGTCTGGGCTCACTCTCACTTATCACTGAGCCTCTGATTGGAGTCCTGGCGGCCGAGGCACTGTCACTCATGACAGCACAGCCTTTCTCCTTCGATACTTTCATAATCTGAAAATGAAATGCACATCTTTCACTGGTAGATTAGAAATAGAATTTTCTTCTCTACTTTTCATTTGCAGACTAGGTTTTAAAGCCTCAAGTGACTGTGTGAACTTTATCTTGTCTCTGCCAGCTGTCTGCATCCGCAGCATGGGGTGACTTTGGTGGCCAGACCTTTCTCATGCTCTCCACCCATCAAATGGCTTCAACCCAGGGTCCCAGGAGTGTGTTGGTTTCCTGAGGAACAAAATCCTGTCTTCCAATAGAACGCTTACTTCCAGCTACTCACTGGCACATACAGAGTCATACAGAGTTTGTAAACCTAGCTTTTCTTCTTACTACTTGGAGATTAATCCTATAATGCCCTCATTCTTCCAGAACAATAGTTCTCCACATGAGAATTAAACAATTGCTTCTTTAAGCCACATTGAGCCACATCTGGCAGGAAATGTTGTACTGAAAATTGGAAGATCTAACTGGTGGCTGGATTTGACATCGCTGAGTCTTTTGTAATATTCTCTGCTTCATTTTGCTGAGAAATGAAAGTTTGCATTAGGTGGTCTGGAGTTGTGAAACACAAATGTGGACATATGGAAAAAATTCTCAAAGCTCTTTTTATTTTTCTTGAAGTGACAATATTGCCTTATGTTTAAATCCACTGAGTAGAATAATATTACTTATTTAAAAGCCTACATATTTTCAGCTTTATAATTAATATCAGGCACGCCTATGGAAAGAAGCCTTTCATCAGAGAGGGGAAATAGTGAGTATTTAGAATGACAATTGTAATTTTAGCAGTTTAACTGGGACTTTTTATTTTTTATTATTTGGTTAAAGGGCCAGATAGTAAATATTTAGGCTCTGTGGGCCTGCTACTCCTGAACGCTGCCACTGCAGAGTGAAAGCAGCCTTGGACTGTACTTAATGAATGGGTGTGGCCGTGTTTCAATGAAACATTGTTTAGACAGGAACAAAGCAGATTTGGACCTCATGCCAGTTTGTTGACCCTTACCCTAGAAAAAACTCTGAGTTTCACATTCTTTTTTTATATCCCATGACCCTCCTTTTTAAAATCATCTGCCATCTATACCGTGCAGTGCAATGTTAGGTTGCCAGATTTATATTTGTTGATTGTAAGTATGTCTCCCAAACTATATATTTATATGAAATTCAAATTTCTCTGGGCATGGTGTATTTTACCTGGCAACCCTATCCCAGTGACCTTTTTCCCACATATTCCACCTTAATTTGGAGCTTGATGTCCTTCCCTAGATCAAAATCTTCTTTGGAAAATGTCTGAAGTTCTTAAAGATCAGCTGAGGGGGAATTTAGGGCCACACTGCCTTTCCTACAATTGCCTTTGTCGCATGTTAGGAACAATAATGAAGGAAAAGGAACAAAGTTTTTGTCTCAGGCTAAATACAAACACATCTGTACTTGTGCAAGAGAGGTTTGGTGGAGCCGTAATTTCCTTTCCATTCCCTGAACATCTGCCCTGGTCACAGGTTACCTATTGTTTCTAGGTAAGTGAATCCTGATGGAGTCAACATGGAGGACGATATTCAGAGAGGAGGCGTCTTAAAGGGATATGATACAGAAGAGAACCTACCTAGTACAGAGTAAATGCTTCAGTGCATACATGTTCATTATCATTCCCTAGTCCTTTAACATCCCAATTATTTCAATTCATTCAATATAAAATATTCAAAGAAAAATTCTGCCCATATACTCTGTACTTGCTTAATAAATAAGCATCATTAAAGTTAAAATTTAGAAGAATGAGACTATACAAGTCACAAGATCAAGGTATTATTTCAGTCATTCTAAATGATGTTGGTATTTGAGTTCAAATTACATTGCACGCTGGCTCTGAAAGGGGCAGAATTATTTTCCAGAAAATGTTGGCAAAGATCTGCTAGGCTGTGAGAAGTTGGTTCTCATGTACTCTGGGCTGTGAGAGAACACTGTGTCTTTTCCCATAAACACGAGGGAAGGTGAACGGGCTCTGGGGACTTCTGATGGGGAAGATAATGAAAGGTGCCTTCATACCTCAGCTGTTCAGCACCATTAACCTTCCCAGTAACTGAAACACACAAAAGGGGGTGGTAAGTGAGAGGCCTCCCTCTCGTCTATTACCTGGCAGGTACAATTACTTAAGCCTTCAAATAAAGGAACGACTTTAGGTTCCTTTTCAACCATTCTTTACAAAAAAATCAACCAAAGCTTTTTGTTTTTTAACTCTAATGTTATAATCATTTCTTTCTTTTGATTTGTGCCTGTGGATTAAAGCATACCCAGCTCAATAAGGTGGGCATTTGTTATTTAATTTATGTAACTAATAAAGTCCACCATGTAGAAAAGTTTACAGCAACAAAAAAAAGAGGTCTTAAAGGTTTACCATAGGAGACCAATTTACGATTCAAAGTGGTTTTAGACTGACAGGCAAAAATAAGATTTCATTTTCCACATGGAAATGAAAAATACAAATGCAACATTTTAATCTCGTTCAAGCTGAGGAATAACATCATATTGTAATTACAATACAAGGAAAATGAACCTAATCCTATAAATGTGTGTATGGACATGAAGGAAACTAGTTTTCATCAGTTATGTCAATGACATAACAATAGAGCAATGGAAGTGTGTGTGTGTGTGTGTGTGTGTGTGTAGGGAGTTGTTATTAACACTTCTCTATGCGAATTATACATGTACATATAAGAATGTATTTCTGTGATAAGACAAGAACATCTAGAAAAGCATTTTAAAAAGTAGTTATCTTTGCAAAAGCTAAAAGTTCCTATAATTAAAAAGCAAGTCATCCAGCTCATGTCACATACTCACAGTATCATCCAGTGGCATTTATATCAAAACTTGCTATTATAAGTTAGATTGTATTTGCTTTTGAATCTACTTGAATTATGCAGCCATTATTTGAGCTAAATTACAAAAATGTTAAATGTTTCTATTATCTAAATCACGATGAAACAGAAAGATATTTCAAAGTTTCTGATACAATTTTTTTTTCTTTTTTAAAGGGGAAGAGGAGGAAATGAGGAGTCTTTTTTTTTTTTAATTGATTGATTGATTGATTGATTGATTGCTATGTTGGGTCTTCGTTTCTGTGCACGGGCTTTCTCTAGTTGCGGCAAGCGGGGGCCACTCTTCATCGCGGTGCGCGGGCCTCTCACTATCGTGGCCTCTCTCGTTGCGGAGCACAGGCTCCAGACGCGCAGGCTCAGTAGTTGTGGCTCACGGGCCTAGTTGCTCGGCAGCATGTGGGATCTTCCCAGACCAGGGCTCGAACCCGTGTCCCCTGCATTAGCAGGCAGATTCTCAACCACTGCGCCACCAGGGAAGCCCTCTGATACAATTTTAAGTGAAAATGGTGAGAAAGTGAAGCTGCCAGATGGCAAATATTTAATTTCTGCTCAGTTTTCTTCCATCACAAATACCCTGTGCTGGGCAGAGACTGAGGTCTAAATGGTCCTCATTCTTCACGCTCCTGGATTCACCCTCTTTGACACATGGCTTTTCAGCTCCTTTTACTGAAGAGGCCGAATCTGTTCTCCCGACGCTTGATCCCGAGTTAGGTTATGAGATTTACTTCGGTCAATGGAATGCCAGCTGATGTGACACACGAAGATCAGAACAGACTTGTATTTTTCTGCTTCTTCTCTTAGTTCTGTGCCACCGCGGTGAGAGGTGCCTGGGTTTGTTTGCTGAGCAATGATACACAAGTCCAGTCATCTCAGATGGGGCCATTCTCCATCAGCGGACAACAGCCTCCCCAAGGCAGGTGCGCAGGAGACCAGAACACCTGCTGAGCCAAGAGTGTGGTCTTGAGACCCCTGAGCTCAGTAAAGTGGTGTCTGCCACTGAGGTTTCTGGTTGATTCACAGCATTATTATGGCAGTAAATAACGGATATTGCTGCTTATGTTTTTTAACTCCCATTTTTCAGTTACATTTCTATTTGGAATAGTGTGGTAAAGTAGATGTCAATGGATTCAATGTTTTTCTAGAGTTTCTGTATTCCTTTTTAAAAACAGCTTTGAGATATAATTCACCTACTGTAGAATTCACCTACTTAAAGTGTCCAAATCAATTGTTTTTTTGTATATTCACAGAGTTGTGCATTCATCTCCACAATCTATTTTATCAATTTTATTGATAAAAAAAATTTTGGAAATTTTATCAATTTCCAAAAAAAGAAATCTTTCTTTTTCTAGCCTACAAGTCTCCCATCTCCCACAGCCCCAAGCAAACACTCATCTACTTTCTGTCCCTATAGGTTTGTCCTTTTTGACATTTCATATCAATGGGCTCTTATAATATATGGTTCCTTATGACTAACTAATTTCACTCAGAGTATTTTCAAGATTCCTCTACATTGGAGTACTTCATTCATCAGTACTTCAGCCTAAAAAAATATCACTGGAATTATGGAATAAACTTAATCCTTAAGGGTGTATTTTTTTAATTAACCAGCAGTATTACGAGTTCTCAGTCTTGTTTTCAATTTAAAAAGACTTTTAATGATAATCATTGAAATGCTTATGGTTGAATTTAGATTCAATTCTGTGCAATAAAATCAAATTGGTTATAACACAATAAAGGCCGTATATGAGAAGCCAATAGCTGATGTCATACTCTGTGCTTTTCCTCTAAGATCAAGAATAAGAGAAAGATGCCCACTCTCGCCACTTTTATTCAACATAGTATTAGAAGTCCTAGTCAGAGTAATTAGGCAAAAAAAAAAAAAAGGAAATCAGCAGCACCCAGCTGGAAAGGAAGAAGTAAAATTGTCAATATTTGCAGATGACATGATATTATATATAGAAAACCCTAAAGACTCCACCAAAAAAACACTGTTAGAACTAATAAACAACTTTAGTAATATTGTAGAATACAAAATCAATATACAAAAATTGGTTGCATTTCTATATGCTAGTAATAAAACAATACCACTTACAATTGCATCAGAAGAATAAAATACCTATGAATAAATTTAACCATGGAGGTGAAAGACCTGTACATTGAAAACTATAAGACACTCATGAAAGTAACTGAAGAAGACACAAATAAATGGAAAGATACTCTGTGGCTCAAAGATTAGAAGAATTAATATTGTTAAACTGTCCATACTACCAGAAGCAATCTACAGATTCAGTTCAATCCCTATCAAAATTCCAATGGCATTTTACACAGAAACAGAGCAAAAAAATCCTAAAATGTGTAAGGAACCACAAAACACCCTGAATAACCAAAGCAATCTTAAGAGAGAACAAAGCTGGAAGCATCATGCTTCCTGATTTTAAGTTATATTACAAAACTATGGTATGGTATTGGTATAAAAAGAGGCACATTGATGAATGGAGCAGAATAGAGAGCTCAGAAATAAACGCACACATATATGGTCACTTAATTTATGACAAAGGAGTCAAGAATATACAATGGGGAAAGGACAGTCTGTTCAACAAATGGTGTTGGCAAAACTGGACAGCCACATGCAAAAGAATAAAACTAGACTACTACCTTACACCATACAGAAATTAACTCAAAATGGAATAAAGACTTGAATTTAAGACCTGAAATCATGAAACTCCTAGAAGAAAACATATACGGTAAGCTCCTGGACATTGGTCATGGCCATGATTTTTTGGATATGACACCAAAAGCAAAGGCAATAAAAGTAAAAATAAACAAGTGAGACTACATCAAACTAAAAAGCTTCTGTACAGTAAAGGAAACCATCAACAAAATGAAAAGGCAACCAATTGAATGGGAGAAATATTTGCAAATCATGTATCTGATAATGGGCTAATATCTAATATATATAAAGATCTCGCACAACTCAATAGCAAACAAACAATCTAATTAAAAATGGGCAAAGGATCTGAATAGACATTTTTCCAAAGAACACATACAGTTGACCAACAGGTATAGGAAAAGATGCTCAACGTCACTAATCATCAGGGAAATGCAAATCGAAACCACAATGAGATATCACTTCACACCTGTTTGTATGATTATCATCAAAAGATAAGAAATAACAAGTGTTGGCAAGGATGTGAAGAGAAGGAGACACTTGTGCACTCTTGGTGAGAATGTAAATTGGTACAGACAGTATGGAAAATAGCATGGAGTTTCCTCAAAAGATCAAAACTGGGACTACCATATGATCCAGCAATTTCACTTCTGTGTATTTGTACAAAGAAAATGAAAACACTAACTCCAAAAGATATATGCACACCCATGTTTATTACAGAATTATTTACAATAGTTAAGACATGGGAACAACTTCAGTGTTCATTGATGGGTGAATGGATAAAAAAATGTGATACACACACTGGAATACTATTGAGCCATTAAGAAAAAGGAAATTGTGCCATTTGTGAAAACATGGAGGGACTTTGAGAGCATTATGCTAAGTGAAATAAGTTAGAGAAAGATAACCTATGGTCTCACTGATATGAGTAATCTTAAAAAGAAAAAAAAGGAGCTCATAAATACAGAGAAGAGATAGTTGGTTGCCAGACTGGGGGGGTGGGGATGGGGGTGGGAAGTAGGTGACATGAGTGAAGGGGGTTCAAAAGGTACAAATTTCCAGTTATAAAATAAATAAGCCACAGGGATGTAATGTATAGCATGGTGAATATAGTTATTAATACTGTATTGCATATTTACCAGTTGCTGCAAGTAAATCTGAAAAGTTCTCATCACAAGAAGAAAGAAAAAAATCTGTGACTGTGTATGGTGATTGATGGTAACCAGATTTACTGTGATGTTCATTTTGCAATACACACAAATGTCAAATCATTGAATTGTACACCTGAAACTAATATAGTGTTCTATGTCAATTATACCTCAATAGAAAAATTCTTAGGTCAAGATCAGATGTTGATTTTAATTTTAAATTAGAAAAGGACTTTTAAGGATGCACTCAACTCTGCCTCCCTCTTCCTACCCCAAAGGAGTAAAGAAAAATTGTGACCTTTTATGCCTTTCATAAAATTAGAAATTTTGTTTAAAGGGTATAATATATCTCAATTTAAAAAGTTTAAAAAAAAAAAGAATTTTTTTTCCTGGACACTCATGTAGTTGATTCTGTGAATTTATCCTTCTTTGTGATATGATAGAAGGAAGTTCTAGAATCTCCCTTTTCTCTCTATGTATGCACCTCAGCTGCTGCCATCAGTGGACATGTGTGCAAGATGATATTGGAGACTGTGGTGCTTGAATTGGGTAGAATGCTGGACAGCTGACTCTGCACTTCATTTTAACGTTAAGCCTCTCTGATTCTACTTGTGCCAGAATGTCAGGAAAAGTGTGTTGTTTATGCACAATCCTGTGAAATGTTTATTAAGCACTTTTGGAAATACCATGCAGTATTGCTTTTATACTTCAAGTTCTTAGTTGTGGTTTGTTCTATCTTAGATACCAGTGTTTGTTAGTCCCCAAAAGTCCTACTGGGTTGAAATGGGCTGAATTGGAAAGAAATATTATAAGCAGATAAGGTAGGGGGTCTATGGAGAAAGAAAACCAGGCATGGCTTTCTGGACATAAGAGAACACCTATTAATTTAGTACAAGCCATTTTGTGATCTAAGCCTGGCCAGAGTGCTTGCCCTTGAACAGGTCTCAGTAATGAAGGATCTTAAGGGAAAACAAGAATGCTGACTGTTATCAGGCAAGAGAAGTAGCACTAGTAACAATGTATCAGTTGTAAAGACTTCCAGTTCTGTTTCCATGGTAAAGATGAGCCTGAAGCACTCAACCACCAGGTCAAACGGAATCTAAGGGATGATGGCGTTGACCTTTTCTGATCCTCCGGATTTCAATCAACTAAAGCCTGGGCTCTGCCTACCTCCCAAGTCCTTTCATGAATATACATGTACCCTTAGCTTAAAACTTCCCCAGTTTTGCTGTTTGGGGAGACACCGCTTTGGGAAAGATCCCTGGTGTTCTACTTACTTGCTGCAAGTAACAAATCCTTCCTTCTCTCACTCTTTGTCTTGGTTGTGTCTTTTGGCTCGACACCCACCAAGAGGCAAACTTAGTTTTTCGGATAACAATATGAGGCTGACTATTCTCTAGCTGAGATTTATGTAATTAGATGCATAATCCTTTGGTTGTTAAAACCAGGGCTTCCAAGGGCTAGTTACAGGGAACATAGCTCATCAGAGATAACCTGCGAAGACACCGTGCAGTGTGTTTTTTATCACACATGTGACAATTCTTCTCCCTGCAGTCTGTCTCTCCATAATTGTTCTTCAGGATTTGTTGCCTGGGGGCTTATGGGAAAAATGACTCCTAATAGAAATACGATTATATTTTATTCACAGTATTCTTTCAGAGGATTGAATGATACATCTGTTCCCATTACAAGAGTAAAGTTAAATGTATTCCCAGATTTAGATAAAACACGCAGAAATAATTTACAGGGAGAAAACTGCTGAATAGAGAAGAAAAATGAATGGAGTCATGTTTTGATCTATGGAGAGCATTGAGAAAGGATTTCATTCGGGTGGGGTGAGTTGATCCTTCCTCTTCTCAGTAGGGAATCCTGAGTGCACAGACTGCTCCCAGGTGAGCAGGATAACAGAAGACTTTGGTCAGGAAATGCCAAGGGTGTAGTTTCACTTAGAATATACTTTCCTAGGCAGCCTGTCTGCACTTACACATATGAGGGTCCACACACTTCTGAACATCGGAAGTTGATTTCTTGTCTTTTATTTGTGACGTGTGCTGATTTCAAGTTCTCTTTTGTGTTTGGTGTGAACTCTGCAGACACATACATATATGCGCGTGCGTGATTTGTGGGGTTTGAATCATCACTTATAGAAATGTGCAAGATTAGATCTACACATTTTCTTCACCTTTCCTTTGTTTTGATTTTTTAAAATTTAATTTAATTTTATATTGGAGTATAGCTGATTTACAATATTGTGTTAGTTTCAGTTGTACAGCAAAGTGATTCAGTTATACATATACGTGTCCATTCTTTTACAGATTCTTTTCCCATATAGATTATGACAGAATGTTGAGTAGAGTTCCCTGTGCTATACAGTAGGTCCTTGTTGATTATCTGTCATCTTTCTTATATAAAAGAGCAAAGGGCTGTGCAAACAGGTCACAGAATGCAGCGGACTGCCCCTGACCTGCAGGGATTTAGCTTGGAGGCCTTGGCGGTCCCGTTAGGCATCCTTTCTCCTCTGAGCCTGGAGCTCTAGCATCAGCCTACCTGATCCAGCGCCCTGTGGATGAGCATGGTGTTAAGTACTTGACATTCATTTTCTCCTGTAACCCTTGGATCAGTTCTCTGCTGGTAAGACTTCTATTTTCTTATGAAACAGACAACGAAGCTGAGGATCACAGATGCTGAGCAGCTGCCGGGGGTCTCACGGGTGGGTACCAACTCCCAGGGCAGCTCTGGGACTGGTACGTGGAATGCTCAGCAGTTTCCATCCCTTTGTGGGGGTTTCAGACCTGTAATTTCATAATGGCTCTATGACTGGCTATCATCACCATTCTACACACAAGAAAAGTGAAGCACAAAGCCACGAAGTCTCCAGCGAAAGAAGGCAGCTGGAAAGCGGTAAAACCAGGAGTCGCATCAGCTGTCTGCTAGCAAGTCCCTGCTTTGGGCCTTGCTTTGCCTGGTCTCTTCAAGCCTCCTCACCTGGGGCTGCCCTTGTCTTGGAAGATCATGTAACAGCCCCAGTGCTGTCCAGTGGTCAATGCTGTGCACTGCACAAGGACATCTGCCTGCAAATCTCAATCCCTCGTGGGCTGTTTCATCTCTGACTTGGAAAATCCATCCTGAATGTCTGCTCAAGTAATTTACCAGCATTGTCCTTTTTGGTTTTAATTGACATCAATTACTGAGGCGCCTTCTAACCCATTTTAAATGGATTTCCCATGAACAACTGAATAGAGTTTTCACAGGTGACAACTTTTCTGTTTCAGAGACCTGAGGGCCAGTGAGAAGGGGTTTCAGAGCTCAGCTGACCTGGTCCAAGTCTGGCTTGCTTTGTGACACATCCATTAAACTCTCTGAGGTTAGTCTGTCTATCCATTAAATGGGCAGAGTAACATTTACTTCAAAGGAATGCTGTGACCATTTATTTAGATTACACACACACACACACAGACTGTCTGTTGTATAGGCTTTAAAAAATATTAGACACTTAATGTAAATCATTAATTTATATTTGCTTTAAAAATTAGAAATACCATATTCAGGTTCTGGGACATGTATTAGGCACTAGGAAAATGTCTGACTAATAAATGAAGGTCACTCTACCGCTTGTGGCTTTTTTCAAGGTTCTAAATGCACCCTCCGAGCAAGCTTTGCTCAGTGTTTCCCAGGACTGCTGATTGATGGGGTGGGTGGGAAGAGTTCCTGATTCCCAGGGGCCCTGAGTAGGAGTGGAGAAAGCTGGAAAGTTGGGATCAGAATCTACATATTTGGGTCAAATTCTACTTGTAAATTCTGTGGCCTTGCCAAGCTATTTACATTTTCTATTCCTGTTTTTGTTTTTTACCCAGGTTGCAGAATAGAAATAATAAAAACAGCTTTTCTGCTTTGTTCTCAGGCATATAATGCCCTACTCAAGGTTAAAGTTACTTTCATATTCTGATCACTTTGGATGGTGCAAGAATGCCTGGACACTGTTCCTAAGTCTCAGCACATTTGTCATGAGTCTGGTCACAGTTTTAGGAGAGTATTGATCCTAGTGATGCCATGCTCATACCTCCTTCATTTACATCTGCTGGCAGCCTCTTTAGGAAGTAGAGGAGGCCATGTGACTTACCTCAAGGTCATGGGTCTTGAAATCCTTCTTCCTCCATGGGCCATCAGGCCTCTATCTGTATACTCTGAAACAATTTATCTATTTATCTGCCTATCTATCTATCCATTTATTTATCTATCCATTTATTTATTTATTTAAGATGCCTTTTATATTCCATCATTTTTCAATATGAACTTTTGGGTAATTGTATTAAAGAATTTGAATGGAAAGGAATACACATACAGTATATAGAAGTTGATTCAAAACTCTTCATTCTTCAATTAAGTGTATTCAGTTTACCTACTTAACATAAGGTCACTTCCCTGATGATATTTGGAGTAAGATTCCTTCTCCCAGGATGCCAGTTTTTAGTTTTATATATCTGCTGACCACAATTCTCAAATCTCCAAGTAGGAATATACATAATAAAATGCTGACATTATAGTAGAAGTCGGGTCGGTGTTTTAATTAATTATTTTTTACTTTGAATATTTTCCAGCTTTATTGAGATGTATTTTGACACATAACACTGTATATATAACCGTATATATTTCGAAATGATTACCATAATAAGGTTCTTTAGGTTTTTATTTTTAAATATGAATCATTAAATGAGTTGAGAAAACAAAAGCAGTCTTTTTTACAACAGTTCTCAGTACATGTAAATATTTTCTTCAAACCGGGTTAGTTACTTGTCCTAACTTCTTTTCAACCAAAAAAAAAGAAACTCACATTTTTCCTACCATCGGTGTTAATGCTCAAGCATCATCAGCGTGGTGAAGCTCGGTCTCAGACTGAAGTCCACTGACCTGCTCAGCTGTTCAGAGTGGGAAACCAGCCGGTGAAGGAGCTAGGACCGCGGATTCGGATTCGGAGCGAGTGCAGGTTGAAGACTTTCACCGACTTGACTCGCACTTCCTCCCGCCACCGCCAGGAGCGCCCGGGATGCGTGGAGCTCGCAGCGCGGCGGGAGCGGGTGGGGGTGGGGGTGTGGCTGCAGGTTGGGGCTCCCGCCCCGCCGGCTGCGCGGGTTCGCCGAGCCCGGAGGAGGGAGCGCTAGCTACCCCGAGCGGGAGGGAGCTTGCAGACTCCGGCTCAGAGCAGCTGTCTGGACACCTTGGGTTTTGGGGTGGGGAGCCCCGGCGACTGTGAACATGGACTCCGCCGCGGGAGCCTGTCTCATGATGCTCTTTCTTTTGTCTGCCCAGCCCTGGAGTACATTACCAGCAGGGAATACTTGTGAGTACAGCAAATCTTTTAAAACTTATACTGGCAACTGAGAATTCGTGTTTTTTTAAAAAAATAATTGAATTTTACAAATGGAATCACTGGTCTGCTTCTGAAAATGAGGCATTTAAAAAACATCGCAAAGTCCCAACGCTTGGATAGGATGGTTTACAATGGTTTTTCCACTTGTCAAGTCTGTAATACACAAAGCCTGTTTTGACTTGTCTGTGAGGTGAATTTTGTCTGTGTGCTGTTGTTTTGAATATTCATTGAGAAAGCTCAAGTTCTAGTAAAACCTAAAATTAGCATGAGAATATTGAGGCGGAGAGAGACCAGAGAGAGAGAATAGCAGGAGATGAAGACAGAAGAGCATGCCAATATGTCATTTATTTCTTTTTACTATGAATACATTTTGCAGGATTTATGTCAGAAAGGAAATCGTTGTCCGACCTGGCCGGGTCCTGCATTAGCGTAGATGTTTGCAGTTGGCGCCCTGCGGAATCGGGTACCAAGAACTCGGGCGCTGCAGCGGCGGGCAGGCTCCGCAGCAGAGCCCAGGCGGCAAACCTGGTTAGTCCCCAGAATTATGAGAAGGATAGACCCCTCAGAATTAGAAGGCTTTTGCTTAAAGGAAAAACATAACCTGCCATTCAGGTTCATTTGCAAGTGCACATGCTTGTATATTGTGATGTGCTGTGTTTCTCATTTTGTTGGTTCACTGAAGATGTATTAACCTCTCAGTTCTGGACTGGCAATGTGAGTCTGATCTAAAGATGCTAGCCAAATTGATTCAGCCGACCTCAAGGCATTTTAATCTGGAAATCGGAAAAAATTTTCGAAGTGTTATTCAGATTGAAATCTCCATCACAGGGCTTTTCTTTCCTTGAGGGATTGGAAGAAAGCCCCGTTAGTCCTACATCCACACCCCATCCCCCTCAAGAATTTTTTTTAAATCAGGTTGTAGGGAGTAAGGCAAGCTATTATGCATTTCAAGAAAGTGCTAGTAGGCATGTTAGAAACCGACCTTGCTGCTGGGTATCCAGTGTTATCTGGGGGTGGGGTGGGCTGGGGAACTCTGCCCTTACCAGGAAGTTTGTGCTAAAGTGAAAAGCATATTGTACAAATAGTTACCCTTCCAGCATTCATCCATATATGCCCCGAGGCTGTGATAAGTTTGTGTTGTCATCATTTAGTATCAGCTGATTTAATGCCATATTATATGAGTCACTCCTGAAAATGAGCCTTAGTCTCCTTTAAGAAAATACTGCTCCGTGTTTCAGACAGAATTTTAATTTAGCTTTGGGCACAATTTCCATGAATTAATTAAAATGGAGGCATTTACATGAAATCCTTAGGTCCTGCAGTAAAGCATTTATCACTTTGCTAAGAAATTTAAAATGTAGTACTAAATGATTTGCTAGTATAAAAGAATTGTAGAATAATTTAACATAGTACACTGAGGTGCAATTAAAAAGTCACCAGAGGTCACTCTTACTTAAAGGAAACATGGCTTCAAAAATCCTCCCCTTATAAGAGAAGCAGAGTGCTGTGCTGCCTTTCTTGTCTCCTTAGTTGTGATTACAGGATATTGCAAGATCAGTTATTTTGATATTTCTTTATTTTCTGTTTGTATTTTATTCCCTGAAATCCGCAGAGGTATCATGTTCTTCATACTGAGCATCTTTTTTAAGTGTCACATGCTCTGAGGTGCTCCATGTCTGAATATCCAGGCAGATAGCCTTTTCTGAATTGAATATATCTCTAAGCTCAGTTCGTCTGGGTCTCTGGCTGACTCTTCAAATGTCAATGCTAGTTTTCACTTTTCAGCCTCTGTTTTATTTAGATGTGTTTAGTACTCTGATTAAAAGTTCAGTAAGTTAAAAGTACCTATGTAAATTTGCATGGCTAAAAACATTTTAGATACTATAGAGTCCTTGATCACTGCAAAGATGGCTACTATAGTTGTTCAAGTGTCAAGTATATATTTAAATGTCTTTGCAGACTTAAAGATTCATAGAGGGTACACAAACTGTGTTTGATAATTGCTTGCTAATCTCATTTGACAGTATCCTTTGTAGCAGTAGAAGTAATGGTGAATGAATCTTATTATAGTCTAGATTAGCTAATTTGACCAATTGGATTTTTCCTTAACTCTCGAATATTTGGGAGGTGTTTGTTTGTATGTGTAGATGTATATACAAGCAAGGTATTTCAAACCCATATTTGAAATTTGTTACTACATAAATCAAGGTAGAGGGTTCTTTTAGTCCTGTCCCATCATTTGAGAAATTCTAAAGAGGAGTTTGCCAGCAGGATGGGATTTAGGCTACCAACAAGAAATCACGAACACCAGCATTTGCTCAAGTCTTTTGATCGCTAACCTTTTATTCATAAGAAGTGTTTTAAGAACTCAAGTAATCTTTTCAGACAAGACTTTAAGACTAACAAAAATGAAATATTCTTAAGCCCTGATAAAATAATGAGAACTGTATGTAAATTTTTAAAAAGGTAAAGATCTTCTCCCCAAAAGGATACAGTGACATTTTTCCTCTATTTACAACTGGTTCTCAGTAGTAAATTAGTCAGACGGGGCGGGGGGGGGGGGGTCAACCTGGGTGAGGTTCTGGCATAAGACATACTCTCATACAGGACTTGGTTGAAACATTTGACATCTCAGAAATTATCCATGTTTTGACATGAATCTTTATAATTAATGGGAAATTTTAAGTCAGGAGGAGTCTACACAGGGCGAGAGTAATGTTTCTAAATAGCCAAAAACATGGGCTTTTTTTTTTTTCTCTTATTCTCTGTCTTTTTGAAGGTAAAACAAGTTGAATGGACAGCATCCTCTAGGACCTGATATTTAAAAATTGTGCATCTCTACTTGGTCTGCCTTCTAGAACTCTTTGTATTTAGTCAAGATGAAAGTGTTGTTCTAATGGAGTTATCCTCTTAAATGGAATGCAAGAGGAAAGTTAGAATATAGATTCCAAGTTAGAGCCCTGTTTTCCAGAAGTTGTTGTGCAGACAGTGGTTGGTTTGCTCACTTCCTACCATGAGCCACAAGTGGAAGAGGGCAGTAGCTCTCTGTTTTAGGATTATCCCTGTGAATCTACTATTTGTTTATGAACTTTCAGATCTTTTGGGGGGGGGGGGAGGAAGAAGAGATATAATCTGAATAAGAAAATGTCAGTATTTTGATTGCATATTTAGTATTGTAAATCTGTCTCCTGGATCGCATGTCACTTTGAGGAGTAATGTTCACTCTTTCCCGATTAAGGAACAACACAATTGGAAGTTAATTTACAGCTGAATTATTTTCCCCATATAAGTAAAGTGCCAGCTATAGCTAGTAGCTGCTGTCCTCCCTAACTCTGCTCCCCAGTGAAAAGAAAAAGGACTGAAGTCTCTGAAAAGGACTGAAGCCAGTGTTAGACATTTCAGCCGCTGTTGATGGTGATTATTTGACGTAAATGATGATATTTGTAGACCCAGGGGTTCAATTTAGTGAGTGTTACACACTCATCCGCACCTTGTTAAATCTCAGTACTTGTAATTTTCTCTAGAAGTCTTCTTTTGTTTCCTTCCCCTGTCAAAAGTGCCCTTCTTGTTGTGAGAAGAAAAGATGTATTTCTGGCCCACTACAGGTGGGGCACACAACTTGAATCACTGTTCTAGGAGTGGTAATCAGGATTTGTTTTTATCCAACAATGTCTCCTCCCTGTTATGTCCTGCATATGTATGAGAGGTCTCTGCCCTTGGTTGGGGGAGCAGATCAAGCCCATTTTGTTGGCCAGCATGGGAGACAAACATCATGTGCTCTTCATGTAATACCTAGTGCTTGATCTAGGCAAATATATTAGCACCTCAATTTGAAGATTTGTATCAGATTTGAATCCTTTCTTCACTGGAGCAATGGCTCCTTATGTGCTAAAGTGTTACTGTATCATCTTTAATGAAAGTTTATTAATATGATCCTCTAATAGATAGTATCACACAATATTATTCTTTTAAAATAAAAATAACATACATCGTATAATAGTGAGACACTTGTATAAATTATCCTAACCCAATAACATGATTAACCTTAAGAATTTGGTATAAAAATACATGAATTGCAGAATGGAGGAACTGAACATAATGCTACAACTGCTAAGAAGTATAAAATCGTGAGAATTGATTTAAGTGAATGTCTAATAGTGTGTTTATCAAATGTCTCTTCTCAAGGGTATTGGTTGTCAGAACTCCTGTCATTTCAATGGGCACAGATTCTTTGTAATTATTTGCTAAGTGTCATCAACATATTCTATTGCTATGTGAGCACAGTCAATCTCAAGTAATGCCATGTGTGCTAAGACAATACAGTCCATAAAGAAGTTTTCACCTTGGGTAATATGGACTAAAATCCTGCTGCTGTTTTAATTGGTGCAGGCTTCTTTTTGTCTCAATAGTGTGCTTAGTGGTTTTCTAGAGTGAGTCGAATCCTCCAAGTTAATCAGGATTATCCCTGTGAATCTACTGTTTCTTTATGAATTTTCAGATCTTTGGGGAGGAAGAAGAGATATAATCTGAATAAGAAAATGTCAGTATTTTGGTTGATATTTAGATTGAATTACTTATGTCTACCTATTTCTGAAAGGCATTAGACCATATGTAATATGTTCCTTGGTTTAGGGAGGGAGCCTATCAGAAGATGTGCCCCTGGAGCAGGTGAATGGGGAATCCATTTGTGATTCAGTGAAACATGTTGGGGAAAGTGAGCATAGAATATGGAGAGAGGTATTTAGTAAGCACTGGAGCTTGGACTTGTTGGAAAGAGTCTTCAACAAACTGGTAAACGGACCGATTTTTTTAAAAAATCATATTTGAATAAACTTCCCAGAAATACTGAGGTCAGAATATTTTTGAAAACTTCGGGAAAACAACAACATTTTTTTCTCCAAAAAAACTTACAAAGTCCATGTGACTGTCAACACAGAGTGACAGGCAAGGCTAGAGCTGTGAGGGTCCTGAAGCTTATGCAACTGGGGGAGACTCTTTAAGCAAACAAACAAACAAAATGACCCTAAAGACACATTATCAGTGACCCTCCCACGCCTGAAAGCCTGTTTTGGGGAGAAGACTGGAGCTCAAGAATGTCTGCTCCTTTGAGTTGATTTGGAAAAAAACCCCCAAATCATTCAAGAGTACTAAATAAAGGACATATTCACTGACAAAAATCTCAATTAACTGAGCAAATTTGAATTTGAATTTTTCCCTTTAAATCAAAATCAGAATTTGAATATAAAAGTATACTTATAAAAGTATAAAAGAGTTCAAACAATTTGGAATGAATAGATCCAGGGTTTACCTGCAATTCTAATTCTAATCCTGAAAAACAAATATGAAATTAACCTCTGGATCTTCTCCCCACTTAACTTTTCAGAGCCTTTAAAGGCTTGGCTTCAACATACAAAGTTCTTCAGAGTAACTTCCAAAGTGTCCCCACTCAATCTGCCTACCTGGGGCCCGTTGTGGTGCTGATTGCTATAGGCTCTGTTGCATCATATTGAATAACTTTTAAAAACGGAATTATTTATGTCTACCTATTTCTGAGAGGCAGGAAACCATATGTAATACGTTCCTTCAAAATATCATACTTGTTTTTTCCAGTTTGAGTTCTATGGCATAAGGTTAAAATCTGTGTGCTAATTAAAGTTATACACAACTTGTAAATACTGTAAAAACGAACACAACATTGTAAATCAACTATACTCCAATGTAAAATAAAAAGTTAAAAAAAGAGAGGGTATGATAGAGTGACCTTTTGACATTATGCAGGAACATTGTTTAATAGGCCCACATGATTGTTTAATTACCTAGAAGAATGCACCCATGTCTGACTTGGTCATTTACCATTTGATTGGAGTTTAGACGCTGAAATTGATGATTTCTTTCTTTTTTTTTCAGGTACATATGGTAATTACAAAGGTTTTATTGCCCTGTAGGACATTGATCAGTGTTTTTGTAACCTAGCAATCTCATTCTAATGTTCTTGTATAAATGCCTGTAAATTCCTAGTTTCGCAAAATGCTCTTTTACTGGATTAGTCATTAATGAGTTTATGATTCTTTGGCATGCATTTGTTCTATATTTGTACGTGTTGTGTTTTTAACTTTTTGAAAACAATGCTTTGACATAGAGATTGCACATGTCTGGTAGGTGTACACATAACCTTGTGTGATAATACATGTGCTTAGTTTGAGTGTTGCTTTACAATAAATTTCCTTTCTGGTTCATTAGAAACTTTACTTTTCAATAATAATATAGGGAGTCTGGCTCGCCATAAAAAATAAAAATATTCTCCTTAGTTTCCAGGTAATGGGTATTTTCAGTGTACTGATTTGAAATAGAATTGAAACATAAAGTACTTGAAATTTTGAGTAGTTTAAAGTTAGAAACTATATAATTTTTATTTAAATATATGTCCGTTTAATGGACCAGTTTAAAAAAAAACCTCCCTCCAAGGCTGTTAATCACAAATGAAAAAATGATATATTTTATCTAGGCTATGGCTTTTATTGTTTTTACTCGGTAGTATATCAGGAAAAGATACTCATGGAGGATGTGCTAGTTATAGCTAACTCATGGAGAGAAACTTGAAAAAAGTTTGTTTTTTAAACTGGCAAATATGATACTTTCGGATGAGTCATTTTAGGGATATGGTAAATGGTGTATCGGATATTTAAATTTGTGTGTTCCTAAGTTGTATCACCTGTGGTTCCATCTCTGGCCTTAGTGGCTGTCACCTGTGGAGACACCTGTGGAGAAGGAATTTTTATGCCTTTTTAGTGTTCACTGGACCACTGTGGGAGGAAGGGGCTGGTGAACCTTGTTTGGAATCAGTGGCAGTTTCGATAACCTCAGAAGCCACTTAACGCTGTGGCATAGACCTAGGGTCCCCACATGCTCGTTTCAGTAGCATCTCATTACTTGGGGTGTTCGAGACCCAACAGAGGGTTTCTCTGGAGCTTAGGAGCAAGCAGTGACATTGCTGCTTGGATGATGCAGGAGCGACCTGCTGCCTTGAGACATAAGACCAGGTGCCACCTGCAGTTCTCAAGGTTGTAATTAGTTTTTATTTTAACATTTATAAATCCTCAGGCAGCCAAAGAGCTTGATAAAGTTAAGCTAAATACACTCTTCCTCGGAGTGGTGAATTGGTGGGAGAAGTGGCAGAATGAACCATGTGTGTGTACGTATGTTTGTGTGTCTTAAGGGAGGCTGGTTGGGTAGAGAGACCTGCCGAAGGAATTAAAAACCACTGTCAATAGTTGTAAGAGAGGCACAGATTGGATTAGGTGACAATCCAGTTACGTGGGATTGAGCTATTTCTTACTTGTTACAATGCAGAACGGATATTCTCCACTTTGGATTTCTGAGCATGTGAGCAATCAGGAAATACAAAGACATCTGCCCTGACCCAGTTGAACCCCAGTTGAAACTATTGCCTTCAAGTGTCGGAGGTGTTTTGTGTTCTAGGATATTGCTATGCAGCCACCGTTAGAACCAGCAGCACTTAACCTGCCTCTGAGGCCTTCCCAGGTCCTGGTTCCTGTTAATACAGTTCTAAGGAATGGCTGGTAGGATTTTGATTTAAAGGCGAGTAGATATAATAAAGGGAATCTGATTAGCATGCGAAAATAATTCAGTAATTTGATTCAGGTCAAAGAAAGTAATTTTAATATAAACTTCTATTATGGAAGAAAATATTTTAAGAACTGTTAACTATTTTAATGTCTCAGATTTGGCTGATGTAAGAAAAATAATATGTTTCTATAGACATCTGTTCAAATGTTTGGAGATTATCAAAATTAAGGATTTGTCATATAGCTTTACGTTTGCTGTGTCTTTGATGATTAGAAACTTGAGAATAAGGACATTGCTATACACTAAAAGTATAATAATACAACATAAAAAGAAAAATATAGCTGTGTAATGTCATCAAGCTGGCTAGCTGCTGTGTGTCTGTGATTCTTAGGCTTCTCTGCAACGTTGTGTTAATTCATGGAAGTTTTCTTTTTTTAATTAATTAATTAATTAATTAATTAATTTTTGGCTGTGTTGGGTCTTCATTGCGGCACTGAGGCTACGGGCTTTCTCTGGTTGCGACCAGCGTGGGTTACTCTTTGTTGTGGTGCGCGGACTTCTCATTGAGGTGCCTTCTCTTGTTTCGGAGCGTGGGCTCTAGGCGCAAGGGCTTCAGCAGTTGTGGTGCGTGGGCTTAGTTGCTCCGCGGCACGTGGGATCTTCCTGGACTAGGGATCGAACCCGTGTTCCCTGTATTGGCAGGCGGACTCTTAACCACTACTCCACCAGGGGAGTCTCGATTCACGGAAGTTCTGATAAGAAAACCTGTGAGCCTTGACATTTCAGAGCACATCCTTTTCTATGGTGTGAACCATGCCGTCATTGCGAGGGGTTAAAAAAATTGGGGGACTGAAAGAGGATATGTTGACTAGAGTTTAGTTAAGGTATGTATAAGAGAGTTTAAGGGAGCAAACGCCAAATTACTCTTTGCTTTCTTAAAGTGACAAGGAACATTTCTGAAAAATATTTTTTCTGGCATAGAACACAGTAGAATTGACAGATCTCAGAGTCAATTACCTATTAGAGGTAAGTCAAATGATCTATTTTGAACTATGGTACAAGGTTAACAAACATAATATTGATTTTCCAGATTATAAGAATAAATTTTGGATCATAATTATTTACTATTCTTTTGTCATGATGAACTACTGATCTATTTTAAGAAACCTGAAAACCTGATCTTTGGGAGATTTGCATCGCTATGGACTGATTTCACTTGTTCTTCTTGTAAGTGATAGGATTCATTTGTTGGAAGATAGGCTGCATGTTTGCCTAGGGAAAGTTCCTTTTCCTCATGAATATTGCTGCAAGGTGAAGCAGGAGTGGGGAGATATATCCTGCAGGCTATTGCGCATTTGAGCATGAAAAGGACATATGTTGTATCTTAATCACCATCCCAATTCCCTAGGGATGAGACTGGCTTACCCACCCTCCCAAGGCCTCCTTCCCAACCCCCAGCATCAACATGCCCAGAGCTTTCACGAGCATCTTCTTCCATTTTCTTAGATGGAGGTGATGCCGAATGACTTCCTGGGTTGACTTGCGTGGATTTTGGCCAGCCAAAGAGGTGTCCTTCCTCCTTCACTACTTCCTGTGGGATCCATCCCCCTGAGGTCTTCCACTGTTATTCCATTTCCCAGGTGTAAGAGGGACTGAAGTGGGAGGATAGCAGTGAGAATGAAAAAATGACACTGCACACAAAGAACACTTTCAGGACTTAATGGTTGTTTGATTCTATGTGGAGTAATAAGAAATGGGAGTGTGAAGGACTGGGGTATTGGCAAGTGACTTAAACAAAACGGGGAATTGTTGGTTCACATCATTGCATTTCAGGCAAGGTTAGATCCAGATGAGGCTGTGCCATCAGGATCAGCCTCTCTTCATGTTTCCGCTCTGTCTTCCCAGTGTCAGCTTGATGCTCAGGCAGGAATCTGCTTGGTAGCTCCATGTCCAAGGTCGACCTTCCTAATCACAGTGATAGAGAGAATGCTTTCCTCTATTTGGACTTTGGTCCTTATTACCCTGAAGCACTAAGCATGTATTTATTTGTTTATTCCCTCAGCTCAAGCTCCAAGAAAGCAGAGACTTCCTCTTTCTTTTTTGTTGTTATTCCTACTTCCTAATCCCCAGAGCACAGGGATGGTCCTGGAAGACAGTGGGTTCTCAATACATATTTGTTGGATAAGTAAAAAGGTGAATGATTCTCTTTCCCCAAACATCCAGCAAGATCCCCAGATCTGACTTCCACTGTTTTGTCTGTGTTGTGACTGCTCTTATCCAGCTACTGTGACAGGAAAGGTTGGCCCTCATGACCAGTGGTGGAGCCAGGAAGTGATTGCAACTTGATCCTTGACCAGGTGCTTTGACTGCATCACTTTGACAAGAAAGCAAAATGCACAATCCATTTAGGTAATTAGTTTAACATCTATTATGAAAAGCACTAGCTTTCAGGCTCTTACTGGCTTCATAGAACAGATGCTTGGTTACGTGTCTCCCTCCTTAATCAGATTTTAAACTTCCTGAAAACAGAATCACGCTTCTTTGTTCCTGCAGTGCTTTGCTGATGGTACTCAGTAAGTACCAAATAAATGGAGAAATTAATATATTTTAAATATGCTACCTTGAAAGTATATAGAATATCTGCAGAATCCCCCTGTGTATTTTATAATCATTTTTTAGGTGGCCTAATAAAAATGAATTTTTATGTGACTATCCCTGAGCTCTCTACTAGCCAACTGATTTTGTTGAGGATTTTTGCATCTATGTTCATCAGTGATATTGGCCTGTAGTTTTCTTTCTTTGTGACATCTTTGTCTGGTTTTGGTATCAGGATGATGGTGGCCTCGTAGAATGAGTTTGGGAGTGTTCCTCCCTCTGCTATATTTTGGAAGAGTTTTAGAAGGATAGGTGTTAGCTCTTCTCTAAATGTTTGATGGAATTCCCCTGTGAAGCCATCTGGTCCTGGGCTTTTGTTTGTTGGAAGATTTTTAATCACAGTGTCAATTTCAATGCTTGTGTTTGGTTTGTTTATATTTTCTATTTCTTCCTGGTTCAGCCTTGGAAGGTTGTGCTTTAATAAGAGTTTGTCCATTTCTTCCAGGTTGTCCATTTTATTGGCATAGAGTTGCTTGCAGTAATCTCTCATGATCCTTTGTATTTCTGCATTGTCAGTTGTTACTTGTCCTTTTTCATTTCTAATTCTGTTGGTTTGAGTCTTCTCCCTTTTTTTCTTGATGAGTCTGGTTAATGGTTTATCAATTTTGTTTATCTTCTCAAAGAGCCAGCTTTTAGTTTTATTGATCTTTGCTATTGTTTCCTTCATTTCTTTTTCATTTATTTCTGATCTGATCCTTATGATTTCTTTCCTTCTGCTAACTTTGGGGGTTTTTTTGTTTTTCTTTCTGTAATTGCTTTAGGTGTAAGGTTAGGTTTTTTATTTGAGGTGTTTCTTGTTTCTTGAGGTAGCATTGTATTGCTCTAAACTTCCCTCTAGGACTGCTTTTGCTGCATCCCATAGGTTTTTGGTGATCGTGTTTTCATTGTCATTTGTTTCTAGGTATTTTTTGATTTCTTCCTTGATTTCTTCAGTGATCTCTTGGTTATTAAGTAGTGTGTTGTTTAGCTTCCATGTGTTTGTATTTCTTACCGATTTTTTCCTGTAATTGATATCTAGTCTCATAGCATTGTGGTCGGAAAAGATACTTGATATGATTTCAATTTTCTCTAAATTTACCGAGGCTTGATTTGTGACCTAAGATATGATCTATCCTGGAGAATGTTCCATGAGCACTTGAGAAGAAAGTGTATTCTGTTGTTTTTGGATGGAATGTCCTATAAATATCAATTAAGTCCATCTTGTTTAGTGTATCATTTAAAGCTTGTGTTTCCTTATTTATTTTCATTTTGGATGGTCTGTCCGTTGGTGAAAGAGGGGTGTTAAAGTCCCCTACTATGATTGTGTTACTGTTGATTTCCCCTTTTATGGCTGTTAGCATTTGCCTTATGTATTGAGGTGCTCCTATGTTGGGTGCATAAATATTTACAATTTTTATATCTTCTTCTTGGATTGATCCCTTGATCATTATGTAGTGTCCTTTTTGTCTCTTGTAATAGTCTTTGTTTTCACGTCCAAATAGTTATTTTATCTTTATATATGTATCTAATGAGGTACCTGAGAATGCACTGCTTTATTCAATAGTAATCTAATTTTTTAGTTACTTGTTAAATATGTGCGTGCACGCATGCGTGTGCATGCGCACACACACACACACTTCCTAAAATGATTGGGTTTTCTACTCTTGTAACAGCAGTGGCCTGTATTTTTGAATAAACATGAACAATTAAACATAATGATTGTTTTATGGAAACTTTTTGGTCAGAGACCCAAGTTTTCAGTGAACTGTTGCTATTAATAATTAAATAATTTTTAGGTAAACATTACATTAAACAGCAATGCTATATTATAATAGTGTACCTCAGTAGATTAAACCTGAAAATATTTACCAGGAATTAATTGTTTTAAAACTTTAGGTGTCATTTGGATCCAAATTCTAAAATATAAAATTTTCCTTTTTCCCCTATATATTTTGTGTATATTCTTGGAACTCTACAAAGAAGTTACTGTCTTGTTTTTTTTCATCTCCGGCAAAATGAGAAAAGCGGTATTTTATGGAGGGATCATTAACAGGTACTTGTGCTTTGAATGGATTGATTGTACTTGCTGCCTTTAGCTATGAACATCTTTTTGACAACTGTCCCCTGTTGAATATCTTGGAGAAAAGAAGGAAGAGAGGAAAGGAGGAAGACAAGGAAGAAGGAGAGGGTGGGAGGAGGAGAGATGGATGGACAAAAGGAAAGTATTTCCAAATTGCAAGACAGCGTATGAATGGAGTTTTATCCTAGTTAGACAAGCTTTTTGAAACTCCCAGTTGATTATTTAAAGCACCAAATACACATTTCTTTGCAATGATGTGTATTCTCTTTTCTCATTCTACCACAAAGCAGTGAATCTTTAGCTTTGGAATATGTTGGTTATTTTATTTTAAATTTTTTCCAAAGAAAATGCCCAAATTACCAAACATAGTGTAAAAATTTCTTGTGTAACGTAAACCTTGTCCTAAAATTTTAACAATTGTTATAGTATTTATGGATCAAATATTATAGTATAGGTGTTATTTTTTTGTTAAATTTTGTAAGTTTTTAAAGTTACATGGACTTTTAGAAGAAGCACTCCTGTAAATATAAAGGAACATCTCACCCTTTCATGTTCATCACAGGTTTTTTAAAAATTTGTGCAGCAGTTTTTAACTCTTCTACAATCATATAATACAGAAAGAAATACATAATTTTGTCTCCAATTTTTAGTGGAGAAAATTGAAGGATAAAAAAAATCTCTAAAGTTTCAAAATAAATTATTCACTCAAAAAATATTTATTAGGGGGCTTCCCTGGTGGCGCAGTGGTTGAGAATCTGCCTGCCAATGCAGGGGACACGGGTTCGAGCCCTGGTCTGGGAGGATCCCACATGCCGCGGAGCAACAAAGCCTGTGAGCCACAACTCCTGAGCCTGCGCGTCTGGAGCCTGTGCTCCGCAACAAGAGAGGCCACGATAGTGAGAGGCCTGTGCACCGCGATGAAGAGTGGCCCCCGCTTGCCGCAACTAGAGAAAGCCCTCGCATGGAAACGAAGACCCAACACAGCCAAAAATAAATTAAAAAAAAAAAAATTTTATTAGGTCCTTGCTCCATGAAGCAACTTATATAGCAGCAACATTTGTAGAAGAAAATTATGTGATTTTGGCAATTACAGTAATTTGGTAATTCACGTGAACAATGTATGAACAGAAAAATATAAAATTGCACACTTTTTTATTGAGTAAATTTGACTTGTAACATTGCATATGTTTAAGGTATACAGTATGTTACTTTGATACATTTATATATTGTTAATGTGATTGCTGAAGTAATATCACATTATATAATTATAATACACATGATCACGTTATATAATTATAGTACAGTATTACTGTCTATTTATTATACTGTTCATTAGATCTTCATGGCTCATTTACCAATTCTTACAAGTTTGTACCCTTAAAGACCATCCCTCTTGTCCCTGTCCCTGGTAACCACCGTTTTATTCTGTTTTTCACAGGTTTAACTTTTAGATTTCACATGTAAGTGACATCATACAGTACTTGTCTTTCTCTATCTGACTTACTCTCTTAGCATAATGTTGTAGCAAATGGGAGGATCTCTTCCTTTCTCATGGCTGAATAACATTCCACGATGTATGTATACCACATATTTTTTTACCCATTCATCCACTGATGGTCTTTTGGGTTGTTTCCGTATCTTGGCTATTGTGAGTAATGCTGTGATAAGCATGGGAGTGCGTATATCTTGTCAAAATCCTATTTTCATTTTCTTTGGTTGTATACCCAGAAGTGGAATACCTGGAGTATATGATAGATCTACTTTTAATTTTTTGAGGAGCTTCCATCTAGCTTTCTATAGTTGTTAGACTAATTTACATTCCCACATCCTCACCAGCATCTGTTGGTCCTTGTCTTCTTGATGATAGCCATTCTCACAGGTGTGAGGTAATGTTTCACTGTGATTTTGAATTGCAGTCCACTTAGGATTAGTGATGTTGAGCATCTTTTCATGTGTCTCTTGGCCATTTTGATGTCCTTTTCGGAGAAATGACTATTTACTTCTTCTTCCCATCTTTTAACCAGATTGTTTGTTTTCTGTTATTGAGTTGACTGAGTTCCTTATATATTTTGGATATTAATCACTTATTCGATAAATGGTTTGCAAAATTTTTCTCCCATTCTGTAGGGTGTCTTTTCATTTTGTTAATTAATTTATTCTTTTGATGTGCAGAAGCTCTTGAGTTTGATGTAGTCCCATGTTTTGATTATTTTCTTTTATTGTTTGTTATTTTGGCATCATGCCCACCAAATTATTGCCAAGACCAATATCAATAAACTTCTCCCCTAACATTTTCTTTTAGGATTCTTATGGCATCAGGTCTTATGTTTAAGTCTTTGACCCATTTTGAGTTAATTATTGTGAGTGGTGTGAGATAGGGGTCTACTTTCAGTGTTCTGCATATGTTTCTCCAATTTTTCCAGCACCATTTGTTGAAGAGGCTATCCTTTCTCCACCGGGTATTCTTGGCTTCCTTGTTGAATACTAGTTGACCGTATATGCCAGGGTTTAATTCTGGGCTCTCTATTCTGTTCCGTTGGTCAATTTGTCTTTTTTCCCCCCAAGTACAATACTGTTTTTCTACTCTGGTTTTGTGGTATAGCTTGAAATCCAGAAGTGTGGTATCTCTGGCTTTGCTCTTTTCTCTCAAGATTGCTTTGGCTGTTTGAGGTCTTTTGTGGTTCCACACACAGTTTAGGATTGTTTCTTCTATTTCTGTGAAGAATGCCTTTGGTATTTTGGTGAGGACTATGTTCAATTTGTTGATGGCTTTAGAACTATTGGTATTTTAACAATATTAAGTCTTTGGATCCATGAACATTTGTTTGTGTCTTCAATTTCTTTGATTTTGTTTGTGTCTTTCCATTTGTTGGTGTCCTTGATTTCTTTCAGCAGTTTTGCAGTTCTAATTGTACAGATCTTCCACTTCCTTGGTTAAATTTATTCCTAAGTATTTTATTGTTTTTGATGCTATTGTGAAAGGGATGGTTTTCTTTATTTCTTTCTCAGATGCTTTATCATTAGTGTAGAGGAATGAAATTGAGTTCTGTACGTTGACTTTGTATCCTGCCAATTTACTGAAATTGTTGATTAATTTCAATAGTTTTTTGGCTGATTCTTTGGGATTTTCTATGTATTCAATCATATCATCAGCAAATAATGACAGTTTTACTTTTTCATTTCTGATTTGGATATATTTTATTTCTTTGTCTTGCATAATTGCTCTAGCTAGGACTTCCAGTACTATATTGAATAAGAGTAGTGAGACTGGGCATCCTTGCCTTGTTCCTGGTCTTAGAGGAAACACTTTCCATTTCTCTCGATCAGGTATAATGTTACCCTTGTGTTTGTTATACATGGCCTTTATCTTGAAGTATGTTCCTTCTATACCCAGTCTGTTAAGGGTTTTTATTATGAAAGGATGTTGTTTTATGTCAAATGCTTTTTCTTTCTCTATTGAAAAGATCATGTGATTTTTATTTTTTCTTTTATTGATGTGATGTGTTGGATTTATTGATTTGCATATGTTGACCCATCCTTTCATCCTAGGAGTAAATTCCGCTTGGTCATCGTATATACTTCTATTAATGTGTTCTTGAATTTGGTTTGCTAATATTTTGTTGATGTTCATCAGGGATATTGGTCTATTGGTCTATATTGGCCTATGTTCATCAGGGATATTGGTCTATAGTTTGCTTTTCTTGTGGTATCTTTATCTGGCTTTGGTATCAAGGTAATGCTGGCCTCATAGAACAAGTTTGGAAGTGTTTTCTCCCCCTCAATATTTTGAAAGAGTTTGAGGAGGATTGGTATTACTTCTTTAAATGTTTGATAGAATTATCCAGGGGAGTTTTCTGGTCCTGGAGTTTTCTGTGTTGGGAATTTTTAAATTACTGATACAGTGTCTTTACTCATTTTTGGTCTGTTCCTACTTTCTATTTCTTCCTGATTCAGTCATGGTAGGTTGTGTGTTTCTAGAAATGTATCCATTTCTTTTAGGTTGTATAATCCATTGGCATATAACTGTTCATAGTAGTCTCTTATGATTCTATGTATTTCTGTAGTATCAGTTGTAATGTCTTTTCTTTTCATCTCTAATTTTATTTATTTGACTCTTCTTTTTTTTCCTGGGTCTAACTAAAGGTTTGTCAATGTTGTTTATCTTTTTGAAGAAACATTTTGTAGTTTCCTTGATCCTTTCTGTTGTTTTTCTGGTTTCTATTTCATTTATTTGCATTCTGATACTTACTATTTCCTTAGTTCTGCTAACTTTGGGCTTAATTTTTTCTTCTTTTCCTAGTTCCTTGAGGTATAAAGTTAGGTTGTTTACTTGAGATTTTTCTAACATCTTAATGTATTTATTGCTATAAACTTTCCACTCAGATCTGCTTTTGCTGCATGCCATGATATTTGATATGTTGTGTTTTCATTTTCATTTGTTTTGAGATATTTTTTATTTCCTTTTTGATTTCTTCGTTGACACAGTGATTGTTTAGACGTGGGTTTACTTTCCACATGTTTGTAGATCTTCTCATCTTCCTCTTGTTGTGGACTTCTAGTTTCATACCAATTGTGGTCACAGAAGATAGCTGATATGATTTCAGTCTTCTTAAGTTTGCTAAGATTTGTTTTGTGACCTATCATATGATCCAGCCTGAATGTTCTATGTGCACTTGAGAAGAATGTGTGTTCTGCTACTGTTGGATGGAATATTCTATATGTGTCTATTAAATCCATTTTTTCTAAGGTGTGGTTCAAGTCCAACGTTTCTTTGTTGATTTTCTGTCAAGACAATCTATCCATTGCTGATAGTGGGGTATTGAAATTCCTGCAATTACTGCATTGTTGTCTATTTGTTCCTTAATATCTATTATTACATACTTGTATATTTCAGTGATCAGGTTTTGGGAACGTACATATTTATTATTGTTATATCTTCTTGATGTAGTGACCCCTTTACTGACCTTCTTTGTCTCTTCTTACCTTTTTTGGCTTGAAGTGTGTTTTGTCTGATACAAGGATGGCTATACCCACCTTCTTTTCATTTCTATTTGCTTGGAATATCATCTTCCATCCTTTCACTTTGAGCCTATGTGCCTTTAGAGCTGAAATGAGTCTTCTGTAGAGAGCATAGAGTTGGACCTTGTTTTTTCAGCCATCCACCCACTATGTGCCTTTTGATCGGTGAGTTCAATCTGCTTACATTTAGGGGTGATTATTGCTATGTAAGAATTTACTATTGCCATTTTATCTTTTGCCTTCTGCTTATTTTGTCTCTCTGTTGTTCCTTTTTTCTTCTCTTTCTGTCTGCCCTTATAAGTTGGTGGTTTTCCATGGTGATTTGCTCACTCTCCCCTCTTTTATGTTTATGTTTCTGCTCTAGATTTTTGCTTGTGGTTACCATGAAGTTTACATAAAACATCCTACAGGTAAAATAGCCACTTTCCTGCTGATGCCAGTTTATCTTCATTCACCTATAAAGGTTTCATCTGCTTACTCTTCCCCTTTTATATTTTTAATGTTAGAAATGATCTCTATGCTGTGATTTCATTACCAAGTTGTAGTATCTATAGCTATTTTTAATGCTCTTTTCCTTTAACCATTATATTATAGTTAAGAATTTAATATACTGTTCTAGAAAAGATTTACAGTATTCTAATTATGAGTATTTATCATCTTAATCAGAGTTTTGTGTACTTTTGTCTTTTTGTTTCAGCTTGAAGAGCTCCTTTCAACATTTCTCATAAGGCAGGTCTAGTGGTGGTAAACTCCCTCAGCTTTAGTTTGTCTGGGAAAGGCTTTAATTCTCCTTTATATCTGAAGGATAACTGCCACATATTCTTAGATGGAAATTTTTATCTTTCAATATTTTGAATATGTCATTCCACTATCTATCTCCTGACCTTCAAAGTTTCTGCTGAGAAATCTACTGTAGCCTAATGGGGGTACCTCTGTAGGTTGCTGTCTTTTTTTTTTTTTTTCCCCCTGCCTGCATTTAAAATTGCTTCTTTATAATTGAATTTTGACAGCTTCATTAAAATGTGTCTTGGAGGTCTTTCTGTGATGAGATAACAAGATATTCTGTTAGCTTCGTGGATCTGTATATTCATCCCTTCCCCAGATTTGGGAATTTCTCAGCTCTTATTTCTTTAAATAAACTCTGTCCCCTTCCCACTCTCTTCTCCTTCTGGGATGCCCATTATTCTTACATTTACCTTTCCAGTAGAATCAGATATTTCTCATAGGCTTCACTTTTTAAAAATCTTAGCTCTCTCTTTTCTTCCACCTGAATTATTTCTATATTTCTATCCTTGAGCTTGCTAATTCCTCTTCTACCTGATTTGCTCTATTTCCAGTGCATTGTAATGCATTCTTTATCTCATTTATTGAGTTCTTCAGCTCCAGAAATCTGTCTGATTCTTTTTTAGAATTTTAATCTCTTTGGTAAAGTATTCCTTCTGCTTGTTATTTTCATTCCTAATATCATTGCATTGCCTTTATGAGTTTTCTATTGAATTTCTTCGTAACAGCTATTTAAAACTCTTTATCAGTTAGATCACAATATTCCATACCTTTGGGTTTGGCTACTGGAAAATTGTCTTGCTTTTTTTTGCGATACCGTATTACCATGATTCCCTAAATAAAAAATGGAACACCATTTTTATTTAGGTAAGACTTTGTTTACTTTGATCCTAAGAATGCAACAGGTTGGTAGTTAGGAGCCTTCCTTTCCAGAAGGTGGCGCTATGACACAAGTTTTTGGTTTTTCTTACCAGTGTTAACTAGCGGCTTCTAAGATTGGGAACCCACACAGTTAAAACAAAACAAAACAAAAACAACAACAACAAAAACAACGCGTGGTGGCAGAATGTGGGCGCAGGGGGAAGGTGTGTGTACTTAGCACTTGGGGCTTTGTGGGTGTCCATGGCCTGGTAGAGGTATCCTCAAGTTGGGATGGGGGCGGTGTCCCAGGGGTCCTAGGGTGGTCGGTCCCCTTGCCTCCAGGGGCAGACAGCAGGAGACATTTTACTTCAGTTCTCTTTGTCTGTCTACTTACCTTTCCTTTCCCTCTGCCCATTCACTGCAGTCTCTCCTCAGAGAGAGCAACTGGTCCCGCCAGCTGTAACACACGTGGCTGGGCAGACTTCCAGTCACTGCCTTCATCCTCCAGCTCCTCTGCCAGAAAGGTGGTGCTGGCTCGCTGCCAGAACAGCAGCCGCCTTCTGTGCTGTCACAGCCTCCTGCCACCAGCTCTGCAGCCACTTACCTCAACCCCTGCTACCTACTCCATGGTCCAATCCACCCACTTTGGATGCACAGGTGGATGGATCTCTTGGATGTCGTTGTATGCTGTGGATAGGTGCTTTTGCTTTTTTTTTTTTTTTCTGGTTATGGACGTCCTAATAGTTGTAAATCAAAGGAGAGAGAGAAAAAAGGAACGATTCACACTATCATGATACTGACGTCACCCCAAAACCGCATATTTCATTGCTCTGTGACTATTTCAACAATTTGAGTAAGTTGTGTGGAATATTAGACTTTGCCCCTTAAATGGATATTTCAGATTTATATACAAGCAAGGAAGTTTTCCAGTTAATGAGCTATGGATAGTGAAAGTCTTTTTAAACTAAATATCTAAAGTAATATCAATACTAATATGAGTCAACAGCTGAGTTTCCCAAGTGCATCTTTCTGGGCACTAGCGTGATAGGGCTTCAGATTTTTGAAAGTATGTCTTTTACACTGCCCAACTCTCCAATTCTGGTTTAATAACCACAGAACATAATACAGATACCAGGGCTACTCATATGAAAACTGCAATTTAGTGCACACTCCTGGTGGCCACGTTGAGGGTCTCTCCTGGCACAGTTGAGGTTTTCATCCACTGCAGAGATCTCTCAGCTCCTGTCCCGAGTGTTGTACATTTTCTTCTCTGAAGAACAGAATGTGTCTGCCTTAAGTACACAAATAACTCCTCTCACTAAATCAGAATTTCAGGGGCAGGGATGGGGAATTGCCCCTTGGGTATCAGTGTCTGAAAAACTGCTGTGTCTATTTCTCCCCTGAATTTCATTGCACAAAATTATACAATCTTGATAAATCTAGACATGTTACTTCTAACACAGACATGTTCTCATCTTTCCATTTGTGAATTATTTTTGAAAAATATCTGAGTGTGTTGGATTGCTGAATTTTACTGACATGCCCTGTTTAAGCAGGAATGAGAATGCCTTCTGAAATGAATACTTCATTGGCAGTCCCTTCCTATTAGTGAGAACCCCTCTTCTCTATCTATATTTTCCTGGGTCCCACTATCACATACCTACCCCACACCCAGCCTGGAAGTTAAGACCGCATGATTTTTCTGTTAGGATGAACTTGGCTGTTTCAGTGTTTTAAGCTCAATATATGTCAGGGTTGAAATATAACTTAGATATGGAGATTTAAGAAAGTTGCTCTCGGACTTGTGATCAATTTAATTCAGCAAACATTTATCAAATGCTTACCATGTGCCAGGCACTGTGATAGAAGCTGAAGAAATAAAGATAAATAGTGGTTCTTTAAAAAAAAAAAAAGTGCTGTTCCTGTATGAGAAGCAGTATGATTCATTAAACTGCCACAAGTTATAATTTTAGAAACACTCCCACCACTGGGAATCTGTTCCTTTTGTCGAGTATAATTTTTCAGCAGTCATGAGTGAATAATAATTGGGATAATTAAAATTGACCTTTAAAACAGGTCTAAATCCTTGTCTGCTTAGGGTGCTGAAGCAGGACAATCCATGAAAAACTACAGCCATTCTCCCTCCAGATATTTGATTCCTCTGAAGGCTGGTAGAGTCACACACCCTTGCACAATTTTAAAACCATGAAGGGATAGAACTAAGTTTTATAAATGGGCTCCAGGATGTATAACTGGGGGGAAAAAACCCTGAAAGTTTCTCTTCTTTCTCAGTAAGTTATTTAAATCATAGCACTTATTTTTAAGTGAATACTCAGGGTAGTTGATAAAGAGAAAGCCCCCCTGCCCTTTTTTAAAAATAAACTTTATTTTTTGAGCAGTTTTAGGTTTATGTAAAATTGAGCAGAAAGTACAGAGATTTCCCATATACCCCCTTCCCTCACACATGCTTAGCCTCTGCCATTACCAGCATCCTTCTCCAGAGTGGTATTGATACTTTTTTTAGTTTACAATTGGTGAACCTGTGCTGACACATGATAGTCACCCCAAGTCCATAGTTGATGTTTCACTCTCGGTGTTGTACATTCTGTGGGTTTGGACAAATGTATAATGACATGTATCCAGCATTATATTATTATACAGAATAGTTTCACTGCTCTTAAAATCCCTTGTGTTCCTCTTATTCATTCCTCTCTCCCATCGAAACACTGGCAACCACTGATCATTTTACTGGCTTCACACTTCTGTTTTTTCCAGAATATCATATAGCTAGAATCGTATGGTATGTAGCCTTTAAAGACTGGCTTCTTTCACTTAGTAATATGCATTTGGGTTTCTTCTGTGTCTTTTCATGGCTTGATGGATCATTTCTTTTTATTACTAATGTTCCACTATATGGATGTACCACAGTTTGTTTATCCATTCCCTACTAAAGGTGTCTTGGTTGCTTCCAAGTGTTGACGTTTAATGACTAAAGCTGCTATAAACATTTTTGTGCCTGTTTTTGTGTAGACATAAGTTTTCAACCCCTTTGGGTAAATACCAAGGAACAGATTTTGGATTGCATGTAGGAATACGTTTAGTTTTGTAAGAACCGGCCAAACAGTCTTCCAAAAAGGCTGCACCATTTTGCATTCCCACCACCAATGAGAGTTCCTGTTGCTCTACATCCTTGCCAGCATTTGGTGTCATTAGTGTTCCCGATTTTGACCATTTTCATAGGAGTGTAGTGGTATCTCATTGTTGTTTTAATGTGCATTTCTCTGAAGACGTATGATGTGGAGCATCTTTTCATATGCTTCTTTCTCATCTGTATATCTTCTTCGGTGAAGTGTCTGTTAAAGTCAGCTTAGGACCATTTTTTAATTGGAGTTGTTTGTTTTCTTATTGGTAAGTTTGAGTTCTTTGCATATTTTGGATAAAAGTCATTTGTTCGATGTGTATTTTGCAAATATTTTCTCCCATCCTATGGCTTGTGTTTTCATTCTCTTGACTGTCTTTTGCAGGGCAGAAATTTTTAATTTTAATAAAGTCCATCTTATCAGTTCTTTTCTTCATGGATCGTGGCTTTGTATCTACAAAGTCTTTGCAGAACACAAGTTCATCTAGATTTTCTCCCATGTTATCTTCAAGGAGTTTTATAGTTTTGTGCTTTACAGTTAGATCTGTGAACCATTTTGAATTAATTTTTGTGAGGGGTAAAAAGTCTGTGTCTAGATTCATGTTTTTGCTTATGGAAGTCCATTTGTTCCATTACCACTTATTGAAAAGACTATCTTTGCTCTATTGTATTGCCTTTCCTACTTTGTCAAAGGTCAATTGATTATATTTGTGTAGGTCTACTTCAGGGCTCTCTGTTCTGTTTCACTGATCTATTTGTCAGTTCTTTTGCCAATACACTGTCTTAATTACTGTACCTTTATGGTAAGTCTTGAAATCAGGTAGTGTCATTCCTACCACTCTGTTCTTCTTCAATATTGTTTTGGCTATTCTGGGTCTTTTGCTTTACCACATAAACTTTAGAATCAGTTTGTTGATATCCACAAAATAACTTGCTTGAATTTTGATTGAGATTGCCTTGAATCTATAGATCAGATTGGGAAAAACTGAAATCTTGACAATATTGAGTATTGTCCATGAACATGGAGTATCTCTCCATTTATTTAGTTCTTCCTCGATTAATTCCTCAGAGTTTTGTAGTTTTCCTCATATAGATCTCATGCATATTTTGTTAGATTTATACCTAAGTATTTTATATTTTTTAGGTGCTAATGTAAATAGCATAGTGTTTCAGATTCCTAATTCCACTTGATCATTGCTGGTATATAGAAAAACAATTGACTTTTGTATTTTAACCTTGTATCCTGTGACCTTGCTATAACCACTTATTAGTTCCAGGAGTTTTTGCATAGATGATCTTGTCATCCATAACAAAGACATTTCTTTCCTAATCTGTATCCCTTCTATTTCCTTTTCTTGTCTAATTGCATTAACTAAGACTTCTAGTAGGATGTGGAAAAGGAGTGGTGAGAGGGAAAATCTTTGCCTAGTCTTGATCTTAGTGGGGAAAGTTTCCAGTTTCTCACCATTAAGTGTGGTGTGAGCTGTAAGTTTTCGGTAGATATTCTTTATCAATTTGTGAAAGTTCAACTCTATTCCTAGTTTACCAAGAGTTTTTACCATGGATGGGTGTTGGATTTTGTCAGATGCTTTTCTTCATCTATCGATAGCACCATGTGATTTTTCTTTGTTAGCTTGTGGATGTGATGGATTACATAAACTGAGTTTTGAATGTTGAACCAGCCCTGAATACCTGGGACAAATTCCATTTGTTTCAGTATGTAATTCTTCTTCTATTTTTTAAAAATCTGTTAAAATTTTTATTTTATTTTACTTTATTATTTTGTTTTTGGCCACACCGTGTGGCTTGTGAGATCCTAGTTCCCTCACCAGGGATTGAACCCGGGCCCCCTGCAGTGGAAGCATGGAGTCCTAACCACTGGACTGCCAGGGAATTCCCTGTAATTCTTCTTATACATTGTTGGATTTGATGGCTAATATTTTGTTGAGGATTTTGCATCTGTGTTCATGAGAAATATTGGTCTGTAGGTTTCTTTTCTTGTAATATCTGTGATTGGTTTTGGTATTATGGTACTATTAGCCTCATAGAATAAGTTAAAAAGTATTCCTCTGTTTCTATCTTCTAAAAGGGATTATGGAGACATGGCATGATTTCTTCCTTAAATGTTTGGCAGAATTCACCAGGGAAGCCCTCTGGACTTTGTGCTTTCTGTTTTGGAAGGTTAGTATTATATTATTAAAATAATTATTTGAATTATTGTTTCAAATTTTTTAATAGATATTTGTCTTTCTCCGTCTGACTTATTTCACTTAGTATGATAATCTCCAGGTCCATCCATGTTGCTGCAAATGGCATTATTTCATTCTTTTTAATGGCTGAGTAATATCCCATTGTATATATGTAGCACATCTTCTTTATCCATTCATCTGTCCTCAACAAAATACTAGCAATCCAAATCCAACAGTACATTAAAAGGATCATACACTATGATCAAGTGGGATTTATCCTAGGGATGCAAGGATTTTTCAGTATCTGCAAATCAATGGCTGTGATACACCACCACAAGTTAAAGAATAAAAACCATATGATCATCTCAATAGATGCAGAAAAAGCTTTTGACAAAATTCAACACCTATTTATGATTAAAGACTCTCCAGAAAGGGTCCTAGAGGGAACATATTTCAAAATAATATAGACCATATACAACTAACCTACAGCTAACATCATACTCAACAGTGAAAATCTAAAAGCATGTCCTCTAAGATCAGGAGCAAGACAAGGATGTCCAGTCTCACCACTTTTGTTCAACATAGTTTTGGAAGTCCTAGCTGTGGCAAACAGAGAAGAAAAAGAAAAGGAATCTAAATTGGAAAAGAAAGAAGTAAAACTGTCACTGTTTGCAGATGATATGATATTAGACATAGAAAATCCTAAAGGTGCTACCAGATAACTACTAGAGCTCATCAATGAATTCAGTAAAGTGACATTTTCTTTGCTGAGGAATTTTTAGTCTACTTTAGAACATAATGCATATTGAAAAGATGCCATTTATATACAGTTGTGTATAAACTGGATTTGAAAGTTCTGAAGAAACTAAGAGCATGCATCACCAAGGAGCTGTAGTAATCCAAAGAGATTTGTTTGGGACTGTTTTTTATTTATGGAGGGGGTAGATTTAAGTAGTTTTAGGAGGAGGTCAAGGGTCTGGAAAACACTCAGATAGTGTCACTTAGATTGAGAGGATTAAGGCAACTATGTTTTCCCCAGCTATGGGAAGTTCCAAATTTCTAAGATTTTACCTGGAGAAAAGAATATATATATAATTTTTAAAAACAGAAGCTGAAATATTGTTTAATAATTTCAGTATAAAGCTGTTCTGTTGGCAGGACAAACAATAGGCTATTGATTAAAATGATGTTACAATAGGTACAACTACTGAGACAATGTTTGCTCATTTAATACATAAGAACTTATTCTAGAAGCATGCACACAAGGATGCTCCGAGCACTCTGATCTGAATCACACATAAATCATGAACAATTACGGTGTGTCTGTATTTTCCACAAGACACGTCACAATGGATCATCAGTTTCCCTTTAGAGTTCCTAAGCTTTTCTGAGAACATTTGAGCTTCTGAGTACATTTGAACTTTTGAAGGAATAAGTGCATTTCAAAACTGAGATTATTTCATAGAATAATTTCTTCTTAATATGAGTGTTATTATGAAGAGAAATAAACTTGCTTTAGCCTATTGAACTGTAACATTATCTGTCTATTTTCATTTGTTAATTCTTACAAGATTATTACTTGTACTCACCTCATTTTCCCCCTAAGTGGTAAATAGTTGTACTTTTCAGTTGTTTTGCCATCTCGTTTGTTAAAAACAATTATTTATGAATAATTGTTGTAGCTTTGAAGCATTTCAGGATTCATCTTTTTTTTTTTTGGATAGAAATAGTATGTATCAGACTATTGATAAGAATAATATTCAGTGGAAATCAAATATTTTTTAATGATTCCAGAAAAAGAAAATTAAATTGTGTCTTAACAATTTTGGCTCCAGGAATCGTAGTATAAAATATAGACATTTCAGATTGAAAACAATGGTTTAGGAGATTTTTGGGTGGCATCTGAGACTTCACCTTACTTGAATGTAATTTAGTTAAAAACACAGTGAATGTACAGAAAACACTGTCCAAACACAGAGCAGCTCTTTTCCAAGTACCTTATTGGACATGGTCACGTTTTTTGATCACGTGCATTCTCAAATTTGACTGTGTGGAAGTGAATTGGAACAACCAATTAGGGTTTTAAAGAAAATGATCACTTTTAAAATTGTTTCTCAAAGGCAAAGATGACTTCATAAGAGCAAGTACATCTTACTCTTTTTTTTTTTTTTATTTTTTTTTTAAAGGCTAAGATTCATATGCCTTCTTTTGAGGAAAGAATAAAAAATGAGAATATGGCTTGGAACGTTGAATGCTGCCTTCTGTATCTCTCTATAGGGAAAACGTCCTTATAGAATATTTTGAAGAAGCTTATGTGATGACTTGTCTTACCATACTGAAAATAATAAAAGCAAACACTATTGATCCTCATAGAAACCCTATGAATTGTGTGATTCCCCTTTGTCCAGTTGTGTGATTCAGTTGTGTGACATCCTCATTGTACAGATGAGGTAACTGAGGCTTAGGGAGGGCCAGTGACTTCCCAAGAGTAGGCAGCTTGGTAAATGTCATGCCCACACCCTGTCTGGCTCCAGAATCTACACTTGGTCCTCACTGTTTCCAACCCAGAAAGGAGAGACCCCAATACGGTGAGATGAGAAAGATGTGAGCAGAGGGGACTGAGTGGGGAGCATCTGGGGAGACTCAGAAAGGAAGCCATGCTGGGGGTGGTGGGGGAGGCTGGGAAAGGAGCAGGCTTCCCAAGCTAAACAGTTGATGGAGATAATCTTCATTTACCCTCAACCAGCTCTGTGACTTTGAGCAGGTTACTTAGATCCCTGGGACCCCTTTACCTAAAGGGGGAATGATGCAGGCCTGGTCTGCTCAACAGGCAGGGAAATTGTCCCCTGAGAAATTGTCACGTTAACATTCGAGTTAGCACAGCTGACTGTGGATTGTGGATGATCCCAATCTTCTGGAATTTTCTGAATGGCTAATAATGCCCCAGTAATGTCTCAACAGCTTTGTACTTGCAGTGCACACACTCACAACGGGTGCTTCTTTGCTCTTCCTTTTGCCAAGGACCCTTCGGGCACTTTGCTGAAGCCTGACTCCTTCTCACAGCAATGCTTGTAAATGCATAAAATGTATACATAGGGTTACAAAGTAAATAGTTATATTGAAATGCTGATATCAATGTACTAGAAATTGTAACATAGTGTCTTCTTAGTTATTAGCGCATTCAAAAACAAGATCTAGTGGTGACTTTAATAAATACTGTTATTTTGAAGTAAAGGGGACCATAAACAATATTTCTAGATGTCTTGGACAACGATTGCTATTAAAATATCTGTAACTTATGTTGGTAACATATGCACGGGCACTGGTGAATATAGTCTGGTTTGTCTACATTTGTGACTGAAGAATATGCTAAATTTTAGCTAGAGGTTAGTGAAAATAAAGATATAATTTTTTTCTATTCATCTCAACAGACCCCCTATATCATATTTGTACCACACGTTAAGAACCCCTGAGCTGTGTGGTTCACTGCTTCAAGTTCTGTGAAAAACCCTCCTGAGCTTTGATTGAACTTCTAATGAATCTTTAGATCAAGCTAGGGAAAACCAGTACCTTAAAAGTAGTCTTCCTATTTGCAATCATTTTAGTCTGAATTATGTAGTTTTTCTTTAATGTCTTTCAATACAATTTTTATAATAATCTCCATAAATGTCCTGCAAATTCTGTAAGATTCATTCTTAGATACTTTATATGTTTTGTTAGTATTTGCTATTTCTATTTAATTTAATTTCTAACTATGGATAAGTTTAGAAATACTATCAGCTTTTGTATAATGAATTGTTAAGCTAGCCAATGACTTTCAGAATTTCTACCTCCATAATCATATCATCTGGAAACCATAACGGTTGCTCTTTTTTATCCAATTTTGTGCTTTTAATTTTTAAATTTTCTCTTACGTACTGATAGGACTTTCAGTGCAATGTTCAATAGAAACGGTGGTGTCTGTGAAAGTGTTCTTTCTGATTTTCAAGGAAATACTTTTAATATTTTCCCATTTAGGAGTGATGTGCTGGAACCAATTTTTAGCAGCTAGCAAGAGCCAATCATTAACTTTTCATGAATTTTGCATGAAAATACAATCATTATTAAAAATTAAATTATATAAACATAATTAAATCATATTAAAACAAAAGTAATACATTCTGAAAACTCACCACTTCCTACTTTATTTTATGTCATCTTGCTGTTATCAGTGCTCTTGAGGTGATTTACATACCTTGTGTCTACGTGGTGAAAATACTATATAATGATTCTTTTTCCAACTTCCTGGTCAGTGACATCACGTTGATAGCTTTGAATTGGCCATGGTACGAGTATTTACACCATGGAAAGTGGCAAATGCTACCAATCAGGGTTTTTAATTTTCCTTAAGAGCCTGTTGTTCAACGTTTACTAACACACCTCTGATCAAGACTGATGTTTGCCACAGGCTCTAGCATTTTCCTAGCCCGTTAACTAAAAAGAAAGGAAATTAAGGAAGAAGAGAAGGGAGGGTGGCAGGGAAATAGGAAGGAAAGGAAAGTAAAAGGGAAGGAAGAAGAGAGGAAGAGAGGACAGGAAAGCTTTACTCAGTGTATTAACCCGCACGTGGTGTTTCCCCCCAGATAGCTGTGACGCTCTTCTGGCGTCTGCCCTGCCCCGGGCTTCCTTCAGCAGCTCCTCAGAGCGGTCCAGCAGCCACGGCCCTGGCTTTGCAAGCCTTAATCGCAGAGACGGTGAGTCTGCAGCTGTCTTCTTGTCAATCCACCCTGATTCTTTCCCAGAGAGAATTATTTTCATTTTTAGTTCATATTCCTTCTTATAGGTCAAAACTTAATTATATTGAGTTTAATGAAACTGAAGAAAGCAGCAGGTTCATCATATCTGCTAGTATTCCTCTGCTAGCTTTCTTCTTGCTTATGATCCATTTTTTGGTTTGTTTTGATATCTTCCTTCCCTGTTGATTGCCAGCAAATGATCATCAATAAGATTTATGAGAAGGGAATTATTGGAGTCTAGATTTTTTCCGGGGTTATCATCCCTTTTTAGTTTTAGGACCGGCGACAGAAGGGTGACTAGTCAAGTGCGCTGGTCATGAATAACTAAAACAACACAAGAAGGAGCCAGTGCTGCAGCCACTGGGAAAACCTGAACAGGCCACCGCGTGATGTTTGCGAGATGTGAGGCTGCCAAAGGATGTCATGGGAAAATGACTCCATTCCCAGGACTTGGCCTGGGAGGAGACCAGGTGAAGGCTGCCACTGAAAATAAAGATTCCCTTCCTATTAGTGGGAAGGGAGTTAATGACTTACTTTTTGGAAAGGTCCATTTTTGCTACTTGAATGTTGTCCAGTGAATTACCTCTTCTATTGCACAAATACTAATTCAGTGGATTAAATAAGTGAATACATACACTTCAAATTCAAATGCTTTGCTACTTTTTTTGATTAACTTTTATTGGAGTAGGGTTGCTTGACAATGTTGTGTTAGCCTCCACTGCACAACAAAATGAATCAGCCATACCCGTACAGATATCCCCTCCCTTTTGGACTTCCCTCCCACTTAGGTCACCACAGTGCCTTAGGTAGAGCTCCCTGTGCTATACAGTATGTTCCCATCAGTTGTCTATTTTATACATAGTACCAATAATGTATATATGTCAATCCCAGTCTCCTAATTCCTACCACCCCACCCCTTTCCCCCTTGGTATCCATACATTTGTTCTCTACGTCTGTGTCTCTATTTCTGTTTTTGTTTTGCTACTGTTTTAAGGGATAGATTTTTTAAATGAAAGATTAATTCAGAAAGTAAAAGTTAAAATCAACTGTGTCCCATGTAAACGCACTGCTGTAAATTCTGGAGATACTACTAAGGAATTGAGTGTTTTCCTCCCTTTCTTTGACATTTCTAAGATCAGAGTTAAAGTCTAGCTTGAACTTTACTGTGTCCTTAAGGATCAAATTTGGGAACCTAGTAAGTGATCAAATAGATTGGCAGGGAAGAGTAAGAACACAGGTGAAGAAATTCAGTGAGCTCAGGATGGGAAGGCATGTCCATTAATTGTCCACCTTCATGGTCTTTTCCCAGGAAAAAGCATTTTGTGGCCAGATATTTACTCCTCAAAGCATCATTCATAATCATTTTTAGCACCCCAGTAAAAATATATTCTCATTGAAACCAGATTTCAATGAGATCAGTTATCAAATTACCCATTTTCGGTCTGGTGGTTATTCTAATATCAGCTTAACATCTAAACTTTCCAGTGGTTTCCCTAAAATTGTAAAAACTAAGTAAGCCATATTTAATTAGTGTAAAGAGGCCCGAGGGGCTTGTGTGTTGTGTTTCTAATTTGCATGTGTAGAGTATCTTTATGATTCAGGCCTCCAGTGCTATCAATATGGTGGCACTGGGAAGTTTATAAACATTAGAAGGGAAAATCCTGAAGCTTAAGATGAACTTATTTCCATTATATTTAATTAAAAAAATAATAACTCAGAATATTATAAGCCATCATTATAAAATGGTAAGTACAAAGCTTATCTTTTATATTTAAACTACTCTCTTTGCAAATTTAAATTAATTATTTTAAGAGAGGCAATCAACTGATGAGGGTTTCCTTTTAATGGTTGTTGCTACTCTGATTGCATATAGTGTACATTTCACTAAATATCCCTAGATATTACCACCTGATTTCAGACCCATTTCTAAAGCATGCTTTAGACAGCACAATTTATCAATATTCCTTCTGAAGGATTATCTATATGTGTTTTCTGTTAAAAGCCAGCATCCCAGAGTCTTTATTGACATTTCCTTTGCCTTGGTAAATGCTAGAGAACATATTAGTTCACTTTAGTTTAGATTATTATGATGTAAAATGTGGATAGTATGAAATGTGGATGAATATAATGAGGACGATGATTCTTCATATATAGTAGTTTTAGCTTTTTGGAATATTTTGTGTATGATCTAGTGAGGAAAATCATGTTAGACTCCCTGATTGTATGGTTAAAATTTCCTTGGTCTGTGTTGTGGTATTTGGAAGTTTTAAAGAAGGTGGTCTGTCTTACACCCCTAGGTTCTTATTTTGCCCATAAGTCATTGCGCTTCTAGAATGTTCATTAAGAATTAGAAATGTCTCAAATATCACAGCTTCCACCAAGAACTTTATACATAGCAGCTGATCAATTCATCTACCTGATACATAAAGGTAGTAAGAGAATAGTCTATACATAATTTTTGATTGTATGTGTGTGCATATATATAAATTTGACCCACTGTATAACCCCCCAAAGCCAAATAATTCAAACTTTAAGGCATTTGATGATTTTAAAGTACTTCACTGATTCAACACATAACAAATGTTAATTAATTGACTAGAACTTATTGCACATTTCATGTTTTCTCTTTTACATATTTTTTACTTATGCAGTTTATGTATTTATTTTGTTTTCTATTAATTTATGAAAAGTAGTAAAATATTTCTTAGAAAAGACTTTGCAATAAATAGAAGAAAGAAGTCTACGAAGGATATTAAGAGGAATGAGCAGAGAAGTTAGGAGGGATCCAGGCGTTTCTAGGGACAGGTGGGCCAAAGCAGAGAGATGCAGACCTTGCATCTCTGAAAACCATGATTCCTGAGCATGTTACCACCTGTTTGCCAGTGTTTTCTGTGAGCTCCCTAATGGAATTGTTGGTTATTGTAGAGATAGTAATGGGCTAGTATCATCACTCAACATTGGACTAAGTGCTCCTGGAGTTTACTTTTGAAATTTCTAGTCTGGTTCCTCTAGCATTCCCATTTTGAAGTCTGGGATTGGGTTCCAGATAATACATTTAACAAAGTATCCCCTCTGAGGTCATACACCTTACCTTTTTATACAGAGAAACACAAATTACTGGAAATGCCTGAATGTATAATTTTTCAGAACTGATGGATTTTTTTTAAGGGGTAAAACACAGACACGTACATGTATTCATATACCTATTCAAGAAAATTAATGCCATTAGATAAAAATGTAAAGTTCTTGAAGCTTTACATCTTTACAGTCAAATTGGGTTTGACTATTCATATTAGCTGAATTTCTTTCCATCAATATTAAATTGATATTTCCTAGAATTACAAGTGACCTAATATTTCTCATATAAAATCAAGGTTGCTGAAATCTGTGTATTCTAAATAAGAACATGCTATAATATTGACTTCAGTTTTTTCTTCTCAAAAATCTCCTAAAGGAACTTTATGCAGTTTATCCAAGTTTATTCAAAACAAAAGTTAAAAAACCAAAACCAAAAGTAAAAAAACTACCTTAGAGTAAACCATGCTGGACTTTCATTCTAGATCTTGCATGTGAAAATAACCTTTTGTTTTTACAATTATTGTTACTGTAGGTGACCCTTCATGAAACTGGCTTTAGCATTTCAGATGCTGCTTTCCAACTCCGGATAACATGTTCTTTTTAGCCACGTGACGTGTCCTCTTTAGTCACCGCAGGCATGGTGGTGAGATGAGTGGTCTGGCCAGAGCTGATTGAGATTGATTAGGAGGAAGTGTACACACAGTTTGTTCTCCTTTTTTGTTCCCCCAAAGTGCTTGCATAAACAATCATCCCCAGAAAGAGGGACAACTCCATCCATGGCCCAGATGCTGAAAATCACGCCCACTAATGCGGCAAGCCACTCATCACTGACAGCAGAAATGAGACTGCTTTAAATTTAACTTGATCAAAAATGGCATATCAGATTACCATATTGTGTATTGCAAACAGAAAGTAGATGGAGACAAGCTGAACTGACTGGATGTTTTCTTTTCTCTTTGTAATTCTTCACCTTTCCCGTACCGAGACATTGATCATATTTCCTCACAACAGACTTATGTGTTGGTGGAGCCAGGAAAGATTTTGTCTAATGCTCCCAATACAATTAATGGCTGAGCATATTAGCAACAATTCTCAGCGTTAAGATATTTATTTCTCACTTTAGGAAGTACATTTACTAGTACAAGTTAATACTCCAGGTTTTAGCAGGAAATAAATACACATGATTCGATTAGGAGAAAATGCTTAGGCCTGGGCATCAGACACTAAATATTTTCTTATAACCTGGAACGTCTGATTATTTGGACTCTGCAATATCCCAAATAAGCTATGATGTAAAATTCACTGTTTTTTACAAAGAAATGTTAGAAAATGGAAAGAGTGAATAATAATTTAAAATATCTAGACGTATATCAACTCCTGATATAAATCAGAATATTACTGAATACATCAAAAATGTTTGATGCAAATCTTATAATAATAAACTTGTCCCTCATATTTTTTCATAAAATCGTAGTTCTCCAGTATTTCTATCTTTTATTCACAGGCTAGGTGCCTGGTAGAACTGGTCAGTATTCCCAAATACTAGTCTGAGCAATTCAGATGGCAATAAAAGGGCTTGCAAACCAGATTTTTATAAAGGCATATGAATGTACTGGGGAATTTTTGCCTCTGGATGTCAGATTTTTCATTCTGTTTATCTGTGCTTCCTAAAAGTTTTTAGACCTATTAGGGCCAAGACACATTCTTTTTCCGATTTTTCTTAACAAATGATCCTGCAGATGCAACTGTGGGTATTGAGTGCAGTGGACAGGCCAAATGTAATAGCATCCATGTAAAATACACCCATGTACTAAAGCACAGAGCACTGTCTTGGTGACCATGCAACTTTATTAAATCACGGCCTGATGGTAGCATGTGAGAGGAGAAGCCCCCAAATCCCAGGGTTCGTGCAGACCCTGCTGTACAGTTGTCACACAGAACTCATCTGCTCAGGTTTTCCCATGGTCCTTTTCAAGGTCTGGAGTCTCCAGGTTACCTCCATAGAACCTAAGATGCTAGATGAGACAAACCAGAACAAACCAAACGTGTTTTTCAGCGTTGTCAACAACCTTCAGGGAGGCAATGTTGTCATTTCTCTCTACCAAGTAGCCCAAATTATAGCACTACCCCCAGAATAAGGCAATCCTCAGTCTCTTTTGAATTCAGTGGACTCTTTTGAATGGGTGAGCATCTTCCAGGGATGCTCAGATTTCTTTGTTCCTCCTTCTTTCCAAGACAGTGTTTGGGTTTACAGAAGGGCTGGTGCCCTCATGCAGCTGGATGGTGGGGCTTCTCACGTTGGGGCTCAGCTCCTTGCTATCTGCTGAAGGGAGTTTGTCTGCTTTTAACGCTGAGGGTTACTTGGCACCTGCTCCTGAAGCCTGTGGCGGATTTACCTCTTGGTAAGACCGTGTTCCCAGGGAACAGGTCATTGTCCCTTCCGGGATCTTTGCGATGTCACTTCTTGCCTCCCTGAAGCCTGACCATGAGTCTCATTTGGTTTCCAGCCTGAGCAGCCTTGGTTACAGGTTTAATTTGCCTTTGCCAAGTTGACCTTCTGTTCAGATCCAGTCAGACTCTCATCTCACTTCTGTGCCCCCTTTTGATGGCCTGTGGGCAGTCTGGTTCACCATACCAAGGGGAAAAAGATCGTCAAATGGTTTTGTTCTGGCAGTTTAGTCCAGAAGTAACCTATCACTTCCACTCAGAGCTTGTTGGCCAGAACTGGTCACATAGCCCCACCCAACCACCAGGGGGCGTGGAAATCGCAATCCTCCAAGTGCCTGGAAGGTAGAAGAAGGGAAATAGTTGGCAACCATTAGTAATGACTACACAGCCCCCTACAAGGTGATCTCCCAAAATTCCAAATGGAAGCCAAGACAAAGCCTTTCCACAGCTTGCTTATTCCTCTCACTTTTCTGATCCCCCTGGGACTTCGCTCCTGAGCAAGGTGTCTGAATCACCCTCCCACCACCTTTTGCCCTTCCTCCATTTCCTCTCTTTCCCACGATCGTCTGGGTTCCCATCTCTTCTTCCTGCCAAAGAGGGAGACATCACACGTCCTGTTTCCTATTTTCTTAGTTGGTCTTTGCCCTCCCTGGCTTCGCTAGGGCTTCATGGGATAATGATCACCGGCTAACAGGATTTACCAGAGAGGAATGAAAAACACAACAGTTTATCCTTGCAAAATTATGTCTGTGTTTATTATCTGCCCAGTAAGTATCTTATGGTGGCCACAATTTTGCCATAGTATTTTTCCAAAAGTAAGTACTGCCTATGACGTACTTGGCAACTTCCCAAAAGATATGTGGAAGCCCTTCTAAGCACTATCCTAATTCAAAAATAGTTGTCTAGCAAATTCTACTCTGTTCTTTTCCAAAGTAATCACTTTTATATCATGTATAATATACAAAAATGTTCATGAAAATTATTTATTTAACAGTATGTATCCTTGACATACACCATGATGTCTTTGTTTACTCCACTTTTAATAAATATTATTGGCATCCCTATGGAGATATATTTTATCCCATTACATACTGCTTTACTCATCCAATGCAATTACATTGCCTCTTGTAGGGATATTCCCTTTTTCTTGTTTGGAGTCACTGATGAAAGACGTACCAAGTGAGGTGACCTTCAATCCTGCCAAAGGGGTGAGGTTCAATTAGCAACCTTTCATGAGGCATCTGGGATCACTAATGACCAAAGCACACAGGAGTCTTGAACTTCTGGTTTAACTTGTGGCACAGAGACTGGTCCAGGAAGGCCACAGCCAGTGGCAAAGGCTAATGGAATATCTCAGTGGACCCTGTGGTCAGCTACTCCCACCTTTGCTCTGAACATTAATGAGGAGCTTCTGGACTAGGGGCTGACTGGAAGATGGTATTTCAGGGGTTCCCTGTTCTCTCTGTCCTGTGATCCTTGCAGTAGACTCTTCCTTGTTGCCGTGTTTCCTCCAAGGAAATCCAGTGGAGCAGGCTTTTCTCCGACACAAAATAATGCCATACTTTGCTGGGGATGAATGCCTACCCCCCAAAAAATGCACCTTTGTCAGTAGTATTTACATTTTGTGATGCTCAGACCTTATCCTTTTTGCATTCTCATTTTACCACTCTATTTTGTATAGCAGCTCGTCTGTACATATCTCTTTTTATCCAAGGCTTTCACAGTGTGCTTACAAATTGTAATGAATTCAGCTCCATAACATCACTAAAGAAAATGTAAGTTTTACCATCAATGGACTTTTTTTCCAAAGGCTTCTGGTTAACTGAGCAGTCAAGTATGGATGGATAATTTAGTACTCATGGTTTTATTTCTAAGCATCTCACCCTTGCATTTCCTGACATGATCCTACACTGAATTTAATTAAAAAGAAAAAGGAGCTCTTGCCTTAAGAAGAGTAACGGTGTGTCCCTGGGAAGTGGTGGGGGCCTTGGAGCAGAACGCCTGGCCTCCTGCCTTTCTGGGCATCCTGGATTCCCCACTGTTCTCTACATATCAGAGGGAGATGCAGCTATTCTGAGTGGCCTCAAGAATGATCTGGAATCATATCTGTTCTGAATAACTCAGGGGGCCTCTGAAAGATGCACAATGATGCTTTTATAGAATTAGACCAGATCTCAGAGCTGCATCTCTCCTAAACATGAAGATTTCCCGGGAGATGCACAAATAAACTTGGTCATACATTTTATTCAGTCATGAATGAGGTATTTAGTACATGTTCGGATGGTTTATAGGCTTGCTGGGCAATTCGTATTTTATTTCTAAGGTGAGAAATTAGCAAAATCATCTTATAGTCTTGTCAATACAGAACTTCAAACACATAAGAACTGCAAAGCCTGAGATCAACTCAGATCTGAATGCCTCGTTACTGTGTGTTTCTTTAAAACTTGGTCAGGAGTGTCTATGAGAGAAGCAAAACAAAACACACAGTAGCAGTGGATTTTTGTTTATTTTATGCAGAAAGAGCTGCAGCGATGAATGTTAATTGCCAAGGGCATTGAAAGTTGTCCCTCGGGACACTGCACACAGAACTTAAGGGAGTCACGTGTGAACAGTCACACTGTACTTTTTTTCTTTAATATCACTGGCATTTAATTTGAATCACAAATTAACAAGTATACACTTATTTTTTATTTAATTTTAAATTGTCTGTTTACAAAACCATTACTGGGTATGTCTGCATTTAGTAGAGGAATCTGTTTTACAATTAGGCAGCTCTGTGTGATTTTTTCATTATGGATGCACTTTTTGGAAAACTACCTGTTGTCTCCTGCTCAGGCTGCTAGCAGACTGCAGGAAGCACAGCAGAAAGGGAATCAGAGGTTACCTAGACAGGTCCAGAGGGAGGATTTCTGCATTTTTTACATCCTGATAGCCAGAAATGGTATATGTAGAGAGTTGGAATTGCTCCTTAAGAAATCAGAGCTGGAGCAAATGCTTAAATTTCCCTCAGCAATGTAGGCAGGGTTGTGACAAAAACACCAATATATAAATCCCAGAGATCTCTGAGTGGGATGGTCAGGGAGCATCCCCAGGGCCTGCTGCCCTATGGCCCCTTTTTCCTGGGAACATCTGTTACTCCTGCTTATCTCACCCTCTCCCCACTCACCCAGCACCGCCTGGAATCTGGAATGAGTTTTCTGTGAATTAAGATGCATTGAAGTGAGGAAAGAAATACACAGAGCTTGATGAGCTCCCATTTGAGACAATGTAATGAAGATCATGGAGGGAAACTTCCCTTGGTTACAGTTTCAATTTAGCCATTTACTTGCTTGACATTTAGATGCCCTGGAGATAGGTTAGTCTGTTCACTTCAGATTATCCCACTTGACTTTGCTCCCTTTGGTATCTTTCTGCTCTGGACCTTGTTCCAACTTGAAGAAGGCATGAGCTATTCTCCTTTTCACCTCTGGGTAATTTCCACCTCTGGGTAATTTCCCCCTCTGCACAAAGCTGACACTCATTATGACAGTGCATGCCCCGTGGCCACCAGGGGCAGGGGTCATTTTCATCTTGATCAGTGACCAGAATAATTAAGGCCCTCGCTGAGAGTTTCCTGTTCAGCCTTTCCTCTCCCCAAAGACACAAGTCACTGCCTGTGTCTGAGCCAGCGAAAGGTGGGGGAAACAATCACGCAGGCATAACTAGAGACAGAAACCTTCCAATATATCTGCCAGTGTATCACTATAAAAGACAGTCTGCTATTTATGAGCAAACAATACTGAATAACTGACACATCACAGGGATATGTTCTTAGAAGGGGTAGAGAATGAAAAGGGAGCTAAGCTTTAACAAAATACCCTCACCCCAACCTAAAATGATTGTTTTTTGCTTGTCTGCAAAGCAGAGACTGTGACACCCGTCCCACTTGCCGGGTGCATGGAGGAGTTGTGAGGTAGCACTTAGAGCATCTGGCAGGGTCCTGAACACATCACATGCTTGTGACAAGTTTTGGCTTTCCTCATTTTCTCTCCTTTATCTAGTATAAAGTGGCAGGTAACGGGCCATTCAGTAATGAAAAGACTGCAATGCCCCACACTCTGGATGTCACTCCTCTTTCACCATGACTGTCTCCCGTCTTGTGATCGTGTATGGGAGAGAAAGTATTGTGCTAGATGCTCTAACACAGTTTCTTGTTGAATTCTCATTGCAGCCCTAAAGCATACCTATCACACTTTGCTGGGAGGGATGTTTTGTGTTCAGTGTCCTAAGCTGTGGAACCTTGTTCTGTGCAAGTCAGATCCTCTGGACATGTTTTCCTTTGTATGAATTGTGACACTTCATTCAACTAAGGGGCTGAGGCAGGAGACAGGACGGTGACAATGGAAAAAGACAGTCTGTGGTGTGGTCAGGGGAAGAGCTGGGTGGGAGGGCAAGTGCCTTTCTTGTGGGTTCAGCACTGGTGACTCCAAAACAGTAATTGCAAATCCCTGGGCTCTGTTTCAGGGGGTGTTGGTTCCCAGGGGGAATTTACTGAAGATTTGCAACATTGAATAATGCAGGCTGATCAGTTTCAGAACCACTGCTCTGCAGCTAAGAGCTGGTGGGGCGGCTGTGCTCAGGCGTACCCACTTTAATGTTGTTTCAGTGTATTTTGTTTTGTTTTCCATTACAGAACAGTGATCTCCCTTACCCGTCAGTAAAACTGTTCGGGGCTCCCTAACAGTCCTCAGGTTATGTTTGTGCATTTCCCACTTTTTCCAGTCATTAGAAAAATGGGCATCTACCCCAGTGGACTGCGTGCATGGGCAAATGCACAGTAATTCAACATCATCACCCTACAGGGGTCTGGGGATTACGCCGTGGCTGTGTTACCCAGCTGAAATGAATTGCTTTGCAGCACAGGGAATTCTGCAGTTTCATTACTTTATCAGAGTACCTACTTAATCAGATACCTTAATTTGCATACCAGTAGCACCTTCTCACCACAGGTAAGGAATATGAAATGTTCAAGGTTGATTACCTGCAGATGGTGAAGAGTGGCTGACAGAGACGTGGCTGCATCTGTGGGAGAGGCTGGTCCCAGGGCAGATGCTGGAAGCATGCTGACGCTTTTTACTCTGTTGCGTTTCTGTACATGTGGTGCCCGTGTTGATGATACTTCCCGCTTCAAGAGAGATGAAAGATGACAGAGAAAGATTGTGAAATGCAAAAAGAAGAAGTATCTTCAGTACATTCTTTACAACCTTGATACTAAGAATACAGGACATTTAGCAGTTTCTCAGAGATTGAAACTGATTCATATAAAACTTCAAATGTAGAACCTTTAAGTTAAAATGATCAGCTAAAAGCCAACACCTAATTTCTGACTTCTTTTGGCAATTATTATAAAATTACAGGCAGTTGCAGAGTAATGTTACTTGGGACTGTTAGTTAACCCTCAGCTAGAACCCAGAAGGACTTATCATTCATCAAACATTAGATGGGACCTTTGCACAAATCAGTAGAAGTAGCAGGGAGGTGTTGGGTGGTGATCAATCTTGTTATTAAAGACAAAGAAAGACTGAAAACTATCACAGGTTGGAAGACACTAAGGAGACAAGGTGACTAAATGCAATGTGGGGTTCTGGAACAGAAAAAGGGAGTTAGTTAGTGGAAAAACTGGAGACATCAAAATAAAGTTTGTCGTTTTGTTACCATTGTACCAGTGTTAATAGCTTAGTTTTGATCAAAATACCATGGTGATGTCAGATATTAACATTAGGACACACTGAGTAAAAAGTAGACAGGAACTCCCTATCCCATCTTTGCAACTCGTTTGTAAATCTGAAATTATTTCAAAATAAAAAGTTTAATAATGCATTACAGAACAGCCAGAGTTGTGGCATGTTTAAGATGTGGATCAAAGGAAAAGACATTGTGCTTGTGGTTGAGAGGAAATTTTGGAATTTTGGAATAAAGATTGCAGGAAATGAGGAAATCTTAGAAAGAATTTGAGTTTTAAAGAATTTGTAAGCTTTAAATTTTGCTAAGGGTTATACACGTAGTGCCATTAGCGGAGGACATAGTGAAGCAACAGATGTGCCCACTTGGTAGTTTCACCTCCACACCCTGATGTAAGCGCTCCACTTCCATTTTCCTTTGAGCTGTCTTGTAACCATGTCACACACCTCCTGACATGTACTTGGTCGTAACAGCTTTTGTAAACAGGACATGGATGTTAATAATAGCCCCTAATAAAAAAGATAATAAATGTTGTCTAAAGTGTCAGACCTTATTATGAGAGCCTCAAATGAGATGTCAGGACAATGGGGAAAATTTTTTTTAAAGCTAGTTTTTTTGTGTTAGGGACTGTTTACATGACACTGTGTTTTCTAGACATGGATAATTAGCAAAATATCAGTTCCAGAATGCATTTCAAACCTGTTTCCCAATTTTTATATTGCATAATAATTTAAATTCAGAAAATTTAATATGACATCTAAATCCAAATTCAAAACTCATGTTTCTGTTAAACTAGAAGAACAAGATATATCAATCATACATTCACAGGTATCCCTAATTCTTCGGTGTCTCACAGGCACTGGAGAAGACAAAGCACAGTAATTTCCACTCTGCACCTATTGTCTTGAATACCTGAGAAACTCCTCCTCATTCACTTCCTCTGGGTTCTCTCTCACCCTCCTTGCTACCTTTTTAGAACTCTCCCTCCCTGCACAGAAATCACTTTCACCTCCACCCCTCCCATATTGCATTTCAAATTGTTCTTTGAAATGTCTGCTTCTCCTATGAGTCTGTAAGCACCTTGAGTGTAGGGCTATGCCATAGCCATCTTTGTTATCCCAACATTCAACATGGTACTTCCTCATGCTGGGAATCCAGAATTAAGGTTTTCTAGCTTTATTTTCCAACAAAGGAAAGTTTGTTATTTTCCAACAAAGGAAGGTTTGCCCTTTGTTTATGTCCAACAAATGGCAAGTCATGCATTGAAGCCAATAAAGACACTAGTTCCAAGCACTGATGTAATGGCATGGTGTTTAGTTGTCCACCTATTACATTAAGCAATTTCACTTAGCGGGACACCCCAATACCAGAGAGTCAGGGGTTATGAACTAAGAAACAAAACAATTAATATAGGCTTCATCCATTTACATTTAACCTGTGTTTTTATTTTGTGTTTGTGTGTGTGTATGTGAGTGTGTTTATATAATTATGAGGCGCATTATATAATGCAGAATTTGAAACTATGATTTTCATAAATCTTATTTATGACCCCATTCTTACAGGTTAATATAGATTTCAAAGATTTCTCTGTCTTTACCGGTTTTCTTATTTTTATTCCCACAAAAAGGAGCTGGTGGCTGGTCTCCCCTTGTGTCAAATAAATACCAGTGGCTGCAGATTGACTTTGGAGAAAGAATGGAGGTCACAGCTGTGGCCACCCAGGGAGGATACGGGAGCTCCGACTGGGTGACCAGCTACCTCCTGATGTTTGGCGATGGCGGGAGGAACTGGAAGCAATATCGACGAGAGGAAAGCATCTGGGTATGTGCTTTATTGAAAAGCAGTCTGTCGGAGTATGAATTATGCCAGTTACTGCCTGTTGCTGCCCATCTGTCAGATCAAGTATAGAACCAGAGCCTCCTAAGTTACTTGAAAATGTTTCCACTGAATGTAAGCCACATGTGACGTTCCAGAATACACCGTCCATGGCTAATTTATGAAATAAGTAAAACAATTTTATAATGTAGCGAAATATTGAAAATGTCTTCCCATTATTCCTTTAAATAGTGTGAAGTCTAAGGAATAAATAAGTCACATACAACTGATTTTATTTTTGTTTTATAACAAACACAATAGTTTATATTGCCTCAGCATTTTTAAATAAAGCAAATTCATTTTCTCTGTGCCCTCTGATAAACTGAAATTTCTGAAAGACCCTGAACATGTAAAAATAGATGTAATGGAGAGTCTCTCTGTGGAGGACTTGTTGAGGGATATGTTGAGTTCCTGCTCCAACAGGACCTTGGGCACCATGTGGCCCCTTGTAATTTATGGACAATAGATCCCTAGGATTCTTTGGAATCATAACTGTTTTACATCAGTGACATAGATTCTACTTCTGATTACATATCCATGCTTCTTTTAGAAGAATTAAATTTTGTTTGCTTAACTTTTTGAATATTAAAATTTATGTAATTTATTCTATATTTATCATTTCATATCTTTAAATCACAGTCTGCTCTGAATGAGAAGCTCTAAGAGTAGAGTGTTGTAAAGGTCTGCAGCAGGTTTGCAATTGGCTGAGGGGGTGTGGCCTGAAGAAGATTCATCAGGTGGAGAAGAAATTACTTTTTTCTTCTTATTAAAAATATAATTTAGATGGTTGCCAAGAGCCAGGGGAAGGGAGTAATGGACTGTAAGTGTTTTAATGGAGACAAAGTTTCAGTTTCAGAAGATGAAAAAGTTCTTGAGATGGAAGGTGGTGATGTTTGCACAACAATGTGAATGTTAATGTCCAGAACTGTACACTTAAAAGTGGCTAAAATGCTAAACTTTTTGTTATGTATATCTTACCACAATAAAAAATACACAGTGTATCTTCCATTTAATTTAGGCTAAGAATGTTGTATCACTTAAGAAATTTTTTTTCTTAATTGTCAGAGTAAGAAGAAAATTGTCAGCTAAAAAGCCGTTATGTCTTAGCACATAGCTTATGTATACAACTAACAGGCAACAAAATGATAATATTCGTTGTGTAACAAACTGCCCTCATTTGAATTTCCTTAGAACTCTGTAGCTTATTATAACTTAATGGATTGTGGTCTACTTAATTTCTTATCCCTGGAGCTTTTATTAGTTAGTCAATAAATGTTGATGCAAATTGAATCAAGAAAAACTAGTTAGTTGTCTAATACTAGATAAAAGAACAAAGTGGGAAGGGCTATGTGAGTGTTTTTAGGGCTGGCTGACCTAAGGTTTCCAAACAAGTAATTGCCATGTGTATGATCCGAAGCAGATATTAATGTTGTGCTTATTCTAAGAACACCAAGTCCAAAGCAGGGTTAAGGTCAATATTGCTTAAGTAAGTTAAAGCTTAATGAAACATCTACTTACATAGAGAACTTTTGTTCAAAATTAAATATTATTTTTCAAAATTAGTTAACTAATAGTTAATGCCTACTTATTCTTCATTGTATTAATTAAGGTTCATATTTTCGCCCCGCTCCAATCCCATTTGATTGAGCAACTCTAACAATTCTTGTTTTTAGTTAAGCAGGTTGGAGAGGAATCAAATGTAAGCATCACCCTCTGCTGATTTCTTTAAAGGTCAGGCACCCTTGGGGAAGTAGGGTCAAGAATATAGTGGCATTATTAATCCTAGATCATGCAGGTGAGGGCAGAAGTGGACCCCTCAATCCTATCCATCCTGTCACACAATAAACATGGGTAAAGTGGCCTGCCTTACACTCCTGCTGAGCTTGCATCCCTCCCTGTGTCCCCAGCACTTCATGGTGCCTGGGGCCAAGCACGTTGGTAAATGTTTGCTGAATTAAAACGAATGAGTGGAATCTACGTTCTGGCAGGATGCCTTCCTTGGCTCCCTGCTCTGTGCTTCTCTGTAGCCCTTGGTCTCAACTTAGTGATCCTTGAAGCTCCAGTGGAGGTGTTTCTCCTCTCTTACAGTTTGAGCTCCTTTAGGAAAAGGGCTCATCCTCACATCTTCTGCGTGCACCACCGTGGGTTAAGTGAATTCTTCTCCTAATCTGGGCCCGACTATACACAACTGGCATTGACAGCAGTAAATCACACTAGTTGATGATTCTGACATTATACTCACAGTTTCTTTAAAAAGATTGGGCTGGTTTGGCTGCTTTCCAGACCTCTCACAAAATGTCAGCTGCTCTTAAAAATCAACCATATACCTTACCAGAGGTTCTACCCCTTCTTCACGTGGTTGTTTTAGATATGAATTGCTGATGTTAACTTGAGAATGAATTTAAGATTTTAAAAAATGTCCTTGAGATATTATACTCTTCATTAGTGAAAGTAATATGTTTATTCATGGTGCCATTTACTTAATTTCCTATCACTGCTTTAACAAATTTTCATGGATTTAGTGACCTAATACAAGACAGAGTTATTATGTCATAGTTCTGTAGGTCTAAAGTACAGTAGACCTGGCTGGGTTCTCTGCTTAAGGCATTTTTCCTGGAGCCTCTGGGGAAGACTTGTCCTTCAAGGTGTCTGGAGAGTCCCAGAACCTTCCCCAGGTTCCATGATTTGCTGGGATGATTCACAGGACCAGTGTGTAGTCATACAGCTATGATTTAGCACAGTGAAAGGACACAGAGCAAAATGAGCAAAGGAAGGGGGTGCTTGGGGTGAAGCCCAGAGGAAATCAGGCCCAGGTTTCTACAGTCCTCCCCCAGGGAAGTCATATGGGACTAGCTTAATCCCCCAGCAGTGAGTTATAGAAACCCACATGGAATATTACCAACCAGGTGAACTCATGTACTGGGGGCTCATCATGTAGGCACCCTCTGCCTTGCATGTAACAAAATCCCAGACTCCCAGAAGGAAGGCAGGTATTGAGTAGGAACCACACTGTTTGAACAAACATTAGGCACAGTAAGCCACCTTTATCATTAGAGTCTTGGGAATGGGCCAGCCTTGCAAGCAGTCCTTTCAGAGGGCAGCAGTCAGGACTGCCCTCCTGATGCTTCTGCGTACACACTCACTCACTTCCTTGTGGGTGTAGGACTGAGACACTGATCTCCTGTAGGTTGCCAGCTGGGGGCTGGTCTTTGCTCCTAGAGGTTTCCCACATCCCTTATGCTTTCTGTGTGGCCTGTTCTTGCAGCAGGGGGTCAAGTCCCTTTCATCTTTAAATTGCTCTTTGTTCTTGTTCTTCTGCTGCACCTCTCTGATTTCCTCTTCTTCTAGCTGGAGAAAGTCCTCTACTTTAAGGGCTCATGTGGTTAGACTGGATCGACTTGGGTAATCCAGGACAGTCTTCCTAACCATAATCCCATCTGCAGAGTCCCTTTTGCCATGCAAAGTAACATATTCACAGTTCCTTTCTTTAGGGCCTGGACATCTTTGAGGCCTTTCTGCCCACCCCACTCTATTTATACATCTCTGATTTTTTTTTTCTTTCTGCATTTGGTATCCTTTCCTAGCAAACACATTTCTCATTGGATCTGAAGATGTTTTCCAGAGTCATATGAAGTCATGTTGCAGGGGTATCTGAGCACCTGCTCGCAGTTGGTGTGTCACAGGTGTCCCCCCTGAGAGGCTGCTGCCCCGCCATCACTAGTGTTGCTCTCACCCACAGCAGTGTCCCCAGCTTGTGGTCTCGCTGATGTAACCTTGACCCCCAGCAAGAAAGACTGTGTATTGGCTTTCTTCTCAGGAAGCCTCCTTCTACTTTTATAAGAAAGTCCAAATCAAGCACTCCTTCTCTGGCCTTAAAAGTTTTGTGGATGTTCTCCCTGTCATAATTTTTTTAAGTGACTTTTCTTGTTCTTCTGGGTCTGTCTGCTGTCTGTGCTAACTCTGTCCGCTAATACATGTTAACTCTTTCCAAATTCCGAAAACTCTGAGAAAAAGGTCTATCCTAACTCCTTACTGAAAATGGACATGAGATGATAATAAGACAAAAGGTCTTTACTTATGTTCCTTTGGGCAAGTTGTCCATATGCTTTGCCACATGTCTGCCATGGAATATTAATTAATATGTGAAATGCAATGTATACCTCTTTAAATTCTCAAAATTATAAAATTGAGACATGGCTGGCCACAAAGTCTTTGACTAAAAGATTTGAGGACTGCAGGTCCAGTTACTGAAGGTTAGTTATCCAAATTGACTTTCTTAAAAAAAGAAATTATGTTCTTCACTGGTGATATGGTCCACTTTAATATTTTTTCTTAATGAGTGACTGCTTCCATGGCTGAGTTGGATTTCTATGTGAAAATAACCAAAAAAATTAAACAAATACTCAGATCTGTGAAATACATTCCAAAAGGGTTTTATTTAAATGGAAATATAGGCATGTGTCTTACATGACAGAAAAGGCATCACCATCTCTCACCAAGGGATGCACTACATCTCAGGACATACAAACTCTTTTGATGTGCAGAGTAAATGTCCTCACTTGAAATGTAGTGGAAGAAGTATCACTGTTGGAACAAGTTTAGAAGGGGTGCATTTCCTATACGATGTGAACAATCATGGTTTATATCGGTCATTTAGTAAACCAGGTGGCTTGACCAAGCTTGGTGCTAAACGTCCATAGGACTTAGAAGATGAGTTTGCAACTTCAGCCCAACTAAATCAGGAAGTGGCCAGAGTCTTAGGACGCTGAGGATCATAGAACAGCATTGCAGTGAGCAGTGCAGCAGATCAGTGATCACTGACAGAGCTCACTAATGTTTATTTTCTACTGTTTCCCTGAGAATATGTCAGCCAACATTTACATCAATCTACTGTGACTCTTAGATTCATTACAAGAATTTTGTGGGGCAGCCCTTGCGAACCAGGATTCTTACCTGCAAGCTAATGTGAGCTCTGAGCTCCCTGGGGGCCTCTGGACCAGGCTGGGGAGAGGTGTGGGCGCCAACCACTGTCCTGCTCTGAGTCTGGGTCTGTGAGCATCCCTGGTGGGCAGGAGAGATCTGTGAGTGGGCAGCCTAGAGCGCTGGCAGTATTCTAGAGGGGTGTTGGGGCAGCTCCATCACCACCCTCCTGGGCACCTATTTGGTCTTCTTGGGACCCTATAGCAAGCCTTGTCCCTCCCAGACCACCTGCCTGCCCTGACTCTGTCTCTTCTCCCTCCCCGTTCCAGTTGTTTGGGAACAATGGGCTGACTCAATGAGAGCCAGGCCAATACCCACCTCTCCTTTCGGGAGACCGTGCCTAATGGTGTCCACTGCAATGGTGTCCTCTGTTGAGGCTTATCTGGCCCAGGGACCACTGGGTCCCTATTGGCCATGGGGACCTTTCCTCCTGCAATTCCTGGGTGTTTTTTCTTCTATTTTATCAATACTTTGTCTTCATTCTCATCTCCTTACTATTTCTCCCTCTTCTCCTCTATCCTTCTATTCTTTCCTTATGTATTTTTTTCACCTATCATTAAATACTTTTCTCCTTATTTCTCTCTTCTCTCTCCATTTTTCCCTATATCCCTCTTCTATCTGTATTGTTACAAATTCTAGAAAATCAACTTGAATCAGTCTAGGTAATTTGGGAATCCGACCACACGGAGAAGGGGAGGATTTAGCTGGGTCTCTGGCATGGCTGTAACTAAGAGGCAGCCCTGCCCTGTGCCTTCTGTGGATTAGCTTCTGGCATTCATTTTCCTATATTGGTTCAAAAATCTGAGGAAATGCTCGGACTTACTTGGCTCTGGCTGAGGGGAGTCTCAGATCTCACCACCTGTGAAGAGCTGATCTGATCAGGACGGCTCCCAGGCCACCCTACACTTAGCACCGAAGCCCCTGGATTGGGGGGTGGGGCCATATAAAGACTTGATGTCCACCCTAATGGGGGCACTTAGAAGGGAGGGATGCTGGGAGGGCCATATTATCAAATTTCCTGTTCTTTGTCTCTCTCTCTCTCTCTTTCACTCTCTCTCCGTGACCTTTTGCTTTCTTTTCTATTTCTCTGCTTTCCTCTCCTTATACATCTTATCTTTCTCCTCCTCGCCTTCCTTTTTTCTCTATGAATTAAAGGACCTAGATTGCTATGAGTCCTGCTACTCAACATGTAACCTACGGACCAGCAGCATCACCCGGGATCTTGATACAAATATGGAATCTCAGCCCCCACCCCAACCTATTGAATAGAATCTGCATTTTAACAAGATGAGCAGGGGATTCCAGTACAAGCTAGATTGTGAGAAGCACTGACTGGGATGAACCAAGTCCCATCTGTGGGGGAAATTGTTTTGCCCCTTAACTATCCTCCAGCTGCCTGGATCAGAGGAGACTGTGCCGCCTGCTCTAGGATGCAGCTTATCCCACGCACGTGTTAGCCTGAACAGGTGATGCTCTCTGTAACAGGGCCTCAGGAAGCTTGCTCCAGTGCCCTCTGACTGCAAGACACCCTCTTTCTTCCTGATAGTCACCAACCTAGGGGGGCGGAGCCCAGGTATTTTCTCATTGTTATCAGTGAATAACAATCAAGTGGTTAAAGTTAGTCCTATCTTTGAGAACTATAATATTTCCTGAATCGCTATACTCTGCATTCATTAGGAGTTTATTCTTCATATTAAAAACTCATCAGAACGCTAATTCAGAAGTTATATCCTTTATGAATTTAAGATGGAAATTGTTATTCAAGATGCATTGAATTAAACTTAGAATTTAAGTGCATTTTTCTTCCTATGCAGGCCCTCTGTGTGAAAAAGGCATTCTTCTAGGAAAGGACTGGCAAAATATATTTGAGAAAAATAAGAAAAGAAATTACTTGAAATAAACATCAGTTCTAGTATAAATAATTCTATTTAATAGATTTCTTTCGCCTTGAAAAAATAGGTAGCAGTAGGTGCTTAAATGAATATAAAATAGACATAGCAAATCGTTTGAACCTTTGTTCTTCTCTAGATCATTTCCAACCTAGAACACCAAGTAGACTAATTAATAAGGCTAATTAATATTGTATTGAAAGATTCACAACAATCTCACAGTGCTCTAAGAGAGCAACAAAGGTGACCCCAAATTTGCAGGGCAGAAGAAAGACACGGAAATACTGGAAGCATGGGGGTTGGGAAGGGGACTGTTTGTTATACCTGCACCACTTCATTTATTTAAGAGAAAGAGCTGATGCACATATGGCAAAATATTTACCTTGTTAAAATAAATCTAGATTATCAGTACATGCATATCTGTTTTGGGGGGATGTTTGAAATATTGCATAATCAAATTAATAAAGAATATTGGATTCAGGTTTAAAAGAATTACGTTTACTTGGTATAAATAGAAAGATCATATGACTGTGTAGTTTCAGAATAAAGAGGGATAAGAACAGTGTCAAATCATAATAAGAAACACTGGACTCAGAGATAAGGAGGGTTTGTATGTAAGGAAGCAGACACTCTGCTAAGTGTGAAGCTCTATTGGTAGAAGGAGCGGAAATTCTCTTGACAGAGATTCCTGCTAATTCAGTCATTTAAATATATGTTGGTTTATTTCAGGTCTAGGTTAATACATTTATTGCTAATGAGTTGATGACTCAACAGAGCCAAGCCCCACATCAGGTAGGAGGTTGCAAAGAAGGGTCTGCAGAGTGTGCCTTGGCTGTCTGAGGCTTGTGCCAGCTCCAGGCTTGCCGATTTCAAGTTTGGCTCTGAGACTGGGTGGTTTTGGGCAGAATAGGAGCAGCCTTTCAATGATTCTGTATCGATCTCTTCCATGTACTTGGCCTTGTCAGGGACACGGCCCTCTCCGTCCTAACCATTCACCTCATTACGTCAAGCGCATTGATCCCCGAGGCAGTGACTTTGTACCATGGACAGTCTTGTTGATTGCACTTACCATTGTGGACCACAGTCGAATTTTCTGTACATGTCTCCCCCTCCTGGGCTCTGAGAGCCGTTAGGTCAGGGGTTAATCTCCTCAGAGGGCGAGGCCTATTACAGATTCTCAATAAGGAGTTGTTAGATTGAGTTAAGGAAAAGTTGCTGTTCTCAAACAGACCTCAACCCAGATGGTTAGTTAAGTTAAAACTTAGCCAACTGTGTGATGCTGCTTGTGTGATGAGAGGCTTTCGGTGCCAAGCCTGAGTGTAACAAGAGGCTTAACACTTCTTCCCCACAAAGTTGTACAAGGACGATGCCCTACTGAACCTGAGAGAGAGGTGGTTCCATTTGCCCTTCATTGCAGGTCTCAGTGACAATAGAGATAAAAACTGGATTTGGTCTGTCGAAAACTCTCAGAGCAGCTGAAAAGGTTGAGGCAGAGAAGTGAATGAGACACCTGAGCTGCTACCACAAAGTAGCCGATGGGTCCCTGGAAACCCAGGATCCAGTAACAACTGCCTCTCGCCAGGGCCAGCTGCATTCGGTGGGTGTGGAGCGTCCTTCCTTCCATTTGTCGATTACACTCCTTCCCAACTTGAAAACCTTCACTCAAATCCCTTTTACTCTGTACTAAAATTGTGTAGACACGCCCTTCTTTTTCTACTCCTAGGATTTTTCATTTTTATTTCTCAAGTATTACTTTTCTTTTGCCATATTTATTCACCTCGTGCTTATTTCACATCAATTCTGGCATCAGGGACTACAGCTTGTTTATCCCGATATCCTTTGTACTTACTTTATTGCTTTGCAAAAGTAACGATTTTGCTCATTTGAATTGCCAGGTGTTATCAGGTTGGGAGGGAGGGGTGTGGTGGTGAGTAGAATTTTAAATATGCAGCAGGATAAATAGCAACTCTTGAGACATCTTACAAATGACAGTTTTACTTTTCCTGGAATGAAGTAGTTCCAGAAGTGGTGTTATTAGAGATATATGGAAATTAGGATATATTTTATGAAAACGGTAAATCTTAAACAGTAATATGAACAGAGTATGGCAGAGTTGTGGGGGAAATAGCTTTATAAGTAGACTTTTTTATTCATTTGGGAGATGGCAAGAGTATTGTTTTTGATCAAGAAAAGTAAATGATGGAAAAAGTGAATTTTTACCAAAAAAGGTGCTCCGGCAGCAGACTCATTGAAAGGAAGTGCTGCAGAGCCAAGTTTTGGGAAGGTGGAAGGCAGGACAGCCCAGGGAGCATCTCACCAGGGTTTCATGGAAATTCTTCCTCGTGACTGCAGTTCTGGCAGCTTAGCTTCATAGGATGTTGTACTAATAGTGGGTCTCATAGGGAACGACAGTCAAAGTCTACAAATTCTACAATTTGCACACATAATGTAAATGTACAGAAGGCACAGATATGGTATGTACTTCAGGCTATTCATGGGTGATTTCCTGGGTCTGTTGTTTTGACATAAAAGACTCAAGTGGTTTGGTACCATACTAATTGGGATCTTGAGAAAATGGCCCACAGCAGAGGTGGAGTGTTTAGAGCACTGCTGTGTTCACAGCCCTTGATAACTCCTATGGTTTCTGCACTCTGCAGTCCTATGCCACTTAACAGTTAGAACAATTTTCTGCCTTTGATGCAGACCACATTTTATATATTTGTATAGACAAAAGCAATGATGAAAGTTTAAAATTTTGCAAAACAGGAAGACAGGCTTTGAGTACTTTTTTTAATATTAATATCACAGTCTCAAAACTCTTGAGATGTTGAGAATTTCTGATCAGCAAACCTCAAACTTTCAGAGTGGCTAAGACTAGGGCAGCAGTTGAGAAGCTGGATGCTGTTCAAGCATGTTTAAGGGTCTCAGACAGAGAGAAATATTGGTTTAGACCAGGGGCCAGCCAACTTTCTCTATAAAGGGACAGATAATAAATATTTTTGGTTTTGTAGACCATGCAGTCTCTGTTGTGACTGCTCAACTCTGCTGTTGTGTGAAAGTAGCCAGAAGCAATATGTAAATGAACGAGTGTGGCAGTGTTCCAATAAAACTTTATTTAAAAAGCCACACAGCCAGCTGGTTCTGGGTTTAGGTTGCTTACCCCTGGTCTAGTCCACTTTGTATCTATTTAAGGTATGATGTGTGGATTCAGTATGAAGAAATGAAAATTACAACATCAGTGTGACACAATGTAACCTCTCCCACTTGAACTCCACAAAACCTTTGCTAATACTCTTGCTTAGGAGAGTCCTTTTCAAACTGTGTCCTAGAAATACTTTCTTTTCATTTTAAATGTATGCATGTAATTTGATGTCTTTCAGAATAAGATATAGATAGTATACATCTGATCTATGATATTATTACATAGCATTTAGCATAAAACTAAGGTTAAAAAGAGAATCAATTTAAAGAAAACTATTAAACCAATAAGAAGTGTTATACTGAGTACTTAGTGAGTGCCTGACACTGCTTCATGCGCTTTATACATATTTATTAAACACATCCTCACAACAGCCCTCTTATGCCCAGTTTACAGAAAAGGACACTGAGGCATGAAAAGTTCAAGTTCACTATCCTCAAATCACAGAACTAGTTAGTGATGTAATAAGGATTTGAACCCTAGCTGTCTGGCTGCAGGGCCCACACTCAAACCACCTCACCACAGTACAGAGGATTCATGTTGGAGGTGAATAAAGTGATGATACAGGATGGGGATCCTCCTCCTCAGGGCGTGGGAAGCAAGCACTCTCAGACAGTGCTGGTAGGAGCATAAAATGGCCTAAGATGGGGATATGCCCAAAGCGTATACCCAAAGCGGGATCTTGAAGAGACGTTTGTACACCCATGTTCATCACAGCATTATGCACGTCCTTGGAGGACAATTTCTATAAACTTAAGTGTTCAAAAGCACCCGCTAGTTAGAGCGCTGAAGATGACAGCCCAAAAGGAGTAATGCTTTGAAGTCCTGTCAATATATCGTCTACACCAAGTAACAATTCCACTTCTAGGAGTTAGTCCCACAGGAACACTCAGAGGTGCACAGAAAGTGCCTGTAAGAAAACTAAGTGCATTGTTTACAGTCAAGATCCAGTTTTCTGTCAATAGGTGAACACAAAGAAATTACGATACTCCATTTTATGGAATAATATAATATTATATGGAATTCATTCCTTTGAAACAATGAGGTTATTTAATTAATTGATCTGTTTATTTATTTGAGGTAACGTTGGTTTAAAACATTATATAAGTTTCATGTGTACAAGATTATCAAATGCATTTATTCATAATGAGATTTAAGAAACCTTTTTTTTTTTACAGCTAGGAAAAGGGATGTATTTATTGTGCTCCCATTAGAAATTTCCAAGATGAACATATACGTATATGTGCATGTAAATATATATAGACTATTTCTGGAAGCATACAAGATAAATTATTAATAGCATTTCTCATTCTGGGTAAAGATATGCCATGAGTACGCGATGAATGGTATTTTTAAACTACATGCGTATATTGCTGTTCAATTCAATACCAGGTTTTGAAAGGATTAGAGGAAAAAAAGCAAAGGAAATACAAAATAGTTTTTTAATTGTGGTAAAAAAAACATAACATTAAATTTACCATCCTTACCATTTTTAAGTGTACGGTTCAGTGGTGTTAAGTATATTCACATTGTTGTGGAATAGATCTCTAGATCTTTCTCAACTTCTAAAGCAAACTTAAACCCACTAAACACAACTTTCCCTCCCCATCCCCTCAGCCCTTGGCAACCATCTCTCTACTATCTGTTTCAATGATTTTGACTACCTTAGATACTTCATATTAGTGAAATCATACAGTATTTGTCCTTTCGTGATGGTTTATTTCCAGTAGCATAATGTCCTTGAGTATCCATATTATAGCACATGACAGAATTTCCTTCTTTTTAGGGCTGCATAATATTCTATTGTATGTATATCCCAGATTTTGTTTATCAGTTGCTATGGTCTGAATGTTTGTATCCCACCAGAATTCATACGTTGAAATCCTAACCCCTTAAGGTGATAGTATTAGTAGGTAGGGGGTTTTGGGAAGTGACTAAGTCTTCCACTAAGAAAGGGCTTAGTGACTCATAAAGAGGCTCCAGAGAGATCCCTACCTGATTCCAACATGAGAGAATGCAACAAAAGTCTGAGACCCAGGGCTTCCCTGGTGGCGCAGTGGATGAGAGTCTGCCTGCCAATGCAGGAGACACGGGTTCGAGCCCTGGTCTGGGAAGATCCCACATGCCGCGGAGCGACTAGGCCCGTGAGCCACAATTGCTGAGCCTGCGCGTCTGGAGCCTGTGCTCCGCAACAAGAGAGGCCGCGATAGTGAGAGGCCCGCACACCGTGATGAAGAGTGGCCCCAATTGCCGCAACTAGAGAAAGCCCTCGCACAGAAACGAAGACCCAACACAGCCATAAATAAATAAATAAATAAAATTAAATTAAAAAAAAAAAAAAGTCTGAGACCCAGAAGAGGGCCCTCACCCAAACTTACTGGCACCCTGACCTCAGACTGTCAGCCTCTAGAACCGTGAGCAATAAATTTCTATTGTTTGTAAACCACCCAGTCTGTGGTATTTTGTTATATCAACTTGAATGGACTAAGAGATCTATTCATCCATCTACGGGCAGTTGGGTTGTTTGCACCTGTTGGCTATTGCGAATAATGCTGTGATAAACATGGGTATACAAATATCCCTTCAAGATCCAGATTTCAGTCGTTTTGGACATATACCCGGCAGAGGAATTGCTGGAGCTTATTATGCTAATTCTATTTTTACTTTTTTTGAGGAACCTTCATATTGTTTTTTATAGTGGCTGCACCATTTTGCATTTCCACAAGGGTTCCAATTTCTCTGCATCCTCCCCTAAATAGTGTTTTTATTTGGTTCCCTTACCCACTGAAATAGCCTCAAGATATGTGGGGAGATGCAATCCACATGGACCCTGAGTGCTTGTGTGCTCTTTCTAGATAGGCTAAGAGTGAAGGCTCTAGCTGCATTTTATCCAGGCCATTCTCAGGGTGTGCTAGCGAAACAGCAGTCCTGAGAGATGAGAGGCCAGCCTTCCCCAGGCAAGGAGCAGGTCTGCATCTTCTCATTACAAGAGCAGTGAATCCCCTGAGCGTGGTGCTTGATCCTCTAAGGCAGCCCACTGCCTGCAGCATCATCCGTCCTGGACCCTTTGCATTACCTGCAGCACATAGGGAGGTTCATGGGAAACCGAGGCAGTATTCACTAAGCCGTGTCTCTGCCACGCGAACAGCTTCCAAAATGGTGCCGTTTCTCAGATGTCTTTCTGGATGACCATGAACTATACGACGCTCAGTCTCTCTGTGCTGGTGTTTGGAATGCTTTCAGTTATCGTCTTTTCTCTTTCATGGTGCTTTTCTGCTCATCTTGTTTCCCAAATTATACACTCGACCTAAATTATGTCAAATATAAGATCTGTGTACTAACTGTTAGAAGTCAAACCATTTATATGGCCTTTTTATTAAACATAAAAAATATAAAAATATGCTCATTACTTACTTGAGATTTTCAGCTCAAATTGGGATTTAGACTTAAGTTTCCTTCATGTAAGTAGATTCTAAGTCATTTCCACAGTGAAATATTCCTAATACAGGCTTTTAGATGATATAGATAAGAGTAAGTACTATTTCAAGTTAAGAAAAACCTTTTTGGGTGACTTTCTTCTTTTTTAAAAATTAATTTTATCGAAATATAGTTGATTTACAATGTTGTGTTCATTTCTGCCATGCAGCAAAGTGATTCAGTTATGTATATATACACATTCTTTTTCATATTCTTTTCCATTATGTTTTATCACAGGATATTAAATATAGTTCCCTGTGCTATACAGTAGGACCTTGTTGTCTATCCATTCTATATATAACAGTTTGCATCTGCTAATCCCAAACTCCCAATCCATCTCTCCCCCAGCCCTCCTCACTCTTGGCAACTTCAAGTCTGTTCTCTATGTCTGTGAGTCTGTTTCTGTTTCCTAGATAAACTCATTTGTGTTGTATTTTAGATTCCACATAGAAGTGATAGCATCTGATATTTCTTTTTCTCTATCTGACTTACTTCACTTAATATGATAATCTCTAGGTCCATCTGTGTTGCTGCAAATGGCATTATTTCATGCTTTTTATGGCTGAGAAGTATTCCGTTGCATATGTGTACCACGTCTTCTTTATCCATTCATCTGTCGATAGACATTTAGGTTGTTTCCATGTCTTGACTATTGTAAATAGTGCTGTAAAGAACATTGGGGTGCATGTATCTTTTCTAATTATAGTTTTCTCTTGATATATGCCCAGGAGGGGGATTGCAGGATGATATGGCAACTCTATTTTTAGTTTTTTGAGGAACCTCCATACTGTTTTCCAGAGTGGCTGCACCAGTTTACATTCCCAGCAACAGTGTAGGAGGGTTCCCTTTTCTCCATACCCTCTCCAGAATTTGTTATTTGTAGACTTTTTAATGATGGCCATTCTGACTGGTGTGAGGTGGTACCTCATTGTAGTTTTGATTTGCATTTCTCTAACAATTAGCAGTGTTGAACATCTTTTCATGTGCATGTTGGCCATTTGTTTGTCTTCTTTGGAGAAATGTCTATTTAGGTTTTCTGCCCATTTTTCAATTGGGTTTTGTTGTTGTTGTTGTTATTGAGTTGTATGAGCTGTTTGTATATTTTGGAAATCAAGCCCTTGTTGGTTGCATCATTTGCAAATATTTTGTCCCAGTCCGTATGTTGTCTTTTCATTTTGTTTATAGTTTCCTTTACTGTACAAAAGCTTGTGTGTTTGATTAGGTCCCATTTGTTTATTTTTGCTTTTATTTCTATTGCCTTGGGACACTGACCTAAGAAAACATTGGTACTATTTACGTCAGAGGTTGTTTTGCCTATGTTCTCTTCTAAGAGTTTTATGGTGAGGTGGCTTTCTTCTGGCATATATAAGGGTAAGCTAGGGCTTCCCTGGTGGCTCAGTGGCAGAGAATCTGCCTGCCAATGCAGGGGACACGGGTTCGAGCCCTGGTCTGGGAGGATCCCACATGCTGCGGAGCAACTGGGCCCGTGAGTCACAACTACTGAGCCTGTGCGTCTGGAGCCTGTGCTCGCGATGGTGAGAGGCCCAGGCACCGCGATGACGAGTGGCCCCAGCTCACCACAACTGGAGAGAGCCCTCGCACAGAAACGAAGACCCAACACAGCCAAAAATAAATAAATAAATTTATTTTTTTAAAGAAAGGATAAAATCAATCAGTTCAATTTAAAAAAAATAAAAATAAAAATAGAAGGATAAGCTGTCTCTGAGATTATATTACATTGGTTTGGATGCATGGACAGGAGTGCATCTGTCTGCCATGCACCCTAAATACCTATAGGGTGAGCTCCGGACCTGAAGCACATGACTCATCTTCCAGTCATTTTCCCAATTACCCTGTGGTGTGCTTGAAAACCTCTGCTTATTTTATTGGCATACTCTACCTTTCACTTTGTCCTTGAGGAGGGATCAGTTAAGAGCTAAGGAAGAGCAGTTTTGAAGAAGAGTCAAAGGTCAGGGCATTTCTCTAGAAGGAGCTGTGCATCAGAAAGAAGAAGGGCAGGTGGTGGAAATACCAGAACTTAGCCTCACACTACAGCTATGGCCAAGGGAGAGAAGTTCAAAATAAATAATGTTTGATGTACATTAGACAAATGAAGTTTATTTGGATTTGAACTCCTGTCTTCTCTTTTATGTTTTTTTAATGTTCTTAATCATTCAACCTGAATGGCTTATCTTCCTCTCAGAGCTTTGAACATTTGAATGATTCAGTATCCTTCTTTTTTAGAAGAGAGAGAAGAGAAAAATCACTTGAGCAGTGGAAAGAGATCCCTGGGGAGCTCTTGTGTATGCTGCAGCAAATGCTTTATTAGCTAAAGTTCCCACTGATGGAAAATTCAGACATAGGAAAAGCTCCTACATATTGGAAGCAAATCTGAGAGTTACCAAAAAATATCGTCAGAATGGAATGCAAAATTACTGTGGCAACACTTTTTCATCCATATATACCCAAGTCATAATAAGTGAAATGGTCAGTGAATTACATCGCCAATAAGTTTTCTAGCCTGAGATTAAATAAATAATAAATACATGAGTCACTTATTAAAGGAACCTGACTGTGATATCTAGGGTCTTTTGAAAACCTTCCCCTGTCAAACAGTACAGGGCACCTTTAAACTGAAAGGAATTAAATCTCTCCCTGTATTAGTTTCCTAGGGCTGCTGTAACAAAGTACTGGAAATTGAGGGGCTTAAAACAACAGAAATTTATTCTCTCATAATTCTGGAGGCTGGAAGTCCAAAATCAGTGTCTTGGCAGGGCATGGGCAGGGCAAGGGTCTCGGGAGAATCTCTTCCAGGTCATTCTCTTAGTTTATGATGTTGTCAGTAATTCTTGGAGTTCTTTGGCTTGTAGATCATCACTCCAATCTCTGCCTCCACTGTCATGGGGTGTTCTCCCTCTGTGTCTTTATTTCATCTTCCCTCTGTGCATGTCTCTTCTCTTCTTGTAAGGACTCAGGTCATATTGGATTAGGGTCCACTGTCATGACCTCATCTTAACGTGATGACTTCTGCAAAGACCAGATTTCCAAATAAGTTCACATTCACAGGTTCCGGAGTAAGAACTCCAATATATCTCAACGTGAACATGACAGTGGCCTGGAAGGACAGAGGTGGCTATCGTCAAACGATGCTTATCGTAAAGGAAAAGAGGCACTTTCTCATTTTGTTTGTTGTGCCCGCTTTTTGTAAGGGAAGAAGAAGATTAATCTGGAATTGATGAGAAATTGATAAGAAATGCTCTGGACACCATGGCAAATGGAATGTGAGAAAATGAGCAAACAACACCCCTGAGTACTACAAGGAGTGGCATCTAGAAAGGGAGGCTGGAGTTTGTGTCAAGGTGAAGAACCATGGTTGGTGTCTGACATTTACTGAGTGTTTATTGTGAGCCAGTCATGGTTTTAAGCATTTCAGGTGCATCATGTCATTTAATCTTTCTCCATGAGTGTCTTCATTTTACAGACGAAGAAACTGAGGCTCAGAGTTACACAATGGTCAATTTCTGTGTTACTCTGGAATATTCTAAGGTATGATTGAAGTAGCCCTTTATTTTCCTGTTTATTATTATCATTAATTATGTGCAGTGAGATGGATTCCCAGAACACACAGAAGAAAGAGAGGATGAGAGGGAGGAAGACTTTACAACGCAATCGTGTTCTTGGTGGGGCAGAGGCAAGTCTGGGTCACCTCAGGGCTGGGTTTAGGAGGTGAGGGTGCACCCAAGGGCAGTGGTCAGAAAAGACCTGGAGAACTGCTGACCTCAGGATCCTGAATGGACACCTATGTGCTGTGGTTTTGCTGTTGTCCCAGCCTAGGCTGTAGCTCTGTTCTTAGGGATCTGCCATCTTTGCTCAAGGTTCCACATAGAAACAAAGATGCTGGATTGTTTGGTGCCTTTGTGAATTCTGTCTCCCTACTGGGAGTGAGATGTAGAATAGACACAGATGTTCCTGCCAGGTTTGGAAGCCAGCGATGAGGAGTTCAGCGTTGGACAAAATGCATTCCCTGCTTCATAAAGGGGTGTGGACTTGCTCAGCTCAGGACCTGGGGCGTCTTGGTTCAGGGAAATGAGAGACAGAGCAGTTCTAGGCCAGGCTTTGCTTTTCTGCCCTCTTATCTGGACACAACCTCTCTGAGCATCAGTTTTTCCTGAGTCTTTGTCCTTTACTGGTCCTGTCCTCAGTCATAGGAAGCCCTCAAGATGCATCAAGATGTATATTATTCCCTAAATCGATCTGAACCCAATGCCTGGTCCTCAAGAAGTACGTTAGGCCAAGAATCAACCAGGGAAGGGGAGGAAGGATGAAAGGAGGATGCAGGGGAGAGGTGCACAGGTAAGAGTCCTAGCTCAGCTGTCACCTGCAGAACAGAAGCAAGTGGCCTTGATTGTTCACACCTCACTTTACCTGCCTCCAGATTGGAGCCTGAAGAGCTTGACTGGATTCAGTTCTCTCTATTAGAAAGTTGTTAGGTCATTTTCAAATGTCATTTTAATTTATTTTCTCATTTACACTTACTTTGGTTTCGCTTTCTGCTTTTTTCTCCTGATTTTGGCTTTATTACTTTCAAGTAACACTTTTCTTTCAATCACCATTTTCTTCTTCTTAATGCCAGTTTACGTTGTTTGCTAAGGGCTGATTTTGTTACCTTCACTCCTGTTTTGTCTATTTGACAGCCCCCTGAGATGATCTGTTTACTGCACTGTGTTCCCCAAGAAACAGTGGGGAAGCTGCCTAACAGACAATCTCCTGGGAGACTTTCCGCTACCCGTTTTCAGTGGGAAGCAGTTTCAGTCAGAACTGGCTCGCTCACCATAGCTGGGTAATATAAGCATCCAAATCACAGGGGGTGGGAGCACGTGGCCTCTCGGCGTTTATCTTGATTGAATCGTGGGTGTGTAACTTTCCGTCGTTGTTCAGCTCTTGATTTGTATTAATGATTCAGAGTTCATTACCTTAAGATAAAAAAGGTGTTCCTGCTGGCAAGAGCTAGATAAGATTGTGGGCAATTTGAGACTCTCACTGTGTGAAGTTGATGATGACTATATTCCCTGGTAAGAACTGAGAAATTCTGTCCTGTCCTGCCACCGCGTGACACCAAACAAGGTACACTCGCAATGGGCTTTGTGTCACTGACATGAAATTGAGGGTGGGCGTGGTGTCACCCACCCAGAGTGCCCAGGAAATCTGCAGCAGTGGCTGGGACGAGTAGAGTTTCCCATTACCACAGGGAGTTCATAGGCAGGAAACTTTCTGTTTCTCATTGTATCAGTCTGGGTCTCATTGCTAACATTTCACCTAAATGAAAATGCACTTTTACTTTGCTTAAATTTTTCTTGTGGTAAAATATACATAACATATAATTTACCCTTTTAAGTATTTTAAGTGGCATTAAGTACACTCACATTGTTGTGTCACTATCACCCCACGATTCATCTTCAGAATTTTTTTGAGAGGTAAAACAACTAATATTTACTGTGTATATTTTTTATACAATTTTTAAAGGTTACACTCCATGTTCAGTTATTACAAAATATTGGCTCTATTCTTCGTGTCGTACAAGGCATCCTTGTAGCCTCTCTTACACCCAATAGCTTGTACCTCCCACTCCCCACCCTTTTTTTGCCCCCCTCCCCCCGGTAACCACTAGTTTGTTCTCTATATCTGTGAGTCTGCTTCTTTTTTGTTATATTCACTAGTTTGTTATAGGTTTTAGATTCCACGTGTAAGTAATATCAGACAGTGTTTGTCTTTCTCTGTCTGACTTCTTTCATTCAGCACAATGCCCTCCAAGTGCATCCATCAGAACTTCTTTCATCGTCCCAAACTGAAACTTGCTACCCATTAAAAACTAACTCCCCATTTCCTTTCTTTCTCCAGGCGCTGGCAATCACCATTTTACTGGCTTTATAAATTTGAATAGATACCTCATATAAGTGGAATCATATAATTTTTGTTCTTTTGTAACTAGCTTATTTCACTTAATGTTTTCAAGGGTCATCCATTCTGTGGCATGTGTCAGAATTTCCTTCATTTTAAGGCTGAATAATATTCCACTGTATGTATATCCCAGATTTTTTTAATCCATTCATCTGTTGGTAGATATTTGGATTGTTTCCACCTTTTGGCTATGGTGGATAATGTTGCTGTGAACATGAGTGTACAGATATCTCCTTGAGACCCTTCTTTCAACTTTTTTGGATATATACCCAGAAGTGAAATTGCTGGATCATATGGTAATTCTATTTTTAATTTTTTGAAGAACTGCCATAACGGTCTTGCAAGTGGCTGCACTGTTTTACATTCCTACCAGCAGTGCACGAAGTTTCCTATATATCCTTGCCGACACATCTTATTTTCCATTAAAAAAAAAAAAAATAGCCAATCTAAAGGGAGTGAAGTAGTATCTTACTATGGTTTTGATTTGTATTTCCCTAACAAACATCTTTTTCTGTGCTTATTGGGCATTTGTGTATCTTCTTTAGATAAATGTTTATTGCAGTACTTTGTGCATTTTAAAATCAGATTGATTTTTTTGTTGTTGAGATGTACAAAGTTCTTTATATATTCTGGATATGAACCCCTTATTATATATATGATTTGCAAATATTTTCTGTTGTTCCATTGGTTGCCTTTTTCACTCTGTTGATAATGTTCTTTGATGTATCCAAGTTTTAAATTCTGTTGTTATGTTTTGATATTTCTTCTTTTTCAGTGTAAGCATTTACAGCTATATGTTATACTGTCATCTATTTTGGCTTATGTTGTCTGTACTTTTGGTTTCATATCCAAGAAATCATTGCCAAATCCAATGTGATGAAATTTTTATACTATGTTTTCTTCTAAGTGTTTTATAGTTTTAGGTCTTATGTTTAGGACTTTGATCCATTTTGAGTTAATTTTTGTGTATGGTGTAAGGTAAGGGTCCAGTTTTATTCCTTTACATGTGAATATCCAATTTTCCCAGCACCAATTGTTGAAAAGACTGTCCTTTCTGAATACATGGTACCCTTGTTGAAAATGATTTGTAGATCACTTTGTGAAACATTGACATCTTAAAAATATTAAGTTTTCTAATCCATGAACACAGAATGGTTTTCCATTTATTTGTGTCTTTAATTTCTTTTAGCAATGTTTTGTAGTTTTCAGAGTACAAGTCTTTTGCCTCCTTGACTAAGCTTATTCCAAAGTATTTTATTCTTTTTGATAATGTTGTTAATGGAATTGCTTTCTTAATTTTATTTTTGGATTGTTCCTTACTAGTGTATTGAATTGCAACTGATTTTTGTGTATTGATTTTGTATCCCGAAACATTGTTCCCTGATTAGTTCTAACAATTTTGGGGGGGGGGTGGATCTTTAGGGTTTTCTACATATAAAATCATGTTGTCTGCAGAGATAATTTTACTTCTTACTTTACAATTTGGATGTCTTTCATGCTTAATTTCTGTGGCTAGGACTTCCAGTATTATGTTGAACAGAAGTGACAAAATCTAGCGTCCTTGTCTTGTTCCTGATCTTAGAGGAAAAGCTTTCAACCTTCACCAAAAATTATCATGTTCAGCGTGGGTTTTTCATATATGGCTTTTTATTATGTGGAGGTAGTTTCTTCTATTCTTAGTCTCTTGAGTGCTTTTATCATGTAAGTGTGCTGACTTTTGTCAAGTGCTCTTTCTGTATCAGTTGAGATGATCCTGTGCTTTTCCCCTTCATTTCATTAATACTGTATATGACATTGCTGGTTTTCTATATATTGAACCATCCTTGCATTCCAGAAATAAATCCCACTTGGTCATGGTGCATAATCCTTTTAATATACTGCTAAATTGGATTTACCAGTATTTTGTTGAGGATTTTTGCATCATTGTTTATAAGGCATGTTGGTCTACAGTTGTCTTTTCTTGTAGTGTCTATGTGGCTTTGGTATCAGAGAAATGCTGGCCTCAGAATGAGTTAGAGAGTGTTCCTTCTCCTTTAAGTTTTGTAAGAGTTTGAGAGGATTGGTGTTGGTTCTTCTTAGTTCTTCTAAATATTTGGTAGAATTCATCCATGAAGTCATCTGGTCCAAGGCTTTTCTTTGCCAGGAAACTTTTGGTTACCAATTAAATCTCCTTACTAGGTCTATTCAAATTTTCTGTTTCTTTTTGATTTAGTTTTGGTAAGTTATGTGTTTCTAGGAATTCATCCATTTCACCTGGATTATCCAGTTTTTTAGTGTACAGTTCATAGTAATCTCTTATAATCCTTTTATTTCTGTTAAATATGTAGCCATGTCTTTGTCTTTATTTCTGATTTCAATTATTTGAGTCTTCTTTTTTTTATTTTCCTTAGTCAATCTAGCTAAAGATTTGTCAATTTTGTTGATTTTCAGAGAACCAACTCTTGGTTTCATGGATTTTTTTCTATTGTTTTTCTAGCCTCTCTTTGTTTATCTCTGCTCTAATCTTTATTATTTCCTTCCGTCTTTGAGCTTTCAATTTAATTTGTTCTTCTTTTTCTAGTCCCTTAAGGTGTAAGGTTAGGTGGCTGATTGTGATATGTTTCTTCTTTTTCAATGTAAGCTTTTACATTATATTTTCCTCTAAGTACTGCTTTCCCTGCATCCCATGAGTTTTGGTAAGTTGTGCTTTCATTTTCATTTTCATTTCATTGTTTTCTTGATTTCCTTTAGTTCTTTGTTGGTGTATTCCTTTAACGTTTTGAGCATACATAAGATAGTTGTTCTAAAATCTTTTTCCAGTAAGTCCAAAACCTGTTTCTTGAGGTATGGTGTCTGGATATTTATTTTGTTCTTTTGAATGAGCCTAGTTTTACTGTTTCTTTGTATGCCTGGTGATCTTTTGTTGAAAACTGGGCATTTTAAAAAACAGCCACCTCTCCCAGTCTTCTTATACTTGCTCTACACAGGGGAAGACCTTTGTAATCAGCCTAATGTGATGTCTTAGGGTCTTTTCAGGCCTGTGTTGTCTCTGGACCAGTGCGTGTGTTTTTTTTTCCCCAGTTCTCCTATTTATACATCTGCTTTTAAATGTCTTGCTTTTCTAAGAGTCTCACTCTTGCTTACTCTTGGGGCCTTAGCTGTTCTATTGTACTCCTCAATCAGTAATCTCTTGTCCTTGGTGTCTGTGAGTCTATAGTTACCTTTGCAACCGTTTTTACAAATCATACCCGCTGCTTCCCATGGCTCCCTTATTCTGAGATCTAAGCCATTTTTGTTTGTCTGAACTCTGAGTTAGGTGTCAAAAGACCAATCCTTAGGCAGCCCACAGACAGGTTAGAACATTGCAGATCAGTCTGCTCTCTCTCAGGTTTGCAAAAGGGGGCTGGGGATCTGGCTGCCACTTTCCTCAAGCTGCACTAAAAAGTGACTAAAAAATGCCACAGGTTTCCTACACTTTTAAATGTGACATTTTTTTGATGGTGCGTTCGCTTGGTTGTTGTAGATCTTTGACTCATTTCTATAGTTTGTATAATGCCTTATTAGTCTGTTTCTGGTTATGTACTTAAATCAAAATAAGAACATATTCTCGTCACTGCTGGAAGAAAAGAGTCTTTACTCTGCCAACCTGTCACGTGTGATGGATAAAAGGGCCCTTAGGACTGCACGTGGACACTGTCACTTTTTACAGAGAACCAATTGACCTTGTATAACTGGAGATGCTTCCCCTCAAACACAGCTCTGCTCCCTCTGCTGAGGGTGGTGTCAGTCTCTCCAGATGCTGCTGGAAATGGAACACTGCATGCCTGGACACCCCACAAAAATAAAGGGTACTGACGTGCTCCCAGGCCAATACTTGTTCAGGAAGTGAGAGAAGTACTGTAGATATAAAAACATGCCAGTTTCTAAGGCAGCCTTCACTCCACATAGGAAGTACCTGGCCAGGATTTGATTTGATAAAAAATTAGTATCACAGTTAGAAACCAGACCTGACCCTGAGCTCCTTTAATGACTTCATCTAATGTCTCCCTGTTGACCCACCCAGGCCTTATCTTATCCTGTGTCTGGCTATCATTGGCTCTGCCGGTCCCCTAAGCCCTTCCCTGCCCCAGGATCTCCTCTCTCTAGGTGCATTTCAGGTGACCTACACTTACCAATTTCTATCAGATGTTTCCTGAGGGCCATCTGGATGTGATCCTAACAACCCGGGCTGAGTGATGCCACTTTGTGGAGTCACTAAATGACACATTTCTGTGGGTCACGTCCTCCCAGCCCAGCGGCCCTAACAAGCACCAGCACGGAAGCTGCTGGCAAACGCTGGGAGGAGCCCTCAGTACTGCAGGGAGCTGCCGGGGGCAGCCTCTCAGGGCCCCACACCCAGGGCTCATCCCAGGAGACACTCCTGAGGAGGGGAAGGCAGGGCTGTGCCCTTGAGGAAGGAGGGACCGCTCACCTCTCTGACCTCGGGCTGGAGAAGGACGAGGGCTCGGGACCGCGGAAGACGGCAGGGAGCTCGCCCTCCTCCCTGAGAGCTCGGTGAGCTGCATCCAGGCGAGGAGGTGAGACCCTGCTCACTGCCCCTCCCTCCGGAATGCAGTCACTGCTACTGAGAACTCTACCCCAGCCCTGATTTCATTGTGGCTGGTTAGAAAAAAGGGAAAACAAACAAAACTAAAACCAAAACCTGACTCTGTACCAGAAGATAAATGAACTTCCATGTGTATGTAGCACCTTTTAAGGATTTGTCTAATTCCAAATGAAATGATCTCTATTTTAACTCATTACTGATTACTAATTTTCTTCATTTCAGATACAGTCTATAACAATAGATTCCCGTCTGTGTTCTGAAGCAAATCCCCCAGCCTCGCCTCCCACCCCTGTGGGGCCTGGGGAGGGGGGAGGCATCTTCCCCCAGAGAAGGTGGGCATATTCCCCCCTCTCCCCCGTGCCTCCCTGGGCACCCCCTTGCCTGGGGACTGCGGTCTCCCTTCCTTACTCTCACACTCAGGGCCCCTCACAGAGTGGCCCTGACCTGACTCCCCAGACTCTTCTCACCATCCTGTTTCCTAAACTTCAGCCAAGTTCCACCCAGCATCCTGCTTGTCGGGAGAGTGTACCGCCTTCTTCCAAGTCCAGGCCTCTGCATGGAGGTTTGCTCTACCAGAAATGCCCCTCCTCTTGTGGCAACAGTTTAAATTCCTCGTTATTAAATTACAAATCTGCAGCCTCCTCCTCCTTGAGCATTGCCTGATTTCCTAGCAAACGTATCTGCTGCAATTCCCTGCAGAATCACGTCAGGTCAGGGGCCACTTGGTGCTAGTTTCGGTTCCTGCATCCCAGCCTGTGCATCCCTGAGCACACAGCTCCGTCTCATTTGTCTCTGCCTTGGGTGTTTCCTCATCAGTTAGTCTCCGTAAACGTTGTGAGTGAAGTATTTTCTACATTTCCAGGTATAAGCAGCTGCCATCTCATAAGGTAACTTTCTTAAAAGAAGTGATTCACGGTGTATAGAGCATATTGTAGTTTAACCAGTGGTGGGGGGCAGGGTTGATACAAGTTTCTTCTCATTATTCCTAATACCAGCTCACCAGAGTGATGCTTAAAGGCAAGGACAGCTATGCTAATTTTTGCAGAATAATTTTTAATTCACAAAAACCATTCATTCTAAGACTGAAAAGTTGTATGTGAGATAAGCGTATCGTTAATACATCCACAAGCAAATTTTTACAGCCCTGGGACATTACGATGCCCTTAAATCCTCTTGGAACAGGTTGAAAGTTAAACTGCATTGAGGATTTCTGAATTGCTGATACTATGATATACCATAGTTCTATAGTTCATCTAAATTAATAAAATGAGATTTAAAAATCATATTCAAAATTGAGCAAAAGCCAAACTAACTCTTTTCATATTAATTAAATGATAATAGTGAGAAGTATGATTGTCCCTTTCGTAAAACATACCAAAATTATATGTTAGATTACATTCACTTAGCACAAAATGTCTTTCAAAAATAAACTGTAAGCACTAAACAATCTGAGGGATACACCTGCACAATTTTAGTTGCATATCTGCGTGTACATGACTGACATCCCTGACAGCTTGTAATTCATGTTTTAAAAAATGATTCAGTATTTTAAAAGAATATAGCAGAAGGATAGCTTCTTATGCCTAAATCACCTGTTGTGCAAAGTCCTCACTCTAGTGCATTTTACACAATAGGGTTTTATTAGTCATAAACCATGGCTGACAGTCCTAAGCGCCAGTGTAAATGGGGAGGATGAAAATAAAGATGGGGCCTGAGAAACTGAGCTATTGTGAGCCAAGGTCCGGGAAACAGACTCTCTAATAGCTTATTGGGTGTCTAGGAGCCAACAGAACCTCCTAGATAGTCTGTATAGGAAATCATCTAGCTTTCCCAAACTGCATACATTTGGAATTAAAATTCCATTTGCTGCCAGTATCATTGTAAATGGGGGAGTAAGTCCCCCTTGTAGGGTCTTTAAGGGCCACTGCAATATTTCTGCAGAAGAAATTACAGGGTTTATTATACTCACAGGTCCTAGAGGAGAAGACAGGGCGCACCTCACCATTCAGCAGCCACCTAGCAGGTGGGGAGTCGAGAGAGAGTGAGGACCTTGGGCAAGTCTGGGTGGAGCAGAAACAAGGCTTGAGGAGATTTCATTGTTTCTTGGAATGTCTAGGTCACAGTCGGGGAGGGCAAAAAGGGAATCTTGCGGCAGGAACCAGCCTGGGCACACCCACGCACCTGGTCCCCTGGGTGTTGAGGCAGCAGGAAAATAGGAAATTTAAAAAAAAATTTACAATCCAATCATCTTCACTCTTTATTCTCACTTTCAACCTTATTTTCCAAAATATACAATCCTTAGTTCTCCGAAAGTTAGGGAGAGGAAACTGGCTTCCTATTAGTTAACGGTGATGCAACATTGAAACACTGGACATCCTGCTGAGGTTTCCATGGTGTCCGCTGGGCTCTGCAGCACCCAGCTCCTGGAACTTTTCAGACTCCTCAGTGAATTCATTATTGTTTAACAAGAAAAGAACACCCCGTCTTTCTGTTTTTGTTCCTTCTGTCACTGTTTTTATTCTACCTTGCCTCATTCTACAAACCATCGGCCATGGAACTCCTGTATAGTTTTTCATTGTACATAAAACACCAATACATTTTCCATCGTGGAGGTAGTCAGGGCAATCACTGTTACCTTTCTTTTGCGCAGAAAAATGGAGGTTCATGGAGATTAAGAGATGTATACAAAGTTGGAATCACAACAGGTCAGGAACTCTAATTTAGTTCTTTGGACTTAAAAAAATATTGTTTTCTCCACAAATTCATCACTGCCTCACTAAGTTTGTATGTGCAGCAAACATGGACAGAAGGCTCTTAGGTCTGGGCATTCATCACTACCTCCAGGGAGGGAGCCGAGGGGCAGCGGTCCTGAGAGCTCTCACTGCCCTCAATCTCCACCTTTGCTCCCCTGAGCTCAGGTAGGACCCTGTGGGCAACTCATATGGCCCCCCAGGGCTCTCCTAATGGGTCCAACATTGAAGCCAGGACACAGACCCCATGGGGCCTGTAAACTGCCTGCCCATTTGCACAAGGATGACAGGCAGACTCAGTGATAGGACAGGCAGAGCCCACAGAGAAACAGTAAGGAAGTCACCTGCTCCTCTGTGGTTCATTGAACCTTTGAGAGACAGGCACGGAACCGAAAATGCCATCCTTGTATCAGGACACCTACCACACTTATGTCACTTTCAAACACAAAGTCAAAGAGACTTTATGTCACTCAAAAACACCAAGTAAAAGCTTCTTCAAGACAGGAGGTGAACAGAAGAATTCTATCTTTGACTATTCCTACAATATTTGTAGTGAGTATTTAACACGAAAAAGTAGTCAAAGTATTTTTCTTAAAATCACCTCCTATGCAGCTATATAAATCTTTAAGTAAAATAGTCCAGGATAGAAATATAATAGAGACTGCACACATTCATGAATTTATCTGCCTCCTAACAAGCCCAACTTGTGAAGTGTAGAGCATTTTATATGTTAGAGGCATAATTATAAATCGCTAAAATACCCGCTTGATCACACTGCAGTACATTTTCATTGCTTTACTTGAATGCTCACCTAAGATTTTTCTCTGAAATGTACTCAGAGCAGAGACAGTTATACAATGAAAGTGAGAAATTGTAAGAGCATAACACTGTCTTAGAAATAGTCCATGTAGAAACCACTTACCCCAGCACAGTCTTTCCACATGTTTTATGTTCTGTCCACAGAGCCAGCCCATGGCAGCTCATAGTAAGGCGGTCAAAGAGAGTGTTCTGTCCTTTCCCTCTTACCTACTCAGACATCAACATTTTCTCCTGCTCTTTCTGTGTCAGCTGCTCTCAGGTGAAAATAAAGGAGGTGAAAATGTGAGCTTTCCTAGGAAAGCTCTGCCTCTGTCTCCCATCCTCTTCAGAGCCTTACACGGCGCCTGCTGGCAATTGTGGTTCAAGTAATATTGTTGGATGAATAAACGGATGAGAGACCCTGACTTGAAAGATTCACTTTGTTGTACAACAGAAACTAACACAGTATTGTGAAGCAATTATACTCCAATAAAGATCTATTTTAAAAAATAATTAATTAATTAATTTTTTTAAAAAAAGAATGCCACAAAGGGTAGTTCCATTTCAGAAAGACACTTCTTAAGATTGAAAAGTCTTTGAGATTCACAGTAAATCAATATTTCAATGCCATGGTGCCCCCTTAGACACTATGGGGAAGACTAGAAGGGATATTTTGAAAGACACTGCTATTTCTAGTATATTTCAAATCGTACCTCATGGTTTGCCCAGTGATTATAAATTTGATGCTGTTCATCATATAGTCCTTCTGTATAGTGAGGCGAGCGGGGGCTACTCTTCGTTGCAGTGCGCGGGCTTCTCATTGCGGTGGCTTTCTCATGTTGCAGAGCTTGCGGGCTCTAGAGCACAGGCTCAGTAGTTGTGGCGCACGGGCTTAGTTGCTCTGCAGCACATGGGATCTTCGTGGATCAGGGCTCAAACCCGTGTCCCCTGCATTGGCAGGCAGACTCCTAACCACTGCGCCACCAGGGGAGTCCCTGTACTTTGTCTTCTATAGACGTTTATTCATCTGTAGTAGCCTGTACTAGTCAGGTGTTAAGTAAGTTTAAAGCATTAATTCTGCTATCTTGCTTTTTTAGCATTTTTGTGAATGAGATAAATCTTTGCTTTTACTTATTTGTAAAGAGTATATTATATTATATTACATTCTATATTTGCATTTCTGAAATTTTTATAGCTAAGACATGATAAAAACATGGGAAGATCTGCTAAACTAAAATGGGGAATTTTCTTCTAAAACTTCGATCTAATGTCTGTGAAATAATCCAGAAGAGAAGTAATAACAAGCAGTTTTCTTTATAAACCAGGGAACATCAGTGAACTCTTCCTTGCATTTCAACCAGTCAGACTGATTGAATTCATATTTAGGTGAGAGTGATTACGCTGTCGAGACAATTAAGTGAGGTGATCTAAGCCAAGTGCTTGGCTCAGGGCGTCATTTATGGGAAGCTCGCCACAAACACACAACATCATTATCATTATTATTTCATGAATAATTTGATAATATATTTGCTCCTGGCTTGGATTCTTCTCTCTTGGATACTTTTGCTAGCACAAAATTTTTTTTCAATTATTGTAAATTTCAGTAAGTTTTGGAAACTGCTGATCTTTTGTTGCCTAATGGTAAAATACCATCGGATTCTGATTTGAAATGGTACATAGAAAAACTCCTCTCTCATGCAGTTAAGAAGTGATTAGTTAGCAGTGTGCAAAACATTCAGGTAGAAATAGTGCCTCCAGGAGTCTCTATTTCAGAATTCCCCAGATAAGGGTAAACTCCCTGCTCCCTCATGTAAACCGACATGTTCATGTTATTGTAGCATGGTCTGTCATCCCGTTGGTTTGGAAGGAAACTAGGATGGTAGAAAGAAACATGCAGAAAGATGCAGTCCCACTTAAGTAGAACCTGTTTTTAAAAAGTGACCCTGTGATACTAGCCCATTAAAAGCTCCCTTAGGAACCTCTGACATCCCCAGGGTCAAACGTGCATCATTCAGTGGCTGTTTCATTATCTCAGTCCAGTGGGTGTCATCCTAGGCACAAGCTCCACCATCACCTTTATTTTTGTTCTTCACTCTGCCCAGATCAGAAGCTGCAAGTTGTTAGGGAACCAAAAGTGCAGCCCCACTAGAAATGGGTAAAAAAAAAACCCCAAATGTTTGTTTAGATGATATTATCTATCAGAGCTGGAGAGACACGAAGCCAATCATGAGAGAAGAGTCTCTGCTGTATATTAATGTGAACTTTTCTGGAACAACATGCTCTCTTTAGCTTTTCCACATGTCTATAATCACTAAGGGCTTGTCTAGCTACATGAAAAAAACAAAACCAAAAGCCCCACAACTGCCTAGAAGCTTATCAATATCAGAAGGGTACATCATTTTAAGTCCATTCAGTATAACACCATGCAGCTGTTAAAAAAGAATGAGCAACACTGAGATGTTCTGACATGGAAAGATCTATAAGACTTGAGTGGTTTAAATGGAAACAGGAGGTTGGAGAATAATTTGCAAAATATGATTCCATTTCTCTTAAAATGCATGAAGACAGCTCATGAGTGTTTGCACAGATTAAAAATAGGTATGACTATGATGGTAAAGGACTAGAAACACATCCACTGATGGTGACCCCTGGGAAGAGGGTGGGCAGGTGGGTAAGAGATGATTTACATGTTTTATTCTGTACACTTAGTCTTGGAATATTTTATAAGAATGCGTTGATGTCTATAAAGTAAATAATAATAAGAGCAGATACTTAACACTTACTATGTGCCTGGCACTGTTCCTCAAAGCATGCTTCTGAAGTGAGTACTGTAATCATTTTACAGATGGAAAAACCGGGACACAAATGGGCTGAGAAAATTGTCCAAGACCCCCCATTTAGTGATTTAGTGATTGACAGTGAGGTAAACAAATTTATTCTATAGCATAAAGAGGGTTGGATCACATGAGCTCTAAGATCGCTCTTATTTTTTTTAAACGTTTGTTGTTGTTCTATTTTATTTTTGGCTGTGTTGGGTCTTTGTTGCCACGCATGGGCTTTCTTTAGTTGCACCCAGCGGGGACTACTCCTCGTTGCAATGCACGGCCTTCTCATTGCAGTGGCTTCTCTTTTTGCGGAGCATGGGCTCTAGGCATGTGGGCTTCAGTAGTTGTGGCCCACAGGCTCAGTAGCTGTGGCCCACGGGCTTAGTTGCTCTGCGGCATGTGGGATCTTCCCGGACCAGGGCTCGAACCCGTGTCCCCTGCCTTGACAGGCGGATTCTTAACCACTGCACCACAAGGGAAGCCCTCTAAGATCTCTTGAGTGATCATGTCTCAAAGGGCTAAGAGGCTGGGCCATGGATTCAGATGTCCCTTGTAATAATCCAGCTCTGAAACTGGCTAGTTGTTCACCGGGGGCAGGTAACTGAGTCCTTCTGAGCCAGTTTCCTTATCTGTACAAGGTAGAGTAGGCACTGCCTCACAGCATTACAAGTGAGGACATATAGGGAGGAATGCCTAGAGACCCAGTTGGACCCTCAGAGTTGGTATGGAGATTATTTTAAGCTCAAAATATTTGGGAATCAACAGATGCAGAAAGAGCTTTCCTTATTTGACGAAAAGCAGACATTTCTGAGAAATGAGGCTTCTATGATTCCCTCTTCAAGACAGGTCTACTCCCAGGAGAGAAATCAAGAGTAAACCTACCACAAATCCCCTCTCTGGGGAGATTCGCATAGAAGAAGGAAAGACCCCTTGAACGTGCAGACACAAAATAATCACAAAATTACTTATCGTTCATTTATTCTTCTAAAAGAATAGAAGTCCTTTCTTCCACTTTCCTTTTCTCTGCTAAGTTAGATATATAAACCTCTAACTTTAAACATTTAGTGAGATAGTTACTTCTCTTGTTAGCTCCCATATATATGAATAAACTTCTTCTCCTGTTAAACTATCTTTTGTCATTTTAATTTGCAGGCCTCTAATTACTAAACCTAATAGGGCAGAAGAAAAGTCTGCTTCCTGACACTAGCAATTGGTTGGTGAATGATACCATCATTGCCTGTGACTCTGAAATCGCAAGATCATAGATTAATCTGCATATCTAAAGAGTCCAACCTGTACTCTGAGGTTAAAAATAAGATCATCAAAGCATACTGAAGTATGGATATAAACATTTTGAAATGATAAAGACCTGGCTGTACACATAACATGTTTCTTCAATTCTGTTAAATTTTATGTAGGTGGAAATTTTACTGCAGAAACAAACTCAAAGACTGAAATTACATGAATAGAATATGGTGTAGCAAAATTTAGAGCTGAGCCAATGTGACATATAGTTAACGAGATGCATGCTTTTTATTATGTCACATTTTAATTAAAAATGAATGGTAATCAGTTCACAATAGTGACTTCAGTTGATCCTGCTTCTAAATGGTTAAAGCAAAAATAAGCTCCTGATCTGCTCTTCAGAAGATTAACTATGGCCATGGTAGATCTTTTTCTCTTTCCCTTTTGGAAGAGAAAAGGGGAGGGTGTCCCCAGGTGACAGGGACTGGAGTCTTGTGGGCCCAGCACACTTCCCTGTTGGGAAGAGGAAGGAGGAAGTATTTGCTTACGTTTCCCCCAGTGCCTGGAACCTAAGCTGCAGCTTCCCTAGAAGATTGTTAATGATGAGAAGGATCTCATGGCAGAGGGATGGTGGCCACCGTGCCTAAACCAGGAACCTGATGCCTTCCCTGTCTTAGATTGTGGAGTTTCCTACCAGAAAATCTGAAAAGAAAGGATTTATGGGAAGCAGTAAATGCAGAAGTAAAAGACAATTTTTTTTAAGCAGATATTCATTTTTAATTAATTAATTATTTATTTATTTATTTATTTTTGGCTGTGTTGGGTCTTCGTTTCTGTGCGAGGGCTTTCTCCAGTTGCGGCGAGCCGGGGCCACTCTTCATCGCGGTGCGCGGGCCTCTCACCATCGCGGCCTCTCTTGTTGCGGAGCACAGGCTCCAGACGCGCAGGCTCAGTAGTTGTGGCTCACGGGCCTAGTTGCTCCGCGGCATGTGGGATCTTCCCAGACCAGGGCTGGAACCCGTGTCCTCTGCATCGGCAGGCAGACTCTCCACCACTGCGCCACCAGGGAAGCCCAGACAATTTTAATAAACCATAAAAATGGTTAAGTTGGTGCTGGGTTGGAAAGAGTGGCTTCTGTGTTCCTTAAGCTTTTCTGTACTATTTGAATTTTCTAGCCAAGTGTGCCTATGTCTATTATTTATTTTTTATGTCACCAGGGATTTTCTGACTAGTGAGACCACAGACTACATTTTTTTTCATTGTTATTTTCTATCAAAAAACAATGCAATACATACCATTTTTAAAAAGGAAACAAAGAAGAATTTCTAATCATGCATCAATAAAAAACAAAAGAGCACAAACATACATATATATTTTAACATATTGAGCAGATCAATATGTTAAAATATATAAATGTTTGCATAGTGATCTGAAATAAATAGATTATTTAGTCATAGACCTTTTCATATGCATTCTATAGTAAGTCTTCTGAGAGATGAACTTTAATCTTTCCATCCAGAACTTTGGAGAATCTGAGATTTTGCCCTATTTGCAACAAGTTAAGCTGCCGTTTTCCATGGATGCAGGTAGAAGACAGAAGACTTATGGGTCAGAAACAAAGGACTCTATTACTTACTTGGTTACTCATAAACCACTGCAGCCAGCATGGGCATCCGAATATTTGCCTTGGTTCTTCTTGACCCTGAGTCACACAGGGGCTGTGTGGCTAGGCCCAGATGGATGCCTGCACACACAGTGGGTTATAATACAAGAGTTCAGGGAATCAGAATCTTTTGGGAGGTAAGCATGCTTGCCCTTACCTCTGGAAGAAGACATTATCTTACAAGGCTGTTTTCTATATAAACATCCTTGGAAAGATAGCTGAGCATAAAGGGCTGTCGGTGCTTCTGTTTGTAAGATGTGCAGAAATGTGAGAAGCCCATGGAGAATTGTCTTACCTCTGCTCTAACACATAGCCTTTTACTTTTCTTATGAAATGGCAATTATATGTTGCAAAGGACTTATTTGACATTTACTTAAACTTAGTTTTCAAATATATATTTCTTTGTCCTATTCTAAGATTAACTTCTCTTGTGTAAGAGTTAATTTTGAAATTACAGTGTGAACCGTATGACCTTAATCATTTTGGTTTAACAGTATTGCTAACTCAAATTTAAAAAGCATCTCTATTTTGTCACTAAAACTACCAAAAGAGCTTTAAGTACACAATTAGTTTAAAAACAGCTGTTTGATCTTGACATATTTTTTTTAAAGAGCTTTTTCATATGGACCATTTTTAAAGTCTTTATTGAACTTGTTACAATATTGCTTCTGTTTTATGTTTTGCTTTTCTGGCCCTGAGGCATGTGGGATCTTAGCTCCCTGACCAGGGATCAAACCTGCACCCCCTTCATTGGAAAGCAAAGTCTTAATCACTGGACCACCGGGGAAGTCCCAATCTTGACATATTTTTAAACATATTTGGCTAAATCCTATTTAAGTTAACACTTCCTCTGAAATCGAAATTGTGACAAATACTGTAAGAGAGCTATTTTTTGCATAAATGAGAGCAAAATCTTGTGGTAGTAAGTATGTTTCCCTTACAAACACAGTGTAGGATAAATCTAAATATTCTGATTTGAGAAGAAAATTTTGAATGGAGGAATTTTTCATTCCACTGTTGCAGGATTGTCTACTTTTCCCTAATATTAAAATGGACAGTTAGCCTCTTGAAAGAGGTTAAAAATCCATACGGAATGTCTCAGAAGGGTTTAGTTGTTCAGTGGCTTTCACTCTTCCTCACAAATTATTTAAAAATGGAATTTTTGTTCAAGATGTCTACCATTAGCGTGAAATTTATTTTCCAGTTTTATTGAGACGTAATTGACACATGATACTGTGTAAGTTTAAAGTGTACAACAGAATGATCTGATGTATGTATATATTGTGAAATGATTACCACAATAAGTTTAGTTAACAAACATCACTTCACATTGTTACACATTCTTTTTCTTGTGATGACAAGTGTGAAGTTTGATGCTTACCTGGTTCTCTTCTTTTGGACTTTGGCAAATCTAAGAATTAATCCTACCACACATAGCCTATACTAGTCTACCCAAATCTAACAGTTAGTACAGACATTAACACATTTATTTGTTTGTATGTTTTATTGAGCGCAAGATAATCATCTCATTCTCAGAAGCAATGAAATCACCGAAAGAGCCAAATCTTGAGAAAGCCTCGTAGAGTTGCCCTGTTACTAGATAAAGCGCTTGGAATATATAAGTATGTTGTGTCACGCGTCTTCCTGTGACCTGTGATTGTTACTTGAAAGTGTGGAAATGCAGAACAGATCTCCTGTTATTATGAAAGGCCCATCTGTGACAGGTGGAAAGGAGGACGCTATGTTAAGAGCTTGTTCTGTGCAGTTCTCATGGAGGTGACTTGTGTCCTATAGGGAATGTCTCCAGGCTGCATTCCACTCTGGGTTCTTTGCCTCTGGCAGTTCTCCGTGATCACTCCTGTATTGGGGTCCCCCACGCCACTCCCAGGCTCCATGATTCACTGGAAGGACTCATAGGAATCAGCCTAGGGTTATATTCACAGCTGTGATTTATTACAGCAGCAGGACACAAAGTACAGTCAACAAAGGAAAAGGCAAGTGGACCAAAGTCTGGAGGAAACCAGAGGCAAGCTCCCTCGAGTCCTCTGCCAGTGGAACCACACAGGACACGCTTAAGTCCTCCAGCCATGAGGACAACGTGTGTGAAATGTTGCCAACCAGGGGACCTTAGCCTCAGCCTAGGAGCCCAGGCTTTTATGGGGGATGGTCATGTAGGCACCCTCTCCCTGGTACATATCAAAATCCCAGATTCCAGAAGGAAAGCAAGTGTTCAGCACCAACCACATTGTTTGCATAAACATCTTAGGCAGCAGTGAGCCACTCTTATCAATTCTGGGAGTGGTGAAAGCCCTCCCAAAATTCAGGTGCCTAGACACCAGCAAGCCTTTCTCAGGATGGTGACTCAGGCCTGCGATGTTATCACTGTTATCTCTTTTGGTTCTGATTTTTTTTCCTCCTTTCCTTCAGTCTTTCTTACCTTCAGTCTTATATTCTATTATTTTAATAAGATGATCTGATTTAACACCCTTAGTTTCTTACATGAAAATACCAGCATGGTCCTGCGCTAAGGTGGACAGAACACACCAAGTCCTTCTGTAGCTCTGGAGGCTCTGCTCCTGAGGAGGGCACGACCAAGGCCCTTCATTCATTACCTAAGAAATGGTCATTCCCTAGTAAGGCGCTTAATCTGTCACATTTCAAAAATAAGTGATGCCACATTTCAAAAATAAGGACTCAGGGTGATTTCCCTGAGTCCTTAAGAGCGATGGCTCATAGAGGACACCTCTGGACTGGCCCTCTCTATGGGAGAGAACAAGGAGCCTGAGCTAGAAAGAATGGAAAGGCCTAGAAATGACCAACTGGCCCTGAAAATTGAGTCAGTGGACAAGTGTCTGTTAGGCACGGACGGTGTGGAATGTGGTTAAGGATGGTCTGAGTTAGCTAGGAGGTACCATCGTGGTCCTTCTCAGACACAAACTCTTCCGGGAATTCAACTGTCAGACACAATTAAACTTGAAAACTTCCTGAATTTCAACAATGCCACCGAGTGCCTTCTGCTTGCCAGAACTAGACTGGTCAGTGATGGTCTGAGGAGAAACTTAAAGTACTTTGGAAATAAGGCAGACTTAGAGAGTGGTAGCGAACATGGCACCCACCTAGCATACAAACCTTGTGAGACCCTGAGGGTCATGAGTATAACGGATTGTGGCTGAGCCGGAAGGGACTCACCGATCCAAGTCACTCAGCAAGGCCACCACAGGCCAGTCCAGAAGCTAAGAGTATTATTTTCCTCGGGCTGCAGTAACAAAATGCCACATTCAGACGGTTAAACAACAGAAATTTATTTTCTCACAGTTCTGGTAGCTGGAAGTCCCAGATCGAGGTGTTGGCAGGGTTGGTTTCTTCTGAGGCCTCTCTCCCTGGCTGACAGATGACTGTCTTCCTGCTGTGTCCTCACATGGTCTTTCCTCCGTGTGCACACTTCCCTGGTGCTTCTCTGTGTCCAGATTTCCTCTTCTAGTAAGGACACCAGTCAGATTGGATTAGGACCCACCCTAATGGCCTCCTTTTACCTTAATCACCTCTTTAAAGACCCTTTCTCCAAATACAGTCACAGTCTGAGGTACTGGGGGTTAGGGCTTCAACATAACAGTAGGTTAAAGGAATTCCCTACCATTTGAAGTAGTTTAATGTTGAACTAAACACATATTGGTATCACTTTAAGTCAATGGAACTTCTTAATGAGAAATCTTCCTAAATTTTGTACAAATGACCCAATTTGCATATTACTATTTTCAACATATACAGGAGGCCACTGGGTTAGTGCTATTCTCCCAGTAGTCCTAAAACAGTCTAGACTCACAGTTAAATACTTTAATTCCTTTAATTTCATTAATTTATTTAATTCCTTGAAGCTGCTAATAGAATATGCCCACTACCCAGCACTCCTTTGAGGCATTCCTTAATAACACTAAGCATACTTCATTTTCTTCTTTTGTGTTACTCTTGAAGTTTAGAAGCCAATTCATTTGTCAGAACTAAATTTGTGCCATGTATCAAATAACATACTTTTATTTGCAGTGTTCTAGTATTGTATTCAACAGCCATATATTGATTTTGAGACAGGCTGGGACCTGGGACCCTTTGCTGGGACCTGGGGCCCTTTGCTGCAGTGTTGCAGTGCTTGCACCTCGACACACCTCTCCTCGAGCAACAAAATAACAAAGAAACTGTATGGGACTAAAAATAACGACGTGCATGCCCAGTTGGGGCAAATTCTGGACAAAAGATACAAAGAGACCAAAAAACCCAACTGCCACTTTTGAAGATCCCAGAGCAAAAGCAGGGTACTGCACGTGCCGCCTGCACACAACACCACCTAAGCGGTGGGCAAACCACCTAAGCCACCCTTCTGGCCCGACCCCTGGACACACCCCTGCCCTCACGCCATATAACAGGGGTCCCCAACCCCCAGGCCACAGCCTGGTAGGAATCAGGCTGCACAGCAGGAGGTGAGTGGCAGGGGAGCGAGTAAAGCTTCATCTCCTGCTCCCCATCGCTCACATTACTGCCTGAAACATCCCCCCACCCCACCCCCTGCCCGTCCGTGGAAAAATGGTCTTCCATGAAACCGGTCCCTGGTGCCAAAAAGGTTTGGGGACCACTGCCATATAAGCAGCAAGCTCGCCCCCGCTTAGGGAGCACGCAAGCAAAGGAACCTGTTGTTTGTTCTCGCTCCCCCCTGCTGCAGCAGGGGCCCCAATAAAGCCTTGCCTGAATTTCTTGTCTGGCCTTTGATCAATTTTTATTGTTTAAGGACGCCAAGAACCCTGGTCGGTAACAATTTCAAAATACGGTCTTGATGTCACTGGAAGTAATTTTTTTCTGACTTTTTCTCTGTTTTCAACATCTTTGCCAGCAAAAGATATGTTCCCAGATGTCTTCTAAAATGTTTTCTTCCTGATCATTTAGAAAGATTGGGAACGAAAGAGTATTGAGAAACTTGAGCTGTACTTTTGCTGCACAGGAAGGGTGAGCTGTGTTCCATCCTAGATTAATAATATTTCAAGCAGGAGGGAAAAAAAAAAAGTAAAAGCCTATAACTTTAGCAATGTGTTTGAAAAATACTTGATTTCAATAATATTTCTATCATGCTTACGTTGCAGCTGTCTAAACAATACAGATAACAAAAGCATGTCAATTAAAAGCAGCATTTAGGACCCAGTTTCACAGATCTGCATTGGCCCTGGGGTTCGGATTATTTCAGGGCCAGGCGCTGTGAGTTCCTGTGTGGTGTAGTTGTGCTCAGCCATGGGGCAGGTGGGTTCCCTCTTGCTGTAGGAGAAGGTGGTGGGACACACGGAGATGGTTATCTCTTTCTGCTTTTGACTCTCCTGACTTGTTTCCACCAAGAGGCCATAAACCCAAACTGGAAATACTGATTAAGTGCATACTTTTTCCAACACATTGACCACAACTTGAGATTTTCATGGCGGAATATATTACCTAAATGTCTGGAAAGCAAATATTTTAAGTGCACTTTAGGTAGATGTTTGCTTACTTTAATCAAGCAGAAGGAGAGATTATTCTTTTACCTTCTGGAACGTGTTGAGGTAAACTTATCTACAGAAGGGAAAACTTTAGAGTTCACCTGGTACAAAGCACCCGCATCCGGATAAACTAAGGTTGTTACCGAGTCCAAGCTTGCTGTGCTTGCCCCACGACAGGCCAATAAATCAGAGATGACGCATTGAGGGAAAGAATACGACTTTATTCGGAAAGCCAGCAGACCGAGAAGACGGCAGACTGAAGTCTCAAAATAACCATCTTATCGGGGTTTGGATGCCAGTTTCTTCTATAGCACAGAGATGGGGAGGAGATGAGGCGGTAAAGTAAAAGGGCCATAAGTTTTGCGAATATCCCCTGGAATGGCCAGCCTCAGGGAGGGGATGTGTTAATTTCTTTTTAATTGCAGCCATCCACAGGTGGACAGAGTCCGTATGTTTCTCTGAACAAAGGCACTTTGGATTAACATTCAGACAGAGGAACAGGGTTCCCAGAGGCAGGCCATTATGTATCCTTTTAGTGAACAAAAGCAGCGGAAGGCAAAGGTTAAAGTAAAAGAAACAGATCCACCGTGTAGTCAGATTTGGTTCTTCCCTGTAACAAGGTCTCAAAGAGTGAGCGACTCCCTCCAGGTCACATATAATAATAATATATATAACAATAAAAATTATTCTGGTAGAGAAAAGAATGCAGAACTCTAGCCACTCTAACTCCTTCGTTAAAAAATGAGATTTATTTGCAGGATAAGAATGATGCTGCTGTTAAAAACAATAATAGAAATAGCAAGTTTGAAAACTTTCACGTGGACCTATTCAGGTGCTTAATTGGCATTTAAGGCCTTCTAAGTATCTGTACTAGCCTCCTTCAGGTCAGCCTGTGTTGCTGGGAAACTGCTTTTCTCACTACTCTCTGGACAAAACTCTGGGTCTAGTTTCCACTATTCCGTGGAGTGTTTTTAGATCCCACCCGTTGTTAAACACACACACTTTTGTTATTAATACAAGAACAGATTTTTCAGAGTTTTTTCTTTGTCTTTTATTGTTAAAATTTTTTTAATTGAGGTATAATTGAGGTAACATTACATTGGTCGCAGGTGTACAATGTCATGATTTGATGTTTGTATATGTTGCAGAGTGATCACCGCAATAAGTCCACTTAACATCCACCACCTCACATAGTTACAACACTTTTTCTCTTGTGATGAGAATTTTGAAGAGCCACTCTTCTAGCTACCTTTAAATATGCAATACAGTATTATTAACGTACATAGTCACCATGCTGTGAAAGTTCCATCCCCATGACTTACTCATTTTATAACTGGAAGTTTGTACCTTTTAACCTCCCTCACCCATTTGGCTCACTCATCCCCTGCCTCAGGCAGCCACCAGTCTGTTCTCTATCTGTGAGCTTGACATGTTTTTGTTTGTTTTTTAAGGTCCCATATATGTGAGATTATATGGTATTTATCTTTTTCTGTCTGGCTTATTTCACTTAGCATAGTGCCCTAAAGGTCCATCCATGATGTTGCAAACAGCAAGGTTTCATTCTTTTTTATGACTGAATAATCAAAAACAGATTTTGTATTGGTTCTTTAGTAGATGCCAGCTTCTGATATCAGCCTTTAGGTGAAATTCTTGTTAATCTTTTTATGTGTGATTTTATGAGTCAGAGTTCAGAAGACCATTTGGATTTGCTATTGTAGGCAGATGTTGAAAATTCAGTTTTTTAATAGAATCTTGTACTGTTTTGTAGATTTTACTTTTCGGATTTGATTCTCAAAAAGAAATCTTAACCTGTAAAATGTTTCTTACTTCCTTTTCTTACCAGGAAGAGATATTAGGAATCATCTAGGAAACAAATGTAGCAGTTTTATGCAATTTAAGCAATAAAAATGAGTTTCAAAATCCTCCTTTACTACCAGTAAAGCTTGAATTTTGTACTTCAATATAATATTTTCCCCCTTCCCCTTTTACCCAAGATTTACCCGCCTATTAATGTGCTGCCCTCGTTGTCTCGGTGAATGAAGTGGGCTATTGGAGAAGGTATGACCAGAAAGGATCATGCCGATGTATCTAACCAGCTGGTACGTATGTTTTCTCCAGGATTGTGTTTAAAGAAATGAATACTTTCTCAGTTCATTCTGCTGTCTTATACCTCTTGTCTTTCTTCCATATCACTTTTCTTCTCCCCCCATCAAAGTAGAATTTTAATATAGAATATATAATATAGAAGACTGGAATACAGAAACATTCATTAGAGCCAAACAGTCTTTTTCATAAGGATAACTGCTCATGACAAAGATTAAAGATCACATGCTTGAAACCCACCTCTACTGCTGTATGAGGTAGTTTTTAAATAAAAAAGGCATAAGACGATTAAGTTTTTAGTAGTAACCTTTATTATAGAGTATTTCTGAAAGACTATTCTAACTAATTTTTTGTTTAACATATTAGGCAATCACCAGAACGCTAAGGGATACAGCTGTGTATATTCTATGAAATCCTTGGTTTCTATAGTCCTGAGATTGTATACCAAGCATAATTAAAGAAAAATACATTTGACCTTAAAGTAGAAATGATAAATAAACCTACTGAAAACACAGATATTTTTTTTTGAATAGAATTTAGAGATGGATTTCTCCTATTGTGTAAGTTTTGATTTTTAAATGCTCTACAAAATGGAAGCTCATTGATATATTGAGGGAGTGTATTTTTTGTAGAGTGTTAGTAATGTCTATGTATTGCATGCCTGAAGACTCCTTTCTTAGTGAGACTACTGTATAATAAAGTCTTTCCAGTACTTGCATATGTGAATTATGTTTGGAAATAATGTGAAATACTGTGAAGATAGCTACAGCAATACACTTATATAGCCCAGAGTACCGTTACCATTTATAAAGGTTCATGTAAACCTTCTTTTCTCTTTAGTATGCGTGCTATGCTATTGGTAAGGATGTGCAGGCCATGAAAGCCGTAGTTGGAGAAGAAGCCCTTACCTCAGATGATCTGCTTTACTTGGAATTTCTGCAGAAGTTTGAGAGGAACTTCATTGCTCAGGGTAAGATTACTATTTTCCTATGAATAGAAACAGCATCATATGTAGTTTTGAGGACTTCTTCCCTAGTCTGAGAGAATTTACATTGGTCTCCATACAGTTTTCCTTCTGATGAGAGAAGAGGTTCTTCCAGCCGCCTGCCATGTCTTTGTTCTTAGCCCTCTGGTTCCTTCCCCTCTACCTTCGATGTCTTTATCCCTTTATTTAGCTCCTGTCTTATTTTTTATCTTCCTTACAACCGGCCTTCTGCTCTCCTACCTCCATTGCCGCTTCTCCTCCCTCTTAACCTCTCTGCAATGCTCTCCTCTGGCTTTGGGGGTTTTGGACTTTCCCAGTCCATCTGTTTTCATCCTCCTGATTTCTTACCTTCCTGCTTCTTAATTGTTAATGTTCCCAAAGGCTTAATTACCTGTTCTTTCTGCGCTTTTTTTCCCCTATGCTGACGACTAACTTCCTGTGTATGAGCCTTTACCCTCTTTCTGAAGCTCTAATCCCACATCTCCAGCTAGGAAGCCTGTGTTTATGCCACCATCCTCTCTGGCTCAGCGTGGTGAGAGCCAGAGTATTTTCCCAACTGACCACCTGCCTAGCAATTCCCTTTTCAATTTCTGTCTACCTCTGGCATGACCATTACCCTAGTTAGCCCAAGCTCAGGAATTGGGCATTCTTAAGCCTCTTCATGTATTCTCCAGTCATCAAATATTTGCTAATTTGCATTGTTCTCTTTTGAAACATCTTATCCTGTTCTCTTTTCATTCCTATTAAAAAAACTTAGGCCAGTGTTTCTCAAAGTTGAATATGCTTTTGAATCTACCAGGGATCCTGTTGAAGTGCAGATTCTGATTCGGTAGGTGTGGGTGGGGCCAGAGAGCCTGTATTTTGACAAGTTCCTGGGTGACGTTGAAGCTGCTGATCTCTGACCACTCTTTGTGTCCCAAGACCTAGTCCAGACCTTTGTCCCATCATCCTTGACCGTTAGTGCCAGCATCTTCACCAGTCTCCCTGACTCTCTATGTGCCATTGCCGGGGTAAATTTAGTATTAATTTTATTGATTGTCCTTCTGTTAAAAAGTCTATAATGGTTTTTATTACATAGCATGTGTAGGGCTTTCAAGCTGTTTTGTTTGGTCTCTTCCCTGCCACCCCTGCTAATGCTGGTAAACTCTATTTTTGACCTCAGTGATACTTACAAACGATGTGTTTGTTTATTTTGGAATAATGCATCAGCTGCACACTTAGGATTTGTGCACTTTTCTATTTGTGTGATACATTTTTTAAGTAACATTAAAATCCCCAGAACATATGATTGTTGGGTTTTCTAAAAAAAAAAAAAATTTATGCAGAACCTTAATATCTTAAAAAGATAAAAATTATTCTGGTAGAGAAAAGAATGCAGAACTCTAGCCACTCTAACTCCTTCGTTAAAAAATGAGATTTATTTGCAGGGTAAGAATGATGCTGCTTTTAAAAATAATAATAGCAATAGCAAGTTTGAAAACTTTCACATGGACCTATTCAGGTGCTTAATTGGCATTTAAGGCCTTCTAAGTATCTGTACTAGCCTCCTTCAGGTCAGCCTGTGTTGCTGGGAAACTGCTTTTCTCACTACTCTCTGGACAAAACTCTGGGTCTAGTTTCCATTATTCAGTGGGGTGTTTTTAGATCCCACCCGTTGTTAAACACACACACACGCACGCACGCACGCACACGCCCAACGTCTCGCCTGCGGGCTTTCTCCCTTTTCTCTGATTCCCAGGGGTACTTACTGTCTAGACCCTCATTTCCACATTTGGTCACATCCAGTCCTGGGAGACCTGACTGCTTTGTGTCTCTTTTTTATACTTCATGCTCACAGTGCTAGACCCATAACAATAAATTTTGAAAAACGCTGATAAGTTGGAAGTACTTGGCCTTTATTCATCTAATCTCAATGTTTTGTAAGGTCCTTAACGAAAAGCACACTGTCTGTGAGACTTTGGACATTGGCTGGCAACTGCTCCGAATCTTCCCCAAAGAAATGCTGAAGAGAATCCCTCAGAGCACCTTGAGCGAATTCTACCCTCGAGACGCTGCAAAGCATTAGCTGCTACTTCATCGCTGGCTCGATGCTCTTGTGAAATACTGGTTCTGTTTTCTTTATTCCTTTTGCACTCGCCCATCCCCACCTTTGTGTTGGAGTTTACTGTGTTGCCCTGTAATTAAAAACAAAGAATAGGTAACATATTGTGCCAGTGTTGCAATGTTTCAAACTGCTAACAGACTTTAAAATATCCCCTGTTCAGAAAACCTGGACCTGCAATGCTTTGTTTAAAGTAGCTGAGGGTTGGAGGTGAACTTTTCGTACTGATGTGTGTATTTGTACGTAGTGGTGTAGTTAGCTGCCTAGTGTCCTCATTATTTGGGTCTCTCAGACCTTCCCTGTCCACCCCCTCCAGAGTATCACTATCTGAAGTTCTAATGCTTTGATCTCCAAACTAGGGACAAGATAGGGTCTGAAAGACGCTTCCTCTCTGAGCCGAGACGCTTTCCTGAGCACTTGTTTTTAGATTTCGGTGTGCCTCTGGGTCTGCTCTAGGCAGACGGCTTTTCCTGTCCACCTGCTGTTTCTGTTTAATGAATAGATTAGAAAAGGAGTTTCCTTTTCCTCTTTGGTACGGATAAGTTTCAACTCCTGTGTCTTACCGTTCTCCCTCCCTCTGAGTAACACAGAATCATGCAGCTTTTGCCCAACTGGCATTGATCTGATAGTAGTGAGATGCCCTGTCTTGATGATCCCTTACTGGGTTTCCATGCAGAGGAATCATAATGAAAATAATTAACAGAATTGTTGGTTGGAAAGAGTTGGGATACAATTTTTTAAGAGAGAAAAAACCTATATCGGTTCTACATTCGGACATGCTAACAGTGGTTTTAAGTTTCTAAAGTGTTGACCGGATGCTAGAGGCAAGGTGGGGAAGAGAAAGCTCTTCTGTGTATGGAGTTTTATATATATATATAATCTATGGATATTTTAAACTCTGTTAGATAGCAGCCTTTGGAAAATCCCCTGTTTGGTCCTGCTTTCTGACCTATCTGCCTTTTCAGGGTAATCTTGAGGCACAAGTGATAGCATTTAAAAGCTTTAGTCTTTTAATTCCTCCTCCTTCCTGCTGCGAGCCCTGAGCTGTCTTCTATGCACTTCTGACATGTCTACTGTTTGGTCTCTCTGTGTTCTTTGTTACTTGGGTGCAATAGCAACTTCTCTGTGCATTCCATCTTTCTTTCAAGTTGTGTAAAGTTCTTCACTTTTTTTCTCTGAGGGTGTAGGGGGTGGGGGGAGTCAGCATGATTTTATATATATATATATATATATATATATATATATATACTTTTTTTATGATTATATTTTAATGTAGAAAATGTGACCCGGATATAAAATGAAGATAAATATTAAATTAAATGGAAGTTACCTAAAGTGACTCTGTATCTTCTAATCAGAAAAGCAATAGCAACAAGCAAATATATAATAATGCACCTCTCTTTGATTGACAGTTTTGAACATCATGACCAGTATTGTGAACCAGCCCCTTGATTCACAATATTATGAACCATGTCCCCTTTACAGGGACATGGCCCATGTTCTGTACCCTCTGCCTTTTAGGCTGCCCTTTCAAGCTCTTTTCAGTAATACCTCTTCCAACATATTGTAGTTTGATCCAAGGTTGAGAGTTGCTAGGGTGTGGGGTTGTTTGTTTGTTTATTTGTTTGTTTTGCAGATCGTTAGTGGCTGTAAGTTCTCTGAAACTTGAAGTTTTGATTCAGGGTCCACTTAGCATTTTCGAGAGTTACTAAGGTGTTTTATAGCATTCTTTGTTTCAGACATTCTCAGGACCTCTAGAGCCTGTCTGCCATGAATGAAAGAGGGTAATAAATAGAAAATGAAATACATACTGAAGCAAGCCAAAACTTGCTTCAAATAAAATCTGAAATAGATGGTCCAGTATATAAAGAAAACATACTGGTTAAAGCACAGGATGTGGCATCACGGTGGCCTCCCATTTCTTTCCCCTCTTCAACTCAGAGTGACGTTTAGGAGATGTAGAGGAAGAGGCTCAGTCATAGCAAGAGTAGGTAGACCTGTGTTCTGATTCTGGTGCTGCCACTAAGTGTATGGTCTTGCTTAGTCATTTAACAGATTTGTATTCCTTTCAGGGTTATTATAAGGACTAGAGATTTTGCTTTTTATATTGCTTTTTAACTTACGTAAAAAAAAAAAAAAGTTTGTTGTATTGGCATGTGTCTATTTCTGTATTCTCTATCCTATTCATTGAACTATGTATCTATCCTTCCACCAATACCACACTGTCTTACTTATAGCTTTACAGTAGGTCTTAATATCCTCTAACTATATTCTGCTTTCTCAAAATTGTGTTACTTGTTCTGGTTCCTTTGCCTTTACCTTTTGTTCATACATTTTAGAATAAGCTTGTCCATGTTGACAAAAAAATTCTGTTGGAAGTTGACCTTTTATTATGTTGGGTCTTCCAATCCATGAATGCGATATGTCTCTCCATTGATTTAGGTCTTGTTTGGTTGTATCATACAGATCCTCTATTAAAATATTTATAATCAAATATTTCATGTTTTGGAAGCATTGTGTATGGCATTGTGTTTTGTTTTTTTTTTTAATTTTTCTTTTTTTCTTTTTGTCTGTGTTGGGTCTTCGTTTCTGTGCGAGGGCTTTCTCTAGTTGTGGCGAGTGGGGGCCACTCTTCATCGCGGTGCGCGGGCCTCTCACTGTCGCGACCTCTCTTGTTGCAGAGCACAGGCTCCAGACGCACAGGCTCAGTAGTTGTGGCTCATGGGCCTAGTCGCTCCACGGCATGTGGGATCTTCCCAGACCAGGGCTCAAACCCGTGTCCCCTGCATTGGCAGGCAGATTCTCAACCACTGCGCCACCAGGGAAGCCCCGGCATTGTATTTTTAGTTTTGGTTTCCAGTTGTTCATTGTTAATATTTGGAAATATGACTAATGTTTTTGTGTTGATCTTGTATCCTGAGACTTTGTTAAAGTAATTGCCACTTATTAATTGCTTCTTAGAGATTTCTTGGGATTTTCTATGCAGACAGTCATGCTATCCATGAGTATGGACAGTAATATTTCTTCCTTTCTAATCTGTGTGTCTTTCTTTCTTTTTCTTGCCATGCTGCACTGGCTAGTACCTACAGTACTAAGTTGAAAAGGAGAGATGAAAGAGGACATTCTGGCCTTCTTTTGAATTTAGGAGGAAAACATTCATTCTCTCACCATGAAGTATGATGTTCACTGTCGGTTTTTTGTAGATATTCTTTACTGGGTTGAAGTAGAGTCCTTCTATTCCTGAGAGTTTCTGACATGAATGTGTGTTAAAGTTCATCAAATGCTTTTTCTTCATTAATTGATGTGGCCATGTAGATTTTCTTCTTCAGTCTATTAATATGGCAAATTACGCTGATGCTTTTTGAATAGTAAACCAAGCTTGTGTTCCGAGAATAGACTCCAGTTGATCAGAGTGTATTGTTATTTGCTTCCTTCTTCATGTGTTGATTTTATTGTGCAATTTTTTTCCCGTTTCCGTGTGTGAAAGCTTAGATTATTGATCTGAGACCTTCCCTCTTTTCTATTCTAAGCATTTAGTGCCATTCGTTTCCCTCTTAATAATGTTTTATCTGGATCCTTCCACATTTTATGTGTTGTATTTTCATTTTCACTCAGTTCTATTTATCTTAAAAATTTTCCTTGAAATTCCTCTTTAACCATGGATTATTGAGAAGTGTGCATCTTAATTTCCAAATGTTTGGAGGCATTCTACTTCTCGTTCTCATTTTTATACAATTTAAAGCTTAGACTGTGGACACAGTGGAATAAAATGCGATTATGTTTGTTTAGTTATTTTATAGAGGTTCTTCAAATATCACTGGAGTGAAGTTTTCAAATATTAGTTTTCCATAGTAGTTCTCAGTCTTTTGCACTTGTAACCATAAGAGAGTTCCCTAAAAATATGTAACCCTGGCTGCTGGAGCCATGTTTATCAGGGGCAGTTCACAGTCACAGGAATAGTGGGTAGTTTGTGGGTCCCCACTGCACACTTTGTTTTGGGCCAGCACACAGGGATCCAGTAGGGATCCAGGGTCCAGGAGAGGGACCCAAACTTTGGGCTCTGGTGTTTATATTGCAGAATCAGGGAAGCCCAGGTCCCGTGTGGGCAGGAACTAGGACCAGCACTGGGACACACAGGACCCAAGTCCAGTCCCTCTCCATGGAACGAGCACTCAGGCTGAGGGAGGCCCAGCCTCTCTCCTGCTGGTCAGGGCTGAGCCAAGCTGCGGTTGCAGCTGTATTGCTCAGTAGGCCCATGGCTGAGTCACCAGCTATGACAGCCGTAAGCCCTGGCTATGGGGAGTGTCCATGAAGTCTTGAGGAAGGCCGGCCTTCCTCCTGCAGGGAGGCAGTCTTGAACAAGTCAGCCCTGCCCTGTCACTACTTCAACAACCCAAATTTTCATTACTCCCTCTTGCTCCCCAACCCCACTCAGATAAAAGCATAGTTTCTCATGGGGTGGCCAACCTTTTATTTTTCAAACATTATCAACATCATTTCATCCAAGAAAGGACATTCGAACCCCAATTAACTAAGAAGCACATATTGCAGAATAAGCTCGTTTGCCCTAAAACAAGACCCTTCGCTATTTCCATGGACCATCCTTGATTTCTCCATTATGCTGCTGAGTAGTGCAAAGTTGGTGCTCAAGAACTCCTTGGATGATGGTGTGCTATCAACAGCTGCTGTGAACGCAAGCAGCTGGCACCCTCGGTGGCTATATGGGCAGAGGAGTTGAGGAGACAGTAGGTGATGGCTCTGTGCTGTCAGTGAGGGCTGTTTCCTGCCCGCACCCCTTTTAATCCCTTTGTATCCCTACCACCTGAGGAATGAAGGCAGTGATGAGTTATTGGCAGAATTGCCCTGTCTGATAAGAGGGTCACCTGCAAGCCAGAGGGCCCAAATCCTCCCTGGAACACATCACTCCCTACCCACCACTTAACAATTCCCTTCAAACAAAGGTGCAAATTTGTAATAGCTGTACCGTTAAGATATGCCGTCTGTGATTCGGACAACTGTGACTCCTTGGCCTGTTCTTGGAGGAACATGACATTTTGTAGGGAGAACCCAGGCCAGGTGGCCAAAGTCTCTGTCAAGTCTGTTTCTTCAGCCAATACTTGGATTCAAGTTGAGGGTGGTGATGAGTGGGCCTTCACCATGATAGCCTTTCCCTGGTATCACTGGCCAAGGTTCCCTTTGGTGAACATTACATACAAAAGCTTGCCCAGCACATGCCTCGCTCTCAGCCGAGCCGTGGCCACGCTGCTCCTGGGATTAGGCACCTCCTTTGCACACCCTGTGGATGGTGCTCATTTCCTTGATTCTGTGAATGGGGCATTTGTTAAACTATTATTTCTTTTTTTTTTTTTTTTGGCTGTGTTGGGTCTTCGCCTCTGTGCGAAGGCCCTCTCCAGTTGCGGCAAGCGGGGGCCACTCCCCATCGCGGTGCGCGGGCCTCTCACCACCGCGGCCCCTCCCGCCGCGGAGCACAGGCTCCAGACGCGCAGGCCCAGCAGCTGCGGCCCACGGGCCCAGCCGCTCCGCGGCACGTGGGATCCTCCCAGACCAGGGCTCGAACCCGCGTGCCCTGCATTAGCAGGCAGACTCTCAACCACTGCACCACCAGAGAAGCCCTAAACTATTATTTCTTGATGTCTGTGCAAGTTTCAATTCTGCAATTTCTATTTCCTTCTTCTTACGGATTGAAAAACACTAGTGAAATTCCTCATCTTACAATCTATGCTCCTTAACATTAACCGTAGTCTTCTTAAAGTCCTTGGTCTTGCTCTCTCAAAGGCTCCCTGGGGCTTGATTCCAGTGGGCTGGTGAGGTGGACACCACTGAGCTTGACAACATGCCATACTCCACCCAAGCCTGGAGATCTCCGGTGTCTGGGGGAAAAGGCAGGGGCCGTGAGACAGGAGACAAGAATGGAGGTAAATTGAGGGGTAAAGCCCAGGGAAGAGTCCATATGTCAGTTACAGGTCAGCTATGGGCCCTGTGTCCGAGAAGACGCCCCTCAGTGTGGGATGACCAGCTGCTCTCAGAGAGAACGAGGCTCCTGGCCCCGGCTTCTCATGTGATACTGGGGCAGATCCTATGCACAGAGGCTGTGGCCTGCAGGGGGCGTGTATCAGCACCTCTGCAGGGTCGAGGGGCCAAAGGGGGCCATGGGCAACCTCTCCCAGGAGAAGTCACCTGCCCTGGGGCTGGGGCATCAGTCCCTCAGACCCACACCATCTACCTTTCTACCTGGGTTCCAAGCCCAGCAAGGCACAATCCTGACTTCCCCAGTGTAGGATTTCCCCAGTGTGTGACAAGCCAGGCTGTGGCCACCTACCCCGAGGGTATAGTTCAGCGGGGCAAAGCCCGTCACTGCCCCCTGGGGAGGCAACTACAACAGAAAGGTGAGCTTTGGAGAGCAAGGGTCAGGAGTCAGGGAGGAGAGGCAGAAACCCAAGAAAGGACCCATCGCCTGAGCCCACATCCTTGTCCACCTCTGTGGGGTCAGTCAGCCTCCAGTGTCTGCTCTGAGATCACAAGACCCCACAGTACTGGCCATCACAACCACCTGCCTCAGAACAAAACAAGAGGGCACAAGAGCAGGAGGCCCGTATGATAAGCGTGGTCCGTTGAGGAGGTGCTCCCGGGGCCAAGTGACAAGACATGGCTTCTCAGGGCACAGCTGCCCCCAGACTCAGCATAAATGTCTGGGCTGTGAGCCCATTGGTTCTGGGAAGGGCACCAGCATAAGGTGAACAGATGCTCCATCCTGTGGGTCAGGCAAGCCAGGAGCCTTTGACAGTCAGCCTGCGCTACACCCTCATACTTCACAGGGCAGGAGCCTCGGGTGGGGGGGGCGGAATGGGGCCTGCCCTGAGGTCACAGCAGAGAAGGTTTGCTGCTGGAGGGCCACACACAGGACAGCTGTATAGAATGTGATCAAAGGCTCTCTGGTGCTTCATGCCATTCAAAACCAGGGGTCTTAAACAGCCCGAGGGTAAGATTCCGCCAAATCCTTGCTGAAATTTCTGAGCCCATCCTCAGATCCCAAATTTTGCCCAGATTGCCAAAAGTTTCCTGGACTTCTGGTCAAGGACCCGATTCATCTGTACTGCTCAGTGCACAGCAAGATTGCCAGGACGGGGCCTAGGGATCTTGCCCACACAACCGTCCCTGACATTTGCTCCTGGAGAACCACCTGCCCAGCTACCGACATCTCCTCCTTCCCTCTCATCAGGCTAAATGCAACTGGGAGAAAGGCAACACAAAAGGAGGCAAATGTGGAAACATAAACCCGACAGTGCTGTCTCCCCCAGCCAAGACTAAGAGTCCATGAGTCTACCCGCTGCACTCACCTGAAAGCCCCCACATATCACCAGAAGCACAGAGAGCACACAGGCCATCAGATACACCTGACCTCAGTTTCCTCCTGAGAGAGCACTCAGGGGCCTCCCTGGGATTTGGAGGTGTCTACAATTCACTGCATTGTGGCTTATGCCACAGAGCAATTTTGAACAAGGATTCTAGTACCGGTAAACTTTAAGCACTGCTTTAAGTCCAATCACTTTCTGTTTAAAGAGAGAGGACTTGGGACTTCCCTGGTGGCGCAGTGGTTGGGAATCCGCCTGCCAATGCAGGGGACATGGGTTTGATCCCTGGTCTGGGAAGATCCCACATGCCGCCGAGCAACTAAGCCCGTGCTCCACAATTACTGAGCCTGCGCTCTAGAGCCCACGATCTACGACTACTGAGCCCGTGTGCCACGACTACTGACGCCCGCGCGCCTAGAGCCCGCGCTCCGCAACAAGAGAAGCCACCGCAATGAGAAGCCTGCTCACCGCGACTAGAGAAAGCCTGCGCACAGCAACGAAGACCCAACGCAGCTAAAAACAAATAAATAAATTAATGAATTTGAAAAAAGAGAGAGAGGAATGGAATATTTTAAACAGAGACATATGAGCCCTTTAAAGGGCAAAAACATGTTGCTTACAGCTTTTCACATGGAAAAGGAAACAAAAAGTGACTGGGTTTGCCGTTTTCCTTGAATTTGTCTAGTACTAGCACTAGATAATATTGACGATCTTCACGCTTGATCACAAACAACATGATGCTGTAATATTCAAACTGTTGGTGAAACTTTTTTAATCTCATGATTTACTCTGGAACAATTGTGTTGACATAGGTACTGATGGTGCAAAAGCAAAGGTGGCAGAAGTGCTGGCACCTTAACCCAAATCAAGGAGTAGCACCAAACTGTACTAGTTGGGCTTGTATTCACTATCATACACTTGTATTAACAGTGCCAGTTCCAGTTAAGAATGTTCTGTCTTCAACAGTAAAAATGATTGATGTTAGTAAATCTTGACCATTGAAATTGAATATTTTATAGTGGATGATGAAATTCAACATACAAACATCACACATCTGTATATCAAAGGGAGTGGGAAAAAGTTAGATCAGATACTGACAAAGAGGAAGTGGATGACATGGATGATAGATGTGAAAAATTAGCTAAAATGTAGCACAGAAAAGAAACGGTCAGAAATTATGAATGAGAAATGTATGGACCTAGAGTCTGCTGGTGGCTTGATTTTGGACTTTGCAGCCTCCAGAACTGTGAGAAATATACGTCTTTTGTTTAAGCCACCCAGTCTGTGGTAGTTTGTTATAGCCTTTTGAGCTAAGACATATTTTAGTACCAAGAAGTAACAAATACCTAAATATGTGGAAGTGGCCTTGGAATTGGATAGTAGGTAAAGGCTGAAAGAGATTTGAAGTGCATGCTAAAAAAGAGCTGAAATCGCCATAAAGTCCTTTCAGCCTATACCTATTAAAAGTGATTCTGGTGATGGCTCAGAAAGCAAAGAGGCACACTGGAGAGAAAGTCTCCATCTTTGTAGAGAATACAGAAATAATCATGAACAGATAGAAATATGGACGTTAGATGCTATTCTGGTGAGGTCTCCAACAGAAATGAGGAAGACATTATTAGAAATTGGAGGAGAGGCAATTCTTATTATAAAGTGGCAAAGAACTTGACTGAACTGTGTTCTAGCGTTTTGGGGAAGGTAGACCTTGTAAGTGATGAAATTGAATATTCATCTGAGGAGATCTCTGAACAAAGTTTGGAAGAAGTAGCTTGGTTCCTCATCACCGCTCCTAGTAAAACACATCAGGAGAAAGATAAATTGAAGACCAAATTGTTAAGCAAAAAGAAATCAGAACTTAGAGATTTGGAAACTTCTCAGCCTATCCATATTTGAAAGTGAGAAAGCTTGTTCTGAAGAAACTCTAAGGGTGCAGCTGAGCAACCCTTTGAAGAAGAGATCATAGGTGTGATATTAATTTAATTAGTCATCTCAGCAGAGGCCAGGAGTAGAGAAGGGACACTGCCAGTTTGAACGAAAGGGGACAGAGAAAGCCAGGCAGAATGAGGAAGGCTGTCAGAATTCTTGGATTCTACAGAATGGGAGACTAGAGCAATTTGGCTGTGCATGTGTACTCCTCTTGAAGAAAAGGGAAGAAGGACCCCAAAGGTGATTCCGAGGTCATCGGGTCTGTCAATCCCACCACAGGCCCAGGGGTCTCAGTTTCAAAGTGTGAGATTGTCGCCCTCACAGAGAGTCATGGTGTAGGTGGAGGCCCTACAGAGAGCTGCAGTGTGGGTGGCACCCCACCAAGCTGAAGGAGTGGGGCTGCCCCACCGAGCTGTGGGGATGATGTTGCCACCCCAGTGGGCCTGGAGGGCAAAGCATCAAACTAAAGAGGGTTATTCTCGTACCTTAAGATCTAATGGGACTGGCCTTGCTAGGCTTTGGACTAGCTTGGAAACTGTCACCCCTTCCTTCTTTGCTATTTCTTCCTTTTGGAGTAGGGATGTCTATTCTATGCCAGTCCCAACATGGTATTTGGAAACACTTAACTTGTTTGGGTCACAGATTTACAGCTACAGAGGAATTTTGCCTCAGGATGAATAGTACCTCCTGTCTCACCCATATGTGATTTAGATGGTGTTTAGATCAGACTTTGGACTTTAAATTTTACAGTTGATGTTGGAATGAGTTAAGGCTTTTGAGGCTGTTGGGATAGAATGAATGTATTTTGCATACAATAAGGACACGAATTTTGGGTCCCAGGGGCAGAATGCTATGGACGTATATCCCCCCCCACCAATTCTTATGTTGAAGCCCTCCCCTTCAATGTATTTGGGGATAGGGCCTTTGGGAGGTAATTAGGGCATGGGAATGGAGCTTTCATAATGGGTTTAATGCCCTTAAAAGAAAAGACACAAGAGAGATCCCTCTTTCTCTCTGCCACGTGAGGACGCGGTAAGAAGACAACCATCTGAAAAGTAGGAAGAGAGCTCTCACCAGGAACTGAATATGGCACCTTGATCTTGGACTTCCAACCTTCAGAACTGTTAAGAAATTACCGTCTGTTTTTCAAGCCACCAGGTCTAGGGCATTTTGTTATAGCCGTCCAAGCTGATGAAGACACAGAGAATATATAAGATGGTCTAATATACATATATCCAGGGTTCTAGAAGTAGAGACAGGAGAGAATGAGTAGAAGTAACATATGAAAAAGATAATATTATGTTCTAGATGAGATGAAGAATGTGGATTATCAGTTAATGAAGCAAAATAGATCACATGGAGGATACATTTTTTTAACCTGAAACTAATCACACGTCAAGAAACTGGAGAACACAAAAGACAACAGACAGTCTTCCAAAAAACAATCAGCAAGGAAACTGATCACCCACCATGAAAGGGTGTATTGATGGCATAATTTGAAAAAAACAGTAACAAAAGCCATATTCGATGGAATAAATACTCAAAGTTCTGAAAGGAAAAACTTTTCCTCTGGAACTGATTACCCTGTCACATTATAATTTCTAAAAGTTCACCAACAAGGGAACTGATAAAATATTTTTAATGTATGCATACAATGCAAAATTATAAATAATTAAAAAATTAAAGAACATCTAATATATCCATTTTTCTTAAAGTAAGAATGTTGAAAGAAGAAGCCAAAGGCAATATGATTTACATGACACCATATATAACCAAAAATATTGTTATTATACATAATTTTGATTATCTACAGCTCTGCTAAAAGCATAAACATTTTTATAAGATGGATATATACCAAGTGCTTGATGGTAGCTATCTTTCTCATTGTTGGTGAGAGGTGTAAAATGGGACAACCCTTACGGAAAACAATATGAAGTTTCCTCAAAAAATTACAAATATAACTACCATGTGATCCAGCAGTCCCACTTCTGGGTATGTATCCAAAAGAATTCAAAGCAGGATCTCAAAGAGATCTTTGCACACCCACATTCGTCGTAACATTATCCAAAATACCCAAGACGTGAAGAAACCCAAATGTCCATCAACAGATGAAGGGATAATGGGGTCTATAAACACAAGGAAATATTTCCTTCCTTGCAATAAAAGGAAACCATGTCTCATGGTACAACATGGATAAACCTCTAAGACATTATGCTAAGTGAAATAAGCCACTCATAAAAGGACATATCATAGCCACTCACAGGAAGTATGTACAGTAGTTAAAATCATAGAAACATGCAAAGGTGACTGTCAAGATCTCAGGGAGGAGGAGGGAGAATTAGGGAGTCTCTGCTGTCCCAACCCCCGCCTGGGTCCTGGGGAAGGAATCAGAACTCAGAACCGGGAGAAGAGGCTTTGGCCAGCAGGGAAGGAGGAGTGAGGCCCAGGGCGGGTCCACAAAGGATCAGAGCATCTGAGTGCATTAGGAGGAAGGGGCTTCAGAGGTGGGCCAGCACAGGCCGTGACAGGGGCTAAGCAGGCTGCGAGGGGGGGCAGTTCAGGGAGACAGCAGGGGTCTGCTCCCTGCCCCTCATTGTTTGCTCGTCTCACCCTTATGAGCGGGTCATTCCCCCTGCTCTGATGATTCAGTCTCTGCCGGCAACCACAGGACGGTGACTGAGGCCTCTACACTCCTCAGCATGGATCCCAGCTCCCACCCAGATCTGGGGCCACAGACACCTCTCCCCACCCCTGCTGCCCCTGTGAGCAAGCTGTTCTTGTGAAACACGGTCATAGTTTGTCAGGAGGAACTGTTTTCTATGGGAATACAAATCAGTCTTGATACCAATACACACACATGTCCAGCCATGGGTGGAAAGGGAAGGGACAGTAGTTCTGGGGTGTCGTTGCACACCCCTAGGCCCCTAAGGCCAGTCCCCACAGCCACAGCCAGATGGGTCCTCCTCCCTCAGCTGAACGAGATGCTGCTGCACAGAAATCCCACAAGTCCCACAAAGGGGCCCCACTGTCACTACCCTTATACACACCTGTAACAGGTGCCCCATGAACTTCCCCGCGCCCATTCCCCTTGTTGCATCCTCATTGGGATTAAGAGGTAGCTGCCTCAACCACGCTCCACATTGCAATAATCCCAGTGGGACTAGAGAACGCTCCCGCTATGACGAGGCAGACAGTCCTGTCCCCATGGCCAAGACTTTTCCTGTCTGGTCAGGCCACCCACACAGGAAACCCTGGATGAGCGGAGGGTCACCCCAGCGCCATCGCCTGGCCACTTCAGGGAAGCAGAGAGAAGCTCCATAAAGACAAGGGCCGTCTCCAGGCTCCGTCCTAGAAACTGGTTAGTGTCCAGAGGGCTGAGAGGCACAAAAGCAGCTCTCCCTCCCCAGACGGTTCAGGGATGCAGAAGATGCTACAGATGCCCCAGAAGGCCCCTAGCCAAGCAGGCTTTAGAGAAGGGGATGATGAGGGGGTCCCTGGGGAAAGTGAGAGCTGTGCGTTCCCAGGGGCAGCCTGAGGAGTCCTTGTCTATGTGGAGGAAAGGTTTGGTCACCTGTAGATCCATAGCTCCTGTGACCTCCCTCACCCTTCCTTCCTCTCAGGATCGCTCTCTGTGGAGCAGCTCCACACGAACAAGATGACAGTGGCCTGAGAGCATTTCCCACCAAAACTATCTTTATTCACCATTTTCATACATCACTCCAAAGGTCCTGCCCACACCCACCTCCCCCACCTCCCTAACCCCCCACAATCCCACTCCCCCTCCCCGCCCGGGTGGTCCTGCCCTCCCTCCCTTCCCCCCACATCCTCCAGGATCAGCACTGGGGTGAGGAGGAGCCCCTAGGCTCCCGTGGGGGCCGCCCTGGGGGGCTCGCCCTGGAGGGCCGGCCCGGCTGTTCCCTACTAGCTGCAGCGCTTCCTCTTCCTGTTCCTCCTCTTCCCTGTGACAAACGGGTCACGCTTTCTCTTTCTCGGCTGTGAGGGGCGAGCCAGCCCCAGAGCCAAGGCTGGCCTCGCAGAGACCCCGTGGGCAGCCCCGGGGATGGGCAGCTTCTCAGCAGCGGCAGGGCGCCCACACAGAGCCCGCTTCTTCGACTTGGGAGCGGCTGGTGGAGCTGGACTGAGGCCCCTTCTCTGAGGGGAGGGGGCCTGGGGAGCACTCTGGGCCCCCCAACCTCCAGGGGAGGCCAGGCCTGAGGCAGGGGCACGACTCTGGGACAGCCGGCAAGGCGGCAGGCCCTGCGGAGAGGCCAAGAGGGAGGCCAGGCTGGGGCGCTCCTCCTTGTCCTTACCGGCCGCGTCCCTGGGCCTTCGGGCCTCCCGAACAGGAGGCGCCACTCTGAGAACAGACGCATCCCTGGGTCCCAGTCGAGGGCCAGTGCGCCTTTTACCCTGGGGAGGGGAGGGCCGCCCAGCCCGGGATGGAGAGACCTCCTGACGTCCTCGAGAGGGAACAAAGACTTTGGGCCCGAACGGGCCAGTGTCTGTTCGGATGGGCCTATGAAGAGCCTCAACATCAATCTCTGGTGGGCAGGCTTCATCACTGACCCCTCGACGGCGGTCCTGGTCGTGCCTCTGGGCACCTTGGCCGGCGTGGGACTCAGATGGACTTGAGCCCATTCCGGGTGCACTGTGGCTCGGGGCTGCCGGCCCACCCTCGTCCTTTTTCAAGGCCAGGAGTCGTTTCTGCACCAGCTGGTAGGAGGGAGGAGGACAGTGACGGCTCCACGCGCACGTGTGAGAGGAGGAGCACTGGGCAGTGGGACAATGGCCCTGGGGGGGAGGAGGGGACGGGTGACCCCAGGATTAGACTCCAAATCCAGACACGGTGGCATTCCTGCCATCCTCCTGCACCTTATTCCCAGCTGTGTGTCCTTCCCTGCGCTCCCGGCTCCCCATCCTCTCTTTCCTATCACCCTGCGCTGCACCCACCCCAGAGAGGGCCCTTCCCCATGCCAGGCCTCCGAGGCAGGGAAGGGATGGACAGAGCCATGTGGGCCTCCTGCTCTGGGGCCCTACCTCTCCCCTGATCACTGGGGTCCCTCCGTGCCCTGGTCTTCCTGGGTGTCCCTTGTTTCCCCTGTTCTACCTGCGATCCCTCCCTCCTCTGGCTCCCCTGGGCCACCTGGTTTCCCCTGTCCCCTGGATCACCTGGGGTCCCCCCTCCCCTGGAGTCCCCTGGCTCCCTAAGTGTCCCTCTCCCTCCCCTGGCTCACTTCTTCAGGGGTGAGTCCTTCCTCCTGCTTCGACTCCTCAGCAAGGGCCGAGACATCCAGCTGTGGGTCTGGGGAAAACAATTCTGCCGGGAATCGAGGGTGAATGACTGCCTCCACCTCGGACAGAAAGAAGAGGCTGTGAGCATCCTTGGCCAGGAGTGGCCTGTGACACAAGAAGACCAGGAGGGAAAGTGAAAAGCAGAGACCCACCCCCACTCTCCTCCACAAGGCGGGGATGGTCAGCACACACACACACACACACACATGCACATACACAGTCACACAGAAAAGAGCACATATACAGATGCACATACACAGACACACAAAGGCATACACACAGACACAAACATATACACACATACATCTGCGTAAACCTCCCCTAACACCAGGCTCAGGAACAAGGAGCTGAGCTTAAGTCCCATCGGCCTGAGCAGAACCCAGATCTTGGGTGCTGAGAGTTCCATGCCCTGGCATCTTGTAGACCCCAGGCTCCAGGCCCAGCCTACCTTGGTGACAGAGTGTTCCCGGGAACGCAGCTCGTCAGTGTAGCTCAAGAGACACGGGTCCAAGTAGGTGTCGTCCTCTTCCTGCTTCAGCTCATTTCCGGCCTTTCCACATTCTGCATGTGACTTGCTTGGGGCTGAGTGGACGGGCCCCACCAGCGCCTCCATCCTGTCCACATCCTCCCTCACAGCCTCAGGGGGAATCTCCTTGGGCGCCTTGGGCTCCGGGTTCCGCTGGGATCTGTGTGGCTTCGGGTGCGAGGTCTGGGCCCTGGGGCCGGACATCCTGGGAGCACAGGCTGAGGCAGAGCAGGAGGAAGGGAAGGAAGGTGAGGGACTCCCGGTCCACCTCCTGACCACCGAGCGCACGTTGGTGAGGGCATTGTTTGGGGGACGTTGATGTGGGTGTGGGAGGGGTCAGGACCATCTGAAGCCTCATGCACAGTTGGAGAGGGGAGGTTAGGGGGTCATCTAAGAGAGTCACAAGTAAGGAAGTGGGGAACCTCCAATTTTCTAGGGGTCTCCCCATCAAGCCCACTTCTTAGGCAGACTTAGTGTGGGGTCCTTTGACAGGGAGGTGTGAGAGGAGTTACAAAACTGACCAAGTCAATAGCCCCTAGTGACAAAGGGCAGCTGAGACCCCACCCCCCCACCCCCCGCCTCGTTGGCTGTTTTGGTTGAAAGACCAATGCCCCTGTCTTGAAAGAAAAGGATCCACATGGGGACGGTGGCCAACCCTAGGCCCCTGTTACCTGTGCCTTCAGCTCCAGTGGGAACCTGGGTGCCTGGCTGAAGGCCCACTTTCGGGGCTGGGGGCCCCCGAGGATCCAGCTTCGGTGGGTCCTGCGCGCACTGCATCCACTGCAAATTCTGAATGTGCATCTCCTCCTCGGCTGCAAATTCCATGAACCTGGGGGGTGACGGAGGCACAGGCCACCCTGAGAAAAAGGCCTGGGTTCTGGAGCCCAACAAAGGCAGCCAAGAATGAGGCACTGGGAGAGGATGTGCCTTGGGGCCGTCAAGGCCCTGTGAGGTGCTGTCCACAGGAGAGAGCTGCTCCTGGAAGTGATAACAAGATCTGGGACCCTTCCTGCCTCACCAGCACTGCAGGGCATTCAACAGCATAGACCCAGGTCGCTGAATTGAACCAGGTCAACGGGACACATGGCTGACCCAGGCGGCACCCTCCTCATGCCCCTGTCCCCATCCAGGACCACATGAAGGGCTGCCAGCCAGAGGCTGGAACAGGCATGTGCTCCCCACAGGGGTCCTTGCCCGAATCCAGGACCCTGGGCTAGGACTGAGAGTCCTGCAACATAGACCTGGAGACAGGGCCCAGGAGAGGCTGGACGATGTGGATGCTGAGCTTAGAGGAGAGGCCTTCCCTTCCTCTGAGAGGCGCTCGTTTGTTTGGTTTTGTTTCTTAAACCAAGGGGATTACCATGGAGCAAACACTGGAAGGGCCGGAGACCCTTGGGCCGACGACAGCTGGCTTCCCCAGCCTCTTCAGGGATGCCAGGGTACCCACTCAGGGCACTCTTCATGAGGAGAGGTGGTCCCAAATCTATGTTAGTGGCCGCCAGCCACCCACCACTAAGGAAGCAGCAGGCTGGCGGGTGGAGCTCTTTCCCCGGCCCAGCCCATATGGCCGGAGTGGGACCCCTACTGGACTCACAGCTTCACCCTGCCCCGTCCTGAGACCTTCATGTCAAGGTAAGGGTAGGTCAAAATCAGGGGAGGGCAGAGCTCCTGGTGGAGGAAGGACAGAAGTCTCAATCTCTCAAGGTGAGGGAGGGGTTTCTGGGGGACAGTAGGGCCCCTGGGCTGCGGGGACCCTGTGCTGGGTGACAGCCCTTCTCCTCTGTCCTCTCTGATGCGCACCCCCACGGCCAGACCCTGCCCTCACCCACTCGCCTCACCCTCCACGCAGCCCCTGGGCCCAGGACGCTGACTCACTTTTGCGCCGTCTCGTAGTAGATCTTCCGGTCAAGGTTGCTCAGGCGCCGCCATTCCTGCACGGCCCTCCACAGTCCCTCCTCCAGCAGCATGGTGGGATTCAGGCGGGCCACGGATCGAAGCACTGGGCTGTAAGGCCTCGGGGTCAGTCTCCGGGCCCAGCCCAGCCCCCACCTGCCTGACCCCACCCGCCCATGTGGACCACACATCACTCAACCCAGAATGACTGAGCAACAGGAGGGTGAGAGGCGGGCGTCTGGGAGGGCAAAGACAAGCCTTCCCGGCCACTGCTGTCACCGCCTCACACTCACTCAAGGATGGCCATCCACTCCCAGGCTAGAGCTGGCACATTGTGCCTTGGGGAGCTCTTTTCCTCCTCAAGGCTGCATTTTCATAATAAAAATCACGATCATCAATGAGGCATGGCAAGTGCCAAGCAATCTGTTCACACTTCATAGATTAGTCCAAGGCGTCTTCTGCACAGTCCTCTGAGTGAAGTGTAATTGTCCCCTTTTTACGAGGGACCGGAAGTTTAGGATGGAAATGCCTGCCAGGCTCACAACTCTAGTGGGAGACAGCCCACGCCCTTAGGAGAGCTCTACCATCACCCTGTTCCTAGTGGAATTCTCCACAACGAAGTGGAGGCACGCATAAAGCGCTCTCCTGGGCCCCGTGCTCCTCCCCCTCCTCTGAAGTGACTTCCCCTGGCCATGTACGCTCAAGTCCTGTATGAAGGACACGGCACCACAGGAGAGTTCGGCATCCTCTCCTCGACTCCTCACCTTACACCACGACCCTCTCTGACTGCAAGTCTTCAGTCCATATTACCATGAGAATCATGGAAGAGCAAGCTGGCCAGACTCACAGGGTGGTGGGGCCAGTTGAGATAGGGCACATGTCAGTCATGATGTCACGGACTGGCAGGCCCACCCATGTGACCGACAGTGTGCCTTCTCATAGCATGGACAACGCCCTCACACCTTCCTTCCAGTATCCCTAGAAACCTAACGTGCGAGTCCATCCCCAGTTCCTCTTTATCTAAAAGCTCCCATAAGCTCAGGACCCCCTGAGCGTTCACTCACATGAGAAAGCAGGAAAAAGCTTCTGCATCAGGACTCAGGTGAAAGTGTCTCCGGGCCAGGGGCTTGACGTGCTGCCAACGTCGGAAGTTACTGTACTCTCTCTGGGGGTTAGAGGAGCCATCCTGCGAGGCGTTGGACTGGTTGGTGGCCAGGCGGCCCTCCCTGGAAGTGCCATGTGACCATGGCCCAGAGTCCACTGGGCGAATGATAGGGGCCAGCTGGGCAGCTGGTGGTGGAGCTTGAGGAGGAAAGCCTGGGGTCCGGCCTCCCTTGCCAGCCTGACTAACTCCAACAGCTGAAGCAGTCACCACGGTCCCCATCACAGGGGTTGCTACGAATACGGGTGCAGGACATGAAGCACTCCTGCTGAGGGCCCCTGCAGCGCTCCAGTTGAGGGGGGCCTGAGTAACGACAAAGGTCTGAGTCTGGGGGACCTCCACTGTCCTCCCTTGTGACCTGACTTGAACAGTGAGGTTGCAAGCCCCAGGGGCACTGGGGCCACGGCCACCATTAGCCACCAAAGGCGTCCTGGGAAAAGCTGGCAACAGCAGGCTGCTGCCAGGAGGGAATGCTGGCGTGATGGGACGTGGCAGGTGCTGCTGCCAGGGTGGCCGGTGCTGGGCGCCAGGAATGGGTGGAGGGAAGGGCACTGCCGTGAAAGTAGACAAGGAGGCCCCGGGGCTCATGGTCATATCCGTTCCCAGCACTGCAGATGCTGTGGAGGCAAAGGAAAGGAGTGAATGCAGGAGGAGAATGGGCACGTGGCACTGAGGCTTTCTGTGGCATCAGAGTGTAAATCTCCACAGGGGAGGGACACTTGGACAAGGGAAACTGTGCAGCGTGCAAATGTCTTCCAGTGATTTTCATGCCCTGACCTCCAGTTGAGAATTATTCCACTGGTGACCCCGCGCCCATCCACCAAGGTCCCTGACCCCTGTCTGCCGAGAAGAAATCGCCTCAGCAAGCACTGACTTGGAGAGCCTCCCTAAGGCACCCCCTGGCACCTAAGCCTCACAGGCTGTCTCCCAAGACCTGGAACTGTGTGGACATCCGCTCTGTGAGAAATGCCCCTCAGCCGGCGTACTAGCAGGTAGGGACCTTCTCCAAAGTAAGTTCTAGGCACCCAAAGGCCCTTTGTGGACAGGTATTGTGTAAACTATTAGGGCCCCACCTCCTCCTCAGTCCTCCTTTTCCTGATGCTCAGTAGAAATCCCCTCTTTCTTTCCTAGCCTCACAAAACAAAACAAAATGCTGGAAAATATCTCTCTAATGGAATCCCGATACAAACCCAGAACACTGGCCCAGAATGCACCTGCATCTCAGAACAACCCACAGCAGACACGCAACATGGGCCAGGTCCTGCCACCCCCTCCCCAGTGCCCAGAGTCACTGTCATCACTCAGGAGTTCTGTTCCTAGGAGGCGGGGGTGGGGGGAGTGGTGTGTGAGAAGTAGGCACGTGTCCCTTAGATTCTGTCATTTCACAGCCAGTGATGGCTGCAGAGGATTAAACAAGGGCCAGGGAATTGTCATGTTACATTGGTCATGGGAGTACAGACCGCCTGTGGTCCTTCCCCCTCCAGCTCCCAATAACGGAAAGACAATCTGAGAAGCAGGCATAAGCCAGTTGCCATGGCGATCAAGTTGTCTGGATCACATCCCTGTTCAGGAGAACAAGGTACACACCACGGTGCACCTAATTAACCAGAACAGGTGTCATAGGACGTTTAATAATAACACAGAAGATCGTCTTCCTGCCCCTGGGCTACACTCCTTCCCCCTTTAAAAGAGGAAGCAGCCTTCACAGACATTCCACCCGAAACAACCCCACTCCACATCTGTCCCCTGTCCATGAAGGAGTGACAGGAAATATGAACAAACTCTTCCTCTCAAGGCAGCCTGAGGGTCCACCATGAGATACTGGACGAGATGAAGTAGGTCTGAAGTACTGCGATTCCACAAAAGGAAGAACAATTCAGAGCAACTCAGGAACCTGAGCCCTCTCTTGGCTGAAGTTACACGGTTGCCCATCCCCTGTGGAATCCAAAGCAACAGTTGCCTGAACTGAGAAGTGAGCTCTGGGCTGGGAGGAGTGGACGAGGTGTGGGCTGCGGCAGTTCGAGTAACCTCCGGCCTAGCTCTCGGAGAGGACACTTCACTGCAGGCGTGGCCACACACAGCCCCACTGAATAGTTTTCTCACCAAGACCATCTCTCCCCACGGCCCCCTGAGACACAGTATGCTCCTGTTCAAATCCCGTAGAAAGATACGGTGAGGCAAGCTTCAGGCGCCTCAGGAACACAAGACAGGTCTAGGCTTTCCTCATGACCCTCCCTGTGTCACCACCAGGACATCACACACATCCTTACACACACGTTTCAAAGTGGCTGGTCTCCCTTCTAGAAAGAATCAACCTGCCTGCTGCCATCCTTTCTCCATAGCCAGGGCGATTCCTCTTGATCCACCTCCAATGACCCCTCCTCCCCAGTGCAGTCTCAGGTTTCTTCAGGCTCCCCAGTCTCCCAGGTGAAATGTCCTTGTGTGTCCAGGGCTCTCTTCTCCCTCTACTTCAGTCCAACTGTGTGCCCACCGTGAAGTGTCACGTGTGAACCCGAAGGATGGGAGGGATGGCAGGGTCTCTGAGAACACACCCCCAGCCTATAGGCTTACCTCCTTCTGAAGCCATCCTGCAGGCTTGGGCACGGACTACTGCTGCCTGGTAGCCTCCATGAGAAAAGTCAAGACCAGGACCCAGAGAGTGACCTGCTTCAGCAGACGCTCAGGATCCAAGTGAAGGAGGGCCAGGTTTGAATCATAAAAGTAGAATGTGGCTGAAACGTTCTGCAGTGGGGGAGGGGCAGAGGGCACGTGGGTCTGGGTAGGGTGGGGGTGGGGAGACATTCCACGAGGGCTCTGGCAGGTAGGCAAGAACCGGAAGTTCCTTCCACCTCACACAGTGGCAACACAATTGGCGTGGGCCTCTTTACGCAGTTTATAGACTGTTTTCTTGATTCACGGCACCGAGGTTGGACTTGACGGTCCCTTCCTTTCACTTCTTTTTCCATCAACCTAGTTTTGTGTCCCTCAACACACTCTGCTTCCTACCTGGCTCTTGACTTACTTCAACAGAGACTAGACTTCCTGAACAAAATTCAGAACTGTTAGTCTGATAAACACTTGGGTATTTATGGCCACATGGAACTGAGTATTTGCAATTAGGATTGTCTCAGCAGATCCAGTGTCTTTGACTGCTGTATGTACATCACTCCTAAGGGAGTGGTCCTTGAGCTCCAACCAACATCCAGCAGGACCAGCCTTACTAATGTTCCTTTGTGCTGGAAAGCCCCCGTCCATGAAAAAACCATCATGCAGCCCCCATGTCCAAGACCAGAATTCACTAAATGTCTTTCTCATAGTATTCCATGGTTGTAAAAGATTTAGTTTTGTACCTTTTAAATGATTTTAGTATAATATTTTAAGCGAGCCACACCTTCTCATGGTTCAAAATTAAATTGTGCAAAATGGAATATGCAGTGGCGAGTCCTCCTCCCACCTCTTTCCCCTGTCAACCCAATCCTCTTTCCCGGAGGAAACCAGTGTTATCTCTTTCACTAAAATCTTCCCAGAGATACGTTATGCAACTAAAAGCGAAGGCAATCTATTTTCAGTTTTTAAAATGCCTTCATTTTTTTTCTAGTTGAAAATTCATATATGTTCCAATATATCTGAGGATATTTCCAATGATTGTCTTTGTACGGGTATCGTGGCTCCTCTGTTTCTGCACTAGATTCCTACAACAAGACTTTCTAGTCTCTTAAAATTCAAAGCACCTGAAAGAATAGGGTGGCTCGATCTAGTAAAGAAAAGTAACAAATGCCTAACTGAATTTGACTTTTGAATTTCACATAAACAATGAATTCATTTTTAGTACAACTTTGTCCCATGCAACATTTTGGACATAGTTTTACTGCAAATTCTTTCCCTGTTTATCTAAAATTTACATTTAACTCGAAATCTGTATTTTATCTGGCAACACTACCAAAAAATCAGAACATACTAAGCTATTCTCAGTTACTCATCCTTATGACAAAGAGAACTTGGAGTGACGAGACTCAAGTGTGCACCTTGGCTCCAACAGAAAACACAACTGTGAACATCCACAAAATCTACAGGCTCTTTGGATGAAATGGATTTGGAAGAGTCATCATATAGCACTGAATATCTTGGCTTAGTAGCGGTAAGGACAGAAGTAAGGAACAAGAAGGCAGAAAATCTTCTTCTCTTTCTTTATGTTAAAGGGACTAAACATCCTTGAGCCCTGGTTTTTCTAGGTGTTAAAAGTCCACTACCCATGAGATGGATGTGCACCTTGACACAGTGCCAAGAGTTTATCCACCAGTGTCCAATCCCCAGACAAGCCCACTTCCATCGAAATCCTAGCCTGCAAGCCCTGCTTACAAGTTTGTTCATTTCCTGTCTGCATTACATACCCTTGCTCTTTACAATCTAGGCTCATCATTGCATATGGCCCCATCTGCATGGGAATCATGGTAGCATTCCTTTTACAAAACTTGTTTGATTATGATTTTCATATTGAGAATCCATGTCAGTCAGTTTACCACTATCAAAATGATATGAAAGAGTATTCGTGTTTTGTGTCGTGAGAAGAGAGGACTGTTAGGAAACTTGTCAAGGGAGATGAAGGCTGAAAACCTCAGAGGATGGCAACCAAATCACTTGGGAGACGAGATTCTCTCACTGCTGTAGCTGCAGTAGAACTCCAACTGATTGTGGGGTGTTGGGGAAGGAAACAGAGGTTTAGAAGGACTGTTCCACAGTGTGAAAAAGACTCCTGTTGGTGCTTAAGAAGTTCCTTGCCCCTTGTCAGGAAAAACTGACTCCGAAGAAGATGAGAAGATAAGGTGAGAATATTTCAAGCAACATCATGGTGAACTTTACATCTAAAGAAACTCCTGTCGGGGGCTGAAAAAAATAAACAGTTTGGGAATATCGCTCAGTACTGGAGCTTTTACAATGAAGGAAAACGCATATGATTTTCACCCAATAACTTCATACTAGAGGGATGGTGAGGCAAAATATTGTACCCAGGCACTCGAGAAAGGCAGGCTTCCTTGTTGCTTCCTCCCTTTGTTCAGTCATTCAACCAATTATTTACAAGAATCTCACTCATAATTCTGATACAGTATTTGAAGGACTCTTCTCAAGGCCACTGATACAAAAATTGCACTGTGCAAAAATTAGCCAGTCCCAATTCTGCAATCACTTTTGTAATACTTCAAAATCCCACACCCCAGAGACAGAGATCATCAAATTAGCCCAAATGTAATTTGGGAAGAGCAGTCACAGAAGGGAGTATCTAAAAGTCCTTTGGATCATGATCTCTGACTATTCCTGCACAGAGGCTGCCGGCAGGCATTGACTACTGAGAAAAAACAACTCTGGACATGCATCACAAGCCTCAGAAGACAGTTCATCTTCCACTCAATCACGAAACATTAAAGAAATGAAGAGATACCATGTTTGTGTCTGGTGGAGTTTTCAAGTCTGTGCACTTGGAGGCGCTTAGTGCTGTTAGACGTGAGGGGTCTTCAGAGGCATCCTGTTGAGTGAGAAATGCTCTAATCTTGCAATTGACCAGAAAGAGGATCTGATGATTGAAGTTTCTTTGGGAAGTATTACAAAGTTAGGGCAGTAAGTTGATCCCGCTACTATTTTTGTTGTTGTTGTTGTTTTTAATGCCAACTGAAAGTCTGCAAGATATTACAAAAAAGGAGGGAGGGAAAGTAAAATTGTTCCCATACTACCTGCTGTGTTGAAATTGGCCCAGATTGTCCACTCTCTCTCAAAGTTATTAAAAAAAAAAAAAAAAAAAACCGTACAAAGGAAACACCTGTGAATCAACATTTATTGAAAAACCTCCATGTATTAAATACACTGAGAAAAAATATTCTAGTAGAGTAAATGCGTTTGGAAAAACTCTAGGAACGGAGTCAGGAGACAGTATCTTAAGAGTGTTTCCCAGGTCTGAATTCTTTGCTAGAATTGTTTAACGGAAACTTCAGGCTTGCTAGGAAAAAGGACCTACTGTTTTTTGAAAGGCATAAACAAGAACCAAGGAACTGCAGTCCAAAGGGCATGAAAGCACTTGCCCCAATTGGAGGCTACTGTGCTTAGAGCAGAGCTCTCCAGAACTCTTTGTAGCTAAGTGCATGGGTTTCACGTGTGCAATAGAAAACTCACGAGTGCACATCTCACAAGAGCTGGTTTTAAGAAGAGACCATCACGAGAGTTCCCGGCGAGGAGCGTCGCCAGAGACGCTCCGCAGCGTGCCCGACACTCCACCTCGCTCCTCTCTGGCAGAGAGCTGCAGGACCAGATGCCCGCGTGCCCCGCGCCTGCACGCCTGCGCACGCTCAGTAGGGCGGGGCTCTCGGGCACGCGGACCGCCGTCCTCCAACTGCTCCTGGCGTCAGTTGGGGCAGTCGGCTCCGGAAGACAGGAGCGCATGCGCGAGCGCGGAGGGTGGGGCCCCAAGGGCCGTCCGGCGGGGGAGGGGCCTGTCATGGCGGCCTCGAGAGTCAATTCCAGGAACCCTGAGGTAAGGGGTACGGGGACTTTTGACCCCTCAGGTGTCACCGCTCTGCGCTGTTGTTCACCCTGTGGGTTATTTGTGCCCTTGTCCGTGTAAGGAGACTCCCCACAATGTGGATTCACGCCCCCATAGAGCTCGATTCCCTTGAGGGGCTTACCCCAGGGTTATTGGCCCCACTGGAGAGCCGGCTGCATGAAGTGTTCAGTGAATGCGAGGCCTACAGTGGGGGGGAAATAGTGTGTGTGAGCTATTAAACAGGTGCCGTTCTAGGCTGCGCGTTCTGAAGAGTACAAAAGCTAGAGGGACGTTCCTGCGAGTTGAAAACCCTCATCTGGTTCCAAAGGTGTAGCTCAGGTGATTGGAAAATGAGTGAAGAGCGAAGGAACACACTCATGGTTTCACTAGTGTCTTCCTTCTTATCATAAAAACATCAATCACCACTTATGTCCAAACTGCATTCTTTTGTCAGTGATGGGAGCAACTTTGCTGAATGTGGTAATAAACATGTATTTGTAGTCTGATGTCACATCATGATTGATTTGCAAGCATAGATGGGGTCTGTACATATTTAATTGGTTGGTGGGAATCTGATATGTAGTCAAATGTGTGGGTTGGTTTTGTCTGTGGATGTTTGTGTCTGAAGGGAGGTCGTGCCTGTGTTTTTGTGAGAGCGTGTAAGAGTGAGTGTTGTACTTGGAGGGTGTTGAGATGTGACGCAGGCATACTCAAGGAGTTGGTGGATAGGTGTTTGTAATTTGGTGTTTGGGGAATATGTTTACATGTGTTTTTTTCACCTATGAATTTGGGGATTTATGTGTGTCTAATGGTGGATTTGGAAGGATTATCTGCATATGCATAAGGGCAATGTCAGGAAAAGTAGTGGTGTATATTACTTTGGGTGTCCAGTCTGTTTATTTTGTATATTTGGGGAATGTAGGATGATCATTTGTGTATTCAGGGCATGTTGTATGGTTATGGGGTGTTTGTGTGTGTGCATTTTCAGGAGCTGTCTATGTATATTTGGATGTGTAGAGGGCAAGTCTGTGGCTATTTTATGGGACTGGTGGATGTTGTATATGTAGGTATGTTGTGTTTGTATGATTCTGTATTCTGCAAGATGGCAGAGTTAGTTCTGTGTAAGAGGTTGGGAATGTGGGGTTATATATATGCCAGTAGTGTGGTACTGTATGTGTATTTGGACCAAAGGGCATATAGGATGATATTATTGCATATTTGTAGTGTTCTGGGTAATTGTGGTTGCATTTGGGACTTGTGGAGAGTTATGTGTTAAATGAGTTTGTGTGTGTATTCAAGCGGCATGGCCACTTGGAGGAATATTTGCTGAGGCTGTGCATTTGTAATTTTCAGTAGGAGCCTCTGAAGCTTATGTATTTTGGGAAGTGAGTATATGTGTATCTGATAAAGAGGTGGGGTTCTATGTTTCTACAGGGAAGTTGGACAATTGCATTTCTGTGTATTAGAAATATGTGATACGGGTATTTGTGGGTACTTGCATATGTGTGAGCTGGCTCCTAATAGCTAGGGATAATTTGATATATGGAAGTTGTTTCATAAATGGTTTGCTGGAGACACTTCCATGTATCTTACTTGTGTATTCTAATCTGTGTGTGTGTCCATCATCAGGTTCATGCATTATCAAAGTTTGTTCATAAGGTATGGAATTGTTAGGAGTATTCAAAGTGTATTTCTTTGGAGAATGCTAGGGTGTTTATACATGTGTTTGGTAGGAGTAAGAGGTGGTCTGTCTATATATTCGGGGTGAGGGTAGAAACATATATATATATAAACACCCCCACACATATACAGTTTATATGTTGGGGTAGTGGTGGGGAGCTTGTATTCTGGAGAGGTAGCATAATGTATAGTGTTTGGGAGGGGATCTGTATGTTCAGGGCTTGGGAATATTTGCATGTGTGTGTCCATAGGTGTGTGAGAATTGTGTATGTATAATAGTAAGACTGCAGAGGTTTTGAGTGTGTCTGAGCATTTGGGGTGTACACTCATGAGTAGTTTGTGGGTGTGTGTATTTGTGATTTGTGAGTATAGCAGGAGGCTTAGAGTCCTCTATGTGTCTATTTCAAAATGTAATGCCTGAAGAATTGAGTGGTGTTGCTTGTATGTGTGTTCTCAGTATTAGTGAGGTGGACTTATATGTACCGTTGACCCTTGAACTACACACGTTTGAACCACACGGGTCGACTTATAGTGGATTTTTTTTCCAGTAAATACTACAGGACTACTACACGATCCATGGATGCAGAACCACTGCATGGAGGGTTGGCGCCCTAACCCCCAAGTTGTTCAAGGGTCAGCTGTATTTGATAAGAATAGGTTATTTGTGGCTGTGTGTGTTTTTGAGTTCCTGGGGCTTCTGGGGTATGTATTCTGGGGGATGTGAGAGTTTAGTTTGTGTGTTTGGAAACCAGTAGACGGTGTAGGTTATGTGTGTGTGCAGGAATCCTGGAGTATATGTATTTTAGGGCTGTGGGACAGCATATGTGTCTTTTTTGGGTTGCACATGAGACAGTTGTGTACTTGGTGAGCCTGTGTGTTTAGGTACTCAGTGTGTACATCTGGATGGCATATTGGTTGCACGTGTTTGTTTTCAGGCCCATGTTGTGTGTGTATATATAGTTGTGAGAGTGGAATGTGAATATTCAGGGTGAGTAAGGTTTTGTCTGTAAAAATTTAGGTAGTAAGAGGTAGTCTGTTTGTGAATTTATTCAGGGTGAGGATAGAAATGTACGTGTGTGTTCAGGAGATATATATATATATATATATGTATATGTACAAACACATATGTGTATGTGGTATCCTTTTGGTTATATATCTTTCATGGGAGTTGAGGGTTCTACTTGGGGTGTAAGTGGATTGTGTGCACAAATTCATAGGAAAAGGTATGGGATGTGCTGCAACTGGTTCATACTATCCTGGGATAGTCAATGGTGCATATCTCTTCCCAGCTGTGTGTTCAGTGATGTCAGGTGGGTAGCTTGAAATTGCTCATGCTGGGAATATTTATACCACGTAGATAGCATAGGTGAAGTCTTTCCCACCTTTCTCGGAGAGTTTTTTAGCGCTTACCAGCAGACCACTGATGTGCGTGTTTGGATGTATGTATGTATGAAGCAAGAATATTTGGGCATCGGTGGGTACGTATGGGACACCCATGTGAATTGTGAGTGGGGCATCTGGGGCTATGGGCCCCTGTATATGTGCATTGACCCTGGTAATCATGAATCATTGCATTGCTCCTATCAGGTTGGTCTGTTCTTTAGGGCCAAAGAATCCCCATAAATGTTGTTGATTCCCAGTAGAAATCATGCAGATGGATACAGGGGTGTCTGTACCTTAGGCAGGTGGACACTCCTTCAACATTTGTGTGGTACTAGCATCTGGGTCCCTAGAAGGGGGGTCCTGGTGGACAGATGGCCATGCAGAGCAGAACCTTCACAGGTGTGTTGTTGGCGTGACAGGCAGCAGTCAGAAAGTCACGGGGCTTCCTGGATAGGAGGTCAGATGACCAAGGGCTCTCGCAGGAAAATACCCTGAGAATCAGTTGGACAGCTACAGGCGTTACTGGCTCTTCTGGGGCACAGCTGACGTGCAAGGACACCCTCCACATGGGGTCCAGAGCCACGTGTCCCTGAGCCCAACTGCCCCAGGGTGGTGGGAACTGTTGCATATCAGGCTGGTCAACTGTATCACTAGGTCTCAACCAACCTGTCTCCATGGAAATCTAAGTCCTCAGGGGTAGGCAGGACCTCTAGGGATCAGTGAGCTGACTAGGACAGGGGTGGGGAGGCTTTGTCCCTGAGGGAGAGTTGGGGACTGAGACCTGGAGAGCCTGGGGAGTCCCACTCTGAGGAGTTATGGCTCTGATGTTCCCAAACCCTTTAGCCATGTTCTCTGTTCTTTTCTGAAGGCTCATGATGCTTCTAGCAGTGGGAAGCTTATCTCAGTTTCATGTTTCTCTGATAGGATGAACTGACCCTTTTATTCACTATTCTACATCGAGCTGCAAACCCATCAGATGGAACCACGTGATCATTGTGGCCACCAGCTGACCCCACAGCCACCTTGTGCCTCCTTTGGACCCACCCAGGAATTTCTGAGCCTTCTTTATGGTGAGTCTTGTGGCCTTTTCTCCCTCATTGGGAATCCTCCTGCCAATAAAACATGCTGTGAATGTTAACAAAAGGAAACCTCAACTAGAATTGGAGTCTGGAAGGCCCGTAGAGGGAGCTCTCATGCCGTGTCACTCATCATCCATGACCCCAAGAGGAAGAGGTCATTCACTGACCCCAAACAGGAAGTGCAACCACTTTACTACCCCAGCTGGAGGAGGGAAGACTTCCTTCCTGGCCAGCAACAAGAAATAGAAAATAGAAATAGCTAATAGAAAATTCCGCAGTTTAGCCAATGAGAAGCCATTGTCACCTGAAGTTTCACTTTCCTCCAGTGAACTTTCATTTTTTCCCTTGATGATGACTTTCTTTCCTTGTCCCACCCTCTTTACTTTAAAATCCTTCTGGGACTTTCCTGGTGGTCCAGGGGCTAAGACTCTGCTCTTCCAATGCACGGGGCATGGGTTCGATCCCTGGTCGGGGAACTAAGATTTCCACATGCCATGTGGCGTGGCCAAAAAACAAAAAGCCTTTCATGTTGTGTAACCCGTTGGAGTATCTCCCTTTCTATCAGATGAGATGCTGCCTGATTCATGAATCGTTTAATAAAGCCAATTTATTCAAACTTCAAAGTAAATCTTCACATTTACTCAGTTAAATTTTGTTTTTTAATACATTGTTGGCATTCAGAGGTGGCCACTAACAGTTTAATATGTATCCCTCCAGAAATGTTCTGTATAAAAATAGGTATGTGCACTTTTCTAAAATCCACTCTCATGATTCCTCTTGCTAACAGGATGATTTTATGATTAAGTGCTTATCTTTTTAAAAAGAAAAAGATAAATATATTGGTGGCAGTGATGGGATCTGAAGCAAATTTCTGATAACATTTGGGACAAGGAGAAACAGGTGTGGTGCCCACAACTCCTTTGAGTTCACTGTCTTTCTTGCCATTCCTGAAGGTTGTTGGTAAGCTCCTCTTGGTTTGAGCTCCATTCTCTTTGATTGAGTTTGTGCTCGCCATCAAATTGGCTTTCCTTTACAGGGCAGGTCAGTTTGGCTGGTAGAGGATTCTCCCTGAGGCCAAACCCCTAGCCTTTCAGATGGAAATTCCCAGGGCACAGTAACATCTCTTGGTTATTGCCAGTATATTTTTGAGTGGGAAACCCTAGCCCCTAATTTTGTTCCCTGGATTCCACATTGGGCACTGCTGGCAGTGTAGTCTGCACTTGCCCATCTGTTTGGAATCAGCCCTCAGTTTCCATGCTTGGAACTGTTGGTGGCGGCTATAGTTCTCCATTTTGTTTGGCATCAGTTTGCAGTCCCCATTCCTTGGGATTTGCTGGTTGGATCTTTTTCCTCAGTCCAGGGATCCCTGGGAATTGGTAGTGGTGCATACCAGGCCTTCTTTTGGCCAGGACATAGTGACATCTCTTTGTTACTGCTGATATATTAAGGCGCAGTTCTTTTGTGTGTTCTTTTGGGTTGACAAAGGCTAGCTAAGGAAATGAGATCCTTTATCACCAAAGAGTTGAGAATGCCAGCTTCTGGCACACCTGCTTATTTTATATTTGAGAACTATGGTCCTGGAGGCAGTAGATATTTAGAAAGATGGCAAAGTTATACTAATATTGATCTAGAATTACAATGGTCATTGTGGGGAATGTTCCAGTTAGACAAGATTGTTCATTTGAGGAAAACTCTGGAGAGCAAGGGTTCCCAAATTGGACAGGGAGAATGAGATGCCTGCTTTAATTGGTATGTAAAAGTTTACAGAAGGTTTCAAGATTCCAACATAGCTTCGTTTAGAGCTATGTTGGAACAGAAAGCTAATGAAAAATTAAAGAGACAAAAGGTACCTGAAACAAAAGACCATAGGACGGATGTGACTGCAGATTGAACTCCTACTGTCCCCCCCTTTCCTTTTTCACCTGAGTACTCTTGTTTTACTCATTTTCTGTCTGAAATACTTTTCTATTCCCAAGAGAATATTTAACGATTGCCATGTAAAGTAAAACTACCTGAGGTTGCAGGTGAGCCCCCTCAGGTGTCCTTTACCCCTTGGTCAAAGACTGAACTGAGAGCTATAGTCAAAGAATTCTCTAAACCTAGGGAGGAACTCCCAACATTTTTTGAAGAATTTAGAGTCACTGTCACGGCCTATGTCCCCAAACTGCTAGATCTTTATCCGCTTGTACACATGTTGGTAGGACTGGGGGAAGCCCCAGAATGGACGCGGGAAGCAAAATGACATAATCCCTAGGATGATATTCAAGATCCTCAACCTAAAAAGGCTTGCAGAATAACAACTAACCTTTTATAAGCTATTCCTAAAATCTTCCCTGCTCACACTTGGTCTATTATTAATTGGCCTAATAATGATTGGCCTGTTATTCACTCATACAAACAAAAGAGGGGTGAATCTGTGGAAGACTTTAGAGCCAGTTTGTAGGCTCTCTTTTTACAGCATTTGGGGTTGCAAGCAATGAAAAGGCCACTCAGCCTACTTTAATTGCCCTCTTTGTAAATGGATTATCTTCTGAGATTAGTGGATTGATAAAAGGGCAGAAAATAGGCTGGGAGGCTGTAGACCTGACTGAACTCCTGACTGTAGCTGAGCGTTTTGAAAGGACCTTGGAGCAAGATCACAAACAGAAATCCACCAAGCTCTTAGCCTTACAGTTACAACAGCTCTAAGGCAAGAGACACAAAATAACACCTAGGCCTCCCCCATTACAACCTCCTAGGGGTTCATGATCAATTCGATAACCCAAAGTTGATGTTTCATTTGTAATCAGTGAGGACACTAGAAAAAAAGGTGTCCTCAAAGATCCTATGCAAACTCTTCACAAATGCTCTCATATCTGTCTCAAAGGGAGGGCCCCCCACCATGACCCTCTCCCCTAGTTGGCAGAACTCCAGAGGTTCTCTGGTAAACTATTACCAGCAATTACCTTAAACAGCCCAGAGGAAAATAGAATGAAAATTGATGAAAAACTGCCAAATTTTAGTTGATACTGGAGCTATGCTTTCTACTGTAAACCCCACTCTCATATTTTACTTTGAAATCTGCATTAAACCCTAACCCTAACTGTAAACATAATTACCTAACCCTTTAACACCCTAGCCCTAGCCCTAACCAGAGCTGTGCTTTCTACTCTAAATCCCACCCTCAAAGAACAACAGGTCCCTCTGAGTCAAGAGGATGTTTCCATAGTGGGAGTACCTAAGAAAGTTCAGAGAGAATTTTTATCTCAACCAAGATTCCTTTTTGCTATGCAATATAGCCCCAGTTAATCTATTCGGTAGAGATCTCTTTTCTAACTTAAAAGGGCCAGTACATTTTGCCTCCAGTGGAGATCTCACCTTAAAATTTCCTGATCAACTTGAACCTGATTATTTATGTTCCTTACAATCTGTCCTGGACATAAAAGAGGAAGTTCAGCACAAGTTCTCTAATTTGATGGAGATGCCTGCAAATTTGGGGGCTACTTCTGACAGTGTTAACATCAGAAGAATAAAAAAAATGCAAACCTATAAAGATTCAGATAGATGTAGCTAAACCTCTCCCTAGGTTTCCTCAACAACTATTAAAGCCTGCGGTCATACAAGGTCTCACACCTATTGTAGAAGACTTAATTTCCCGGGAGGTAGTCATTCCTGTACTCGTCCCTGCAGCATGCCAATCTTGCCTGGTTGGAAACCTGGCAGGATGGCGATTTGTCCAGGACTTGGGAGCTGTTAATAAAAATAGTTATTCCCTGTTTTCCTGTTGTTCCAAACCTAGCCACCCTTCTGTCACAAGTTTCAACTGACTTGGAATGGTGTACTGTTGGAGACCTTTGTTCACCTTTCTTCAGCATCCCGGAGACCCAACAGCCAATATCTATATGCCTTTACTTGGAACAATCAACAATATACCTGCACTTTTATGCCTCAAGGGTTCACTGGGACCCCTTCTTTTTTCTCCCAAGTACCTCACCAAGATTTAAGTACCCTCTAGTTCCCTGAGAAATCCACCTTTTTACCATATGGAGATAACCTCCTGCTGTACTCAGCTACTGTAAAGATTCCATAAGGCATGCATAAAAGATTCCATTTATTTGCTGCAACAGTTAGCTGAGAAAGATCACAAAGGAAAAATTACAATTATCTCTAGACACTGTTCATTACCTAGGACATAATCTAAGCACTGAAGGAATTCAGCTATCTGCAGAGAGAATTAGGCTGATACAGGAACTTCCTAGACTCACAACTAAGTGCTAGCATTGTGGATTTCTAGGTTTAGCTGGTTATTGCAAGCTCTGGGTTCCAAATTTTGCTCTGTTACCTCTTCCACTCTATGAACTTATTAAAGATTTCGTCCCTGAATCCTTTGCTTGGGAAGATAAACATAAGCAGGCTTTTACAAGGCTAAAACAAGTACTGCAAGAGCTGCCTGCCTTAGGGTTACCCAAATGATCAGGTTCAGGTTGATTCGGAAACTTTAAGGTGAGATCTCCACTGGAGGCAAAATATATTAGCCCTTTTAAGTTAGCAAAGAGATCTCTACCTAATAGATGAACTTTAGGTTATTCAAAACCTTTTACTTGATTTGTGCATGAATGGCATAATCAGGCCCCGCGGAACTATGTGAGCATGGTAGTAAACATAGGCCTTTTGCCTATTATAGCATGCAACTTGAGTCAGTTGCTTATGCCTATCTCAGTTGTCTTAAGGTTATAGCCACAAGTGCAAATTTAGTGGAAGCCTTGGCAGATTTGACTCTAGAAAATGAAGTTTATTTGCAAACTCCATACATTGTCCACAGTCTTCTTAACTCTGAATTGGCAACGTTTCACTGCAAGTGTCACTAGATTCACTTCCTGTGAAATCCTGCTTTCACCACCTAATCTTTATCTTAAACTTTACAACGTTCTCCATCCTGCTGCACTACTACCTCTGTCTCACAAAGGTGAGGACCATGACTGCAAGGTAACAGTGTCCCATGGGAATTCCCTGGTAGGCCATTGCTTAGGACTCCGAGCTTCCACTGCAGGGAGCGCGGGTTCGATCTCTGGTCGAGGAACTAAGATCCCACAAGCCACGTGGCACAGCCCAAAACAAAAACAAACACAAAACACAAAAACAAAACAAACAAAACAATGTCCCATTTTGTGACACCGTGTCCTGAGTAAAGATGTTACCAAGTCCAAGCTTGCTGTGCTTGCCGCACGACAGGCCAATAAATGGGAGATGAGGTGTTGAGGCAAGGAATATGACTTTATTCGGATGGTGACAGGGAATACCTGGAAGGGAGTTTTCCTCTTCCCTGACTCATATGCTGCCACTTCCCGTTTAGGGTGTCCCAGTCAGCCTCGGTGGGGTCAAGGGATGATTTGCAACAGCAGCAAGAATTGCAGCAACATAGGAGGCACTTACCTCAGCGGCATTTGCCCGCTCAGGGTGCCATGATGCCCCTGGTAGAGCTGCCTCTGTCACGGGTTAGGGCTGTGTGGGGAACTCATGGATGTATGTTTGGGGTATAGGACGGTTTGGGGTAATAGTAAAGCTGTGTAGAGACTGTGTATGTGTGATCTGGGGAGAGATGAGGGGCCTGAGTGCCTTTATGAGTGTACGGTTGGTGTAGCATGGTGCGGCTGGGTGGTGGGGCTGGTTCTGGGTGTTTTGAGGCTCAGTGTGCAGGCATTTGAGAAGAGGTAGGAGTATGCATTTTAATGCTTTATGTGTTGGATCTGTGTGTATTCAGAGTATAGGGGTGTATACATATGCTTATCCTGTAGGGTAAGAGTTTAGGGAGTGTATTTTTGGTGTGGAGGAATTTGCAGAGACTGGGGATGTCAGTGTAAATTGGGGTTGTTAGCTGTGTGTGTATAATCAGGGGATGTGACAGAGGCTGTTTATGGTATCTCAAGAGGGAGATGGGTGTATGTTTGTATTGGGGGTGTGAGTTCATCATGTGTTCTGGGGGGAGTATTTAGGAGAAAGTTGGAAACATTGTGTCTCTCTGATGGTATTTTGTGTTTGTCTCAGCTTCTGAGGCATTGTACATACGTGGATGTTCACAGCTGTGGGGGGACTGTATGTGTTATATTTAGATTTGGGAGGTTGTGTCTTATATTAAGAAGTATGTGAGTTTGGTTTGAATGTATTTGGCTATTGTTGAAGGGTTTGTGTGTTTGCATTGGGGGGTTATATGGGGTTGGGTGGATTTTTGTGGGATGTGAGGATTTAGGTGTTTGATTATCGGGGGCCGTTGGGGGTGTGTTTTTGTATTCAAGACTGTGGCTGTGATTTTATTGGGGTTTGTAGTGCATGTATACTGGAGCAGGAGGGTTCTGGGCACACAGGCATCTGCTTATAGGTAGGGAGTTTGTGTGTTTGAGGATGTTTGGAGCTCTGTGGGGCTGTGTGATGGTGGCACAGGCGACTGTGGGCAGGTGGAGTGTGTGTTGGGCTGGAAGGGAAACTCGAGGGCATGTTGGTGACTGTGAGGCGCCCATGTGAACTCCCACGTGGACTGACCTTTGTTCCTTCTGACCTTCTATGGCTTGTACCCATCCTGATCTTCTGTGGCAGCTACTCCCCTGGAATGGTCAGCAATACTCTGCTCATTCTTAGCCAGATGAGTCAGGAAATGTCACTTCCTCTGGCAGCTGGATGTGTCTCTTGCAAGTGAGTGGTCCTGGAGTTCAGGGTGCAGGACTGGTGGACAGATGCAGAGTGAGGCTGATTCCCCCGTGAGCCCTCTCCTCAGTGAGGTGGCCAGGAGGTCAGGGCTGTATCTCCAGAGGGTCAGACATGGCCAGTCCTCTCTAGAATGTGCTGGAGGGGCCAACTCATTGAACGGACCCTGCCAGGAGATAAACAGACCCCGAGGACAATTCCTAAGGGAGAAGTCTCTACCTACCCATCTTCCACTTTCTCCTTTGGATGGCCTCTACCACAAGATAAAAGCTAAGCCCCTTCACACGGCCCTTCTTGGCCTGGTCTTACTGACCGGCCAGTCTCTCCCCACATCCTGGCTCACTCTGGGCCCTCTGGTGATACCAGCATGAGGCCCCCCTGCATGTCAGTTCTCACCTCCTTGCCTTCGCCCTTGCTGCCCTTGCTGTTTGTCCTGCTCTTCCTCCCCCAAGGCCGTGAGTCACCTTCTCCAGGTGGGAAGGATCCACTGAAAATGCAACTTTGGGTAATTACTGCATCACCTGAGTCTCTAGCACGTGCCAGGCACTATGACGCTTGCCAAATCCATAAAAACCCCACAAAGCGGATGTGCTATTAGTTGCACTTTGCAGGTGATGAAGCTGAGGTTCAGAGGTGAGCAACTATGACCAAGTACCCTGTATGTACCAGAATATCAATCAGACTGCTCAACATATCCAATAAAGCCAAACATTAGTTTAGTCAGGATGCCTAGATGTCAGGCTGTAAAGGCGCAAAATATGTCCCAGCAAGAGAAGGAGCAGTGCCAAGTACCCCAGCAAAGAAGCAGAGTTCATATCCTGCTTTCTTAATCAAAATAGCTGCAGATCAACCCACAGTTTCCTACTCTGTTAATAGGAGGAAAATACCAATGTGCGTTGTCCTATAAAACTACCTTAAGACAGTATGTATGATCCCGAGTGCTTTGGTAATGACCCCAAATCATCATCATGAAGTTGGGATACTTCTTAAAACACTGCAAGTCTTACACACTGGCATGTAGAATCTGTAAAGTCAGTTCTTTGGGTAATGATGGTAGATAGAAGTGGCCCAGAAGGACAGAAGACAGAAAATAGAGCAGAAACTATTTGTCCAGAGGTGACAATGGGTCGTAGCCAAGGTTCAAGCATTACTAGGGAGGTGGTGAAAATAGTAATGGGCATAGAGTGTAATAAGTCAAGGATATCTCATGTAGTTTCCAATGAAAGTTTGTGAAAGACATATAACTAAAAAGATAATAGTCTGGGAGGTGAAATAGTACAAAACATTTGATATATGTTTTACAAGGATAAAAGAAGATAGAAATGAACATTAAAGAAGTCGGTCAAATAGAAAAACTGTAAGATGGTAATAACCTCACAATATGATGAGGCAACTTAGATTTATTTTGTTTAAATAAATTGGTAGACTATATTTAGAGTAGTTTTAAGTTTAAAGAGAATTTGAGCAGAGTATAGAGTTCCCATACACCCCCTCACATCTATTCCCCAAACCAAAGTTTCCCCTATTAGTAACGTCTTGCATTAGTGTGGGAAATTTTTTACAATTGATGAGCCAAAATTCATACATTACTGTTAACTAATATCCATAGTTTACATTACAGTTTACTCTGTTGCATATCCTATGGGTTTTGACGAATGTATGACAAGCGTTGACCATTACAGTATCATACAGAATAGTTTCAGTGCCCTACCTTTTCCAGGATGTCATATAGCTGAAATCATACAGTATGTATCCATTTCAGTTTGGCCTCTTTCATTTAGCAATATGTGTTTAGGGTTCCTCCATGTCTCTTCCATTTAGTACTCTTATAACTCAAGCTGCCATAACATAATACTATAGGCTTGGTGACTTTAACAACTCACAGTTCTAGAGGCTTGGAAGTCTAAGATCACGGTGCTGGCCAATTCAGTGCCTGGTGAGGGCTCTCTTCCTGGCTTGCAGACAACTGTCTTTTCACTGTGTCCTCACATGGTGGAGAGAGACAGAAAAAACTCTCTGGTTTCCTCTTACAGGGGCACTAATAGAGCCTAATCCTCATGACATCATTTAATCTCATTACCTGCCAAAGGCCTCATCTCCAAATACCATCACTTTGTTAGAGCTTGAATATATGAATTTTGGGGGGACAGAATTCAGTTGATAGCCTCATTCTTCTAACAGTATAAAATATGACGAATAAAGAAAGCTCATCATTAAATTATCTCTTTTCTAGAGTTTCTGTCCCCATGTAGTTATCAACTCCTGGGTAAGATAGCCTGGGCAAGCAAAATTTTAAAAAACACATGAACAAGTTTTTTTGAATCTCAAAATGATTTGAAGGCAAGAAACAGTGTTTGAGAGAAAATTGGGGAACCTTACTTGCATAAGAAAAGGTGATATTCCTGTTCAGAGTTGAATGCCATTTTGGAGCCAGTCAAGCCAGGCTGAGGAAGCACATTCTAAGCAGAAGCAATAAAAATTGTGTGCAAAGAGCCAGGCTTGTTCTAGAAATTAAACAAGCCCCACTGTGAATGTGGAAGAGTGAATGAAGGGATGAGAAGCAGGATAGGTGAATGGAAACTAGGTTACAGAGGCCTATGAGTACAGATGGGCATATGCATGTAAGAACACTACTCATGGCAGGGAAAGAACCACCTGGATGTATCAGAAGGAACAAGTTCTTAACACTCACAAAGGGAAAAAAAAAAAGAAAGCCTGGTCTTCCCAGCTAGAATGGAAAACTGTTTAATACATGAGTATTCAGAATAGTTTTCAATCCTGAAATGTGGGGAAAAACTTAACATGGTCTAAACATTACTTGGGTTCCACCTAAAAAGCTTAAAAGCAAGACTCAGAAGGATAAAATTATTTTTAAGTAATTTAACTGCATCCCAGAACAAAGTTCAAGAATATGTACAGAAATACTAAAATATTTAGCACCAGAAAAAGAAAATCTACAGTGACTGTCATCCAATAAAAAAATTACCAGGTATATCAAGAAGCAGGAATATAGAACCACAATGAAGGGGAAAAAACCTAATTAAAACTGACCCAGAAATAGAAAAATTAAAGCATTAGTAGACAACAAAACTAAAGTAGATATTATAATTATATTTCATATTTTCAAGAAGCTACAGGAGGGATTGGACATGTAAAGGAAGGTATTTTTTAAAAAGCAAATCAAAGTTTTAGAGATTAAAACTAAAATAGCTGAGATTAAAAGTACATTGGATAGAATTAACAGTAGATTAGACATTGCAGAAAAGAATTAGTTAACTGAACAAAAAGCAATATACATTATTCAAAATAAACACACAAAGAAAAGAAAAAAAACTTTAAAAAGATATGACTATCAAGAGAATGGGAAGTCAAGTCATAGATGGGGAGAAAAAATTTGTAAAAGACAAATCAGATAAAGGATTGGTATGAAAATATACAAAGAACACTTACTGCTTACCACTAAAAAAAGAGGACAACCTGATTAAAAGTGGACAAAAAATCTAAACTGACACCTCAGTAAAGAAGATATAAAATATCAAATAGGCATATGACAAGATGCTCAACACCTTATGTGTTTGGAGAACTGCAAATTAAAACAGCAATGAGAAACCACTATGCAGCTATGAAGAGGACAAAAATTCAGAACACTGACAACACCAAATGCTGGTGAGGCTGCAGAGCAGTAGGAACTCTCATGATTGCTGTAGGGAATGCAAAATGGTACAGACTCTTTGGAAGACAGTTTGGCAGTTTAATAAAAGAGTAAATATACATTTACCATAAAATGCAGCAATCAAGCTCTTTGGTATATACCCCAAAGAGCTGAAAATTTACGTCCATACAAAAGCCTGCACATGAATGATTGTGGCAGCTTTATTCATAATTGCCAAAAATTAGAGGCAACCAAGGTGCCCTTCCATAGATGGATGGATTAAAAACAAAGAAACAAACAAACAAAAACCTGTTCCACATTCATACAATGGAATATTATTCAGCAACAAAAGGAAATAAACTACCCATGAAAAGACATGGAGGAACTTAAATGCATATTACTAGGTGAAATAAACCAATCTGAAAGGGCTACGTACTGTATAATTCTTAACTATATGATAGTTTAGAAGGCAAAGCTATGGAGACCGTAAAAAGATCAGTGGTTGTTGGGGGTTTGGGAGGAGGAAGGGAAGAGGAGGTTGAATAGGTGGAACACAGGGGATTCTTAGGTCAGTAAAAGTATTCTGTGTGATATTACAGTGGTGGATACATGTTGTATTAGTCAGAATTCTCCAAAGAAGCAGAACCTATAGAATACATGCATGTGTTTGTAACAGGGAATTAGCTCTTATGATAATGGAAGCTGAGAAATCCCACAGTCTGCCATCTGTAAGCTGGAGGCCCCAGAAAGCTAGTGATATAATTCAATCCTAGTCCAATGGCCTGAGAACCAGGGGAGGTGGTGATATAAATTCCAGTCTGAGGTCAGGAGAAGATGAAATATCTCACCTCACACCATGAGGCAGGAAAAAGGGGCAAATTCTTCCTTCCCCCAGCTCTTGTTCTATTCAAGCCCTCAACAGACTGGATGATGTCCACCCACATTGGGGGGGGGGGGCAATCAACTTTACTGAGTCCACCAATTTCAATGCTAATTTCACCTGGAAATTCCCTCACAAAATATACCCAGAAATAATTTTTAATCTGGGTCCCCCATAGCCAGTTAAGTTGACACATGAAGCTAATCATCACAAGTCGACCCTGTGTCAACATGACACCCATATGCCTCTCCTCAAATCTTACTTAATCCCCAAATAAGACAATAACAAGGTCTTAATTCCACTTAATATGATACAACAATTCTGAGTCCAATCAAAATACACTAACCCTATCCCCAGAAGAGGAGGTAAATCCTTGTGATATAACTTAAAGTACTATAATGTAAAATTAAGAGTACTTACATATTATGATATAAAATCAATACAACTCATGTTACATAATAAGGGAATATGAGAGAGAAAAAACAAATACACACTTAACACAAATATATTCATAGCAAAAAAAAAATGGTGTACTCATGACAATTACAGTCCTCGTTTCTGTAAGTGGTCAGTTATAGCTGGTCTTTGTAACTACTTTCTTATACCCATTCTGTATTCTTTCTATCTTCAGCAAGCACCTCAGCAGATCGTGGTTCTTCCCTGGTGGGTGACCAAATCCTTCCTTCTTGAATAGTCTGGGTCATTAGTAGCCCTGCCTAGACTGGGTTGTTGTAGTTTTCCACTGAGCTTAATCAAAGAACATGGTAATACTAAGGGATGCCTTAAGCGATCTACTATATCCAGATACACTTTTCCTTACTTCCGTGTGGAAGAGTAGTCCGCAAGTAGTATCCTTGTAGCAACAAACACTTTCCTTTCCTTCTTTGTCTGTTGATTCAGAGGCATGAGGAGCCCAAGGTAGCTGGGTGTTAGTCTTAACTCCCAGTTCTTTGGAATCATTGCTGTGTCTCCTGGTAGAAGCATTTTCCCCTTTGGAACTAAGACCAGCAGAGCATAAGGTCACAGGAACAAAAAGCAAAAATTTGATAGTGGGTCACTAGGGATAATACTGAAGAGTTGAAAATAACTATTCTCATTTTTGTCTCTTAAAATTCCTGGACCCGAGAATCCTGTCTATGGAAGAAAGAGGACCATATATTGGACTCCAATTCAGAGCATATACAGCCCTCTGGAGAACCTTGCCCTGGGACAAGCAGAGGTATTGTCACATAGCCAGCCCTGTAACTGAGTCTTCAGAAGGCCATTCCACCATTCTATCAAGCCTGCTGCTTCAGGTAAGACTAGTGAATTCCAAGGGCCCATTGCCTCACTTCATCTGCTGTGAAATGTATTCCTTGATCTTGAGCAATGCTTGCAGAATCCCATGACAATGATAAGTCATTCTGTAAGATCATGGATGGTAGTTAGGCAGAAGTGACGTATGCAAGAAAGGCAAATCTGTACCCAGAGCAAATGTCTATTCCAATAAGAACAAAATACTGCCCCTTGCACAATGAAAGCTGTCCAGTGTCATCAGTCTGCCACTGACTAGCTGGCTGATCACCCGGGGAATAACACCATATTGAGGGCCCACTGTTGGTCTCTGCTGCTGGTTGATTCTTTTTGATTGGGAATTCAGTAGTGGCTGTAGCCAGGTCAGCCTTGATGAGTGGAAGTCGATATTGCTGAGCCCATGCGTAACCTGCGTCCCTGTCACCATGGCCACTTTGTTGATGAGCCCATTGGGCAATGACAGGGGTGGCTGGGGAAAGAGGCTGACTGGTCTCCACAGAACAGGGCATCCTATCTACTTGATAATTAAAATCCTCCTCTGCTGAGATCACCCTTTGATGATGAGCATTCACATGAGACACAAATATCTTCATGTTTTTCAACTATTCAGAGAAATCTGTTCACATACCTCTTCCCCAATTTTCTTTATGACCAACTTTCCAGTCATGCTTTTTTCAATTCCTGACCACCCAGCGTGTCTGACCATTTCTCCTTCCAAGTGTTTCTCCCTCAGCCAGGTGCATGGCCTCAAGTTCTGCCCACTGGGAGGATTTCTCTTCACCACTGTCCTTCAGAGATGTCTCAGAGAGGGGCTGAGGGCAGTAGCTATCCACTTTTGGGTAGTGCCTGCATATTGTGCAGAACCATTTGTAAACCAGGCCTGCCTGAGTCTCCCTCCGTCAATTAATAGTAGCGAAGTCCCCTTGACGTCATAGGTGCAGGCTGGGAGAGAAAAGGTAGTGTAGCAGAAGTGAGGACTGTGGGCCTTTGAGCTACTTCTTCATGGAACTTACTTGTGCCTTCAAGACCTGCTCTGGCCTGATCACATATATACCATATCCATTTGACGATGGAGTGCTGCTGTGCATGTCCTCTGTTATGGCTTGGTGGTTAAGATACCACTTAGTTCATGATGGGCAGCTCAGGTCACATGGTAACTTGATGGCCCAAGGTGAAGTGTTCAGTCTCTACAAAGTTCAGTAGCAGACCTCTTGTTTCTCAAAAGGAGACTAGTTACCAAAATGATGGGAGGGCCTTGCTCCACAGTTCTTAAGGCCTATGCTTTGATTCACCTATGCGGGCCTTCAAAAGGCTCCAGACAGCATCCTTATTTGCCACAGACATGTCAACACCATTGTGTCTTCTGGATCTTATGGCCCAAGTGGCAAAGCAGCTTGCACTGCAGCCTGGACCTGTTACACAGCCTTCTCTTGTTCTGGGTTCCATCCTAAACTAGCAGCTTTTGGAGTCACTTCATTAAAAAGTCTGGAGTAACACATCCAGATGAGGAATATGTTGCCTCCAAAACCCAAAGAAATCACTAAGAGCTGTGCCTGTGCTTTGGTTGTAGGAGGTGTCAGAGACGACAACTTATCCTTCACCTTAGAAGGGATATCTTGACATGGCTCATACCACTGGGACCCTAGAAATCTCACTGATGTAGGAGGCCATGGCATTTTGTCTTATCTATTTTCTGTCCTCTGACACATAAATACCTTACCAACAAATCTAGAGTAGTTGCTACTGCTTGTTCACTAGATCCAACCAGCATAGTGTCAGCAATGTAATAGACCAGTGTGATATCTTATGGAAGGGAGAGTCAGGTGTATTTTCTAGCAAACTAAATGATGGCATCAGTCTGGAAAGTTGATATACTCCTGAGGTAGGACAGTGAAGGTGTATTACTGGCCTTGCCAGCTGAAAGCAATCTGCTTCTGGTGGGCCTAATGGACAGGGATGGATAAAAAGGCATTTTCCAGACCAAATACATATACTTACATACCATTTACCAGGGTGAGTGTTAACTTTCTCAAGCAATGAAACCACATCTGCAACAACAGCTACAATTGGAGTCACCACCTGGTTAAGATTATGATAATCTACTGTCATTCTCAAGATCCATCTCTCTTCTGCACAGGCCAGATAGGATGTTGTAGGAATCACCACCCCTGCCTCCTTCAAGTCCTTGATGCTGGCCGTAAACTCTGCAGTCCCTCCATGAATGTGGTATTAAATTTTATTTATTGTTTTCCTAGGTAGAGGCAGTTCTCCTGGCTTTTACTTCGTCTTTCCCATCATAATAACCCTCCCTCCACAGGTCAGGGAACAAATGTGGAGAATCTGCCAGCTGCTAAATATGTCTATACCAAGTATACATTCCAGAACTGGAGAAATAACCACATGATTGGTTTGGAGAACCATTGGGCCCATGGTGAGACAGAACTGAGCTAAAACTCCATTAGTCGCTTGACTTCCATAACCTCTACTCTGACTTTTGGGCCCCTGCAATGTTTTAGGTCTCTTGGAATTAGTATCATTTCAAAGCCAGAGTCAGTTGTTCCCCAAAAGGTCTAATAATTTCCTTTTCCCCAATGCACAGTTACTCTGGTAAAATGCCAAACATCATTCTGGGGAAGGCTGGGGCAAGAATTGACAGTATAAACTTTCAGAGTGCACTGGGGTCCTTCCTCAATGGGGCCCAGCCTCTCCTTCATTCCAGGGGTTCGGGATCCATAAACTGGCTCATGTCTAGGAATGTATTGAAGGGATGTGACTCTCTGTTTTTATGATTTAGGTTCGACTTTTATTCACTTGACCTAGAACTTTTCTGCTTCTACAGAGAAGTACAAATTTAGTAGGCTTCCTATCTATTTCACTTCTAGGAACACCATGATCAATTAATCAACACCATAAGTCAGCATGAGTCAGACTGTTCTGATTGCTGCTTTGACTCTGCTGTACATTAAGGTAACCATGTCCACTTTGCCTTCAGTGGTTGAATATTGTCACTTGGCCCCTACCACCTCAGGATTCAATTACCCTCTTTGCATTTAGGTTTCCCAATGCAGCGACTGCATTTCCCACTGTGAGGTCTGATCTACAGAGAAAGCAACCATAGAGTATTCAAGGTGTCAACTGAAAAAAAATGCGCAACTTAAAAGTTGAAAATTATGTTGCATTTGGAACATAACTGAGGACTTAAGCCTGGGATACAGCCTCTCAGATAGCTCTGGGGACAGTTCCAAAGAGAAACAGAATATATAGGAGTTTTGCAAAAAAAACCCCAAGTAATCAAACATCAAAACTTTCCTGCTAATTAAAGGAAAACCAGACGTCTCAAGTTAACGATTTTAACACTTTTCTATGTATGGGAAGATGTAAGAATCTGGGCCTAATAAAATTATTCCTTTGATATGCACCTAAACTATCTAGGGCCAGTATCCTGTTTTTCTACATCTTAAATCCCCTCAGGGTGCACTATCAGGGGTGGCTGCAGTGGCTGGTGGCTTGGTGGCTGCAACATCCTTTGTTTACTGGTATGGCAGGTGACATTCTTTGTCCACAAAGGATATTGGGGATCCTCTCATAGATTTATTCCTCACAGTATTGATGGAAGGTAAAACTTCTGGAACCCCCCCAGTCAGGTGAGCAGGTTTTAAGTGACAAATCTACTCTAACATTCCTCTATCCCTAAGCCTCTGAAGCTCTTCTCTAGCTTAAACTGAGGCAAGTCCAGCATTTCCAGGGTACTCATGGGGGACCACCTTTTGGCCTGTGTTTCAGCCAACCAACCAAGAAAACTGCTAGAGCCCTTTCTAATTCCTCAAGCTGCAGCAGTAAATGCAGAAGCCCTATTTAGTGAGCCCATGCATTCAGCCTCATTCAACCTTATAAGGAATTCCTTCTTCCATTTTCCCACACCTTTAGTACTTATTCCCACACATTTCCCAAGATTTTGTCTGTGTAACTTAGAAAATGGAAGTCATTATTTTGGAATGTAATGCACTTCCTCATGAGTCACAGATTGTATCCCACCTTTAGGGACCTGCTGAGCTTGAGTCTAGTTAAAGGTCCAGAAGTAAGGTGGGGTGGTAGGGGTGGGTCCTGAGGAGACTAATAATTATGTTACATGACAATTGCGTCAGGGGAGGCTATGACCCTTTCCTCAGGCAATGCAGGGTTAATCCTCTCAGAAGGAGATGGAAAGGCTGATACCCTGTATGTAGAGAGGCCGCTTCCACTGGGGTTGAGGAAGCCATCTCTGCTGGGGCCGGGGAGGCCAATACCACTGGTAATAAAAGATTCATCACAGTTTAGGGGCTCAATATCCCCAGCTTCATCAGGATCTTCCCACGGGTCCCCATCCCGACTTATAAGATCCAGTTCTTTCCCAATCAATGCCCTCACATTGATTCAACAGTAGATGCCCTTCAAAACTGGGAGTTCAACTTGCATTGTAATTCAACCAGTTGCAGGATGAGGTTCTGTGATTGATTTCCAGCCCTGTAGCTACAGGAGACAGTGGTCTCCTTCAGGGCACATGGTCATTTATGTGGCACTTGAGCTGGGAGTTCAAATCACCAAGTTCATCCTTTTCTTTCAGTGACATAAGAAGCAACAGAACAACATAATTATATACACTGGTTTTCCAAAAATGTTCAAAAGTATCATATACGTTCATCCCAGAGAAATTAAATTTTATGTCCATGCAAATATCTCTACATGATTGTTTCTAGCAGCTTTGTTTGTAATAGTCCCAAACTAGAAACAATAAAAATGTTCTAGAATAAGTGAATGGTTAAACAAACCGTGGTACATTAATACTATGAAACACTACTTAACAGTAAAAAGGATTAACTACTGATACATGCAAGTACTTGGATGGATCTCAAAAAACATGCTGGATGAAAAAAGCCAACATTTGAGGTTGGTGTTTGAAGGTCACATATTATATGAATACATTTATATAGCATTCTCAAGATGACAAAGAAGGAGACAGATAAGTGGTTGCCAAGTTTTAGGGATGGTGCATGGGGGCCAGGGTGGGAGGAAGGTAAGTGTGACTATATATCGGGGTAACAGGAGGGAGATCTTTGTGGTGATGGAACAGTTATGTATCTTGATCTTGGTGGTGGCAACACATGTGATAATGTGGCACACATATACCTTGTAGCAATGTCAATTTCCCAGCTTTGATAGTATCCTATTGTTACATAAAATGTAACCAATTAGGAAAACCGCATGAAGATTACTTGGGGCTTTACTGTCCTATTTTTGCAACTTCCTGTCAGTTTATAATTATTTCAGAAGAAATCATTAAAAACAGTAATGTGTTCAAATAAGAAAAAGTCTATATAGAAGTGTTTTTTTGAGGGTGCTAAACTCTTCAAGACAACTTCAACTTTCAGGCAGTCATTTTATCATTTGTAACATAATAAGGGAAGCAAAAATTGTATTAGGGACTATATCTTGGGGAAAATTTAATGTAATTTTTGACACACTGTATTAGAAACATTCGTTTCTGCTGAATAATATTTGCTAACTTTTGAGATAGGTTAACCACAGGTAAGTAAGTCTAGTAACCAATGAATAACATTAACAGAAAGGCAGTCTCTTAAGATACGTGATATCATGCTCTATGGAATTTTTCATTAATTTAGACAATTTTGTAGAGCTCCGATGTCAAGGTAAGTGACAAGTCCAAAGCTGCTGAAACCTAATGAGAATTACAAGAGGTTACATGGTAAATTGTGGCAAACCGATTCCAGCGGTCCCCAACTTTTTTGGCACCAGGGACCAGTTTCGTGGAAGACAGTTTTTTCCACGGAAGCAGGGGGGATGGTTCAGGCAGTAATGTGAGCTACAGTGGCGGGCGTGATTCAGGTGGTAATGCAAGCAGTGTGGAGCAACAGATGAAGCTTCTCTCTCTCTCTCACCCACTGTTCACCTCCTGCTGTGCCCCCTGGTTCCTAACAGGCCTCGCACAGTGGGTTGGGGACCCCTGGATTAAGCGGTGAAAATAAAGAGTTACAGAGCTGGTATAGAATTTAAAGACTTCACAGTGACATATTGTTTGAGAGACTCTGAAGTGATTTCGTGGTGTTTCCAAGTTTGCTGGGGACTGGGGACCAGGCCCAACCCAGACTATTTGGCCCCTGTACCGTGATCTTCCCTGAGAGCCAGGCTCTGTTGCTTTCCTGCACACTCCCCGCTCTTTCCTCACAAGTTGTCTTCGTAGCACTGTGCAGCTTTAGCCAGATTTCAGGGCACAGAGAGCCTGCCTTGAACTGAGAGCATCTCTCCCACACATGCGCTTGAGGGCAGCCTGGGCTCTGCTCAGCTCTGAAGAGTCAGTCTTCAATGAACCCTGTTACAGTTAAGGAGCTTCTCTGTAGCTTAAAATACTTGAGAAAGAGGAAAGAAAACTATTTTAGAAAGTATCTAATTGGAGCTATCCCAATCATATTTTTCATCAATGACTTTTGTGATTCCAGGCTTTTATAAGCGCAATGATTCTGACACATTTTTAGGGAGAAAAGAGAGTGTTCTTTCCTACTTTAGTTATACTCTTTCAGTCACTGTAGTTTCATATTATTGAATGTACAAGACCAAAAACATCCACATATTCATATTCGCATTTGGAAAGATGTGCTTTAAAAATGTTTTTAAAATGCATTCTCACTATCAAAGTCACAAGAATACCTTCTGCGATAGGGAGGAAAAGGTGACTGTTATTTCTCTGTAAAATCAAATATGATACAGACCAAGTGGTAGGCATTCAACGAACGTGGTCCCCAAGACCATGTGTGGTGGTGATAAAGCCCTGGGATAGGAGTGCTGGCCAGGTCCTTGGTCTCTGGGTGAGTTCTCTTCATCTGTTCCATTAGAGGACTGGTCCAGAGTCCTTTCAGCTTACGCATTCAATGATTCTGTCCCACTAGTTCTTAGGCAAAATAAAACAGAACAAAACAAAACAAAATCAATAAAAACCACTTAAAAAGTAAATGAGAAAACTCTGCCTGACCTAATGTGAAGGAGTCACTTACTGTTCCCTATTTTGAATGGTATCCTTGTAATACCTATAAGTGGTTATCTATCTGGGTATTAAAATGTTTTCATAAGGACCTGCTGTACAGCACAGGGAAAACACTCAATATTTTGTAATAACCTATATGGAAAAAAATCTGCAAAAGAATATATATATGTATATGTGCATATATATATATGTATGTATAACTGAATCACTTTGCTGTACACCTAAAACTAACACAACATTGTAAATCAACTATACTTCAATAAAATAAATAAATAAATTTTAGAAATTGTGTTTTCATGAGTAGATGCTCCATGAGCGAGCTGCTGGCAGGGGAAAATGCAGTGTGCTGCATCCGTGTGCTTTTTCTGTGCCAAGTATTATTTGAGGAAGGAAGAAAACCTGCAACAATTCTGCTTTTGCAACATGACTTGAATCACCAGCATGTCTAGAATTCCTGTGTTCTCAAGGTGCTATCTTTCAGTTAGCATGGAATTAAGGAGATGAGGGGAATGGAAGTCTAAAATTCAATCCTTAACTGTGAAATGCTTATTAGTGGAGGTACATAAAGCTTAATATATTGGAAAGTGTGTGGACTCGGTCATTTAGTAAAAAATATTTGGGGCTTACTATGTGACAGGCACCGTGTGACTTGCGGTGGATGTGTAAGGTTTGCATGGTGTTCCCAGGAAGCTCAATATTTAGTGTGGCATCTTCACTCTAGTTCTGCCAATAATTAACCACGTGAGCACTTTGGAGTCTGTTTCATCGGCACTAAAAAGGAAAATGAGAGCACAGGGCCTGAGTCTCTAGGGGTCCCTGTTTGCTTCTATGAACCTGCTGAGAGTAAGGAATGTATTCATGTGTCAGTTGGAGGATAAACTGTTACGTTCTCTTCTTCTTTTGATGTATGTACATATGTATGTATGTGTTTATTATTTATTTATTTAACTGAAGCTTAGGATTCTTATTTTAATTTGGTTCTTCAGTTATACTCTAAATAGAATTTGTTTACAATAGGCTGTTCCTTGACAGCTTTCTTCTGGGAAGACATGAAAATACAACGATTAGGTGTATCAACTCATTCAGAATGACAGTGAATGAAGGGAGCAGATTCCCCTTCTTGGTGCCCCTGGCAGCCAGTGTGAGGGCCTGAACCTTGGGCTCAGCCATTGGGATCCTGCAACCCAAGACTGAGAGTCGTGAAACAAGTGGGGAAAAGATTAAGAAGCAGTCGGATTTTATTGTTGTGATTGCAGTTGTGGAGTTCTTGGGGGAGGGGGGCACCACAGCAGGCAGGAGCAATGGCCTGTCCAGCTATATGGATGGGTCCAGGGCAGCTGAGCTAGAGCTCTTCAGTGGCAGAAGCAGTACCCTGGGTCACATCTTTCTTTTTTTTTTTTTTTTTTTTTGATTGGTATCATTTATTTTTGTTAATTAATTTTTATTGGAGTATAATTGATTTACAACGTTGTGTTACTTTCTGCTGTACAGCAAAGTGAATCAGTCATACATATACATGTATTCACTCTTTTTTAGATTCTATTCCCATATAGGTCATTACAGAGTATTGAGTAGAGTTCCCTGTGCTATACTGTAAGTTCTTATTGGTTATCTATTTTATATATAGTAGTGTGTATATATATATCTTGACCATTTCTATGACACATTGTTTTATAGGACCTGACTATTCTTCTGAACTAGTGACCACTTCCACTTTCACTTGTGAACCATTTAATGACCTGCTTACAAACCCTTTTCTTCCTGTCACTAAGTTGCAACTCTGATTACTTAGAGATGGTCTGACCTATAGGAGGGATGCGTCCACCAGCTGGCACAACAGTGGCTCCACTGAATTAAAGCTGATGCTGCCCCTGGCATCCTGGGCTCTGCTGATCACTAGGCAAGCTGGGAAAAAAGTGTTATGAGATGGGTGGGAGAAATCCTTTCTGATGATCAAAGGGATCTTGTGTGCTGCCTGCCTACATCTATATCTTATGAAAATTCAAGAGGCAACAACACCACATTGGCTGGGCTGTGAAGGTCTCAGTTCCTTCAGAAATGAAGGTCTGGATCATGTCACCAAGTGAAGACACCAATGAGCCTGGTGCTGGCTGAGAACAAGGTGACCATGGAGCAGAGAATGGCTGAGGGACGTCACAGTATCACGAATGATGCAGAAGCACATGCCTACACATGTTTCCTTCCATGCTCCATAACTCATTTTCCTCCCCCATCCCTTTCCCTTGTCAGACCATTTTATATAGACCACTATAGTGATGGTTACATTCACCATTACTCTGTGGGTTTCTGATGATGTAGATGTGCCTGTGACCATCTTAGAGGAGGATTAGACAACATCCAGAGACCCTAGGATTGGGGCTGGATGCAGAGACTTGAGGTTTTCTGCCTTTGGTGAGTGGGTGGTACCCTTCCTTATCTGAAAGATAATTGTGTTCAGCAGGACTTACAATTTCTGGAATTTGAAGTGTGTATGTTACTGACCAGGGTTCTTGGCCTCCTTAATCAATAGAAATTGATCAGAGACCAGACAAGAAATTCAGGCAAAGCTTTATTGGGACCCCTGCTGCAGCAGGGGGAGCGAGAACAAGCAACAGGTTCCCTTGCTCGCTTCCTGGGGGTGGGGGTGGGGGCAGCTGGTTCCTTATATGGGGGGGAGGTAGTGGTGTGTCCCGGGGTTGGGCCGGAGGGGTGGCTTAGGTGGTCTGCCCACCCCTTTGGTGGTGCTGAGTGCAGGGGGCATGCGCAGAGCCCAGCCTTTGCTCCCGACCCCCGTTTTTGCTTCTAGCTCTTCAGAAGTGGCAGTTGGGCTTTTTTGTCTTTCTGTATCTTTTGTCCAGAATTTGCCCCAACTGTGCATGCACGCAGTTATTTTTAGTCCCTTATAGTTTCTTCGCATTTTGTTGCTCTAAGAGACATTTGTCCAGGTGCAAGCACTGCAGCACTGCAGCAAAGGCTCCCAGGTCCCAGCCTGTTTCATGTACATGAATAGATGTAAATCTGGGAAACTGTGCTTGTTATTTTTCGACTGTCCAGCACCCACCCGCCCCTGACTCTGCGGAATTAACCCAGATGTGATTTCCTATTGAGAGGCAGCGTGTTTCCTGCTACTGTGGAAACCACTTCACCTGCAGATGAGAGTGGGGCTGTGACCTGCACTCTGTGTTAAGCAGGTTGTTGTTCTTTTCTTCCACCCTTTTTCTTCTCCTTCTTCTTCTTCTTCTTCTTCTTCTTATTTTGGGATAAGAACACAACGTAAGATCTATCCCCTTAGCAAATTTTTAAGAGCACGTACAGTGTTACTAACCAGAGGCACTATTCTGTACAGAAGATCTCTAGGACTTATTCATCTTGCATAACTGGAACTTTGTTCCCTTTAACTAACACCTTCTCTTTTCCCCCTCCCCTCAGCCCCTGCCAACCACCATTCTACTCTGTGCTTCTGTGATTTGACGATTTTAGATTCCTCACGTAAGTGGTATCATGTAGTATTTGTCCTTCTGTGTCTGACTTATTTCACTTAGCATAATTTTTCCACATTCATTCATGTTGTCACAAATGGCAGGATTTCCTTCTTTTTTAACACTGAGTAATAGTCCATTATATATATCTCACATACCTTTTATCCATTCGTCTGTTGATGGACATTTAGGTTGCTTCCACATCTTGGCTATTGTGAATAATATTGTTGCAGTGAATGTAGGAGTGCAGACATCTTAATGAGATCCTGATTTCAATTCCATTAACTATATACCCAGAAGTAGGGGAGGTTCCTCAAAAAAAACTAAAAATAAGAGGATTGTTAGCTCCTGGTTGGTCCTGAACAGGCAAAAATAAAGGGGGCAGCAGGGTCCAACCAAAAGGCAAATATGGTCCTGCCCCCTCACCCACTCCCACCCTTGATCCAGGGGTATTTGGTTTCTACTTATTTCCCAAGCCCAGTCCTTCAGCCTCTTATTGATTCTGTGAGCCCATAAGATGCTTTAATAAATTCTCCGTTTCTTAAGAAAAATTGTCCAATAATGTTGCTCCCAACAAAGAATTATGCTACTCCTTACTGTCAAAAGGAATTTTACCTTTATAATTCAGAGTTTACTGAATTGCAGTATAGTGCAGGCCTTGTAGTTTCATTACGAAGGAAATCCTGGTTTACTCCATTAAAAATCTGTGACCTAAAATAGAAGTTGAGTCAGATTTTTATTAACTCAAGCAACAACGAAGAGTTCTGTTCTTGTGGAGTTTTGATAAATGCCTTAAGAAACTTAAGGATATCAAAGTGATTTAGAGAATTTCAATAACCTTCCCAAAACATGTTCATACATGCTATCCTTATTCTAAATTGAGAAATGTGTAATGCAGTTGTATTATTTTGTGTGTTGATATTAATAATCCATAGAGGTTTTTCTTTACTTTCTGATCATGAAACTCCACCCCTAGGGAATTCTGGCCTTTCCATGAAAACAAAATTCTCCATAAAAAGCTGTGGGGTGGGACCCTGGGATCCCACTCCAGCAGATGCCTTTATTTGATTTGATTACTTGTGTTGTTCTTCATCCCATTAGTTCCTTGCAATAAAAATTTCAAATGTTGCTTGTGAGACTGAAATGCCAATTAGTTGAATCAGATGAGAATCTGGGTCGATGATGATGAGTCCTTATACCCTTCCCACCTCCTAGGGTGTGAAATAGGCAGTTATGCCACATGGTATTTCCATATAAACTCTATCAAAACATAAGCTTATAAGTAATGACAAAAACTGAGACAATGACTTACCTCTATAAAATATATTTTGAGATAGAAAGCTATATGTGTAAGTCCAGCTGTAAATTCAGGCTCAATTCTGAAAGATGATTATTATTCAGACCCTGAAAGAGTTTTTTGTTTTAATTTATTTTCTTGAAGTATAGTTGACTTTACAATGTTGTGTTAATTTCTGCTCTACAGCACAGTAATCCAGTTATATATATGTATATATATATATATATACACACACACATATATATATGTGTGTATATATATATACACACATATATATGCGTATATGTATATATATATACACACATATATATATATATATATATATGCATTCTTTCTCATATTCTTTTCCATTACAGTTTATCACAGGATACTGAATATAGTTCCCTGTGCTATATGGTAGCACTTTGTTGTTTATCCATCCTATATATACTAGTTTGCATCTGCTAATCCCAAACTCCCAGTACTTCCCCCCACCCCCCCACATGGCAACCACAAGTCTGTTCTCTACAGACCTTGAAAGTGTTTTGAATATTTTGGATTAGATAAACAGGAAAACAAACATTCCATATTCTATCAAGAAGGATGAGAAAAAGGAATCAGGTAGATGTGTTCCAAATTTTGAAATTTTAACTTCAACTAAATATGAATGCATACCCTGTGCTTCCCCTCAAACAGATTTACATTTAATTAAGAGTAGGAGGAAAAATTCTGTTCTGAAAGAGACGGAGACTGTTTATGGGAATCGAGACGATTACTTCTGAGGGTGGGAACAGTAATAATAATAGTTGAATCTATAAAGATCCTGCTATGGCCAGGCATTGTACCAAGTCTTTCACATGCGTTAATTTATTTAATCCTCACAGCACCTCTGTGAATCTGACATATTATTATCCCCATTTTACAGATGAGGAAGCTGAAGCACAGACAGGTAAATGACTTGCCCAAGTTCCACAGCTTCTGTGAAAAGCTAATTTTCAAAGTAAACATTTTAGTGCTATTTGACTTTTTAAACTATGTGCCTCTATTAATTTTGTGACTAAAATTTTAAAATTCCAATTGAATAGAGATTTTTTGCTTCCATTATATTTTTTTCTGGAAAAAATATTATTAAGTTTGCCCCCAAATACCACTGAATTATAAAGTTGCTTTTTACAGTTATACATCCAAAACTTAATGCAAAATTGAGATCTAAAGATAATAGGCAATATTTTATATTGGTGTTTGTAATATCAGGGCACAAACTTTTAGAAGTGACTTTGTTAGCCAGCCCTCCTGTAACTAAATCTATTTGGAAATCTCAGCCTATTTTCTTAAGGTGTCTTTAAAATGAATTATCAGAGTGGCTGGGCACATCTGTACTTAAAACACTATTTGTCTAATTGCTTCTACTTAAGTAAACATTACATATTACTAGAGATTTCAAGTTGATTTTAAATTAAATAAGATCTAGTAAAACAAAGAGCAACATAAACTGTTTTAACTTGCCCCTTGCTTTTGTTGTTTTGTTTTGTTTTTTTCTTCTTTTCAAAGAGTTTCTTACCAATTTCTTCAAAGGAAATCAGGAAACTCTACATGTTTAGGTAAAGTTCTATCTATATCATAAGACTCAGGACTTCAGATGAAAAAGGTTTTATAGATAATCCTCCTCCTCTTGAAATATTTATAATAATTCAGGACATACCTTCTGGTCAATCATATCATCTAGATAAATACTATTTTTAGTTTTTATTACTTATTCAGTACCTATGGAGTATTACATAATGCAGTGTAGTCCAATTTATATATGAAATACAAATTTAAATAACTGAATTTGGTGTATAGTGCACCTTTATTTCTTTTAAACATAGACATATTTTAAGAGGTGAGCTTTATTAACTTTACATGGACATATCTTTTTGGAAGTGGAGTATTAAGTTTGAATAGAATAAAGGTTTACAAATGGATATTGGCTAATATATGCATTTATATATATACATATGTTATAAAAATAATTTTGTTTTATTCTCTAAAACATCACATACATGTTTTCACCCTGGGGATCGTTCCTATGTAAGTCAGTGCCTTAAAATATATATGCTAATAAACAATATTCAATGTGCTACAAAAATAATTTAGTTAAATATTTAAATGAACTTACCTTCTAGTTACCTCATTTCAATATTTATAGATTATAGGAATGAAGTACAGGAAACTGAATTTTACCTTATAGGGAACTTGCATTCAGGAGCACCATCAATTTTAGCCTGCAATGATTGTGCAAATATGTCTAAGAAAAGAAGCATGCACTTAGATGCAGGAATTCTTCCATCTTACAGCTTACAGTGTTTAAGAAGTTGATCTATATGCATATATAATAAGAAAGCTTTTAAAAATATGCCTTTGAAATTCAGTTGTTTATACAAATATTTTTAGGACAATAAGTTTGAAGAATATGACAAGAATTTAGAGCACCAAAGTGTTTTGTTTTTTTTTTCATTGCCAGGTGGTTAAACATCTTTGTCATAAAGCTACAGTAAAGGCACTCATGTGAAATGTACATGTGTGAGGTGTAAGAAGGGATCTCCTCTCTTGGTTACACTATTGCCAATAGCTATTTCAGTCTCGTGAATTCAAACATAATTGGTTGATGCTCCAAGCTTAGAGTCCAAAATCATCCACATGTTTTTGATTGAAATCTCCCAAGATCTTAGATAATACTAAAACAAGGGTGGGAAGATGTTATATGGAGAACAAATGGAGCACAAGTACAATGAAATGTGATTTTTCACTTGATGAAACAGAGGTGAATTAGAAACTATAGAAGAGAGTGTACAAACTACCCCAAATAACAGCGATCTAAAGTCCCTATTAAAAGCTAGGTTTTCATAGGATATTTTAAAAGAATCAAAAGAAATCATTTTTTTTGGTTTTAGTTCTTCAGCTTTTTTTTTTTTTTTTTTTTTATATATATATTTGTTCCTCTGTATGTGTTGTGTCTTTTATTTTCTGGATATTTTAAAGATTTTCTCCTTATCTTTACTCATCAGTAATCTGAGTATGATGTGCCCAGGCATGGTTTTCTTTGTATTGATATTTATCATGTTTGGGGTTTTCTTTTTTTTTTTTTTTTTAATTTATTTATTTATTTATTTATTTTTGGCTGTGTTGGGTCTTCGTTTCTGGGCGAGGGCTTTCTCTAGCTGCGGTGAGCGGGGGCCACTCTTCATCGCGGTGCGCGGGCCTCTTATTATCCTGGCCTCTCTTGTTGCGGAGCACAGGCTCCAGACGCGCAGGCTCAGTAATTCTGGCTCACGGGCCTAGTTGCTCCACGGCATGTGGGATCTTCCCAGACCAGGGCTCGAACCCGTGTCCCCTGCATTAGCAGGCAGAGTGTCAACCACTGTGCCACCAGGGAAGCCCCCGAGTTCTTCAGCTTTTTTATAAGATAGCCTCAATTTAAAATAATTACACTCATTAGTTTCACTCAGTAAGAGAATGCGATTCTGTGCTATCAGTTTGTCAGACATATATCACAAAATAAAACAACCGAATAAAATAATTGAGCATCCCTTCTCCAGACCGTCTTCCTCTCTGTTGCGCTCATGTTCCCTCTTTCTAACCCCTAATTTCTATTCGTGGCAAGCCCTCCACCTCGGGTGACGCTTACTGTGTGAGTCCCCATAAACCAGACGTCCATCTGTTCTTTCTTTCTTTCGATTACTTCCGATGATAAAGCCACTCCTCTGTTACTGAGGTGGTGGCAACAACGGATATTTGTAGTGCGCTCCATCTTTTGTATGCCCTTCATTGAAGGCTGCTGAGTTGGTAGCTTCACGAAGGAGGATGCACTCTTCGGCATTTGTACGTGTGTGTTTGGGGAAGAGGGTTTTGTAATCCTTTTCATTCAGAAAGAAATGCTGACAGCTTCACTCCAAATTAATATTGTGTACTTTTCCATGCCATCAATATTGACATTTGGAAATCTTATTCATTAGTCCGTGATCTGGAAGGAAACTATTTTAATGGCTCTTGGCCCTTGCATCTGTGATTCTCTTGTCATTGAAATCTGTAAAAAAATGATATTAACTCTGAAATTTTATACTTTTAAACATTATTGACTTCCTGGGAAGAAGTGATATGTTAGAACCTTACAGCATACACTTCAGCAATAGAAAAACTATTAAGTGCTGTTTATTTAATTTAATAACACAGTCTAGGCCATTTAATTTTTTAGCCAGATTTATTAAGATACAATTCATATAAGATTATAATTCACCCATTTAGAGTGTAAAATTCAGTCGTTTTTAGTATATTCACAGATATGTGCAATGATCACGATGGTTAATTTTAAAACATTTTTGTCACCTCAAGAAGAAATCCCATACCTATCACCCTACTATCCCCACAAGCCTCCTAGCCCTAAGCAATCACTTACTGCATTTTTGTTAAATCTCTAAAACCTTCATGAATCAGCACTTTGCTACAAATCTACAATTCTCTCTGCCACTATTTCTTTAATTAGAAACTTTTTTTTGAGCAGTGTTAGGTTTACAGAAATATTAAGCAGATATAGAGATTCCATTTATTCTATTCTCCTGCCAACGCCCCATTCCCTTTTCCCCAATTATTAACATCTTGCATTAGCGGTACATTTTTACAATTGATGAACCAATACTGATGTATTGTTGTTAATTAAGTTTTACATTAGAGTTCACTATTTGTGTTGTACGTTCTATAGGTTTGGATAAATGTATAATGACATGTATTGACCATTACAGTCTCATACATAATAGTTTCACTGCCCTAAAAATTCTTGTAATCTACCTGTTCATCATTCCTCTCTTGTCCCTAATTCCTGGCAACCCCTAATCTTTTTAGTGTCTCCATAATTTTGCCTTTTCCAGAGTGTTGTAGAGTTGGAAGATTTTCTTCCATGTTATCTTCCAGAAGTTTTATAGCTTTGTGTTTTATGTTTGGGTCTGTGCTCTATTTTAACTTAATGTTCGTGAAAGGTGTAAGGTTTGTTTCTAAATTCACTTTTTTTTTTTTTTGCATGTGGATGTCTAGTTATTCCAACATTGTTTGTTGAAAAGACTATCTTTGTTCATCATATTGCCTCTGTTCTTTTGTCAAAATCAGCTGACTGTATTTGTCTTGGTCTGTTTCTGGACTTTCTATTCAGTTCCATTGATCTATTTGTCTATTCTTTTGCCCATACCACACTGTCTTGATTACTGTTAACTTTATAGTAAGTCTTGATTTTGGGTAATGTTAATCCTCCAACTTTGTTCTCTCCCTTCAATACTGTGTCAGCCATTCTGGGTTTTTATAAACTTTAGAATCAGTTTGTCAATATCCACAAGATCACTTGGGATTTTGATTGGGATTAATTAAATCTGTAGATCAAGTTGGGAAGAACTGACATCTTAACAATTTTGATCATCCTATACATGACCATGTAGTATCTCTCCATTTGTTTAAATTATTTGATTTCTTTCATCACAGGTTTATAGTTTTTCCTCATATAGATATTACACATATTTTCTTAGACTTATACCTAAGTATTTCGTTTTTGGGTGTTAATGTAAATGATATTGTGTTTTTAATTTCAAAACCCAGGTGTACATTGCTGGTGTACAGGGAAGCAATTAATTTGTATATGTGAAAAATGTATCCTGCAACCTTGCTATAATTGCTTATTAGTTCTCAAAGTTTTTTGTTGATTCTGTGAGATTTCCTACATAGATGATCATGTCATCTACAAAAACAGTTTTATTTCTTCCTTTCCAATTTATATACTTTTAATTTCCTTTTTTTGTCTAATTATATTAGCTGTGAATTCTAGGACAATGTTGAAAAAAATGTGTTGAGGCGATATCCTTGCCTTGTTCTTTTTTATTTATTTATTTATTTATTTTTGGCTGTGTTGGGTCTTCGTTTCTGTGAGGGCTTTCTCTAGTTGCGGCAAGTGGGGGCCACTCTTCATCGCGGTGCGTGGGCCCCTGACTATCGTTGCCTCTCTTGTTGCGGAGCACAGGCTCCAGGCGCGCAGGCTCAGTAGTTGTGGCTCACGGGCCTAGCTGCTCCGCGGCATGTGGGATCTTCCCAGACCAGGGCTCGAACCCGTGTCCCCTGCATTAGCAGGCAGATTCTCAACCACTGCGCCACCAGGGAAGCCCCCTTGCCTTGTTCTTAATCTTAGTGAGAAAGCATCTAGTTTCTCACTAATAAGTATTATATTAGCTGTAGGTGTTTTGTAAATTCTCATTATTAAGTTGCAATAGTTCCCTTCTATTTCTAGTTTACTGAACGTTTTTGTCATGAATGAATGCTGGATTTGTCAAATGCTTTTTCTGTATCTATTAATAGGACCATATAGTTTTTCTTCTTTAACCTGTTTATATGATGAATTACACTAGCTGGTTTTCTTATGTTGAACCAGCCTTGTATACCTGGAATAAATCCCACTTGCTCATGGTGTATAATTCTGTTCATACATAGTTGGATTTGATTGACTAATAGTTTGTTCAGGATTTTTGCAACTATATTCATTTGTCTGAATTTTTCCTTTTTTTTTGTAATGCTTTGTATGCTTTTGGTGTTAGCATAATGCTGGTTTCATAGAATGAGTTAGAAAGTATTCATTCTAGTTCTATTTTTAGAGAATAAGCATACATTTTCCCTAAAATATTTGTTAAAATTCACCAGTGAACCAATCTGGCCCTAGTGCTTTCTTTTCGGCAGGTTATTAATTATAGTTTCAAATCCTTTAACAGATATAGGCCTATTGAGATTGTCTGTTTCTCCGTGTGTAATTTTGGTGCTGGAACAACTGGACAGCTACATGCAAAAAAAAAAAAAAAGATAAAGAAGATGTGGCACATATATACAATGGAATATTACTCAGCCATAAAAAGAAATGAAATGGAGGTATTTGTAATGAGGTGGATGGAGTTAGAGTCTGTCATACAGAGTGAAGTAAGTCAGAAAGAGAAAAACAAATACAGTATGCTAACACATATATACGGAATCTAAGGAAAAAAAAAAAAAGGCCATGAAGAACCTAGTGGCAAGACGGGAATAAAGACACAGACCTACTAGAGAATGGACTTGAGGATATGGGGAGGGGGTGGGGTGAGATGTGACAGGGTGAGAGAGTGTCATGGACATATATACACTACCAAATGTAAAATAGATAGCTAGTAGGAAGCAGCCGCATAGCACAGGGAGATCAGCTCGGTGCTTTGTGACCACCTAGAGGGGTGGGATAGGGAGGGTGGGAGGGAGGGAGATGCAAGAGGGAGGAGATATGGGAACATATGTATATGTATAACTGATTCACTTTGTTATAAAGCAGAAACTAACACACCATTGTAAAGCAATTATACTTCAATAAAGATGTTTAAAAGATGTTTAAAAAAAAAAATGAATCTAGACAAAGACCTTACACTTTTCCTGTACATTAAATGGATCTCAAAATGGATCATAGAACTCAATATAAAATGCAACAGGACTTCATTAAAATAAAATAATAATAAAATAAAATGTAATGCCCCCGGTAAGCCTTTTTAGATTCTTAAATCATGTGTTTCTCCCTAATTATGCCTTAATTTCACCTGGTTTATACCTCTGCAATATTTATAAAAGAAATCTTGCATGTTATATGTACATGCCTATCAACTCCATTGGACTGTGACCTCGTTGAGGGCTGGTAGGATGTGTCATTCATCTTTGGTGCCAGTTCAACATTTGTTCTGGTACAAAATAGTAAGTAGAATATATCCTTTGAATTGAACAATGCAGAGTTTTTGTTAATTTAAAATTCAGTTTCACAGGCCTACAATTACTAAATGGTATAGGGACACAAAACTCTTTATAACTAAAACATTCACGAGTACATTTATGAAATCAGTGTCCTCTCAGCTCTCCTTTGCTCATCATGGTGGAATTGATCCCCACCCACCAGGTCAGGTGTTTGATTAGTTCTTTTTGATAGGGGAATGGTGCCAATAACCACTAATCCAAACAATTGCAATGAAGTTGATTGCAAGGGAAATAGTCCCATCAAAGGAGTATGATTAGACTTGGTAAAAGAGGGGCAAAGGGAAGGGAGAAGGAAAAGCAGAAGTGTACAAGCAATCTCCCCAAGTAAGGGGGAAGACTAAAAAGAAGGAAGAGTGGGGCAGTGGTGGAGGTTCTCCCCAGGGTTCTCTCCAGGCAGACAGCGAGAACAAGCAGGGCAGGGAGGTGGTGGTGAGTAAGGACACCTCAGTGTTGTAAGTGTAAGGACACCTACAGTATGGAGCTGCAGGCTTAAACTTTCCAGAATAAATCTCAGCTTTGGATAGGAGCCTGTTATCAGACCCACCTTCAAATCACTAGGCACTAACTATCCTATGGAAAAGGGCAGAGTCCAAAATTTTGATTAAAAATAATATATGAGCTTAAAACAAATATAAGCCTCCATATTTTTAACAGAGAAACTTAACATATCTACTATGTATTGGGAAATCTGAGGTCTTATGAACCCAAATGAAAGCAGGGAAAAGATAGCAGAGATACTGTTTGAAAGTGACCGGTTTTTTGGTGTGTATGTCCATGCAGGTAGCCCTTACTTTGTGTGCCCATGGTTTGTTGACTGCTGCACATTGTGCTACTCACAATTGCTCCTTGTCAAAGTATCATTTTCATAAATTAAACTCATGACTCTCATGCAAATGTAAAATGAGTATATGGCACATATTTAATGAACCCATTAATAAGAGAACTGGCATGATGGTAGTGCTGATTCAAAAGAACTAAATGGGGTAGAAGCTTTTATAGTAGCTGGAAGAATTCTTAAATAGGATTACTGATTTTAGATAAAAAATAGCTAATGTTCTGTAGGGAAAATCAGCTAACATTCTGAATTTTGGAAATTGTATTTTCCATCAGAAAGGAATCATTTGCATCCCTACTGAACAGACATTATTTGTATTGCTATCTGACAGAAATCAAGGTACCAATTAACATCAACCCCTTCAGAATTACACCATACCTTTATCAATATCAATAGTAAATAACAAGTTAAACAAAGATGCAAAGGTACATGCCTAGAGATTCAGATAATCCGCAGGCAGGCCTGATAATCAAACCCTAGCATAACTAAGAAAGAACAGGCAAAAGTCCCTTTAGTTTTTTTCAGGCTTTTGGATAATTTTCCTTAACACCATTTTACAAAGGTTTTTCTCTTCCGTATCTTACTGATGTCAAGGAGACTAGAATTACTGGGAAGGGTATTCTCAGATATACTATCAAGTTATCCCATTGTAAAAAATACCAAAAACCAAAAAACTAATCTTGAAGCTATCCACATGATTAAAGAAAAACTATACCATGTGGGGGACAATTTTGAGTGAGAGCAGAAACTGCTCTTAGAAAGCATAGTATTAGTGAGTTCTTACAGGCTCCCAGGTAGCTACATCATCAGAGAGAAGGAAGCACCAGAAGAGGTATTTTACCCATGTTTGGTCAATACGAGGGAGTGCAGAATTGCTTTTGACACAGTCTAGAGGCTGACATTGATACCATGCCAGAGACCCGTAAGCATGTTGTGCTTTCTCAAAGGTCTTCTCTGTGAGCTGAGCTGCCTTCGAACTTAGAACATGAATTGTATGGTTTTACCTTGAGCAAGATTCTGGAAATAGTCTATAAAATAATACCTGCATATAGGCCTCACCTTGGAGAGAGCTCATTACATTCCTGGGCACTGCAGTGCTACCAGATATCATGAGAAATAGAGGCAGGACAAGAATACCAAGGGAGGGCTGCTCAGCATAGATGACTGATGTGACCATTGTGATGATTTGACCAACTCCAAAGTTCATTCCCATGTCACCACTAAAACATTTTTTCCCCTTCATTGCTGATGTCTGAGAGGAAATTTCTTTCCTCTACCCTCTTAGGTTTATTCTTAGGGGCCTGCAAAGTAAACTGACAAATGACAGAATAATGGAAGAAAAAACATAAATTATTTTAATTAATATTTTCTGTGTGAAAGAGTCCAACAGGAAGGAAGTGAAACTCAAAGAAGTAGTTAGACTTGGGGGCTTATATTCCATTTTTAAGAAAGGAAAGGGGGTTTGGAGGAAAGTGAGTAGGAAATATATGGGGAAACTGATGGGAGATAAGCGCTATTTTCATAAGGTTTGTTTATGTAGACTCATCTCAGTGCCCATTCTCCACCTTTGGTGACAAGAGTCACTCTCTTCTTCCTGGTTCGGGAGAGGGGGCCCCGGTCTCAGGGAAAATTCATGCCCTGCTTTTAGGGAGAAAAGGGGAGGGGAGATTTCTTCCTGCATCTGCTGATTTTCAATTGCTTTCAGCTCAAAACCATATTTATGCCAAAGTGGCATTTTTTTTAAAATTTATTTATTTTTGGCTGTGTTGGGTCTTCGTTTCTGGGCGAGGGCTTTCTCCAGCTGCGGCAAGTGGGGGCCACTCTTCATCGCGGTGCGCGGGCCTCTTATTATCGTGGCCTCTCTTGTTGCGGAGCACAGGCTCCAGACGCGCAGGCTCAGTAGTTGTGGCTCACGGGCCCAGTTGCTCCGCGGCATGTGGGATCTTCCCAGGCCAGGGCTCGAACCCGTGTCCCCTGCATTGACAGGCAGATACTCAACCACTGCACCACCAGGGAAGCCCTCCCCAAAGATTTTTATTGTTCCTTTATAAACTTGCCCTCCCACCCCTCTTTGCTCTTCCCATCAACTGACCATTAGACATGATGCCATTAGACGTCAGGTTAATTTGCATATAGAATTTTATATAAATAGAGTCATACAGTATATATTGTTTTTTGCCTGGTTTCTTCCACTGCATAATTATCATGTAATTAATCCACATTCTTGCACTTATCTATAATGTATTTATTTTTATTATCGACTATTCTACTATATGGATTTACCACAAGTTGTTTATCCTTTCACTTACTGATAAATATTTGTGTTGTTTCCAGGTTAAGCATTATAAATAAAACATTTGCTATCATTAATCTTTTTAATTTTAGCCATCTAATAGGTGTGTAGAAGAATACCATTGTGACTTTTGTTTGCATTTCCCTAATGACTATCATATAGAATAGCTTTTTATGTGCTAAATTGCGTTACATATATCTTTGGTAAAGTGTCTATTCAAAATTTTGGGCCACTTTTTCAAAAGGTGGGTTTTTAAATTTGTATTATTATTTTAAAAAATTAAAGTATAATGACACACAACATTATATTAGTCTCAGGTGTACACACAATGATTCAAAATTTGTATATATTGCAAAATGATCATTGCAATAATTCTAGTTAACATCCGTCACCATACATAGTTACAAAATTGTTTTTTCTTGTATTGACAACTTTTAAGATTTACACTCTTAGCAACTTTCAAATATGCTATACAGTATTATTAACTATAGTCTCAGTGCTGTAGTTTACATTCTAATGACTTATTTATTTTATAACTGCCAGTTTGTACCTTTTGATCCCCTTTACCTAGTTCATGCATACCACCATTCCCCCACCTCTGGCAACCACTAATTTGTTCTCTAAATCTATAACCTTGTTTTGTTTATTTGTTTGTTTCTGTTTTCCTTAGATTCCACATATAGGTAAGATCATATGGTATTTGTCTTTCTCTATCTGACATATTTTGCTTAGCATAATGCCCTCAAGGTCCATCCATGTTATCTCAAATGTCAAGATTTCTTTCTTTTTTTATGACTGAATAATATTTCATTGTGTATATATACATTTTTTTAATACATTCATTCATCAGTGGACACTTTGTTTCCATATCTTGGCTATAGTAAATAATGCTGCAATGAACATGGGGGGTGCATATATCTTTTCGAGTTATTGTTTTTATTTTCTTTGTCTAAAAACCCAGAAGTGGAATTGCTGGATCCCATGGGAGTTCCAGTTTTAATTTTTTGAGTAACCTCATACTGCTTTTCACAATGGCTATACCAATTTACTTTCCCACCAAGAGTGCAGAGGGGTTCCCTTTATTCCACATTCTTGCCAATGCTTATCTCTTATGTTTTTGGTGATAGCCATACTAACAGGTGTAAAGTGATATCTCCTTGTGGTTTTGATTCCCATTTCCCAGTAATTAGTGATATTGAGCATCTTTTATGTGCTACCTGTTGGCCATTTGAATACCTTCTTTGGAAAAATGTCTTTTCAGATTCTTTGTTCATTTTTTAATTGGATTATTTGACTTTTCTGCTATTCAGTTGCATGAGTTCCTTACATATTTTGGATATTAACTCCTAATCAAATGTGTGGTTCGCAAATATTTTTTCCCATTCCATAGGTTGCCTTTTCATTTTGTTTATTATTTCCTTTGGTGCTCAGAAGCTTTTTAATTTGATAGAGACTCACTTGTTTGTTTTTTATTTTGTTGCTTGTGCTTTAGGTGTCATATCCAAAAAAATCATTGCCAAGATCCTTGTGAAGAAGGATTTTTTTATGTTTTCATCTGGGAGTTTTATGGAAGCCTGGTTTCAGAGCTTACATTCAAGTCTTTAATCTATTTCGTGTTAATTTCTGTGTATGGCGGAAGACACTGGTCTTGTTTTATTCTTTTACGTGTGGTTGTCCAGTTTCCCCAGCACCATTTATTAAAAAGACTGTCCTTTCCCCATTGTATATTCTTGGCTCCTTTGTTACAAATTAATTTACCATATACATGTGGGTTTATTCCTGGTCTCTCTATTTTGTTCCATTAATCAATGTATCTTTTTTTTTATACCAATATATATCATAGTTTTGATTACTATAGCTTTGTAATATAATTTGAAATCAGGGAGCATGATGCCTCCAGCTTTGTTCTTCTATCTCAAGACTGGTTTGGCTATTTGGGGTCTTTTGGGATTCCGTACAAATTTTAGAACTTTTTGTTCTATGTATGTGAAAAATACTATTGAAATTTTGATGAGGATTGCACTGAACCTGTAGATTGCTTTGAGTAGTATGGACATTTTAACAATATTAATTTCCCCAACCCATGAGCACAAAATATCTTTTTCTTTGTTTCCTCTTCAACTTCTTTCATTAATGTTATAGTTTTCAGTGTACAGGTCTTTCACCTCCTTGGTTAATAAAAGTGTGGGCATCCTTGTCTTGATCCTGATCTCAAAGGAAAATCTTTCAGCTTTCCACCATGGTGTATGATGTTAGCTGTGGACTTGTTATATAAGCCCTTTATTATGTTGAGGTATAGTCCCTCTATACCCATTTTGTTGAGAGTTTTTCTTAAATGAATGTTGAATTTTGTCAAGTGCTTTTTTTCTGCATCTATTGAGATGGTCATATGATTTTTATCCTTCATTTTGTTAATGCAGTGTGTCACATTGATTGATTTGTGGATATTGAACAATCCTTGCATCCCTAGAATAAATCCCAGTTGCTCAGGTATGTGATTCTATTAATTACTGTAGAATCTTGTTTGCTAATGTCTTGTTGAGGATTTTTGCATCTATGTTTACTGTTCATCAGGGATTAAATCTTTGGGAAAGAAATGGGTGATCCAAAATGATTAGGTTATAAAACATGTTCTTATTAGATTCTTGGATTTATTTTTATTAGTAATTATATGAGCCATTTATTGATTTTATTTTTTTGGCATCCTTTTCTGGTTTTGGTATCAGGGTAATGCTGGCCGCCTAAAATGAGTTTCAAAGTGTTTCCACTTCTATTTTTTGGAAAATTTTGAAAAGGATTGGTATTAATTCTTCTTTGAATGTTTGGTAGAATTTACCAGTGAAGTCATCTGGTTCTGGACTTTTTTGTTGGGATATTTTTGATCACTAATTCAATCTCTTCTTGGTTTGTTCAAATCTTATTATTGGGTTTTAAGAGTTCTTTTTTTTTTTTTTTTCCAATGCAAAACATTTTAATAGGCTGTCAAATATACAGTAATTAGAATTATCTAAATATCACTTATATAAAAATCGGTGTATCACATTAGATGATTCTATAAAATAGAAACACAAATCACACATTGACAACAACCCCTGCAGTCCAAGAACCACCCCCATCAATAGTACAAATTACAAACACATTTTTAAAAAAGACATTGTTTAGACATTTAAACCAAAGTAACTTTGACTAAATACATTCATTCATCAAGTACAATAAATTTAGCATAGTCACTAATAACACAATTTTAGGTGCAATTTCACATGCTTTCATATATCTTCCAGTTCAATTCCCACAGTAAAGTGTCTTTGTGCACACCATATCCATTTATATGCAGGTGCATCATACATCATACTTAAGACTATTTCACCTTCATAATTAAACATGTTAATATATATTGTAAGTGAATACCAGGCCAAAATTTAACCTCAGTGATGACAAATTTAACAATTAAAAATATTCTTTACAGTATATTCTAATTTGTTTAATCGTATGAGTACTATTTCCTCTTACTAAACACTATCAAAATAAGTAATAAGAATTTAAATATTAACTCCAGAAACATGGAGACTCCAACCTTCTTAAAATATTAACGAGCATTTTAAGTAACAATACAATCATTCTGTAAGTCAAAAAAGTAATTTCATATTCATTGCCAAATTTAAAATACAAATGATTTGAAGATTGAGCCCTAAAATATTTGCAGTAAATTGTAAAGTACAATTTTTAAAATGTGCAGTAATATGCTTGTGAATATGTAATGGAATGTTTTTCACAGTAATGTTATGTTAAAACACTATTCTACATGAACGGTCTAAGTAAACGTACCTTTACCAGCAAAAGTGAAAAATTAAGGCCTTCTAATGCTATCTATAATTATTACCTGAACTCAAATGTCAAATAGAGGTTACAATGCTGCAAAGTATTATTTTTAACCTCTTTAACATATTGTTAGTTGCTTCACCTCAACTCAATTATTACCTTATCTTTACACAAAGTTGAATGCTAGTTAACTTTATTATCTTTAAATAAGCATTTCTCCATAACTCTATTTTAATTTAGCCCCCAACCCACCCCCATCTAGAGAGAATGCTGGAAATGGTTAGGGCTTTGTCTGATTGGATCACAACTATATATTCAGGGGTTAAAAATGTTTGTCACATTTATATTTCTGAATGAACTAAGATGCCTGGCCTCCATACACAACATTACTTGTTTTCCTAAAGCATTAATAGACAATTGCATCCTCTTTACATGACCAAATTGACTTTTTTTAATTGAAGTCTAGGCTATGAAGACATTACAGGATGTAATGGAAGGATAACCAAGGCTACAAATACATCAAATCAAGGTTAAAGGCACTGGATAAGGAAGATTATTACAAAGCATTGTAAACAATTTTTAAAGCAAATCAAGTTTTAAAGTATCAAATGCCAAACTACTAAGAGCAAATGGTACTAAAATGATGACAATGCTTTAAAATAGTGGACAAAATTTCTGTAATTTCACAAATAAAATTCTTTCATTGTTCTACCATTTTCTTTCATCCTACATCATCTTTAATATTCCAAGTCCTAGAAACAAATATGTTTCCAGTTGCATGAAACAAGAAAATCGCAACTGAGATATCTCTGAAAATTAATTCTATCTTCTCAAGTTAATTATAAATTTGATGTGTATACGGTATAGAGATATGAAGAACATCATCTTGGAAATCATAAAATAGTAAATTATACTCAACTAAAATCATAAAAAAAGATCTTATTCAGTTGAACACAATCTGAAGCCCCACAACAGCAAATTGTAGTGTAAAGAGGCATAGTAAGTACAATTCCCAGACACATAAAACAAATAACGAATACTGAGTTGAAAATACGACATGCTCCATGTTACAGTCATTTAATACACACATTTTCACAACTGTTTCTTGAAAAACTATTCAGATAAAATATTTAGCATCTATCAATTTTAATTTATTTGAATCTATGTAACTTCATCCATATTAAAATATCAATTAACGTAAATACTTTATTATAAAACTATTATACAATTTAAATTTTTATTAGAGAAATGTATTATTCATTATCCACAATTTTTTAAAGTCCTTTTCATGAGTGCATTCCATAAGAAATACACTAAAATCATTTATATTTCCTAGGGGGAAAAAACTACGGTAATCCTATTAATCCAAACTATATCCTTATTATTATTTCTTGAACATTTAAATGTTTAAATATGCTTGGTGAAAAGTGATCACTCATCCCCACAGTGGTAAATTTTAGCATAATGTTAAATGACTGGACTAGACAGTAAAATAGTCACATGTAGGTAACACAAATAGATGCTTGTTCTGTTACATGTAAGCTTACTTATAAAGCAACATAAAATGGGCATTGGATAACAGTGATAAAAAAAATGTAAACAAACAGAATTAAATGTGAATCCCTTCCCTGAAGAACATAAGATAAAAGTGTTTCTTGCTTTATTAAAACAAAACATTATCTATTGTATCAAAAAGGTAAGACACTGATTATACAAAACTAAATTTCCAAATATGGATAAAGAAAATATGGAACTGATTCACACTTTATTGAGCTAAAATGCGCAAAAAATCTGTTAATACTTATATTTATTAACTTCATTGTACATATAGGTTGATACCACCCCATACAAAAAAAAAAGTCTCGTTTTGTTAAGATTCAAAATAGTGTTTAAATTATATGAGCTTAAGATTTATTGAACCATTATCCAAATAACAACAACAACAAAAGTCTATGCTGTGGGACAAAAAAAGTAAAACTAAAAAATTTCTATTAACTATGACTTGAACTTCATCCCCACAAAAAAAGCTATGGCAATACCCATTTAGGCAGCAGAGAAAAATATGAAGTCCTTATGGAAAATACCTACACTGACTCTAAATAAAAAATTGTAAATAATCAAATTTTGCTGTAACAAATGCATATGAATTTTAAAGGTATTCAGGCCTAATATATTTACTAAGCACAGAATCCATAGGGCATTTGTTACTTTTCTTTGTGCTCAGATACTTGCAAAAGTACACTCAGAGAGGGCTGGGAAGGTGAGATAAACATAAAATTGTGATACTTTCCTTCACACTAAAAAAAGGCTCTTGAATTTAAAAGTTTAATTTGTAATTTTGGGGGGAAAGCAGTCTAACAGTTCACAAGCCTAAAACAATTTCCAGGAATATGGCAAGACTGTTGACTACTTAGATGTTTTATTAGTGAATCAAAGTGCAAGTAATGAAAACATAAACATTTAACATATTTGAAAATTTAATTTCAAAGTTCTAAATGTTTCCAATAACAAATAACTAGTTATTCTTTAAAAGGGGTGGATGTGAAACAGAGATAATACTTACAAATCTAATTTTTCCAAGAAAAATAGTACTGCCCCCCCATGAAGTTAAATTATAATTTCTCTCTTGAATATGATATACAACTGTTTTAAGTAAGAATGAAACAGGAGCATGAATTTAGACATGTACCAAACTCTGTATGACGTACTAATTTACACACAGTATTTTTGCTAACACTTACAATACTGGATGTTGTCTTTCACTGCTTATTAGAATTCTGAGAAACACTTTTTAGCAACATATATTCATACCACTGCTTAACTAAATGGGGACATGTAATTACAAGAATTGTAAAAGAAAAAAACTCTCAAAAGTTATTTAAAGGAGAAATAAGAAGAGCTTCAATCATCCACCTTTTTGAAGCTGCAGTAAAAGGTATTATATGGTTTATAATACTTGTTACAATGTAGTAAAATTCCAATTTTCCCATAAAGATTTTAAAAGAAAAAATTTTGTTCCTTGCAGATAACTTCTCTCTTCCCTAACCTTGGCGAGACTAATTATTAGTGCCCTTAATGTCAGACTTTTGTTGTTGTTGTTGTCTATTTCAATGATCTTTTTCAAGAAGTATTTTGAAATATGCATATAAATGGAAATTTAAGGGAAAATCTGCTTTTGGAATACAATAATTCTAAATCATTTTACTTCTAAGAAGCACCTTTTGATATGCTGGTCTGAACTTTTAATATAAAACCTAAACAGTACTTATTTCTGTAGAATTTTCTCCAGTTTTAATAACTTCATACGTAGCAATACTAAGGATATCAACCTGTGCTTTCTAGATTTTTGAAAGTGTTCTAATAATGTAATGAGTTTAGATATGGCTCATTGTCAAGGGTGGGTGGACAGAGATTTCACAATAAATTGGCTACAGAAAGCTAACTAAACTCGTAATGACTGAATAATGGTTTGCATTTTGCTTAAGCCAAATAGATGTTTAAGCCACGTACCACCACATTCCCTGCTTAACATTCCTAAGTTTCTTTATTCTTTATAGTTTTCTAAAGAACAAATAATTAGTTTTCCTGAGTAAGATTATAAAAAAGTTAACCCTTCTACCAAAAGTATAAAGACAAATAAAATGTAGACTCACAATACAAATTTTTTACACAGCATTACAAGTGCAGAGTTATTAACTGCCGCTCTTCATTATGATTGCCCCACCCCTTTAAAAGATTGCAGCAAAGGATTCAATTGTCTAAAATACTCTGCAGTACAGTAATTAAATGCTTCAGCCCATAAACATATCCCTCATCTATTGTGTTGCTAGGGAACACATGAGCAAAGTCTATCATTCGCACTTCTACTTCCGCAATCTCTTGACAACCAGTGGGAAGATGGTAGAAGACTTTTTCCAGTTGGGAAAGTACGTTTCCGTTTAAATGTTCCTGTGACATGCTTTTCCACCCATTGTCTTGCTCTATATTTTCAACTTTCAACGAAGTCTGACTGTGATGCTTTTTTGAATACATTTTTCTGTGACGAGCATACATTTTGGACAAGCTTTTGCCCACTGAAGCCTCTATTTTTCCATTTGCTGTGGAACTTAACACATGAAAGTTATTATTGTACTCTAGTACATCTGTGTCTGAGAGCTGTCCTTTGGACAAAAACTTTTCTGCTAGAGTTCTGTCATTCAATTTTGCAGTAGTTGGCTGAGATGAACCTTCATAAACAAACAGTAATGAACTTGCATAAAAGTTAAGCTGCTTCTGGCTTTCAAACCACTGCAGAATATTCTCAATCTTCTGAATACTGGCAGCAATAGCATCTTTTCTTAAGCAGAATCCATTATGAAAAAAACGGGAGACTCCATCCTTTAGAGTTTCTTTTGTTAAGCTTCTTCCATAGTGCTGGTTTTGTGTCTCATAGCTATCAGAATGAACATGATAAACCCTCATGCCAAGCACCAAGAACCCAATCTCTTCCATTAATGGGTACTTGCTGACCTGTTGCTGAATCTTCTCAGATGAAGCAAAAGGATCATAGCTTTTCCGCCCTATCTTTACATCCATTATACAGGGCTTATTAAATTTATGGGTCACATCTTCCAGTTTTAGGTATAAATCATTTGGTGCAGTGGGAGGTGACCAGATACCGTAATATTTTGGCAAATATTTTCGTAGCTCTGAAAGAACACCATCAGTACAATCAGCAGCATAAACCATATGATAGAATTCCAGCTCTCTTGGACCCCTTGGAGGTGGCTGCAACTGTTTCAGAACTGTGCCATCTGGATGTTGCAGTATACCCACTTTGTCCTTCCCGTACATGTGCCCGGCCACCTGATGCGAGAGGGGCACGCAGCCGTTGAGGAAGCGGAGCCTGCCGCCCGCCGGCTTCGGGGTGCCCTCGCGGGCGGTCTCACCCGCCACTGGGGTCCGCATTTCTGGGGGGCCGGGCGCCTCAAGCCGGAGAGGGGATGGCGGCTCCGTTGCCATAACGGAGAGCTGAAGCGGCAGCAGCAGCGAGAGCAGGGAAGAAAATAAGGAGGAGGGAGGGGACGCCGGAGAACCCGGGGGTCGCTCAGGCTCGGCCGCGAGGAGGCCCGGGGTTTCCTGCGGCTGGTGCCCTCTGTGGCCCGAGGAGGGGGCCCGTGACGCCGCGAAGGCGCGGGCTCTGCCGTGCCCAACACTCGGCGGAGCGCGTCTCTCGGCTCCCGGCTCTTGCTGCTCAGCCGCCGCGGCCGCCGACCCGGGCGCAGCCCAGGAGACTGACCTCAGCGGATAAGCGGCGGCGGCGGTGGCGCCCCGCGCTCCCTCAAGAGTTCTTTATATGTTCTTTATAGATACAAGTTCTTTATCAAATATGTTACTTACAAGTATTTTCTCCAGTCCATGGCTCCTATTTCGATTTTCTTAACTGTGAATGCTTTTTTCAAAGAGCAGACATTTTTATCATGATGAAGTCCAGTTTATTGATTTTTTCTTTTATGTATTGTGATTTTAGTGTCATATCAAAGAAATATTTGCCTAACCCAAGTTCACAAAGATTTTCTCCTATGTTTTCTTGCAAAAGTTGTATAATTTTAGGTTTTACAATTAGGTCTACAATCCATTTTGAGCTAACTTTTGTATAAAGTGTGAGATATGAATGAAAATTTATTTTTTGTTTACACAAGGATCAAATTGCTCCAGGACTATTTGTTGAACAGACGATCTTTTCTCTACTGAGTTGCCTTTGTAGCACAAAATCAAAACTATTATGTCATGAGTTTTGCCCAAACCCAGTCAGATTCCCATCTTGAAAATCCACCTTAAACCATTGGAGTTCAGACCCCTAATCTTGTAAATATGTTCCCACAACTCCTGCTTCTGATAACTGCTAAGATTCTGCCAAGGTGTGGTGTTCTCACTCGCTGATGGAGGTTTAAAAAACTTAGCGGTGCTTCATGGAGAGATAACCAACTGACAAATTCCAACCCAATCTGATAATTTCTTTATTTTAAATTGAAATAATTATTTAAGAATGTGTTTAGATAGGAGATATTATACATAATTAGGGTTCATTTTGTCAGGTGTGATTTCACAAGGAATTTTTTTATCATAACTTAAGATTTACTGTTGTGAAAAATATTTGACAGTAGCTTTTGAAAAGCACAATTAGTCAAATTTGCACTTAAAATTATAATTCTTTTATTTTTCAATTAGAACTGTTTATCCTTTCATATTTAATAAGGGCTTCATAGGAGTGCTTCTCACTTTTATTTGTTTAGGCATTCAAAAATTACTTTTGGGAAACATTAGTTTGTAACACTGCAACAAGAAACTACAGGAACTATAGGACTAAAAACAGTAACATTTGGTCACAGCAACTCGTGGCAAACATAATATAAACTACAGCTTAGAGACCACGATGGTATAGATTAAATCTTTGGGATAGAAATGAGTGATCCAAAATGCATTAGGTTATAAAACATATTCTTATTAGCTTCTTGTATTTATTTCTGTTAGTAATTATAAATATAAGCCATTTATTGAAGTCTCATGATATTTCTAGCCGTGACCATTTTCCAGGAAGTGTTTGTATAAAATACACGTGATTTTATTCTCATATTAAAAATGTGGATACTGAGGGCTTCCCTGGTGGCGCAGTGGTTAAGAATCCGCTTGCCAATGCAGGGGACACGGGTTCGAGCCCTGGTCTGGGAAGATCTCACATGCTGCGGAGCAGCTAAGCCTGCAAGCTACAACTACTGAAGCCCACGCCTAGATCCCGTGCTCTGCAACAAGAGAAGCCACCGCAGTGAGAAGCCTGCGCACCGCAAGAAAGAGTAGCTCCCGCTTGCCGCAGCTAGAGAAAGCCCACGAGCCCAAGGCAACCAAAAATAAAATAAATAAACATAAATACATTTTTTTTAAAATGTGGATACTGAGATTTAGAGAGCTCTGGTGAGGAGCAGAGCTCCAACGCCTTCCTTGTCTCCTATCCTGTTGGGCTCTGTACCCTCTCCTTCCCTAGGTCCACAGAGCCTCAAGTCTATTGAAACTGATTTGGTCCTCTCTCCTCAACGTCAACCTGCCTGTTTTCTTTGTTACTTCTTTGCTCTAATACACTACCCAGAGCGTGGCTTGGAGGATTTGTATGCAGGGTTATTTACCATACACAATTAGGAAGCCCCTCCCCGTGTGTTCTTCGGTCTCTGGCCACGGCGTTGGCAGTAGTCTGGGCTCACTCTCACTTATCACTGAGCCTCTGATTAGAGTCCTGGCGGCCGAGGCACTGTCACTCATGACAGCACAGCCTTTCTCCTTTGATACTTTCATAATCTGAAAATGAAATGCACATCTTTCACTGGTGGATTAGAAATAGAATTTTCTTCTCTACTTTTCGTTTGCAGACTAGGTTTTAAAGCCTCAAGTGACTGTGTGAACTTTATCTTGTCTCTGCCAGCAGTCTGCATCAGCAGCATGGGGTGACTTTGGTTGCCAGACCTTTCTCATGCTCTCCACCCATCAAATGGCTTCAACCCAGGGTCCCAGGAGTGTGTTGGTTTCCTGAGGAACAAAATCCTATCTTCCAATAGAACGCTTACTTCCAGCTACTCACTGGCACATACAGAGTCATACAGAGTTTGTAAACCTAGCTTTTCTTCTTACTACTTGGAGATTAATCCTATAATGCCCTCATTCTTCCAGAACAATAGTTCTCAACATGAGAATTAACAATTGCTTCTTTAAGCCACATTGAGCCACATCTGGCAGGAAATGTTGTACTGAAAACTGGAAGATCTAACTGGTGGCTGGATTTGACATCGCTGAGTCTTTTGTAATATTCTCTGCTTCATTTTGCTGAGAAATGAAAGTTTGCATTAGGTGGTCTGGAGTTGTGAAACACAAATGTGGACATATGGAAAAAATTCTCAAAGCTCTTTTTATTTTTCTTGAAGTGACAATATTGCCTTATGTTTAAATCCACTGAGTAGAATAATATTACTTATTTAAAAGCCTACATATTTTCAGCTTTATAATATCAGGCACGCCTATGGAAAGAAGCCTTTCATCAGAGAGGGGAAATAGTGAGTATTTAGAATGACAGTTGTAATTTTAGCAGTTTAACTGGGACTTTTTATTTTTTATTATTTGGTTAAAGGGCCAGATAGTAAATATTTAGGCTCTGTGGGCCTGCAACTCCTGAACGCTGCCACTGCAGAGTGAAAGCAGCCTTGGACTGTACTTAATGAATGGGTGTGGCAGTGTTTCAATGAAACATTGTTTAGACAGGAACAAAGCAGATTTGGACCTCATGCCAGTTTGTTGACCCTTACCCTAGAAAAAACTCTGAGTTTCACATTCTTTTTTTATATCCCCATGACCCTCCTTTTTAAAATCATCTGCCATCTATACCGTGCAGTGCAATGTTAGGTTGCCAGATTTATATTTGTTGATTGTAAGTATGTCTCCCAAACTATATATTTATATGAAATTCAAATTTATCTGGGCATGGTGTATTTTACCTGGCAACCCTATCCCAGTGACCTTTTCCCCACATATTCCACCTTAATTTGGAGCTTGATGTCCTTCCCTAGATCAAAATCTTCTTTGGAAAATGTCTGACGTTCTTAAAGATCAGCTGAGGGGGAATTTAGGGCCACACTGCCTTTCCTACAATTGCCTTTGTCGCATGTTAGGAACAATAATGAAGGAAAAGGAACAAAGTTTTTGTCTCAGGCTAAATACAAACACATCTGTACTTGTGCAAGAGAGGTTTGGTGGAGCCGTAATTTCCTTTCCATTCCCTGAACATCTGCCCTGGTCACAGGTTACCTATTGTTTCTAGGTAAGTGAATCCTGATGGAGTCAACATGGAGGACGATATTCAGAGAGGAGGCGTCTTAAAGGGATATGATACAGAAGAGAACCTACCTAGTACAGAGTAAATGCTTCAGTGCATACATGTTCATTATCATTCCCTAGTCCTTTAACATCCCAATTATTTCAATTCATTCAATATAAAATATTCAAAGAAAAATTCTGCCCATATACTCTGTACTTGCTTAATAAATAAGCCTCATTAAAGTTAAAATTTAGAAGAATGAGACTATACAAGTCACAAGATCAAGGTATTATTTCAGTCATTCTAAATGATGTTGGTATTTGAGTTCAAATTACATTGCACGCTGGCTCTGAAAGGGGCAGAATTATTTTCCAGAAAATGTTGGCAAAGATCTGCTAGGCTGTGAGAAGTTGGTTCTCATGTACTCTGGGCTGTGAGAGAACACTGTGTCTTTTCCCATAAACACGAGGGAAGGTGAACAGGCTCTGGGGACTTCTGATGGGGAAGATAATGAAAGGTGCCTTCATACCTCAGCTGTTCAGCACCATTAACCTTCCCAGTAATTGAAACACACAAAAGGGGGTGGTAAGTGAGAGGCCTCCCTCTCGTCTATTACCTGGCAGGTACAATTACTTAAGCCTTCAAATAAAGGAACGACTTTAGGTTCCTTTTCAACCATTCTTTACAAAAAAATCAACCAAAGCTTTTTGTTTTTTAACTCTAATGTTATAATCATTTCTTTCTTTTGATTTGTGCCTGTGGATTAAATAAAGCATACCCAGCTCAATAAGGTGGGCATTTGTTATTTAATTTATGTAAATAATAAAGTCCACCATGTAGAAAAGTTTACAGCAACAAAAAAAAGAGGTCTTAAAGGTTTACCATAGGAGACCAATTTACGATTCAAAGTGGTTTTAGACTGACAGGCAAAAATAAGATTTCATTTTCCACATGGAAATGAAAAATACAAATGCAACATTTTAATCTGGTTCAAGCTGAGGAATAACATCATATTGTAATTACAATACAAGGAAAATGAACCTAATCCTATAAATGTGTGTATGGACATGAAGGAAACTAGTTTTCATCAGTTATGTCAATGACATAACAATAGAGCAATGGAAGTGTGTGTGTGTGTGTGTGTGTGTGTGTGTGTGTGTGTGTGTGTGTAGGGAGTTGTTATTAACACTTCTCTATGCGAATTATACATGTACATATAAGAATGTATTTCTGTGATAAGACAAGAACATCTAGAAAAGCATTTTAAAAAGTAGTTATCTTTGCAAAAGCTAAAAGTTCCTATAATTAAAAAGCAAGTCATCCAGCTCATGTCACATACTCACAGTATCATCCAGTGGCATTTATATCAAAACTTGCTATTATAAGTTAGATTCTATTTGCTTTTGAATCTACTTGAATTATGCAGCCATTATTTGAGCCAAATTACAAAAATGTTAAATGTTTCTTTTTTTTTTTTTTTTTTAAGTTCTGACATCTTCATGTTAAATTTCAAATAGGTTTTAATATCCAACAACAGTGGGCCTAGTATATAGGCCCCCAACCTTAGCATAAAACTGGATTGACATTCACTCTATAAGTACCAAGTTCTCCTTATGACACAATACCCACTTTATTCATCAACCCCTTCCAGGCTGCAAATACAAACTGCTTTAGAATCCAGTCCCCAAAATAGATTATTTAGAGCTGGTTTTCCATCTACCACTAAAGTCACTGGTACTGATCCTTTACACCCACCAGACTACAAAATCCCTCCATCCAGTAGACAGTTCTCTCTGGGTGTCAATGGGCACACTGTGTTCTGGACAAATCATCACCCACTGGAACCTGTGAAAATTCACCCAAAGTCCCCTCTGAAACGGAAGGTTTGTCAAAAGCAAAATTTTCTAATAACATCAACCACTTTGCAGAATCATCCCTTTGATTTTTTTGCTCTTTCTGAAACTAGGCTTTCTCCTCCACTCCTACCCATTTTGGCAATCAAGAATCCCTATGGCTCACTCAATAAAGTAATTTTATATTATTTTCCCATAATCTCTACCAGTCCTGAATAAGACTGGATGTTTGTCTTGCTCTGAATTATCACTTCCAGATACTTCTGTGATGCACAACACTGGGGGTTGGGGGAGGAAGGTCCTGGAATTAGATTCATACATTCCTTATGGTCAGTACCTCTAATTCACAGCACCTGGCTTATTATCACTGTCTCCAGTACTAATACTGTTACCACTTGTGGTGACCTAAAAATCCACATAGAGAATCTTTCCACACCTCTGGCTTAGTCTCTTAGGTTCCTAACTTCCAGTGATGATGGCCTCTCCTCCATTCAGCCACCCTCTCCTAGAAGATTCCATGTAAAATCATTAGTATCATACATGCGTTAAAAGTATTATCACCATCTTTTCCCTCTTCTCCAATCCTTGTCATCATCAGGAAACATGCAAAATGGATTGAATGAAATGTCTACATATTCAGTAAAATGTTAGTAGCAACATTTCCATGAAGTTTAATTAATGACATTTCATAGATTAATATGTCCATTTTTAATATTTTTCTATTCTAAATGTTTTAAAATATGTAAGTTTTGCCTTTGCAAGGAAGTCGTAGATGCATATATATACTTTTTCATAGCATATAACTATAATGGATTTATTGCTAATGCGTTTAGTGTAAGATGCTCCAATTCATCTAAGACTTTATTAATAAAGATATTTTTTCATGATTCTATTTCTTCTCATTGATACTTATCATCAAAGAGGTGAAATCAAGAACCACATTAATACTGTCGAGACTGCCACTTCTGGCTATAATAAACTAGCAGGGATGAGATTTATCTTCCAGCCTGAAATAAACAAAAATCAGTGAAATACATGAAACAGTGGTAATTTAGATGCTGGGCATCAGGCAACATAGGAAATCAAGACCTGAGAAAAGGGAAATTTATGATGTTAGACCTACAGTTACCCAGATTATTTTTTGAAAGAGTTTTCAGGACTTACCTTGGGGAGGGGGAGATCCAAGTGAAGCCCAAGTTGCTTTCTTTTTTTTTTTTTTTTTTTTTTTCACACACACACACACTGTATTTTATTTTTACAAGAGATAAATAGACTGACACCAAGCATTGTACATGGATGACTACAACAAAAGCAAGAATGATTGCAATTACCAAACATGAAACACACTCATACTATGTCATAATATTGACATTCAGTCCAGTAATCCTCCTCTGTAACAGCTCCTTTACTTTGCAGTGAAAATTGATTTGTATATTCTTTGCCTCTAAGTCCTTGTGGGATTTTTTTTTTTTTTAATTCAGACAGAAAGTCACAAAAATTATACTCATCCTCATCAGTTCACTCAGTCCCATGTAATTGTTTTTTTTTTTATCTTGATCTATTGTTAACACTTTTATGAGTTCATCAGTTTTTCATCAGAGTTCTGAAAATGCTTATTCATTCAGTTCAGCAGTACAGTCAGTTACCAGAAACCTGTACTTGTCAGAGTCTTTTCCATGAATTTCTTGAAGATGAAACCCTTTTATAGGAACATATTTGCAAAATCATCAGAGTACACCCAGAACTGTCTGTAAATGACAAAAGACTTAAAAATGACCACGGTAAAAGATTTGATGAAAGTTCATAATAATGCAGTTGACAAGAAAATTAGTTATTTCTGAGATATACATTTTAAAGTAATAACTAGGATTATTACTTATAACATTATACCAGAACATATAAGATTTTTAGAAATTTCATGTAATGTCTGAAACATTTATATTAACATATTTCCCTACATATTTCCATACAAATACAAATATAAGATTTTTAGAAATTTCATATAATGTCTGAAACATTTATATTAACATATTTCCATACATATTTCCATACAAATACAAATATAAGATTTTTAGAAATTTCATGTAATATCTGAAACATTTATATTAACATATTTCCATACAAATAACCCAATGAAAGTTTAGGATTAGTTGTTTTGTTTGCTTTTTTATACTGCAGGTTCTTATTAGGCATCAATTTTATACACATCAGTGTATACAGGTCAATCCCAATCGCCCAATTCAGCACACCACCATCCCCACCTCACCGCAGTTTTCCCCCCTTGGTGTCCATATGTCCATTCTCTACATCTGTGTCTCAACTTCTGCCCTGCAAACTGGCTCATCTGTACCATTTTTCTAGGTTCCACATACATGCATTAATATACGATATTTGTTTTTCTCTTTCTGACTTACTTCACTCTGTATGACAGTCTCTAGATCCATCCACGTCTCAACAAATGACTCAATTTCGTTCCTTTTTATGGCTGAGTAATATTCCATTGTATATATGTACCACATCTTCTTTATCCATTCGTCTGTTGATGGGCATTTAGGTTGCTTCCATGACCTGGCTATTGTAAATAGTGCTGCAATGAACATTCGGGTGCATGTGTCTTTTTGAATTACGGTTTTCTCTGGGTATATGCCCAGTAGTGGGATTGCTGAGTCATATGGTAATTCTATTTTTAGTTTTTTAAGGAACCTCCATATTGTTCTCCATAGTGGCTGTATCAATTTACATTCCCACCAACAGTGCAAGAGGGTTCCCTTTTCTCCACACCCTCTCCAGCATTTGTTGTTTGTAGATTTTCTGATGATGCCCATTCTAACAGGAGTGAGGTAATACCTCATTGTAGTTTTGATTTGCATTTCTCTAATAATTAGTGATGTTGAGCATCTTCTCATGTGCTTCGTGGCCGTCTGTATGTCTTCTTTGGAGAAATGTCTATTTAGGTCTTCTGCCCATTTTTGGATTGGGGTGTTTGTTTCTTTGATATTGAGCTGAATGAGCTGTTTATATATTTTGGAGATTAATCCTTTGTCCGTTGATTCATTTGCAAATATTTTCTCCCATTCTGAGGGTTGTCTTTTCGTCTTGTTTATGGTTTCCTTTGCTGTGCAAAAGCTTTGAAGTTTCATTAGGTCCCACTTGTTTATTTTTGTTATTATTTCCATTACTCTAGGAGGTGGATCAAAAAAGATCTTGCTGTGATTTATGTCAAAGAGTGTTCTTCCTATGTTTTCCTCTAAGAGTTTTATAGTGTCCAGTCTTATATTTAGGTCTCTAATCCATTTTGAGTTTATTTTTGTGTATGGTGTTAGGGAGTATTCTAATTTCATTCTTTTACATGTAGCTGTCCAGTTTTCCCAGCACCACTTATTGAAGAGACTGTCTTTTCTCCATTGTATATCTTTGCCTCCTTTGTCATAGATTAGTTGACCATAGGTGCGTGGGTTAATCTCTGGGCTTTCTATCTTGTTCCATTGATCTATGTTTCTGTTTTTGTGCCAGTACCATATTGTCTTGATTACTGTAGCTTTGTAGTATAGTCTGAGGTCAGGGAGTCTGATTCCTCCAGCTCCATTTTTTTGCCTCAAGACTGCTTTGGCTATTCGGGGTCTTTTGTGTCTCCATACAAATTTTAAGATGATTTGTTCTAGCTCCGTAAAAACTGCCATTGGTAATTTGATAGGGATTGCATTGAATCTGTAGATTGCTTTGGGTAGTATACTCATTTTCACAATGTTGATTCTTCCAATCCAAGAACATGGTATATCTCTCCATCTGTTGGTATCATCTTTAATTTCTTTCATCAGTGTCTTATAGTTTTCTGCATACAGGTCTTTTGTCTCCCTAGGTAGGTTTATTCCTAGGTATTTTATTCTTTTTGTTGCAATGGTAAATGGGAGTGTTTCCATAATTTCTCTTTCAGATTTTTCATCATTAGTGTATAGGAATGCAAGAGATTTCTGTGCATTAATTTTGTATCCTGCAACTTTACCGTATTCATTAATTAGCTCTAGCAGTTTTCTGGTGGCAGTTTTAGGATTCTCTATGTATAGTATCATGTCATCCGCAAACAGTGACAGTTTTACTTCCTCTTTTCCAATTTGTATTCCTTTTATTTCTTTTTCTTCTCTGATTGCCGTGGCTAGGACTTCCAGAACTATGTTGAATAACAGTGGTGAGAGTGGACATCCTTGTCTCGTTCCTGATCTTAGAGGAAATGCTTTCAGTTTTTCACCATTGAGAATGATGTTTGCTGTGGGTTTGTCATATATGGCCTTTATTATGTTGAGGTAGGTTCCCTCTATGCCCACTTTCTGGAGAGTTTTTATCATAAATGGGTGTTGAATTTTGTCAAAAGCTTTTTCTGCATCTATTGAGATGATCATACGGTTTTTATTCTTCAATTTGTTAATATGGTGTATCACATTGATTGATTTGCGTATATTGAAGAATCCTTGCATCCCTGGGATAAATCCCACTTGATCGTGGTGTATGATCCTTTTAATGTGTTGTTTGATTCTGTTTGCTAGTATTTTGTTGAGGATTTTTGCATCTATATTCATCAGTGATATTGGTCTGTAATTTTCTTTTTTTGTAGTGTCTTTGTCTGGTTTTGGTATCAGGGTGATGGTGGCCTCATAGAATGAGTTTGGGAGTGTTCCTTCCTCTGCAATTTTTTGGAAGAGTTTGAGAAGGATGGGTGTTAGCTCTTCTCTAAATGTTTGATAGAATTCACCTGTGAAGCCATCTGGTCCTGGACTTTTGTTTGTTGGAAGATTTTTAATCACAGTTTCAATTTCATTACTTGTGATTGGTCTGTTCATATTTTCTGTTTCTTCCTGATTCAGTCTTGGAAGGTTATACCTTTCTAAGAATTTGTCCATTTCTTCCAGGTTGTCCATTTTATTGGCATAAAGTTGCTTATAGTAGTCTCTTAGGATGTTTTGTATTTCTGCGGTGTCTATTGTAACATCTCCTTTTTCATTTCTGATTTTATTGATTTGAGTCCTCTCCCTCTTTTTCTTGATGAATCTGGCTAATGGCTTATCAATTTTGTTTATCTTCTCAAAGAACCAACTTTTAGTTTTATTGATCTTTGCTATTGTTTTCTTGGTTTCTATTTCATTTATTTCTGCTCTGATCTTTATGATTTCTTTCCTTCTGCTAACTTTGGGTTTTGTTTGTTCTTCTTTCTCTAGTTTCTTTAGGTGTAAGGTTAGATTGTTTACTTGAGATTTTTCTTGTTTCTTTAGGTAGGCTTGTATAGCTATAAACTTCCCTCTTAGAACCGCTTTTGCTGCATCCCATAGGTTTTGGGTCGTCGTGTTTTCATTGTCATTTGTCTCTAGGTATTTTTTTATTTCCTCTTTGATTTCTTCAGTGATCTCTTGGTTATTTAGTAACGTATTGTTTAGCCTCCATGTGTTTGTCTTTTTTACGTTTTTTTCCCTGTAATTCATTTCTAATCTCATAGCGTTGTGGTCAGAAAAGATGCTTGGTATGATTTCAATTTTCTTAAATTTACTGAGGCTTGATTTGTGACCCAAGATGTGATCTATCCTGGAGAATGTTCCGTGCGCACTTGAGAAGAACGTGTAATCTGCTGTTTTTGGATGGAATGTCCTATATATATCAATTAAATCTATCTGGTCTATTGTGTCATTTAAAGCTTCTGTTTCCTTATTTATTTTCATTTTGGATGATCTGTCCATTGGTGTAAGTGAAGTGTTAAAGTCCCCCACTATTATTGTGTTACTGTCGATTTCCTCTTTTATAGCTGTTAGCAGTTGCCTTATGTATTGAGGTGCTCCTATGTTGGGTGCATATATATTTATAATTGTTATATCTTCTTCTTGGATTGATCCCTGGATCATTATGTAGTGTCCTTCCTTGTCTCTTGTAACATTCTTTATTTTAAAGTCTATTTTATCTGATATGAGTATAGCTACTCCAGCTTTCTTTTGATTTCCATTTGCATGGAATATCTTTTTCCATCCCCTCACTTTCAGTCTGTATGTGTCCCTAGGTCTAAAGTGGGTCTCTTGTAGACAGCATATATATGGGTCTTGTTTTTGTATCCATTCAGCCAGTCTATGTCTTTTGGTTGGGGCGTTTAATCCATTCACGTTTAAGGTAATTATCGATATGTATGTTCCTATGACCATTTTCTTAATTGTTTTGGGTTTGTTTTTGTAGGTCCTTTTCTTCTCTTGTGTTTCCCACTTAGAGAAGTTCCTTTAGCATTTGTTGTAGAGCTGGTTTGGTGGTGCTGACTTCTCTTAGCTTTTGCTTGTCTGTAAAGCTTTTGATTTCTCCATCAAATCTAAATGAGATCCTTGCCGGGTAGAGTAATCTTGGTTTTAGGTTCTTCCCTTTCATCACATTAAGTATATCATGCCACTCCCTTCTGGCTTGCAGAGTTTCAGCTGAGAAATCAGCTGTTAACCTTATGGGAGTTCCCTTGTATGTTATTTGTCGTTTTTCCCTTGCTGCTTTCAATAATTTTTCTTTGTCTTTAATTTTTGCCACTTTGATTACTATGTGTCTCGGCGTGTTTCTCCTTGGGTTTATTCTTTATGGGACTCTCAGCGCTTCCTGGACTTGGGTGGCTATTTCCTTTCTCATGTTAGGGAAGTTTTCGACTATAATCTCTTCAAATATTTTCTCTGGTCCTTTCTCTCTCTCTTCTCCTTCTGGGACCCCTATAATGCGAATGTTGTTGCGTTTAATGTTGTCCCAGAGGTCTCTTAGGCTGTCTTCATTTCTTTTCATTCTTTTTTCTTTAGTCTGTTCTGCAGCAGTGAATTCCACCATTCTGTCTTCCAGGTCACTTATCCGTTCTTCTGCCTCAGTTATTCTGCTATTGATTCCTTCTAGTGTAGTTTTCATTTCAGTTATTGTATTGGTCATCTCTGTTTGTTTGTTCTTTAATTCTTCCAGGTCTTTGTTAATCATTTCTTGCATCTTCTCGATCTTTGCCTCCATTCTTATTCCGAGGTCCTGGATCATCTTCACTATCATTATTCTGAATTCTTTTTCTGGAAGGTTGCCTATCTCCACTTCATTTAGTTGTTTTTCTGGGGTTTTTTCTTGTTCCTTCATCTGGTACATAGCCCTCTGCCTTTTCATCTTCTCTATCTTTCTGTAACTGTGGTTTTTGGTCCACAGGCTGCAGGATTGTAGTTTTTCTTGCTTCTGTTGTCTGCCCTCTGGTGGTTGAGGCTATCCAAGAGGCTTGATGGGAGGCTCTGGTGGTGGGTAGAGCTGACTGTTGCTGTGGCGGTCAGAGCTCAGTAAAACCTTAATCCACTTGACTGTTGATGGGTGGGGCTGGGTTCCCTCCCTGTTGCTGTGGCGTCAGAGCTCAGTAAAACCTTAATCCACTTGACTGTTGATGGGTGGGGCTGGGTTCCCTCCCTGTTGGTTGTTTTGCCTGAGGCAACCCAACACTGGAGCCTACCCGTGCTCTTTGGTGGGGTTAATGGCATACTCTGGGAGGGCTCACGCCAAGGAGAACTTCCCAGAACCTCGGCTGCCAGTGTCCTTATCCCCACGGTGAAACAGAGCCACCACTCGCCTCTGCAGGAGACCCCCCAACACCAGCAGGTAGGTCTGGTTCAGTCTCCCCCAGGGTCACTGCTCCTTCCCCTGGGTCCCGATGCACACATTACTTTGTGTGTGCCCTCCAAGAGTGGGGTCTCTGTTTCCCCCAGTCCTGTCAAAGTCCTGCAATCAATTCCCACTAGGCTTCAAAGTCTGATTCTCTAGGAATTCCTCTTCCCGTAGCCGGACCCCCAGGTTGGGAAGCCTGACGTGGGGCTCAGAACCTTCACTCCAGTGGGTGGACTTCTGTGGTATAAGTGTTCGCAAGTCTGTGAGTCACCCACCCAGCAGTTATGGGATTTGATTTTACTCTGATTGCGCCCCTCCTACCGTCTCACTGTGGCTTCTCCTCTGTCCTTGGACGTGGGGTATCCTCCTTGGTGAAGTCCAGGGTCTTCCTGTCAATGATTGTCCAGCAGCCAGTTTTGATTCTGGTGCTCTCGCAAGAGGGAGTGAGAGCACGTCCTTGTACTCCGCCATCTTGGTTCCCAAGTTGCTTTCTATGAGCTGAGGAGACAGAGCTGAGACTCCAGGGAGATCAAACTCTGTTGTGCCAGAGTTTGCACAACAGAGTATCAGAGAGGAGAGAGCTGTGCAAAGAGAAAACCCCAGAGATCTGGCGAGGCTGCCCTTCAAAGATAAAGCCTGTATGCAACTGATCGGCACATGCATTGATGAAGAGCTGGGGAAAGAAGGGTCTGAGAGGATTAAAGGGAACAGTTCCCAGAGCTGGGCCAGGAATAGTCAAATGTTTCTATTATCTAAATCAAGATGAAACAGAAAGATATTTCAAAGTTTCTGATACAAATTTTTTTTCTTTTTTAAAGGGGAAGAGGAGGAAATGAGGAGTCTTTTTTTTTTTTAATTGATTGATTGATTGATTGATTGCTATGTTGGGTCTTCGTTTCTGTGCACGGGCTTTCTCTAGTTGCGGCAAGCGGGGGCCACTCTTCATCGCGGTGCGCGGGCCTCTCACCATCGTGGCCTCTCTCGTTGCGGAGCACAGGCTCCAGACGCGCAGGCTCAGTAGTTGTGGCTCACGGGCCTAGTTGCTCGGCAGCATGTGGGATCTTCCCAGACCAGGGCTCGAACCCGTGTCCCCTGCATTAGCAGGCAGATTCTCAACCACTGCACCACCAGGGAAGCCCTCTGATACAATTTTAAGTGAAAATGGTGAGAAAGTGAAGCTGCCAGATGGCAAATATTTAATTTCTGCTCAGTTTTCTTCCATCACAAATACCCTGTGCTGGGCAGAGACTGAGGTCTAAATGGTCCTCATTCTTCACGCTCCTGGATTCACCCTCTTTGCCACATGGCTTTTCAGCTCCTTTTACTGAAGAGGCAGAATCTGTTCTCCCGACCCTTGATCCCGAGTTAGGTTATGAGATTTACTTCGGTCAATGGAATGCCAGCTGATGTGACACACGAAGATCAGAACAGACTTGTATTTTTCTGCTTCTTCTCTTAGTTCTGTGGCACCGCGGTGAGAGGTGCCTGGGTTTGTTTGCTGAGCAATGATACACAAGTCCAGTCATCTCAGATGGGGCCATTCTCCATCAGCGGACAACAGCCTCCCCAAGGCAGGTGCGCAGGAGACCAGAACACCTGCTGAGCCAAGAGTGTGGTCTTGAGACCCCTGAGCTCAGTAAAGTGGTGTCTGCCACTGAGGTTTCTGGTTGATTCACAGCATTATTATGGCAGTAAATAACGGATATTGCTGCTTATGTTTTTTAACTCCCATTTTTCAGTTACATTTCTATTTGGAATAGTGTGGTAAAGTAGATGTCAATGGATTCAATGTTTTTCTAGAGTTTCTGTATTCCTTTTTAAAAACAGCTTTGAGATATAATTCACCTACTGTACAATTCACCTACTTAAAGTGTCCAAATCAATTGTTTTTTTGTATATTCACAGAGTTGTGCATTCATCTCCACAATCTATTTTATCAATTTTATTGATAAAAAAAATTTTGGAAATTTTATCAATTTCCAAAAAAAGAAATCTTTCTTTTTCTAGCCTACAAGTCTCCCATCTCCCACAGCCCCAAGCAAACACTCATCTACTTTCTGTCTCTATAGGTTTGTCCTTTTTGACATTTCATATCAATGGGCTCATATAATATATGGTTCCTTATGACTAACTAATTTCACTCAGAGTATTTTCAAGATTCCTCTACATTGGAGTACTTCATTCATCAGTACTTCAGCCTAAAAAAATATCACTGGAATTATGGAATAAACTTAATCCTTAAGGGTGTATTTTTTTAATTAACCAGCACTATTACGAGTTCTCAGTCTTGTTTTCAATTTAAAAAGACTTTTAATGATAATCATTAAAATGCTTATGGTTGAATTTAGATTCAATTCTGTGCAATAAAATCAAATTGGTTATAACACAATAAAGGCCGTATATGAGAAGCCCATAGCTGATGTCATACTCTGTGCTTTTCCTCTAAGATCAAGAATAAGAGAACGATGCCCACTCTCGCCACTTTTATTCAACATAGTATTAGAAGTCCTAGTCAGAGTAATTAGGCAAAAAAAAAAAAAGGAAATCAGCAGCACCCAGCTGGAAAGGAAGAAGTAAAATTGTCAATATTTGCAGATGACATGATATTATATATAGAAAACCCTAAAGACTCCACCAAAAAAACACTGTTAGAACTAATAAACAACTTTAGTAATGTTGCAGAATACAAAATCAATATACAAAAATTGGTTGCATTTCTATATGCTAGTAATAAAACAATACCACTTACAATTGCATCAAAAGAATAAAATACCTATGAATAAATTTAACCATGGAGGTGAAAGACCTGTACATTGAAAACTATAAGACAGTGATGAAAGTAACTGAAGAAGACACAAATAAATGGAAAGATACTCTGTGGCTCAAAGATTAGAAGAATTAATATTGTTAAACTGTCCATACTACCAGAAGCAATCTACAGATTCAGTTCAATCCCTATCAAAATTCCAATGGCATTTTACACAGAAACAGAGCAAAAAAATCCTAAAATGTGTAAGGAACCACAAAACACCCTGAATAACCAAAGCAATCTTAAGAGAGAACAAAGCTGGAAGCATCATGCTTCCTGATTTTAAGTTATATTACAAAACTATGGTATGGTATTGGTATAAAAAGAGGCACATTGATGAATGGAGCAGAATAGAGAGCTCAGAAATAAACGCACACATATATGGTCACTTAATTTATGACAAAGGAGCCAAGAATATACAATGGGGAAAGGACAGTCTGTTCAACAAATGGTGTTGGCAAAACTGGACAGCCACATGCAAAAGAATAAAACTAGACTACTACCTTACACCATACAAAAATTAACTCAAAATGGAATAAAGACTTGAATTTAAGACCTGAAATCATAAAACTCCTAGAAGAAAACATATACGGTAAGCTCCTGAACATTGGTCATGGCCATGATTTTTTGGATATGACACCAAAAGCAAAGGCAATAAAAGTAAAAATAAACAAGTGTGACTACATCAAACTAAAAAGCTTTTGTACAGTAAAGGAAACCATTAACAAAATGAAAAGGCAACCAATTGAATGGGAGAAATATTTGCAAATCATGTATCTGATAATGGGCTAATATCTAATATATATAAAGATCTCGCACAACTCAATGGCAAAGAAACAATCTAATTAAAAATGGGTAAAGGATCTGAAGAGACATTTTTCCAAAGAACACATACAGTTGACCAACAGGTATAGGAAAAGATGTTCAACGTCACTAATCATCAGGGAAATGCAAATCGAAACCACAATGAGATATCACTTCACACCTGTTTGTATGATTATCATCAAAAGATAAGAAATAACAAGTGTTGGCAAGGATGTGAAGAGAAGGAGACACTTGTGCACTCTTGGTGGGAATGTAAATTGGTACAGACAGTATGGAAAATAGCATGGAGTTTCCTCAAAAGATCAAAACTGGGACTACCATATGATCCAGCAATTTCACTTCTGTGTATTTGTACAAAGAAAATGAAAACACTAACTCCAAAAGATATATGTACACCCATGTTTATTACAGAATTATTTACAATAGTTAAGACATGGGAACAACTTCAGTGTTCATTGATGGGTGAATGGATAAAAAAATGTGATACACACACTGGAATACTATTGAGCCATTAAGAAAAAGGAAATTGTGCCATTTGTGACAACATGGAGGGACTTCGAGAGCATTATGGTAAGTGAAATAAGTTAGAGAAAGATAACCTATGGTCTCACTGATATGAGTAATCTTAAAAAGAAAAAAAAGGAGCTCATAAATACAGAGAAGAGATAGTTGGTTGCCAGACTGGGGGGGTGGGGATGGGGGTGGGAAGTAGGTGACATGAGTGAAGGGGGTTCAAAAGGTACAAATTTCCAGTTATAAAATAAATAAGCCACAGGGATGTAATGTATAGCATGGTGAATATAGTTATTAATACTGTATTGCATATTTACCAGTTGCTGCAAGTAAATCTTAAAAGTTCTCATCACAAGAAGAAAGAAAAAAAATCTGTGACTGTGTATGGTGATCGATGGTAACCAGATTTACTGTGATGTTCATTTTGCAATACACACAAATGTCAAATCATTGAATTGTACACCTGAAACTAATATAGTGTTCTATGTCAATTATACCTCAATAGAAAAATTCTTAGGTCAAGATCAGATGTTGATTTTAATTTTAAATTAGAAAAGGACTTTTAAGGATGCACTCAACTCTGCCTCCCTCTTCCTACCCCAAAGGAGTAAAGAAAAATTGTGACCTTTTATGCCTTTCATAAAATTAGAAATTTTGTTTAAAGGGTATAATATATCTCAATTTAAAAAGTTTAAAAAAAAAAAGAATTTTTTTTCCTGGACACTCATGTAGTTGATTCTGTGAATTTATCCTTCTTTGTGATATGATAGAAGGAAGTTCTAGAATCTCCCTTTTCTCTATATGTATGCACCTCAGCTGCTGCCATCAGTGGACATGTGTGCAAGATGCTATTGGAGACTCTGGTGCTTGAATTGGGTAGAATGCTGGACAGCTGACTCTGCACTTCATTTTAACGTTAAGCCTCTCTGATTCTACTTGTGCCAGAATGTCAGAAAAAGTGTGTTGTTTATGCACAATCCTGTGAAATGTTTATTAAGCACTTTTGGAAATACCATGCAGTATTGCTTTTATACTTCAAGTTCTTAGTTGTGGTTTGTTCTATCTTAGATACCAGTGTTTGTTAGTCCCCAAAAGTCCTACTGGGTTGAAATGGGCTGAATTGGAAAGAAATAGTATGAGCAGATAAGGTAGGGGGTCTATGGAGAAAGAAAACCAGGCATGGCTTTCTGGACATAAGAGAACACCTATTAATTTAGTACAAGCCATTTTGTGAACTAAGCCTGGCCAGAGTGCTTGCCCTTGAACAGGTCTCAGTAATGAAGGATCTTAAGGGAAAACAAGAATGCTGACTGTTATCAGGCAAGAGAAGTAGCACTACTAATAATGTATCAGTTGTAAAGACTTGCAGTTCTGTTTCCATGGTAAAGATGAGCCTGAAGCACTCAACCACCAGGTCAAACGGAATCTAAGGGATGATGGCGTTGACCTTTTCTGATCCTCCGGATTTCAATCAACTAAAGCCTGGGCTCTGCCTACCTCCCAAGTCCTTTCATGAATATACATGTACCCTTAGCTTAAAACTTCCCCAGTTTTGCTGTTTGGGGAGACACCGCTTTGGGAAAGATCCCTGGTGTTCTACTTACTTGCTGCAAGTAACAAATCCTTCCTTCTCTCACTCTTTGTCTTGGTTGTGTCTTTTGGCTCGACACCCACCAAGAGGCAAACTTAGTTTTTCGGATAACAATATGAGGCTGACTATTCTCTAGCTGAGATTTATGTAATTAGATGCATAATCCTTTGGTTGTTAAAACCAGGGCTTCCAAGGGCTAGTTATAGGGAACATAGCTCATCAGAGATAACCTGGAAAGACACCGTGCAGCGTGTTTTTTATCACACATGTGACAATTCTTCTCCCTGCAGTCTGTCTCTCCATAATCGTTCTTCAGGATTTGTTGCCTGGGGGCTTATGGGAAAAATGACTCCTAATAGAAATACTATTATATTTTATTCACAGTATTCTTTCAGAGGATTTAATGATAAATCTGTTCCCATTACAAGAGTAAAGTTAAATGTATTCCCAGATTTAGATAAAACACGCAGAAATAATTTACAGGGAGAAAACTGCTGAATAAAGAAGAAAAATGAATGGAGTCATGTTTTGATCTATGGAGAGCATTGAGAAAGGATTTCATTCGGGTGGGGTGAGTTGATCCTTCCCCTTCTCGGTAGGGAATCCTGAGTGCACAGACTGCTCCCAGGTGAACAGGAAAACAGAAGACTTTGGTCAGGAAATGCCAAGGGTGTAGTTTCACTTAGAATATACTTTCCTAGGCAGCCTGTCTGCACTTACACATATGAGGGTCCACACACTTCTGAACATCGGAAGTTGATTTCTTGTCTTTTATTTGTGACGTGTGCTGATTTCAAGTTCTCTTTTGTGTTTGGTGTGAACTCTGCAGACACATACATATATGCGCATGCGTGATTTGTGGGGTTTGAATCATCACTTAGAGAAATGTGCAAGATTAGATCTACACATTTTCTTCACCTTTCCTTTGTTTTGATTTTTTAAAATTTAATTTAATTTTATATTGGAGTATAGCTGATTTACAATATTGTGTTAGTTTCAGTTGTACAGCAAAGTGATTCAGTTATACATATACATGTATCCATTCTTTTACAGATTCTTTTCCCATATAGATTATGACAGAATGTTGAGTAGAGTTCCCTGTGCTATACAGTAGGTCCTTGTTGATTATCTGTCATCTTTCTTACATAAAAGAGCAAAGGGCTGTGGAAACAGGTCACAGAATGCAGCGGACTGCCCCTGACCTGCAGGGATTTAGCTTGGAGGCCTTGGCGGTCCCGTTAGGCATCCTTTCTCCTCTGAGCCTGGAGCTCTAGCATCAGCCTACCTGATCCAGCGCCCTGTGGATGAGCATGGTGTTAAGTACTTGACATTCATTTTCTCCTGTAACCCTTGGATCAGTTGTCTGCTGGTAAGACTTCTATTATCTTATGAAACAGACAACGAAGCTGAGGATCACAGATGCTGAGCAGCTGCCGGGGGTCTCACGGGTGGGTACCAACTCCCAGGGCAGCTCTGGGGCTGGTACGTGGAATGCTCAGCAGTTTCCATCCCTTTGTGGGGGTTTCACACCTGTAATTTCATAATGGCTCTATGACTGGCTATCATCACCATTCTACACACAAGAAAAGTGAAGCACAAAGCCACGAAGTCTCCAGCGAAAGAAGGCAGCTGGAAAGCGGTAAAACCAGGAGTCGCATCAGCTGTCTGCTAGCAAGTCCCTGCTTTGGGCCCTGCTTTGCCTGGTCTCTTCAAGCCGCCTCACCTGGGGCTGCCCTTGTCTTGGAAGATCATGTAACAGCCCCAGTGCTGTCCAGTGGTCAATGCTGTGCACTGCACAAGGACATCTGCCTGCAAATCTCAATCCCTCGTGGGCTGTTTCATCTCTGACTTGGAAAATCCATCCTGAATGTCTGCTCAAGTAATTTACCAGCATTGTCCTTTTTGGTTTTAATTGACATCAATTACTGAGGCGCCTTCTAACCCATTTTAAATGGATTTCCCATGAACAACTGAATAGAGTTTTCACAGGTGACAACTTTTCTGTTTCAGAGACCTGAGGGCCAGTGAGAAGGGGTTTCAGAGCTCAGCTGACCTGGTCCAAGTCTGGCTTGCTTTGTGACACATCCATTAAACTCTCTGAGGTTAGTCTGTCTATCCATTAAATGGGCAGAGTAACATTTACTTCAAAGGAATGCTGTGACCATTTATTTAGATTACACACACACACACAGACACACACACACAGACTGTCTCTTGTATAGGCTTTAAAAAATATTAGACACTTAATGTAAATCATTAATTTATATTTGCTTTAAAAAGTAGAAATACCATATTCAGGTTCTGGGACATGTATTAGGCACTAGGAAAATGTCTGACTAATAAATGAAGGTCACTCTACCGCTTGTGGCTTTTTTCAAGGTTCTAAATGCACCCTCCGAGCAAGCTTTGCTCAGTGTTTCCCGGGACTGCTGATTGATGGGGTGGGTGGGAAGAGTTCCTGATTCCCAGGGGCCCTGAGTAGGAGTGGAGAAAGCTGGAAAGTTGGGATCAGAATCTACATATTTGGATCAAATTCTACTTGTAAATTCTGTGGCCTTGCCAAGCTATTTACATTTTCTATTCTTGTTTTTGTTTTTTACCCAGGTTGCAGAATAGAAATAATAAAAACAGCTTTTCTGCTTTGTTCTCAGGCATATAACACCCTACTCAAGGTTAAAGTTACTTTCATATTCTGATCACTTTGGATGGTGCAAGAATGCCTGGACACTGTTGCTAAGTCTCAGCACATTTGTCATGAGTCTGGTCACAGTTTTAGGAGAGTATTGATCCTAGTGATGCCATGCTCATACCTCCTTCATTTACATCTGCTGGCAGCCTCTTTAGGAAGTAGAGGAGGCCATGTGACTTACCTCAAGGTCATGGATCTTGAAATCCTTCTTCCTCCATGGGCCATCAGGCCTCTATCTGTATACTCGGAAACAATTTATCTATTTATCTGCCTATCTATCTATCCATTTATTTATCTATCCATTTATTTATTTATTTCAGACGCCTTTTATATTCCATCATTTTTCAATATGAACTTTTGGGTAATTGTATTAAAGAATTTGAATGGAAAGGAATACACATACAGTATATAGAAGCTGATTCAAAACTCTTCATTCTTCAATTAAGTGTATTCAGTTTACCTACTTAACATAAGGTCACTTCCCTGATGATATTTGGAGTAAGATTCCTTCTCCCAGGATGCCAGTTTTTAGTTTTATATATCTGCTGACCACAATTCTCAAATCTCCAAGTAGGAATATACATAAGAAAATGCTGACATTATAGTAGAAGTCGGGTCGGTGTTTGAATTAATTATTTTTTAATTTGAATATTTTCCAGCTTTATTGAGATGTATTTTGACACATAACACTGTATATATAACCGTATATATTTCGAAATGATTACCATAATAAGGTTCTTTCGGTTTTTATTTTTAAATATGAATCATTAAATGAGTTGGGAAAACAAAAGCAGTCTTTTTTACAACAGTTCTCAGTACATGTAAATATTTTCTTCAAACCGGATTAGTTACTTGTCCTAAATTCTTTTCAACCAAGAAAAAAAAAAAAACTCACATTTTTCCTAGCATCGGTGTTAATGCTCAAGCCTCATCAGCGTGGTGAAGCTCGGTCTCAGACTGAAGTCCACTGAACTGCTCAGCTGTTCAGAGTGGGAAACCTGCCGGTGAAGGAGCTAGGACCGCGGATTCGGATTCGGAGCGAGTGCAGGTTGAAGACCTTCACCGACTTGACTCGCACTTCCTCCCGCCACCGCCAGGAGCGCCCGGGACGCGTGGAGCTCGCAGCGCGGCGGGAGCGGGTGGGGGTGGGGGTGGGGTGGGGGTGTGGCTGCAGGTTGGGGCTCCCGCCCCGCCGGCTGCGCGGGTTCGCCGAGCCCGGAGGAGGGAGCGCTAGCTACCCCGAGCGGGAGGGAGCTTGCAGACTCCGGCTCAGAGCAGCTGTCTGGACACCTTGGGTTTTGGGGTGGGGAGCCCAGGCGACTGTGAACATGGACTCCGCCGCGGGAGCCTGTCTCAGGATGCTGTTTCTTTTGTCTGCCCAGCCCTGGAGTACATTAGCAGCAGGGAATACTTGTGAGTACAGCAAATCTTTTAAAACTTATACTGACAACTGAGAATTCGTGTTTTTTAAAAAAATAATTGAATTTTACAAATGGAATCACTGGTCTGCTTCTGAAAATGAGGCATTTAAAAAACATCGCAAAGTCCCAACGCTTGGATAGGATGGTTTACAATGGTTTTTCCACTTGTCAAGTCTGTAATACACAAAGCCTGTTTTGACTTGTCTGTGAGCTGAATTTTGTCTGTGTGCTGTTGTTTTGAATATTCATTGAGAAAGCTCAAATTCTAGTAAAACCTAAAATTAGCATGAGAATATTGAGGCGGAGAGAGACCAGAGAGAGAATAGCAGGAGATGAGGAGAGAAGAGCATGCCAATATGTCATTTATTTCTTTTTACTATGAATACATTTTGCAGGATTTATGTCAGAAAGGAAATCGTTGGCCGACCTGGCGGGGTCCTGCATTAGCGCAGATGTTTGCAGTTGGCGCCCTGCGGAATCGGGTACCAAGAACTCGGGCGCTGCAGCGGCGGGCAGGCTCCGCAGCAGAGCCCAGGCGGCAAACCTTGTTAGTCCCGAGAATTACGAGAAGGCTAGACCCCTCAGAATTAGAAGGCTTTTGCTTAAAGGAAAAACATAACCTGCCATTCAGGTTCATTTGCAAGTGCACATGCTTGTATATTGTGATGTGCTGTGTTTCTCATTTTGTTGGTTCAGTGAAGATGTATTAACCTCTCAGTTCTGGACTGGCAATGTGAGTCTGATCTAAAGATGCTAGCCAAATTGATTCAGCCGACCTCAAGGCATTTTAATCTGGAAATCGGAAAAAGTTTTCGAAGTGTTATTCAGATTGAAATTTCCATCATAGCGCTTTTCTTTCCTTGAGGGATTGGAAGAAAGCCCCCTTAGTCCTACATCCACACCCCATCCCCCTCAAGAATTTTTTTTTAAATCAGGTTGTAGGGAGTAAGGCAAGCTATTATGCATTTCAAGAAAGTGCTAGTAGGCATGTTAGAAACCGACCTTGCTGCTGGGTATCCAGTTTTATCTGGGGGTGGGGTGGGCTGGGGAACTCCGCCCTTACCAGGAAGTTTGTGCTAAAGTGAAAAGCATATTGTACAAATAGTTACCCTTCCAGCATTCATCCATATATGCCCCGAGGCTGTGATAAGTTTGTGTTGTCATCATTTAGTATCAGCTGATTTAATGCCATATTATATGAGTCACTCCTGAAAATGAGCCTTAGTCTCCTTTAAGAAAATACTGCCCCGTGTTTCAGACAGAATTTTAATTTAGCTTTGGGCACAATTTCCATGAATTAATTAAAATGGAGGCATTTACATGAAATCCTTAGGTCCTGCGGTAAAGCATTTATCACTTTGCTAAGAAATTAAAAATGTAGTACTAAATGATTTGCTAGTATAAAAGAATTGTAGAATAATTTAACATAGTACACTGAGGTGCAATTAAAAAGTCACCAGAGGTCACTCTTACTTAAAGGAAACATGGCTTCAAAAATCCTTCCCTTATAAGAGAAGCAGAGTGCTGTGCTGCCTTTCTTGTCTCCTTAGTTGTGATTACAGGATATTGCAAGATCAGTTTTGATATTTCTTTATTTTCTGTTTGTATTTTATTCCCTGAAATCCACAGAGGTATCATGTTCTTCATACTGAGCATCTTTTTTAAGAGTCACATGCTCTGAGGTGCTCCATGTCTGAATATCCAGGCAGATATCCTTTTCTGAATTGAATATATCTCTAAGCTCAGTTCGTCTGGGTCTCTGGCTGACTCTTCAAATGTCAATGCTAGTTTTCACTTTTCAGCCTCTGTTTTATTTAGATGTGTTTAGTACTCTGATTAAAAGTTCAGTAAGTTAAAAGTACCTATGTAAATTTGCATGGCTAAGAACATTTTAGATACTATAGAGTCCTTGATCACTGCAAAGATGGCTACTATAGTTGTTCAAGTGTCAAGTATATATTTAAATGTCTTTGCAGACTTAAAGATTCATAGAGGGTACACAAACTGTGTTTGATAATTGCTTGCTAATCTCATTTGACAGTATCCTTTGTGGCAGTAGAGGTAATTATAGTCTAGATTATAGACTATTATATTCTATATATTATAGTATTATAATATAGATTATTATATTATAATATAACAATCTATATTATAGTATTATAATATTACATATATTACTATCGTATTATAGTCTAGATTACATATTATAGTAATATGTAATAGTCTAGATAGTCTATATAGTCTAGATTACATATATAATTACTATTATATATATAATATATATATTATATATATTACATATATTATTATTATTATAATATTACATATAATACTATCGTATTATAGTCTAGATTAGCTAATTTGACCAATTGGATTTTTCCTTAACTCTCGAATATTTGGGAGGTGTTTGTTTGTATGTGTAGATGTATATACAAGCAAGGTATTTCAAACCCATATTTGAAATTTGTTACTACATAAATCAAGGTAGAGGGTTCTTTTAGTCCTGTCCCATCATTTGAGAAATTCTAAAGAGGAGTTTGCCAGCAGGATGGGATTTAGGTTACCAACAAGAAATCACGAACACGAGCATTTGCTCAAGTCTTTTGATCGCTAACCTTTTATTCCTAAGAAGTGTTTTAAGAACTCAAGTAATCTTTTCAGACAAGACTTTAAAACTAACAAAAATGAAATATTCTTAAGCCCTGATAAAATAATGAGAACTGTATGTAAATTTTTAAAAAGGTAAAGATCTTCTCCCCAAAAGGATACAGTGACATTTTTCCTCTATTTACAACTGGTTCTCAGTAGTAAATTAGTCAGACAGACGCGGGGGCGGGGGGGGGGGTGTCAACCTGGGTGAGGTTCTGGCATAAGACATACTTTCATACAGGACTTGGTTGAAACATTTGACATCTCAGAAATTATCCATGTTTTGACATGAATCTTTATAATTAATGGGAAATTTTAAGTCAGGAGGAGTCTACACAGGGCGAGAGTAATGTTTCTAAATAGCCAAAAACATGGGCTTTTTTTTTTTTTTCTCTTATTCTTTGTCTTTTTGAAGATAAAGCAAGTTGAATGGACAGCATCCTCTAGGACCTGATATTTAAAAATTGTGCATCTCTACTTGGTCTGCCTTCTAGAACTCTTTGTATTTAGTCAAGATGAAAGTGTTATGCTAATGGAGTTATCCTCTTAAATGGAATGCAAGAGGAAAGTTAGAATATAGATTCCAAGTTAGAGCCCTGTTTTCCAGAAGTTGTTGTGCAGACAGTGGTTGGTTTGCTCACTTCCTACCATGAGCCACAAGTGGAAGAGGGCAGTAGCTCTCTGTTTTAGGATTATCCCTGTGAATCTACTATTTGTTTATGAACTTTCAGATCTTTTTGAGGGGGGGAGGAAGAAGAGATATAATCTGAATAAGAAAATGTCAATATTTTGATTGGATATTTAGTGTTGTAAATCTGTCTCCTGGATCGCATGTCACTTTGAGGAGTAATGTTTACTCTTTCCCGATTAAGGAACAACACAATTGGAAGTTAATTTACAGCTGAATTATTTTCCCCATATAAATAAAGTGCCAGCTATAGCTAGTAGCTGCTGTCCTCCCTAACTCTACTCCCCAGTGAAAAGAAAAAGGACTGAAGTCTCTGAAAAGGACTGAAGCCAGTGTTAGACATTTCAGCCGCTGTTGATGGTGATTATTCGACGTAAATGATGACATTTATAGACCCAAGGGTTCAATTTAGTGAGTGTTACACATTCATCCGCACCTTGTTAAATCTCAGTACTTGTAATTTTCTCTAGAAGTCTTCTTTTGTTTCCTTCCCTGTCAAAAGTGCCCTTCCTGTTGTGAGAATAAAAGATGTATTTCTGGCCCACTACAGGTGGGGCACACAACTTGAATCACTGTTCTAGGAGTGGTAATCAGGATTTGTTTTTATCCAACAATGTCTCTTCCCTGTTATGTCCTGCATATGTATGAGAGGTCTCTGCCCTTGGTTGGGGGAGCAGATCAAGCCCATTTTGTTGGCCAGCATGGGAGACAAACATGTGCTCTTCATGTAATACCTAGTGCTTGATCTAGGCAAATATATTAGCACCTCAATTTGAAGATTTGTATCAGATTTGAATCCTTTCTTCACTGGAGCAATGGCTCCTATGTGCTAAAGTGTTACTGTATCATCTTTAATGAAAGTTTATTAATATGATCCTCTAATAGATATTATCACACAATATTATTCTTTTAAAATAAAAATAACATACATCGTATAATAGTGAGACACTTGTATAAATTATTCTAACCCAATAACATGATTAACCTTAAGAATTTGGTATAAAAATACATGAATTGCAGAATGGAGGAACTGAACATAATGCTACAACTGCTAAGAAGTATAAAGTCGTGAGAATTGATTTAAGTGAATGTCTAATAGTGTGTTTATCAAATGTCTCTTCTCAAGGGTATTGGTTGTCAGAACTCCTGTCATTTCAATGGGCACAGATTCTTTGTAATTATTTGCTAAGTGTCATCAACATATTCTATTGCTATGTGAGCACAGTCAATCTCAAGTAATGCCATGTGTGCTAAGACAATACAGTCCATAAAGAAGTTTTCACCTTGGGTAATATGGACTAAAATCCTGCTGCTGTTTTAATTGGTGCAGGCTTCTTTTTGTCTCAATAGTGTGCTTAGTGGTTTTCTAGAGTGAGTCGAATCCTCCAAGTTAATCAGGATTATCCCTGTGAATCTACTGTTTCTTTATGAATTTTCAGATCTTCGGGGAGGAAGAAGAGATATAATCTGATTAAGAAAATGTCAGTATTTTGGTTGATATTTAGATTGAATTACTTATGTCTACCTATTTCTGAAAGGCATTAGACCATATGTAATATGTTCCTTGGTTTAGGGAGGGAGCCTATCAGAGGATGTGCCCCTGGAGCAGGTGAATGGGGAATCCATTCGTGATTCAGTGAAACATGTTGGGGAAAATGAGCATAGAATATGGAGAGAGGTATTTAGTAAGCACTGGAGCTTGGACTTGTTGGAAAGAGTCTTCAACAAACTGGTAAACGGACCGTTTTTTTTTTAAAAATCATATTTGAATAAACTTCCCAGAAATACTGAGGTCAGAATATTTTTGAAAACTTCGGGAAAACAACAACATTTTTTTCTCCAAAAAAACTAACAAAGTCCATGTGACTATCAACACAGAGTGACAGGCAAGGCTAGAGCTGTGAGGGTCCTGAAGCTTATGCAACTGGGGGAGACTCTTTAAGCAAACAAACAAACAAAATGACCCTAAAGACACATTATCAGTGACCCTCCCACGCCTGAAAGCCTGTTCTGGGGAGAAGACTGGAGCTCAAGAATGTCTGCTCCTTTGAGTTGATTTGGAAAAACAACCCCAAATCATTCAAAAGTACTAAATAAAGGACATATTCACTGACAAAAATCTCAATTAACTGAGCAAATTTGAATTTGAATTTTTCCCTTTAAATCAAAATCAGAATTTGAATATAAAAGTATACTTATAAAAGTATAAAAGAGTTCAAACAACTTGGAATGAATAGATCCAGGGTTTACCTGCAATTCTAATTCTAATCCTGAAAAACAAATATGAAATTAACCTCTGGATCTTCTCCCCACTTAACTTTTCAGAGCCTTTAAGGGCTTGGCTTCAACATACAAAGTTCTTCAGAGTAACTTCCAAAGTGTCCCCACTCAATCTGCCTACCTGGGGCCCGTTGCGGTGCTGATTGCTATAGGCCCTGTTGCATCGTATTGAATAAATTTTAAAAACTGAATTATTTATGTCTACCTATTTCTGAGAGGCAGGAAACCATATGTAATACGTTCCTTCAAAATATCATACTTGTTTTTTCCAGTTTGAGTTCTATGGCATAAGGTTAAAATCTTTGTGCTAATTAAAGTTATACACAACTTGTAAATACTGTAAAAACTAACACAACATTGTAGATCAACTATACTCCAATGTAAAATAAAAAGTTAAAAAAAGAGAGGGTATGATAGAGTGACCTTTTGACATTATGCAGGAACATTGTTTAATAGGCCCACATGATTGTTTAATTACCTAGAAGAATGCACCCATGTCTGACTTGGTCATTTACTATTTGATTGGAGTTTAGAAGCTGAAATTGATGATTTTTTTTTTTTTCAGGTACATATGGTAACTACAAAGGTTTTATTGCCCTGTAGGACATTGATCAGTTTTTTTGTAACCTAGCAATCTCATTCTAATGTTCTTCTATAAATGCCTGTAAATTCCTAGTTTCTCAAAATGCTCTTTTACTGGATTAGTCATTAATGAGTTTATGATTCTTTGGCATGCATTTGTTCTATATTTGTACGTGTTGTGTTTTTAACTTTTTGAAAACAATGCTTTGACATAGAGATTGCACATGTCTGGTAGGTGTACACATAACCTTGTGTGATAATACATGTGCTTAGTTTGAGTGTTGCTTTACAATAAATTTCCTTTCTGGTTCATTAGAAACTTTACTTTTCAATAATAATATAGGGAGTCTGGCTCACAATAAAAAATAAAAATATTCTCCTTAGTTTCCAGGTAATGGGTATTTTCAGTGTACTGATTTGAAGTAGAATTGAAACAAAGTACTTGAAATTTTGAGTAGTTTAAAGTTAGAAACTATATAATTTTTATTTAAATATATGCCCATTTAATGGACCAGTTTAAAAAAAAAACCTCCCTCCAAGGCTGTTAATCACAAATGAAAAAATGATATATTTTATCTAGGCTATGGCTTTTATTAAGTTTTTACTCGGTAGTACATCAGGAAAAGATACTCATGGAGAATGTGCTAGTTATAGCTAACTCATGGAGAGAAACTTGAAAAAAGTTTGTTTTTTAAACTGGCAAATATGATACTTTCGGATGAGTCATTTTAGGGATATGGTAAATGGTGTATCAGATATTTAAATTCATGTGTTCCTAAGTTGTATCACCTGTGGTTCCATCTCTGGCCTTAGTGGCTGTCACCTGTGGAGAAGGCATTTTTATGCCACGTGTTCACTGGACCACTGTGGGAGGAAGGGGCTGGTGAACCTTGTTTGGAATCAGTGGCAGTTTCGATAACCTCAGAAGCCACTTAACGCTGTAGCATAGACCTAGGGTCCCCACATGCTCGTTTCAGTAGCATCTCATTACTTGGGGTGTTCGAGACCCAACAGAGGGTTTCTCTGGAGCTTAGGAGCAAGCAGTGACATTGCTGCTTGGATGATGCAGGAGCGACCTGCTGCCTTGAGACATAAGACCAGGTGCCACCTGCAGTTCTCAAGGTTGTAATTAGTTTTTATTTTAACATTTATAAATCCTCAGGCAGCCAAAGAGCTTGATAAAGTTAAGCTAAATACACTCTTCCTCGGAGTGGTGAATTGGTGGGAGAAGTGGCAGAATGAACCATGTGTGTGTACGTATGTTTGTGTGTCTTAAGGGAGGCTGGTTGGGTAGAGAGACCTGCCGAAGGAATTAAAAACCACTGTCAATAGTTGTAAGAGAGGCACAGATTGGATTAGGTGACAATCCAGTTACGTGGGATTGAGCTATTTCTTACTTGTTACCATGCAGAACGGATAGTCTCCACTTTGGATTTCTGAGCATGTGAGCAATCAGGAAATACAAAGACATCTGCCCTGACCCAGTTGAACCCCAGTTGAAACTATTGCCTTCACGTGTCGGAGGTGTTTTGTGTTCTAGGATATTGCTATGCAGCCACCGTTAGAACCAGCAGCACTTAACCTGCCTCTGAGGCCTTCCCAGGTCCTGGTTCCTGTTAATACAGTTCTAAGGAATGGCTGGTAGGATTTTGATTTAAAGGCGAGTAGATATAATAAAGGGAATCTGATTAGCATGCGAAAATAATTCAGTAATTTGATTGAGGTCAAAGAAAGTAATTTTAATATAAACTTCTATTATGGAAGAAAATATTTTAAGAACTGTTAACTATTTTAATGTCTCAGATTTGGCTGATGTAAGAAAAATAATATGTTTCTATAGACATCTGTTCAAATGTTTGGAGATTATCAAAATTAAGGATTTGTCATATAGCTTTACGTTTGCTGTGTCTTTGATGATTAGAAACTTGAGAATAAGGACATTGCTATACACTAAAAGTATAATAATACAACATAAAAAGAAAAATATAGCTGTGTAATGTCATCAAGCTGGCTAGCTGCTGTGTGTCTGTGATTCTTAGGCTTCTCTGCAACGTTGTGTTAATTCATGGAAGTTTTCTTGTTTTAATTAATTAATTAATTAATTAATTTTTGGCTGTGTTGGGTCTTCATTGCGGCACTGAGGCTACGGGCTTTCTCTAGTTGCGACCAGCGTGGGTTACTCTTTGTTGTGGTGCGCGGACTTCTCATTGAGGTGCCTTCTCTTGTTTCGGAGCGTGGGCTCTAGGCGCAAGGGCTTCAGTAGTTGTGGTGCGTGGGCTTAGTTGCTCCGCGGCACGTGGGACCTTCCTGGACTAGGGATCGAACCCGTGTTCCCTGTATTGGCAGGCGGACTCTTAACCACTACTCCACCAGGGAAGTCTCGATTCACGGAAGTTCTGATAAGAAAACCTGTGAGCCTTGACATTTCAGAGCACATCCTTTTCTATGGTGTGAACCATGCCGTCATTGCGAGGGGTTAAAAAAATTGGGGGACTGAAAGAGGATATGTTGACTAGAGTTTAGTTAAGGTACGTATAAGAGAGTTTAAGGGAGCGAACGCCAAATTACTCTTTGCTTTCTTAAAGTGACAAGGAACATTTCTGAAAACTATTTTTTCTGGCATAGAACACAGTAGAATTGACAGATCGCAGAGTCAATTACCTATTAGAGGTAAGTCAAATGATCTATTTTGAACTATGGTACAAGGTTAACAAACATAATATTGATTTTCCAGTTTATAAGAATAAACTTTGGATCATAATTATTTACTATTCTTTTGTCATGATGAACTACTGATCTATTTTAAGAAACCTGAAAACCTGATCTTTGGGAGATTTGCATCGCTATGGACTGATTTCACTTGTTCTTCTTGTAAGTGATAGGATTCATTTGTTGGAAGATAGGCTGCATGCTTGCCTAGGGAAAGTTCCTTTTCCTCATGAATATTGCTGCAAGGTGAAGCAAGAGTGGGGAGATACATCCTGCAGGCTATTGCGCATTTGAGCATGAAAAGGACATATGTTGTATCTTAATCTCCATCCCAGTTCCCTAGGGATGAGACTGGCTTACCCACCCTCCCAAGGCCTCCTTCCCAACCCCCAGCATCAACAGGCCCAGAGCCTTCACGAGCATCTTCTTCCATTTTCTTAGATGGAGGTGATGCCGAATGACTTCCTGGGTTGACTTGCGTGGATTTGGCCAGCCAAAGAGGTGTCCTTCCTCCTTCACTACTTCCTGTGGGATCCATCCCCCTGAGGTCTTCCACTGTTATTCCATTTCCCAGGTGTAAGAGGGACTGAAGTGGGAGGATGGCAGTGAGAATGAAAAAGTGACACTGCACACAAAGAACACTTTCAGGACTTAATGGTTGTTTGATTCTATGTGGAGTAATAAGAAATGGGAGTGTGAAGGACTGGGGTATTGGCAAGTGACTTAAACAAAACGGGGAATTGTTGGTTCACATCATTGCATTTCAGGCAAGGTTAGATCCAGATGAGGCTGTGCCATCAGGATCAGCCTCTCTTCATGTTTCCGCTCTGTCTTCCCAGTGTCAGCTTGATGCTCAGGCAGGAATCTGCTTGGTAGCTCCATGTCCAAGGTCGACCTTCCTAATCACAGTGATAGAGAGAATGCTTTCCTCTATTTGGACTTTGGTCCTTATTACCCTGAAGCACTAAGCATGTATTTATTTGTTTATTCCCTCAGCTCAAGCTCCAAGAAAGCAGAGACTTCCTCTTTCTTTTTTGTTGTTATTCCTACTTCCTAATCCCCAGAGCACAGGGATGGTCCTGGAAGACAGTGGGTTCTCAATACATATTTGTTGGATAAGTAAAAAGGTGAATGATTCTCTTTCCCCAAACATCCAGCAAGATCCCCAGATCTGACTTCCACTGTTTTGTCTGTGTTGTGACTGCTCTTATCCAGCTACTGTGACAGGAAAGGTTGGCCCTCATGACCAGTGGTGGAGCCAGGAAGTGATTGCAACTTGATCCTTGACCAGGTGCTTTGACTGCATCACTTTGACAAGAAAGCAAAATGCACAATCCATTTAGGTAATTAGTTTAACATCTATTATGAAAAGCACTAGCTTTCAGGCTCTTACTGGCTTCATAGAACAGATGCTTGGTTACATGTCTCCCTCCTTAATCAGATTTTAAACTTCCTGAAAACAGAATCACGCTTCTTTGTTCCTGCAGTGCTTTGCTGATGGTACTCAGTAAGTACCAAGTAAATGGAGAAATTAATATATTTTAAATATGCTACCTTGAAAGTATATAGAATATCTGCAGAATCCCCCCGTGTATTTTATAATCATTTTTTAGGTGGCCTAATAAAAATGAATTTTTATGTGACTATCCCTGAGCTCTCTACTAGCCAACTGATTTGTTCATGGAAGGATCCATTGGCTGATTTTGAGTGTTTTGTTTTCTTCCAGTAGGAAAATGCCTGACATAACTTCTGACCCAAGGCTTTGATAAAAAGCATGGTGCCTGTTCTAAAAGTTGCTGGGAAGCCCTGAGGGAGAGCTTGAAAAGGCCAGGTGTCAGGGGAACTACCAAAGACCAACAAGCAGCAAAGAGGAGGCCTTCTGGCAGGTATTATTAGGCAAGATGACTATTATCTAGGGAGATCTTGATCAAGTCTGATCTCAGCAAGGCTCCATATTCAGGAGGAGCCTGAAACAGAGGTGCCTGGGGGCAGTGTGTAATTGGCATTCTCCACAAGCCTGGTTCACAGTGTCTACCTGATACTTGAAGCAGCATCTAATCCAGGTGGGAAAGGCTCACTGCACATCAGGGCAGAGGGCCTGCAGGTGCACAGGTGGCCATTGCACTTCAGTGTAGGTGTCCAGTTGTCTCCTTGACACCCATGAGGCTAAATTCATTTGGGTCACAGCTGCCTCTGGGAGTGAGAACCATGGACTCTGTGTCCAGTAACCTGAAACATCAAGTGGAAGCTCCCATTGTGCTTGCAGACTTGACCCCCTGGTCTAGGGTGAGGAATTTCTGAGTCTGTTTATGGCTGGCCATTATTGTCAACAAAACCTGTTATTATCTTTGAGAAGTTTTATGACTAGCTAGCTCAAAGGCATGACAAAATGCACATGCTATCACTTAAAGGCTACCTCTATTTTCAAACAAAGATTGTTCGTATTTTCAGAATTACATAGAAGGGCACAGTGGAGGTATATAAATGAAGATGATTCCAGCAGCACTCCTTCAAACAGCATAAAACTATAAAATTCAACAAGATGTACTAACATAATGAGTCACACTTTCAGATAGGCAGTGGAGTGGAGTGGTTATGAAAGGACTGTCTGGATTAGGTTTCTGCTTCCACTGATTAATGCCAGCTGTGTGACCCTGGGTAATTTGCTTATCCTTTCTGTGTCTCAGTTTCCTTGTCTCCAAAAATATAAGTAATAATTATAACCCATCTCATAGACTTGTTATGAAGATTAAATTAATTAATATATATAAATAATGCCTGGAACATAGTAAGTCCTCAGTGAATTTTAGCCATTACTTTTGCTCCTGTTGATCTCAAGTGTAAAATCAGAAATGTGACTTTGGTCCATGACTTTGGGTAGAATAATCAGATAAGCAATTTTAGGGAAAGGCATTTATACTGGGTATTTCCATTATTCAAAGTATTATCACTAATACTGCAAGATTAAGACAATATTACAAAAGAAGACTATTTAAAAATAAGTTTATGTCATAGAATTAGAAACTCTAACAGTACATTGATATGTTTCAGCTTTCTGTAATATTATATCTCTCTAAGCAATAAAGCTTTTCAGATTAAGCTATTTGGATTAAATTGTCACTAGCAACTTTGACTTCTTTCGGTTTTATATATTTTTCCATTAGCTGAAAAGGACTCCCCAGATTTAGACAATATGCTGCTGAAACATATACTGCTTGTTATCTGGCTGTTTTTTATGAAGTCTTCTAAGACATATAGTATCTGACCATCAATATGGGTTGTTTGACGTTTATAATAGTGAAATGAGTGTTAGTGTCCAAGTCAAACATATTTTGTATGCTTTGGAATGTCATCTCACTCAGAATGGGTATGAAAACTTTGGTGTGGATCCTTGGAAAGAGAGCATTACTGTTTGATTGTGAAAGGTTAGGTTTAGCCCCATCTCTTGAATTTTCTCATGTCCCCTTTTCTTCAGTCATCCCATCACTGACTTATTCAAACCCTCTAAATCTCTGGCATTTACTATTGTTGTCTTCATGATTTTTCTGTCTCTACCTCACCTCCTTCTGATCCATTTGCTATCCTGCTGCCAGAATAATCTTTCTAAAGACCACTTACCTGATGATCTTGCTTTTCTGGGTAAAGATTTTCGAATCTTCCCTCACATCACACACACACACACACACACACACACATTTATTCCTTGAAAGGTCCCTTCCCTTCACTTCCTGTTCCTAGTCCCTCCTTTAACTGACCCTAAACTACAACCACCACCTAGCTACAGTGGCATTCTTCCATCAGGACTTTCAGTTACCCCGCCCTCTACTTCTGGCACTTTCTCTCCATGTCTTGTCTTCCTGTTGAATATAGTCATCTAGGCTCTTACAGATCCATTTCCAGGAAACATATGCTCACAATAAAAATAAAAACATAAAATGCAAGAGGAAGAATCATCAGAAGTAATAAACTACAGAATTAGACCAAAATAAATGTATATATTGAAATAGATTTAGGATATAAAATTTGTTTTATATGTATAAAGAAATAAAAGAGTAGAAGAATGGAAAGAATAAGAGACTATCAAAATGATCAAGTAGAATTGAAAAAGAGTAGTATTGAGAAATGAAAAATGTAATCACTGAAATAAAGAATTTAGTGAATGCTGAAACAGCAGATTAGACACAGGTGAAGAGAGACTCAACAGCTTAGAAGACACATTTGAAATAAATAAGCAGCATGCACCACAGAGAGATGAAGAGATGGAAAATATGAAAGCCAGGTTAGGGGACAGGGTAAAGCGATTGAGTTTTGTATCTGATCTGAGTTCTAGAAGGAAGAGCGTGTGGGAAAAAGAAATACTTAAGAGATAATCTATGGGAATTGCCCAGAATTGAAGACAATCACCAATGTTTAGATTCAGGAAACCTCTCAAATCCCTAGTAATAAAAAGGAAAATAAATTCCCACCCAAAACAACACTTTATATTGGAACTGTAGAACACCAGAATCAAGAGGTGTTAAAAGCAGATAAAAGATAAGTATAACAAATAAACAAACAAAATCAGAGACAAGAACTGTTAAAGTTCTGAGAGGGAATAATTACCAACCAAGAATTGTAGACTCATTGACTTTCTCTTTCTTTCTCTTTCAAGAATGAAGGTAAGATAAAGCCATTCACAGAAATATAAAATCAAAGAGCATTTAAGGCCAATTAACCTTCACTAAAGAAGTGTTAATGGATATACTTAGCAAGAAAGAAAATTATTACAGAGGGCAGTTATGAGTACTTATAATCTAGTAGCTAGAAACAAATGGCAGGTCCTCAGGTATAATCACATATTTGAACAGTAATAAAGCTGTTTGTACAACAACATCTTTATGAAGTTGATGGAATTCAAAGGAAGAAAACAAGATAAATCTAAGTGAACAATTGAAAATATAGTTGGAAAAGGCTTACCAGACTTAAAGCATTCTAAGGTCCCTGCATTATTTTGTTTAATTTTAGGCTTTGTTAAATTGTTAAGCAGAATGCAGTGTAAAATTTTAAGGATGACCACTTGAAGAAGAGTAATAAGACATACACATTTCAAACCAGTAGGAAAAATGGAATGGGATGGGGGTAGATTTCAGTCTGTTCAACAGAAAGCAAGAAGAGAGGGGAGGAGAAAATAACTGAGAAAAATAGACAAATAAGCATAAAATAAAATAAAATGAAGTGATAAGGATATAGAGATTTGAATAAATTATTTCCAACTTTGATTTTAAGGATATACATATAACAGTTAGAAAATATTATGCAGGCTTTTCAATTACATGTGCAGTATTTACATTTTTACTTAACCATAAAACCAGTTTCAATAAATTTAAAAGAATTAGTAACATAAAAATAAAATTTCTTAAAACTGAAAAGCAATAATGTATCTCACTTACAAAAGCTCATATTGTGCTGAGTTAGATGAATGGAAAACAATAATTAAAAAAAAAATACCTAGAAACATGGTCACATTTTAAACCACCAAAAATAATGATATAAACTTATTTGCTATAATGGAATGAGAGCTAGTTTAACTTCAGCAGAGCTGTAATACAAGAAGCAAAAAGAAATATAGAAATAAGTATAAGTTCTGAAGGAAAATAACTTTTTTACTAGAAACTATTATTTAAACCATCGTAAAACATGAGTGGAGAGGATGAAGAGGGAGACTAAAATCTTGCTAATATTCTTTGAGACATAAGTAGAATTTAACCATGGACATTGTTTAAAAATTGAGATAAAGTATTGCGTTATAAATAGAAGGATGATCAGTAGAAAATAAATTAAATGTGATATTTTGTGTGCTTTTCAAAATCATGAAACTGATTTTCCTCCTCAGAAAAAGTCCTGTTTTCTGTTTCATGTTTTAATATGATTGCATGTTTTTTCATTCATTGTTCTTTCATCTGATAGTGAGAATATTCTTGGTTAAACAGTGAAAGTTTGATTGTACTTTAGAATAGGTGTATGAGGCTATTTAAGCATGTGGATTTTTTTACCCAATCTATTTTTTTTATAGACTACTGTTGGCTTGCGGAAGCAGACCTGTGAAAACTGTTAAGGATGATGAGTAGCACCACTGGGTGGATTTGGGTGACACAATATAATTCACGTCCTTAACATCTTACTATTATTATACGTAGAAACTTTCACCAATTATTGTTGCTGATAAATAACTGAAACATTTTCCTGTAAGTGATTAAAATATTTGTCGATTTCTCAGATTTTTAAATAGAATGAAATTGGATCTTATGATGCATTTTCTATAAAAATCTGGAGATCCTTTTAGGTTAACAGATTTGTATCTTTTATAAACTAATTTTAAGTTCTATAATCTTATATAATGCTTATATGTAGTCTTATGTATAATATACATATAGTCAGGTTTACGAAAGAGAAGACCATTTCCATACCTGGTATAATTCAACAAATTCTGTGAATTTTTAATTTCCACTTGCTGCGGAATTAAAATGTTTCACCTTCTATTTGACATGAGTGCTGTACACCAGCACAGTTTGGAAGTTTTGTACAGAAAGGGAAAAAAACACCCTCTTCAGAAAAATTTTTAAAGAAATGTTTAGTTGTACCTTGTGAAAATAATACCAAATAGTTATTTTATCTTTTTTTTTTTTTGGAAATATGGACTTTTTTTTTATCATCTTTTTTGGAGTATAATTGCTTTACAATGGTGTGTTAGCTTCTGCTTTATAACAAAGTGAATCAGCTATACGTATACATATATCCCCATATCCCCCATATCTCTTCCCTCTTGCGTCTCCCTCCCTCCCACCCTCCCTATCCTACTCCTCTAGGTGGTCACAAAGCACTGAGCTGATCTCCCTGTGCTATGTGGCTGCTTCCCACCAGCTATCGGTTTTACATTTGGTAGTGTATATATGTCCATGCCACTCTCTCACATTGTCCCAGCTTACCCTTCCCCCTCCCCGTATCCTCAAGTCCATTCTCTAGTAGGTCTGCGTCTTTTTTCCCATCTTGCCCCTAGGTTCTTCATGAACATTCTTTTTTTTTTTAGATTCCATATAAATGTGTTAGCATACGGTATTTGTTTTTCTTTTTCTGACTTACTTCACTCTGTATGACAGACTCTAGGTCCATCCACCTCACTACAAATACCTCAATTTCATTTCTTTTTTAGGCTAAGTAATATTCCATTGTATATATGTGCCACATCTTCTTTATCCATTCATCTGTCGATGGACACTTAGGTTGCTTCCATGTCCTGGCTATTGTAAATAGAGCTGCAATGAACATTGTGATACATGACTCTTCTTGAATTATGGTTTTCTCAGGGTATATGTCCAGTAGTGGGATTGCTGGGTCATATGGTAGATCTGTTTTTAGTTTTTTAAGGAACCTCCATACTATTCTCCATAGTGGCTGTATCAATTTACATTGCAAGAGTGTTCGCTTTTCTCCACACCCTCTCCAGCATTTATTGTTTGTAGATTTTTTTTATGATGGCCATTCTGACTGGTGTGAGATGATATCTCATTGTAGTTTTGATTTGCATTTCTCTAATGATTAATGATGTTGAGCATTCTTTCATGTGTTTGTTGGCCATCTGTATATCTTCTTTGGAGAAATGTCTGTTTAGGTCTTCTGCCGATTTTTGGATTGGGTTGTTTGTTTCTTTGATATTGAGCTGCATGAGCTGCTTGTAAATTGTGGAGATTAATGCTTTGTCAGATGCTTCATTTGCAAATACTTTTTCCCATTCTGAGGGTTGTCTTTTCGTCTTGCTTATGGTTTCCTTTGCTGTGCAAAAGCTTTTATGTTTCATTAGGTCCCACTTGTTTATTTTTGTTTTATTTCCATTTCTCTAGGAGGTGGGTCAAAAAGGATCTTGCTGAGACTTATGTTATAGAGTGTTCTGCCTATGTTTTCCTCTAAGAGTTTGATAGTGTCTGGCCTTATATTTAGGTCTTTAATCCATTTTGAGTTTACTTTTGTGTATGGTGTTAGGGAGTGTTCTAATTTCATTCTTTTCCATGTAGCTGTCCAGTTTTCCCGGCACCACTTATTGAAGAGGCTGTCTTTTCTCCATTGTATAATCTTGCCACCTTTATCAAAAATAAGGTGACTATGTGCTTGGGTTTATCTCTAGGATTTCTATCCTGTTCCATTGATCTATATTTCTGTTTTTGTGCCAGTACCATACTGTCTTGATTACTGTAGCTTTGTAGTATAGTCTGAAGTCAGGGAGCCTGATTCCTCCACCTCCGTTTTTCTTTCTCAAGATTGCTTTGGCTATTTGGGGTCTTTTGTGTTTCCATACAAATTGTGAAAATTTTTGTTCTACATCTGTGAAAAATGCCAGTGGTAGTTTGATAGGGATTGCATTGAATCTGTAGACTACTTTGGGTAGTATAGTCATTTTCACAATGTTGATTCTTCCAATCCAAGAGCATAGTATATCTCTCCATCTATTTGTATCATCTTTAAGTTCTTTCAACAGTGTCTTATAGTTTTCTGCATATAGGTCTTTTGTCTCCCTAGGTAGGTTTATTGCTAGGTATTTTATTCTTTTTGTTGCAGTGGTAAATTGGAGTGTTTCCTTAATTTCTCTTTCAGATTTTTCCTCATTAGTGTATAGGAATGCAAGAGATTTCTGTGCATTAATTTTGTATTGTGCTACTTTACCAAATTCATTGAATAGCTCTAGTAGTTTTCTGGGAGCATCTTTAGGATTCTCTATGTATAGTATCATGTTACCTGCAAACAGTGACAGCTTTACTGCTTCTTTTCCGATTTGGATTCGTTTTATTTCTTTTTCTTCTCTGATTGCTGTGGCTATAACTTCCAAAGCTATGTTGAATAATAGTGGTGAGAGTGGGCACCCTTGTCTTGTTCCTGATATTAGAGGGAATGGTTTCAGTTTTTCATCATTGAGAAAGACGTTGGCTGTGGGTTTGTCATATATGACCTTTATTATGTTGAGGTAGGTTCCCTCTATGCCTACTTTCTGGAGGATTTTTATCATAAATGGGTGTTGAATTTTGTCAAAAGCTTTTTCTGCATCTATTGAGATGATTATATGGTTTTTATCCTTCAATTTGTTAGTATGGTGTATCACATTGTTTGATTTGCATATATTGAAGAATCCTTTCATTCCTGGGATAAACCCCACTTGATCGTGGTTTATGATCTTTTTAATATGCTGTTGGATTCTGTTTGCTAGTATTTTGTTGAGGATTTTTGCATCTATGTTCATCAGTGATATTGGCCTCTAGTTTTCTTTCTTTGTGACATCTTTGTCTGGTTTTGGTATCAGGATGATGGTGGCCTCGTAGAATGAGTTTGGGAGTGTTCCTCCCTCTGCTATATTTTGGAAGAGTTTGAGAAGGATAGGTGTTAGCTCTTCTCTAAATGTTTGATAGACTTCCCCTGTGAAGCCATCTGGTCCTGGGCTTTTGTTTGTTGGAAGATTTTTAATCACAGTGTCAGTCAATTTCAATGCTTGTGTTTGGTTTGTTTATACTTTCTATTTCTTCCTGGTTCAGTCTTGGAAGGTTGCTTTAATAAGAGTTTATCCATTTCTTCCAGGTTGTCCATTTTATTGGCATAGAGTTGCTTGCAGTAATCTCTCATGATCCTTTGTATTTCTGCATTGTCAGTTGTTACTTCTCCTTTTTCATTTCTAATTCTGTTGGTTTGAGTCTTCTCTCTTTTTATCTTGATGAGTCTGGCTAATGGTTTATCAATTTTTTGTTTATCTTCTCAAAGAGCCAGCTTTTAGTTTTATTGATCTTTGCTATTGTTTCCTTCATTTCTTTTTCATTTATTTCTGATCTGATCTTTATGATTTCTTTCCTTCTGCTAACTTTGGAGTTTTTTTGTTTTTCTTTCTGTAATTGCTTTAGGTGTAAGGTTAGGTTTTTTATTTGAGGTGTTTCTTGTTTCTTGAGGTAGCATTGTATTGCTATAAACTTCCCTCTAGGACTGCTTTTGCTGCATCCCATAGGTTTTTGGTGATCGTGTTTTCATTGTCATTTGTTTCTAGGTATTTTTTGATTTCTTCCTTGATTTCTTCAGTGATCTCTTCGTTATTAAGTAGTGTATTGTTTAGCTTCCATGTGTTTGTATTCTTTACAGATTTTTTCCTCTAATTGATATCTAGTCTCATAGCGTTGTGGTCGGAAAAGATACTTGATATGATTTCAATTTTCTCTAAATTTACCGAGGCTTGATTTGTGACCCAAGATATGATCTATCCTGGAGAATGTTCCATGAGCACTTGAGAAGAAAGTGTATTCTGTTGTTTTTGGATGGAATGTCCTATAAATATCAATTAAGTCCATCTTGTTTAGTGTATCATTTAAAGCTTGTGTTTCCTTATTTATTTTCATTTTGGATGGTCTGTCCGTTGGTGAAAGAGGGGTGTTAAAGTCCCCTACTATGATTGTGCTTACTGTTGATTTCCCCTTTTATGGCTGTTAGCATTTGCCTTATGTATTGAGGTGCTCCTATATTGGGTGCATAAATATTTACAATTTTTATATCTTCTTCTTGGATTGATCCCTTGATCATTATGTAGTGTCCTTTTTGTCTCTTGTAATAGTCTTTGTTTTCACGTCCAAATAGTTATTTTATCTTTATATATGTATCTAATGAGATACCTGAGAATGCACTGCTTTATTCAATAGTAATCTAATTTTTTATTTACTTGTTAAATATGTGCGTGCACGCATGCGTGTGCATGCGCACACAGACACACACACACTTCCTAAAATGATTGGGTTTTCTACTCTTGTAACAGCAGTGGCCTGTATTTTTTTTTTTTTTTTTTTTTTTTTCCTAGGGGACAGAAAGGGGAGAGAGTGGCCTGTATTTTTCAATAAACATGAACAATTAAACATAATGATTGTTTTATGGAAACTTTTTGGTCAGAGACCCAAGTTTTCAGTGAACTGTTGCTATTAATAATTAAATAATTTTTAGGTAAACATTACATTAAACAGCAATGCTATATTATAATAGTGTACCTCAGTAGATTAAACCTGAAAATATTTACCAGGAATTAATTGTTTTAAAACTTTAGGTGTCATTTGGATCTAAATTCTAAAATATAAAATTTTCCTTTTTCCCCTATATATTTTGTGTATATTCTTGGAACTCTACAAAGAAGTTACTGTCTTGTTTTTTTTCCCCTCTGGCAAAATGAGAAAAGCGGTATTTTATGGAGGGATCATTAACAGGTACTTGTGTTTTGAATGGATTGATTGTACTTGCTGCCTTTAGCTATGAACATCTTTTTGACAACTGTCCCCTGTTGAATATCTTGGAGAAAAGAAGGAAGAGAGGAAAGGAGGAAGACAAGGAAGAAGGAGAGGGTGGGAGGAGGAGAGATGGATGGACAAAAGGAAAGTATTTCCAAATTGCAAGACAGCGTATGAATGGAGTTTTATCCTAGTTAGACAAGCTTTTTGAAACTCCCAGTTGATTATTTAAAGCACCAAATACACATTTCTTTGCAATGATGTGTATTCTCTTTTCTCATTCTACCACAAAGCAGTGAATCTTTAGCTTTGGAATATGTTGGTTATTTTATTTTAAATGTTTTCCAATGAAAATGCCCAAATTACCAAACATAGTGTAAAAATTTCTTGTGTAACTTAAATCTTGTCCTAAAATTTTAACAATTGTTATAGTATTTATGGATCAAATATTATAGTATAGGTGTTATTTTTTTGTTAAATTTTGTAAGTTTTTAAAGTTACATGGACTTTTAGAAGAAGCACTCCTGTAAATATAAAGGAACATCTAACCCTTTCATGTTCATCAGAGGTTTTTAAAAAATTTGTGCAGCAGTTTTTAACTCTTCTAAAATCATATAATACAGAAAGAAATACATAATTTTGTCTCCAATTTTCACTGGAGAAAATTGAGTAATTGAAGGATAAAAAAAATCTCTAAAGTTTCAAAATAAATTATTCACTCAAAAAGTATTTATTAGGTGGCTTCCCTGGTGGCGCAGTGGTTGAGAATCTGCCTGCCAATGCAGGGGAGAGGGGTTCGAGCCCTGGTCTGGGAGAATCCCACATGCCGTGGAGCAACAAAGCCCGTGAGCCACAACTACTGAGCCTGCGCGTCTGGAGCCTGTGCTCCGCAACAAGAGAGGCCGCGATAGTGAGAGGCCCGTGCACCGCGATGAAGAGTGGCCCCCGCTTGCTGCAACTAGAGAAAGCCCTCGCACAGAAACGAAGACCCAACACAACCAAAAATAAACAAATAAATAAAATAGAAATTAAAAAAAAAAAATTTATTAGGTCCTTGCTCCATGAAGCAACTTATATAGCAGCAACATTTGTAGAAGAAAATTATGTGATTTTGGCAATTACAGTAATTTGGTAATTCACATGAACAATGTATGAACAGAAAAATATAAAATTGCACACTTTTTTATTTAGTAAATTTGACTTGTAACATTGCATATGTTTAAGGTATACAGTATGTTACTTTGATACATTTATATATTGTTAATGTGATTGCTGAAGTAATATCACATTATATAATTATAATACACATGATCACGTTATATAATTATAGTACAGTACTACTGTCCATTTATTATACTGTTCATTAGATCTTCATGGCTCATTTACCAATTCTTACAAGTTTGTACCCTTAAAGACCATCCCTCTTGTCCCTGTCCCTGGTAACCACCGTTTTATTCTGTTTTTCACAGGTTTAACTTTTAGATTTCACATGTAAGTGACATCATACAGTACTTGTCTTTCTCTATCTGACTTACTCTCTTAGCATAATGTTGTAGCAAATGGGAGGATCTCTTCCTTTCTCATGGCTGAATAACATTCCACGGTGTATGTATACCACATATTTTTTTACCCATTCATCCACTGATGGTCTTTTGGGTTGTTTCCGTATCTTGGCTATTGTGAGTAATGCTGTGATAAACATGGGAGTGCGTATATCTCGTCAAAATCCTATTTTCATTTTCTTTGGTTGTATACCCAGAAGTGGAATACCTGGAGTATACGATAGATCTACTTTTAATTTTTTGAGGAGCTTCCATCTTGCTTTCTATAGTTGTTAGACTAATTTACATTCCCACATCCTCACCAGCATCTGTTGGTCCTTGTCTTCTTGATGATAGCCATTCTCACAGGTGTGAGGTAATGTTTCACTGTGATTTTGATTTGCAGTCCCCTTAGGATTAGTGATGTTGAGCATCTTTTCATGTGTCTCTTGGCCATTTTGATGTCCTTTTCGGAGAAATGACTATTTACTTCTTCTTCCCATCTTTTAACCAGATTGTTTGTTTTTTGTTATTGAGTTGACTGAGTTCCTTATATATATTTTGGATATTAATCACTTATTCGATAAATGGTTTGCAAAATTTTTCTCCCATTCTGTAGGGTGTCTTTTCACTTTGTTAATTAATTTATTCTTTTGATGTGCAGAAGCTCTTGAGTTTGATGTAGTCCCATGTTTTGATTATTTTCTTTTATTGTTTGTTATTTTGGCATCATGCCCACCAAATTATTGCCAAGACCAATATCAATAAACTTCTCCCCTAACATTTTCTTTTAGGATTCTTATGGCATCATGTCTTATGTTTAAGTCTTTGACCCATTTTGAGTTAATTATTGTGAGTGGTGTGAGATAGGGGTCTACTTTCAGCGTTCTGCCTATGTTTCTCTAATTTTTCCAGCACCGTTTGTTGAAGAGGCTATCCTTTCTCCACCGGCTATTCTTGGCTTCCTTGTTGAATACTAGTTGACCGTATATGCCAGGGTTTAATTCTGGGCTCTCTATTCTGTTCCGTTGGTCAATTTGTCTTTTTTCCCCCCAAGTACAATACTGTTTTTCTACTATGGTTTTGTGGTATAGCTTGAAATCCAGAAGTGTGGTGTCTCTGGCTTTGCTCTTTTCTCTCAAGATGGCTTTGGCTGTTTGAGGTCTTTTGTGGTTCCACACACATTTTAGGATTGTTTCTTCTATTTCTGTGAAGAATGCCTTCGGTATTTTGGTGAGGACTATGTTCAATTTGTTGATGGCTTTAGAACTATTGATATTTTAAGAATATTAAGTCTTTGGATCCATGAACATTTGTTTGTGTCTTCAATTTCTTTGATTTTGTTTGTGTCTTTCCATTTGTTGGTGTCCTTGATTTCTTTCAGCAGTTTTGCAGTTCTAATTGTACAGATCTTCCACTTCCTTGGTTAAATTTATTCCTAAGTATTTTATTGTTTTTGATGCTATTGTGAAAGGGATGGTTTTCTTTATTTCTTTCTCAGATGCTTTATCATTAGTGTAGAGGAATGAAATTGAGTTCTGTACGTTGACCTTGTATCCTGCCAATTTACTGAAATTGTTGATTAATTTCAATAGTTTTTTGTCTGATTCTTTGGGATTTTCTATATATTGAATCATATCATCAGCAAATAATGACAGTTTTACTTTTTCATTTCTGATTTGGATATATTTTATTTCTTTGTCTTGCATAATTGGTCTAGCTAGGACTTCCAGTACTATATTGAATAAGAATAGTGAGACTGGGCATCCTTGCCTTGTTCCTGGTCTCAGAGGAAACACTTTCCATTTCTCTCCATCAGGTATAATGTTACCCTTGTGTTTGTTATACATGGCCTTTATGTTGAAGTATGTTCCTTCTATACCCAGTCTGTTAAGGGTTTTTATTATGAAAGGATGTTGTTTTATGTCAAATGCTTTTTCTTTCCCTATTGAAAAGATCATGTGATTTTTATTTTTTCTTTTATTGATGTGATGTGTTGGATTTATTGATTTGCATATGTTGACCCATCCTTTCATCCTAGGAGTAAATTCCGCTTGGTCATCGTATATACTTCTATTAATGTGTTCTTGAATTTGGTTTGCTAATATTTTGTTGAGAATGTTTGTACCTATGTTCATCAGGGATATTGGTCTATAGTTTGCTTTTCTTGTGGTATCTTTATCAGGCTTTTGTATCAAGGTAATGCTGGCCTCATAGAACAAGTTTGAAAGTGTTTTCTCCCCCTCAATATTTTGAAAGAGTTTGAGGAGGATTGGTATTACTTCTTTAAATGTTTGATAGAATTATCCAGGGGAGTTTTCTGGTCCTGGAGTTTTCTGTGTTGGGAATTTTTAAATTACTGATACAGTGTCTTTACTCATTATTGGTCTGTTCCTACTTTCTATTTCTTCCTGATTCAGTCATGGTAGGTTGTGTGTTTCTAGAAATGTATCCATTTCTTTTAGGTTGTATAATCCATTGGCATATAATTGTTCATAGTAGTCTCTTATGATTCTATGTATTTCTGTAGTATCAGTTGTAATGTCTTCTCTTTTCATTTCTAATTTTATTTATTTGACTCTTCTTTTTTTTCCTGAGTCTAACTAAAGGTTTGTCAATGTTGTTTATCTTTTTGAAGAAACATTTTGTAGTTTCCTTGATCCTTTCTATTGTTTTTCTGGTTTCTATTTCATTTATTTGCATTCTGATACTTACTATTTCCTTAGTTCTGCTAACTTTGGGCTTAATTTTTTCTTCTTTTTCTAGTTCCTTGAGGTATAAAATTAGGTTGTTTACTTGAGATTTTTCTAACATCTTAATGTATTTATTGCTATAAACTTTCCACTCAGATCTGCTTTTGCTGCATGCCATGATATTTGATATGTTGTGTTTTCATTTTCATTTGTTTTGAGATATTTTTTATTTCCTTTTTGATTTCTTCTTTGACACAATGGTTGTTTAGACGTGGGTTTACTTTCCACATGTTTGTAGATCTTCTCATCTTCCTCTTGTTGTGGACTTCTAGTTTCATACCAATTGTGGTCACAGAAGATAGCTGATATGATTTCAGTCTTCTTAAGTTTGCTAAGATTTGTTTTGTGACCTATCATATGATCCAGCCTGAATGTTCTATGTGCACTTGAGAAGAATGTGTGTTCTGCTACTGTTGGATGGAATATTCTATATGTGTCTATTAAATCCATTTGTTCTAAGGTGTGGTTCAATTCCAACGTTTCTTTGTTGATTTTCTGTCAAGACAATCTATCCATTGCTGATAGTGGGGTATTGAAATTCCTGCAATTACTGCATTGTTGTCTATTTGTTCCTTAATATCTATTATTACATACTTGTATATTTCAGTGATCAGGTTTTGGGAACGTACATATTTATTATTGTTATATCTTCTTGATGTAGTGACCCCTTTACTGACCTTCTTTGTCTCTTCTTACCTTTTTTGGCTTGAAGTGTGTTTTGTCTGATACAAGGATGGCTATATCCACCTTCTTTTCATTTCTATTTGCTTGGAATATCATCTTCCATCCTTTCACTTTGAGCCTATGTGCCTTTAGAGCTGAAATGAGCCTTCTGTAGAGAGCATAGAGTTGGACCTTGTTTTTTCAGCCATCCACCCACTATGTGCCTTTTGATCGGTGAGTTCAATCTGCTTACATTTAGGGGTGATTATTGATATGTAAGAATTTACTATTGCTATTTTATCTTTTGCCTTCTGCTTATTTTGTCTCTCTGTTGTTCCTTTTTTCTTCTCTTTCTGTCTGCCCTTACAAGTTGGTGGTTTTCCATGGTGATTTGCTCACTCTCCCCTTTTTTATGTTTATGTTTCTGCTCTAGATTTTTGCTTGTGGTTACCATGAAGTTTACATAAAACATCCTACAGGTAAAATAGCCCCTTTCCTGCTGATGCCAGTTTATCTTCATTCACCTATAAAGGTTTCATCTGCTTACTCTTCCCCTTTTATATTTTTAATGTTAGAAATGATCTCTATGCTGTGATTTCATTACCAAGTTGTAGTATCTATAGCTATTTTTAATGCTCTTTTCCTTTAACCATTATATTATAGTTAAGAATTTAATATACTGTTCTAGAAAAGATTTACAGTATTCTAATTATGAGTATTTATCATCTTAATCAGAGTTTTGTGTACTTTTGTCTTTTTGTTTCAGCTTGAAGAGCTCCTTTCAACATTTCTCATAGGCAGGTCTAGTGGTGGTAAACTCCCTCAGCTTTAGTTTGTCTGGGAAAGGCTTTAATTCTCCTTTATATCTGAAGGATAACTGCCACATAGTCTTAGATGGAAATTTTTATCTTTCAATATTTTGAATATGTCATTCCAGTATCTATCTCCTGACCTTCAAAGTTTCTGCTGAGAAGTCTACTGTAGCCTAATGGGGGTACCTCTGTAGGTTGCTGTCTTCTTTTTTTTTTTTTTCCCCTGGCTGCCTTTAAAATTGCTTCTTTATAATTGAATTTTGACAGCTTCATTAAAATGTGTCTTGGAGGTCTTTCTGTGATGAGATAACAAGATATTCTGTTAGCTTCGTGGATCTGTATATTCATCCCTTCCCCAGATTTGGGAATTTCTCAGCTATGATTTCTTTAAATAAACTCTGTCCCCTTCCCACTCTCTTCTCCTTCTGGGATGCCCATTATTCTTACGTTTCCCTTTCCAATAGAATCAGATATTTCTCATAGGCTTCACTTTTTAAAAATCTTAGCTCTCTCTTTTCTTCCACCTGAATTATTTCTATATTTCTATCCTTGAGCTTGCTAATTCCTCTTCTACCTGATTTGCTCTATTTCCAGTGCATTGTAATGCATTCTTTATCTCATTTATTGAGTTCTTCAGCTCCAGAAATCTGTCTGATTCTTTTTTAGAATTTTAATCTCTTTGGTAAAGTATTCCTTCTGCTTGTTATTTTCATTCCTAATATCATTGCATTGCCTTTATGAGTTTTCCATTGAATTTCTTCGTAACAGCTATTTAAAACTCTTTATCAGTTAGATCACAATATTCCATACCTTTGGGTTTGGCTACTGGAAAATTGTCTTTCTTTTTTTTGCGATACCGTATTACCATGATTCCCTAAATAAAAAATGGAACACCATTTTTATTTAGGTAAGACTTTGTTTACTTTGATCCTAAGAATGCAACAGGTTGGTAGTTAGGAGCCTTCCTTTCCAGAAGGTGGTGCTATGGCACGCGTTTTTGGTTTCTCTTACCAGCGTTAACTAGTGGCTTCTAAGATTGGGAACCCACACAGTTAAAACAAAACAAAACAAAAACAACAACAACAAAAACAATGCGTGGTGGCAGAATGTGGGCGCAGGGGGGAGGTGTGTGTACTTAGCACTTGGGGCTTTGTGGGTGTCCATGGCCTGGTAGAGGTATCCTCAAGTTGGGATGGGGGCGGTGTCCCAGGGGTCCTTGGGTGGTTGGTCCCCTTGTCTCCAGGGGCAGACAGCAGGAGACATTTTACTTCAGTTCTCTTTGTCTGTCTACTTACCTTTCCTTTCCCTCTGCCCATTCACTGCAGTCTCTCCTCAGAGAGAGCAACTGGTCCCGCCAGCTGTAACACACGTGGCTGGGCAGGCTTCCAGTCACTGCCTTCATCCTCCAGCTCCTGTGCCAGAAAGGTGGTGCTAGCTCGCTGCCAGAACAGCAGCCGCCTTCTGTGCTGTCACAGCCTCCTGCCATCAGCTCTGCAGCCACTTACCTCAATCCCTGCTACCTACTCCATGGTCCAATCCACCCACTTTGGATGCACAGGTGGATGGATCTCTTGGATGTCGTTGTATGCTGTGGATAGGTGCTTTTGCTTTTTTTTTTTTTTTTTCTGGTTATGGACGTCCTAATAGTTGTAAATCAAAGGAGAGAGAGAAAAAAGGAACGATTCACACTATCATGATACTGACGTCACCCCAAAACTGCATATTTCATTGCTCTGTGACTATTTCAACAATTTGAGTAAGTTGTGTGGAATATTAGACTTTGCCCCTTAAATGGATATTTCAGATTTATATACAAGCAAGGAGGTTTTTCAGTTAATGAGCTATGGATAGTGAAAGTCTTTTTAAACTAAATATTTAAAGTAATATCAATACTAATATGAGTCAACAGCTGAGTTTCCCAAGTGCATCTTTCTGGGCACTAGCGTGATAGGGCTTCAGATTTTTGAAAGTATGTCTTTTACACTGCCCAACTCTCCAATTCTGGTGTAATAACCACAGAACATAATACAGATACCAGGGCTACTCATATGAAAACTGCAATTTAGTGCACACTCCTGGTGGCCACGTTGAGGGTCTCTCCTGGCACAGTTGAGGTTTTCATCCACTGCAGAGATCTCTCAGCTCCTGTCCCGAGTGTTGTACATTTCCTTCTCTGAAGAACAGAATGTGTCTGCCTTAAGTACACAAATAAATCCTCTCACTAAATCAGAATTTCAGGGGCAGGGATGGGGAATTGCCCCTTGAGTATCAGTGTCTGAAAAACTGCTGTGTCTATTTCTCCCCTGAATTTCATTGCACAAAATTATACAATCTTGATAAATCTAGACATGTTACTTCTAACACAGACATGTTCTCATCTTTCCATTTGTGAATTATTTTGAAAAATATCTGAGTGTGTTGGATTGCTGAATTTTACTGACATGCCCTGTTTAAGCAGGAATGAGAATGCCTTCTGAAATGAATACTTCATTGGCAGTCCCTTCCTATTAGTGAGAACCCCTCTTCTCTATCTATATTTTCCTGGGTCCCACTATCACATACCTACCCCACACCCAGCCGGGAAGTTAAGACCGCATGATTTTTCTGTTAGGATGAACTTGGCTGTTTCAATGTTTTAAGCTCAATATATGTCAGGGTTGAAATATAACTTAGATATGGAGATTTAAGAAAGTTGCTCTCGGACTTGTGATCAATTTAATTCAGCAAACATTTATCAAATGCTTACCATGTGCCAGGCACTGTGATGGAAGCTGAAGAAATAAAGATAAATAGTAGTTCTTTAAAAAAAAAAAAAGTGCTGTTCCTGTATGAGAAGCAGTATGATTCATTAAACTGCCACAAGTTATAATTTTAGAAACACTCCCACCACTGGGAATCTGTTCCTTTTGTCGAGTATAATTTTTCAGCAGTCATGAGTGAATAATAATTGGGATAATTAAAATTGACCTTTAAAACAGGTCTAAATCCTTGTCTGCTTAGGGTGCTGAAGCAGGACAATCCATGAAAAACTACAGCCATTCTTCCTCCAGATATTTGTTTCCTCTGAAGGCTGGTAGAGTCACACACCCTTGCACAATTTTAAAACCATGAAGGGATAGAACTAAGTTTTATAAATGGGCTCCAGGATGTATAACTGGGGGGAAAAACCCCTGAAAGTTTCTCTTCTTTCTCAGTAAGTTATTTAAATCATAGCACTTATTTTTAAGTGAATACTCAGGGTAGTTGATAAAGAGAAAGCCCCCCTGCCCTTTTTTAAAAATAAACTTTATTTTTTGAGCAGTTTTAGGTTTATGTAAAATTGAGCAGAAAGTACAGAGATTTCCCATATACCCCCTTCCCTCACACATGCTTAGCCTCTGCCATTACCAGCATCCTTCTCCAGAGTGGTATTGATACTTTTTTTAGTTTACAATTGGTGAACCTGTGCTGACACGTGATAGTCACCCCAAGTCCATAGTTGATGTTTCACTCTCGGTGTTGTACATTCTGTGGGTTTGGACAAATGTATAATGACATGTATCCAGCATTATATTATTATACAGAATAGTTTCACTGCTCTTAAAATCCCTTGTGTTCCTCTTATTCATTCCTCTCTCCCATCGAAACACTGGCAACCACTGATCATTTTACTGGCTTCACACTTCTGTTTTTTCCAGAATATCATATAGCTAGAATCGTATGGTATGTAGCCTTTAAAGACTGGCTTCTTTCACTTAGTAATATGCATTTGGGTTTCTTCTGTGTCTTTTCATGGCTTGATGGATCATTTCTTTTTATTACTAATGTTCCACTATATGGATGTACCACAGTTTGTTTATCCATTCCCTACTAAAGGTGTCTTGGTTGCTTCCAAGTGTTGACGTTTAATGACTAAAGCTGCTATAAACATTTTTGTGCCTGTTTTTGTGTAGACATAAGTTTTCAACCCCTTTGGGTAAATACCAAGGAACAGATTTTGGATTGCATGTAGGAATACGTTTAGTTTTGTAAGAACCGGCCAAACAGTCTTCCAAAAAGGCTGCACCATTTTGCATTCCCACCACCAATGAGAGTTCCTGTTGCTCTACATCCTTGCCAGCATTTGGTGTCATTAGTGTTCCAGATTTTGACCATTTTCATAGGAGTGTAGTGGTATCTCATTGTTGTTTTAATGTGCATTTCTCTGAAGACGTATGATGTGGAGCATCTTTTCATATGCTTCTTTCTCATCTGTATATCTTCTTCGGTGAAGTGTCTGTTAAAGTCAGCTTAGGACCATTTTTTAATTGGAGTTGTTTGTTTTCTTATTGGTAAGTTTGAGTTCTTTGCATATTTTGGATAAAAGTCATTTGTTCGATGTGTATTTTGCAAATATTTTCTCCCATCCTATGGCTTGTGTTTTCATTCTCTTGACTGTCTTTTGCAGGGCAGAAATTTTTAATTTTAATAAAGTCCACCTTATCAGTTCTTTTCTTCATGGATCGTGGCTTTGTATCTACAAAGTCTTTGCAGAACACAAGTTCATCTAGATTTTCTCCTATGTTATCTTCAAGGAGTTTTATAGTTTTGTGCTTTACAGTTAGATCTGTGAACCATTTTGAATTAATTTTTGTGAGGGGTAAAAAGTCTGTGTCTAGATTCATGTTTTTGCTTATGGAAGTCCATTTGTTCCATTACCACTTATTGAAAAGACTATCTTTGCTCTATTGTATTGCCTTCGCTACTTTGTCAAAGGTCAATTGATTATATTTGTGTAGGTCTACTTCAGGGCTCTCTGTTCTGTTTCACTGATCTATTTGTCAGTTCTTTTGCCAATACACTGTCTTAATTACTGTACCTTTATGGTAAGTCTTGAAATCAGGTAGTGTCATTCCTACCACTCTGTTCTTCTTCAATATTGTTTTGGCTATTCTGGGTCTTTTGCTTTACCACATAAACTTTAGAATCAGTTTGTTGATATCCACAAAATAACTTGCTTGAATTTTGATTGAGATTGCCTTGAATCTATAGATCAGATTGGGAAAAACTGAAATCTTGACAATATTGAGTATTGTCCATGAACATGGAGTATCTCTCCATTTATTTAGTTCTTCCTCGATTAATTCCTCAGAGTTTTGTAGTTTTCCTCATATAGATCTCATGCATATTTTGTTAGATTTATACCTAAGTATTTTATATTTTTTAGGTGCTAATGTAAATAGCATAGTGTTTCAGATTCCTAATTCCACTTGATCATTGCTGGTATATAGAAAAACAATTGACTTTTGTATTTTAACCTTGTATCCTGTGACCTTGCTATAACCACTTATTAGTTCCAGGAGATTTTGCATAGATGATCTTGTCATCCATAACAAAGACATTTCTTTCCTAATCTGTATCCCTTCTATTTCCTTTTCTTGTCTAATTGCATTAACTAAGACTTCTAGTAGGATGTGGAAAAGGAGTGGTGAGAGGGAAAATCTTTGCCTAGTCTTGATCTTAGTGGGGAAAGTTTCCAGTTTCTCACCATTAAGTGTGGTGTTAGCTGTAAGTTTTCGGTAGATATTCTTTATCAATTTGTGAAAGTTCAACTCTATTCCTAGTTTACCAAGAGTTTTTACCATGGATGGGTGTTGGATTTTGTCAGATGCTTTTCTTCATCTATCGATAGCACCATGTGATTTTTCTTTGTTAGCTTGTGGATGTGATGGATTACATAAACTGATTTTTGAATGTTGAACCAGCCCTGAATACCTGGGACAAATTCCACTTGTTTCAGTATGTAATTCTTCTTCTATTTTTTAAAAATCTGTTAAAATTTTTATTTTATTTTACTTTATTATTTTGTTTTTGGCCACACCGTGTGGCTTGTGAGATCCTAGTTCCCTCACCAGGGATTGAACCCGGGCCCTCTGCAGTGGAAGCATGGAGTCCTAACCACTGGACTGCCAGGGAATTCCCTGTAATTCTTCTTATACATTGTTGGATTTGCTGGCTAATATTTTGTTGAGGATTTTGCATCTGTGTTCGTGAGAAATATTGGTCTGTAGGTTTCTTTTCTTGTAATATCTGTGATTGGTTTTGGTATTATGGTACTATTAGCCTCATAGAATAAGTTAAAAAGTATTCCTCTGTTTCTATCTTCTAAAAGGGATTATGGAGACATGGCATGATTTCTTCCTTAAATGTTTGGCAGAATTCACCAGGGAAGCCCTCTGGACTTTGTGCTTTCTGTTTTGGAAGGTTAGTATTATATTATTAAAATAATTATTTGAATTATTGTTTCAAATTTTTTAATAGGTATTTGTCTTTCTCCGTCTGACTTATTTCACTTAGTATGATAATCTCCAGGTCCATCCATGTTGCTGCAAATGGCATTATTTCATTCTTTTTAATGGCTGAGTAATATCCCATTGTATATATGTAGCACATCTTCTTTATCAATTCATCTGTCCTCAACAAAATACTAGCAATCCAAATCCAACAGTACTTTAAAAGGATCATACACTATGATCAAGTGGGATTTATCCTAGGGATGCAAGGATTTTTCAGTATCTGCAAATCAATGGCTGTGATACACCACCACAAGTTAAAGAATAAAAACCATATGATCATCTCAATAGATGCAGAAAAAGCTTTTGACAAAATTCAACACCTATTTATGATTAAAGACTCTCCAGAAAGGGTCCTAGAGGGAACATATTTCAAAATAATATAGACCATATACAACTAACCTACAGCTAACATCATACTCAACAGTGAAAATCTAAAAGCATGTCCTCTAAGATCAGGAGCAAGACAAGGATGTCCAGTCTCACCACTTTTGTTCAACATAGTTTTGGAAGTCCTAGCTGTGGCAAACAGAGAAGAAAAAGAAAAGGAATCTAAATTGGAAAAGAAAGAAGTAAAACTGTCACTGTTTGCAGATGATATGATATTAGACATAGAAAATCCTAAAGGTGCTACCAGATAACTACTAGAGCTCATCAATGAATTCAGTAAAGTGACATTTTCTTTGCTGAGGAATTTTTAGTCTACTTTAGAACATAATGCATATTGAAAAGATGCCATTTATATACAGTTGTGTATAAACTGGATTTGAAAGTTCTGAAGAAACTAAGAGCATGCATCACCAAGGAGCTGTAGTAATCCAAAGAGATTTGTTTGGGACTGTTTTTTATTTATGGAGGGGGTAGATTTAAGTAGTTTTAGGAGGAGGTCAAGGGTCTGGAAAACACTCAGATAGTGTCACTTAGATTGAGAGGATTAAGGCAACTATATTTTCCCCAGCTATGGGAAGTTCCAAATTTCTAAGATTTTACCTGGAGAAAAGAATATATATATAATTTTTAAAAACAGAAGCTGAAATATTGTTTAATAATTTCAGTATAAAGCTGTTCTGTTGGCAGGACAAACAATAGGCTATTGATTAAAATGATGTTACAATAGGTACAACTACTGAGACAATGTTTGCTCATTTAATACATAAGAACTTATTCTAGAAGCATGCACACAAGGCTGTTCCGAGCACTCTGATCTGAATCACACATAAATCATGAACAATTACGGTGTGTCTGTATTTTCCACAAGACACGTTACAATGGATCATCAGTTTCCCTTTAGAGTTCCTAAGCTTTTCTGAGAACATTTGAGCTTCTGAGTACATTTGAGCTTCTGAGTACATTTGAACTTTTGAAGGAATAAGTGCATTTCAAAACTGAGATTATTTCATAGAATAATTTCTTCTTAATATGAGTGTTATTATGAAGAGAAATAAACTTGCTTTAGCCTATTGAACTGTAATATTATCTGTCTATTTTCATTTGTTAATTCTTACAAGATTATTACTTGTACTCACCTCATTTTCCCCCTAAGTGGTAAATAGTTGTACTTTTCAGTTGTTTTGCCATCTCGTTTGTTAAAAACAATTATTTATGAATAATTGTTGTAGCTTTGAAGCATTTCAGGATTCATCTTTTTTTTTTTTGGATAGAAATAGTATGTATCAGACTATTCATAAGAATAATATTCAGTGGAAATCAAATATTTTTTAATGATTCCAGAAAAAGAAAATTAAATTGTGTCTTAACAATTTTGGCTCCAGGAATCGTAGTATAAAATATAGACATTTCAGATTGAAAACAATGGTTTAGGAGATTTTTGGGTGGCATCTGAGACTTCACCTTACTTGAATGTAATTTAGTTAAAAACACAGTGAATGTACAGAAAACACTGTCCAAACACAGAGCAGCTCTTTTCCAAGTACCTTATTGGACATGGTCACGTTTTTTGATCACGTGCATTCTCAAATTTGACTGTGTGGAAGTGAATTGGAACAACCAATTAGGGTTTTAAAGAAAATGATCACTTTTAAAATTGTTTCTCAAAGGCAAAGATGACTTCATAAGAGCGAGTACATCTTACTCTTTTTTTTTTTTTTTTTTTTAAAGGCTAAGATTCATATGCCTTCTTTTGAGGAAAGAATAAAAAATGAGAATATGGCTTGGAACGTTGAATGCTGCCTTCTGTATCTCTCTATAGGGAAAACGTCCTTATAGAATATTTTGAAGAAGCTTATGTGATGACTTGTCTTACCATACTGAAAATAATAAAAGCAAACACTATTGATCCTCATAGAAACCCTATGAATTGTGTGATTCCCCTTTGTCCAGTTGTGTGATTCAGTTGTGTGACATCCTCATTGTACAGATGAGGTAACTGAGGCTTAGGGAGGGCCAGTGACTTCCCAAGAGTAGGCAGCTTGGTAAATGTCATGCCCACACCCTGTCTGGCTCCAGAATCTACACTTGGTCCTCACTGTTTCCAACCCAGAAAGGAGAGACCCCAATACGGTGAGATGAGAAAGATGTGAGCAGAGGGGACTGAGTGGGGAGCATCTGGGGAGACTCAGGAAGGAAGCCATGCTGGGGGGGGTGGGGGAGGCTGGGAAAGGAGCAGGCTTCCCAAGCTAAACAGTTGATGGAGATAATCTTCATTTACCCTCAACCAGCTCTGTGACTTTGAGCAGGTTACTTAGATCCCTGGGACCCCTTTACCTAAAGGGGGAATGATGCAGGCCTGGTCTGCTCAACAGGCAGGGAAATTGTCCCCTGAGAAATTGTCACGTTAACATTCGAGTTAGCACAGCTGACTGTGGATTGTGGATGATCCCAATCTTCTGGAATTTTCTGAATGGCTAATAATGCCCCAGTAATGTCTCAACAGCTTTGTACTTGCAGTGCACACACTCACAACGGGTGCTTCTTTGCTCTTCCTTTTGCCAAGGACCCTTCGGGCACTTTGCTGAAGCCTGACTGCTTCTCACAGCAATGCTTGTAAATGCATAAAATGTATACATAGGGTTACAAAGTAAATAGTTATATTGAAATGCTGATATCAATGTACTAGAAATTGTAACATAGTGTCTTCTTAGTTATTAGCGCATTCAAAAACAAGATCTAGTGGTGACTTTAATAAATACTGTTATTTTGAAGTAAAGGGGACCATAAACAATATTTCTAGATGTCTGTGACAACGATTGCTATTAAAATATCTGTAACTTATGTTGGTAACATATGCACGGGCACTGGTGAATATAGTCTGGTTTGTCTACATTTGTGACTGAAGAATATGCTAAATTTTAGCTAGAGGTTAGTGAAAATAAAGATGTAATTTTTTTCTATTCATCTCAACAGACCCCCTATATCATATTTGTACCACATGTTAAGAACCCCTGAGCTGTGTGGTTCACTGCTTCAAGTTCTGTGAAAAACCCTCCTGAGCTTTGATTGAACTTCTAATGAATCTTTAGATCAAGCTAGGGAAAACCAGTACCTTAAAAGTAGTCTTCCTATTTGCAATCATTGTAGTCTGAATTTATGTAGTTTTTCTTTAATGTCTTTCAATACAATTTTTATAATAATCTCCATAAATGTCCTGAAAATTCTGTAAGATTCATTGTTAGCTACTTTATATGTTTTGTTAGTATTTGCTATTCTATTTAATTTCTAACTATGGATAAGTTTAGAAATACTATCAGCTTTTGTATAATGAATTGTTAAGCTAGCCAATGACTTTCAGAATTTCTACCTCCATAATCATATCATCTGGAAACGATAACGGTTGCTCTTTTTTATCCAATTTTGTGCTTTTAATTTTTAAATTTTCTCTTACGTACTGATAGGACTTTCAGTGCAATGTTCAATAGAAACGGTGGTGTCTGTGAAAGTGTTCTTTCTGATTTTCAAGGAAATACTTTTAATATTTTCCCATTTAGGAGTGACGTGCTGGAACCAATTTTTAGCAGCTAGCAAGAGCCAATCATTAACTTTTCATGAATTTTGCATGAGAATACAATCATTATTAAAAATTAAATTATATAAACATAATTAATTAAATCATATTAAAACAAAAGTAATACATTCTGAAAACTCACCACTTCCTACTTTATTGTATGTCATCTTGCTGTTATCAGTGCTCTTGAGGTGATTTACATACCTTGTGTCTGCGTGGTGAAAATACTATATAATGATTCTTTTTCCAACTTCCTGGTCAGTGACATCACGTTGATAGCTTTGAATTGGCCATGGTACGAGTATTTACACCATGGAAAGTGGCAAATGCTGCCAATCAGGGTTTTTAATTTTCCTTAAGAGCCTGTTGTTCAATGTTTACTAACACACCTCTGATCAAGACTGATGTTTGCCACAGGCTCTAGCATTTTCCTAGCCTGTTAAGTAAAAAGAAAGGAAATTAAGGAAGAAGAGAAGGGAGGGTGGCAGGGAAATAGGAAGGAAAGGAAAGTAAAAGGGAAGGAAGAAGAGAGGAAGAGAGGACAGGAAAGCTTTACTCAGTGTATTAACCCGCACGTGGTGATTCCCCCCAGATAGCTGTGACGCTCCTCTGGCGTCTGCCCTGCCCCGGGCTTCCTTCAGCAGCTCCTCAGAGCGGTCCAGCAGCCACGGCCCTGGCTTTGCAAGCCTTAATCGCAGAGACGGTGAGTCTGCAGCTGTCTTCTTGTCAATCCACGCTGATTCTTTCCCAGAGAGAATTATATTCATTTTTAGTTCATATTCCTTCTTATAGGTCAAAACTTAATTATATTGAGTTTAATGAAACTGAAGAAAGCAGCAGGTTCATCATATCTGCTAGTATTCCTCTGCTAGCTTTCTTCTTGCTTATGATCCGTTTTTTGGTTTGTTTTGATATCTTCCTTCCCTGTTGATTGCCAGCAAATGATCATCAATAAGATTTATGAGAAGGGAATTATTGGAGTCTAGATTTTTTCCGGGGTTATCATCCCTTTTTAGTTTTAGGACCGGCGACAGAAGGGTGACTAGTCAAGTGCGCTGGTCATGAATAACTACAACAACACAAGAAGGAGCCAGTGCTGCAGCCACTGGGGAAAACTGAACAGGCCACCGCGTGATGTTTGCGAGATGTGAGGCTGCCAAAGGATGTCATGGGAAAATGACTCCATTCCCAGGACTTGGCCTGGGAGGAGACCAGGTGAAGGCTGCCACTGAAAATAAAGATTCCCTTCCTATTAGTGGGAAGGGAGTTAATGACTTACTTTTTGGAAAGGTCAATTTTTGCTACTTGAATGTTGTCCAGTGAATTACCTCTTCTATTGCACAAATACTAATTCAGTGGATTAAATAAGTGAATACATACACTTCAAATTCAAATGCTTTGCTACTTTTTTTGATTAACTTTTATTGGAGTAGGGTTGCTTGACAATGTTGTGTTAGCCTCCACTGCACAACAAAATGAATCAGCCATACCCGTACAGATATCCCCTCCCTTTTGGACTTCCCTCCCACTTAGGTCACCACAGTGCCTTAGGTAGAGCTCCCTGTGCTATACAGTATGTTCCCATCAGTTGTCTATTTTATACATAGTATCAATAATGTATATATGTCAATCCCAGTCTCCTAATTCCTCCCACCCCACCCCTTTCCCCCTTGGTATCCATACATTTCTTCTCTACGTCTGTGTCTCTATTTCTGCTTTTGTTTTGCTACTGTTTTAAGGGATAGATTTTTTAAATGAAAGATTAATTCAGAAAGTAAAAGTTAAAATCAACTGTGTCCCATGTAAACGCACTGCTGTAAATTCTGGAGATAATACTAAGGAATTGAGTGTTTTCCTCCCTTTCTTTGACATTTCTAAGATCAGAGTTAAAGTCTAGCTTGAGCTTTACTGTGTCCTTAAGGATCAAATTTGGGAACCTAGTAAGTGATCAAATAGATTGGCAGGGAAGAGTAAGAACACAGGTGAAGAAATTCAATGAGCTCAGGATGGGAAGGCATGTCCATTAATTGTCCAGCTTCATGGTCTTTTCCCAGGAAAAAGCATTTTGTGGCCAGATATTTACTCCTCAAAGCATCATTCATAATCATTTTTAGCACCCCAGTAAAAATATATTCTCATTGAAACCAGATTTCAATGAGATCAGTTATCAAATTACCCATTTTCGGTCTGGTGGTTATTCTAATATCAGCTTAACATCTAAACTTTCCAGTGGTTTCCCTAAAATTGTAAAAACTAAGTAAGCCATATTTAATTAGTTTAAAGAGGCCCGAGGGGCTTGTGTGTTGTGTTTCTAATTTGCATGTGTAGAGTCTCTTTATGATTCAGGCCTCCAGTGCTATCAATATGGTGGCACTGGGAAGTTTATAAACATTAGAAGGGAAAATCCTGAAGCTTAAGATGAACTTATTTCCATTATATTTAATTAAAAAAATAATAACTCAGAATATTATAAGCCATCATTATAAAATGGTAAGTACAAAGCTTATCTTTTATATTTAAACTACTCTCTTTGCAAATTTAAATTAATTATTTTAAGAGTGGCAATCAACTGATGAGGGTTTCTTTTTAATGGTTGTTGCTACTCTGATTGCATATAGTGTACATTTCACTAAATATCCCTAGATATTACCACCTGATTTCAGACCCATTTCTAAAGCATGCTTTAGACAGCACAATTTATCAATATTCCTTCTGAAGGATTATCTATATGTGTTTTCTGTTAAAAGCCAGCATCCCAGAGTCTTTATTGACATTTCCTTTGCCTTGGTAAATGCTAGAGAACATATTAGTTCACTTTAGTTTAGATTATTATGATGTAAAATGTGGATAGTATGAAATGTGGATGAATATAATGAGGGCGATGATGCTTCATATATAGTAGTTTTAGCTTTTTGGAATATTTTGTGTATGATCTAGTGAGGAAAATCATGTTAGACTCCCTGATTGTATGGTTAAAATTTCCTTGGTCTGTGTTGTGGTATTTGGAAGTTTTAAAGAAGGTGGTCTGTCTTACACCCCTAGTTTCTTATTTTGCCCATAAGTCATTGCGCTTCTAGAATGTTCATTAAGAATTAGAAATGTCTCAAATATCACAGCTTCCACCAAGAACTTTATACATAGCAGCTGATCAATTCATCTACCTGATACATAAAGGTAGTAAGAGAATAGTCTATACATAATTTTTGATTGTATGTGTGTGCATATATATAAATTTGACCCACTGTATAACCCCCCAAAGCCAAATAATTCAAACTTTAAGGCATTTGATGATTTTAAAGTACTTCACTGATTCAACACATAACAAATGTTAATTAATTGACTAGAACTTATTGCACATTTCATGTTTTCTCTTTTACATATTTTTTACTTATGCAGTTTATGTATTTATTTTGTTTTCTATTAATTTATGAAAAGTAGTAAAATATTTCTTAGAAAAGACTTTGCAATAAATAGAAGAAAGAAGTCTACGAAGGATATTAAGAGGAATGAGCAGAGAAGTTAAGAGGGATCCAGGCGTTTCTAGGGACAGGTGGGCCAAAGCAGAGAGATGCAGACCTTGCATCTTTGAAAACCATGATTCCTGAGCATGTTACCACCTGTTTGCCAGTGTTTTCTGTGAGCTCCCTAATGGAATTGTTGGTTATTGTAGAGATAGTAATGGGCTAGTATCATCACTCAACATTGGACTAAGTGCTCCTGGAGTTTACTTTTGAAATTTCTAGTCTGGTTCCTCTAGCATTCCCATTTTGAAGTCTGGGATTGGGTTCCAGATAATACATTTAACAAAGTATCCCCTCTGAGGTCATACACCTTACCTTTTTATACAGAGAAACACAAATTACTGGAAATGCCTGAATGTATAATTTTTCAGAACTGATGGATTTTTTTTAAGGGGTAAAACACAGACACGTACATATATTCATATACCTATTCAAGAAAATTAATGCCATTAGATAAAAATGTAAAGTTCTTGAAGCTTTACATCTTTACAGTCAAATTGGGTTTGACTATTCATATTAGCTGAATTTCTTTCCATCAATATTAAATTGATATTTCCTAGAATTACAAGTGACCTAATATTTCTCATATAAAATCAAGGTTGCTGAAATCTGTGTATTCTAAATAAGAACATGCTATAATATTGACTTCAGTTTTTTCTTCTCAAAAATCTCCTAAAGGAACTTTATGCAGTTTATCCAAGTTTATTCAAAACAAAAGTTAAAAAACCAAAACCAAAAGTAAAAAAACTACCTTAGAGTAAACCATGCTGGACTTTCATTCTAGATCTTGCATGTGAAAATAACCTTTTGTTTTTACAATTATTGTTACTGTAGGTGACCCTTCATGAAACTGGCTTTAGCATTTCAGATGCTGCTTTCCAACTCCGGATAACATGTTCTTTTTAGCCACGTGACGTGTCCTCTTTAGTCACCGCAGGCATGGTGGTGAGATGAGTGGTCTGGCCAGAGCTGATTGAGATTGATTAGGAGGAAGTGTACACACATTTTGTTCTCCTTTTTTGTTGCCCCAAAGTGCTTGCATAAACAATCATCCCCAGAAAGAGGGACAACTCCATCCATGGCCCAGATGCTGAAAATCACGCCCACTAATGCGGCAAGCCACTCATCACTGACAGCAGAAATGAGACTGCTTTAAATTTAACTTGATCAAAAGTGGCATATCAGATTACTATATTGTGTATTGCAAGCAGAAAGTAGATGGAGACAAGCTGAACTGACTGGATGTTTTCTTTTCTCTTTGTAATTCTTCACCTTTCCCGTACCGAGACATTGATCATATTTCCTCACAACAGACTTATGTGTTGGTGGAGCCAGGAAAGATTTTGTCTAATGCTCCCAATACAATTAATGGCTGAGCATATTAGCAACAATTCTCAGCGTTAAGATATTTATTTCTCACTTTAGGAAGTACATTTACTAGTACAAGTTAATACTCCAGGTTTTAGCAGGAAATAAATACACATGATTCGATTAGGAGAAAATGCTTAGGCCTGGCCATCAGACACTAAATATTTTCTTATAACCTGGAACGTCTGATTATTTGGACTCTGCAATATCCCAAATAAGCTATGATGTAAAATTTACTGTTTTTTACAAAGAAATGTTAGAAAATGGAAAGAGTGAATAATAATTTAAAATATCTAGACGTATATCAACTCCTGATATAAATCAGAATATTACTGAATACATCAAAAATGTTTGATGCAAATCTTATAATAATAAACTTGTCCCTCATATTTTTTTCATAAAATCGTAGTTCTCCAGTATTTCTATCTTTTATTCACAGGCTAGGTGCCTGGTAGAACTGGTCAGTATTCCCAAATACTAGTCTGAGCAATTCAGATGGCAATAAAAGGGCTTGCAAACCAGATTTTTATAAGGGCATATGAATGTACTGGGGAATTTTTGCCTCTGGATGTCAGATTTTTCATTCTGTTTATCTGTGCTTCCTAAAAGTTTTTAGACCTATTAGGGCCAAGACACATTCTTTTTCCGATTTTTCTTAACAAATGATCCTGCAGATGCAGCTGTGGGTATTGAGTGCAGTGGACAGGCCAAATGTAATAGCATCCATGTAAAATACACCCATGTACTAAAGCACAGAGCACTGTCTTGGTGACCATGCAACTTTATTAAATCACAGCATGATGGTAGCATGTGAGAGGAGAAGCCCCCAAATCCCAAGGTTCGTGCAGACCCTGCCGTACAGTTGTCACACAGAACTCATCTGCTCAGGTTTTCCCATGGTCCTTTTCAAGGTCTGGAGTCTCCAGGTTACCTCCATAGAACCTAAGATGCTAGATGAGACAAACCAGAACAAACCAAACATGTTTTTCAGCGTTGTCAACAACCTTCAGGGAGGCAATGTTGTCATCTCTCTCTACCAAGTAGCCCAAATTATAGCACGACCCCCAGAATAAGGCAATCCTCAGTCTCCTTTGGATTCAGTGGACTCTTTTGAATGGGTGAGCATCTTCCAGGGATGCTCAGATTTCTTTGTTCCTCCTTCTTTCCAAGACAGTGTTTGGGTTTACAGAAGGGCTGGTGCCCTCATGCAGCTGGATGGTGGGGCTTCTCACGTTGGGGCTCAGCTCCTTGCTATCTGCTGAAGGGAGTTTGTCTGCTTTTAACGCTGAGGGTTACTTGGCACCTGCTCCTGAAGCCTGTGGCGGATTTACCTCTTGGTAAGACCGTGTTCCCAGGGAACAGGTCATTGTCCCTTCCGGGATCTTTGCGATGTCACTTCTTGCCTCCCTGAAGCCTGACCATGAGTCTCATTTGGTTTCCAGCCTGAGCAGCCTTGGTTACAGGTTTAATTTGCCTTTGCCAAGCTGACCTTCTGTTCAGATCCAGTCAGACTCTCATCTCACTTCTGTGCCCCCTTTTGATGGCCTGTGGGCAGTTTGGTTCACCATGCCAAGGGGAAAAAGATCGTCAAATGGTTTTGTCCTGGCAGTTTAGTCCAGAAGTAACCTATCACTTCCACTCAGAGCTTGTTGGCCAGAGCTGGTCACGTAGCCCCACCCAACCACCACGGGGCGTGGAAATCGCAATCCTCCAAGTGCCTGGAAGGTAGAAGAAGGGAAATAGTTGGCAACCATTAGTAATGACTACACAGCCCCCTACAAGGTGATCTCCCAAAATTCCAAATGGAAGCCAAGACAAAGCCTTTCCACAGCTTGCTTATTCCTCTCACTTTTCTGATCCCCCTGGGACTTCGTTCCTGAGCAAGGTGTCTGAATCACCCTCCCACCACCTTTTACCCTTCCTCCATTTCCTCTCTTTCCCACGATCCCCTGGGTTCCCATCTCTTCTTCCTGCCAAAGAGGGAGACATCACACGTCCTGTTTCCTATTTTCTTAGTTGGTCTTTGCCCTCCCTGGCTTCTCTAGGGCTTCATGGGATAATGATCACCGGCTAACAGGATTTACCAGAAAGGAATGAAAAACACAACAGTTTATCCTTGCAAAATTATGTCTGTGTTTATTATCTGCCCAGTAAGTATCTTATGGTGGCCACAATTTTGCCATAGTATTTTTCCAAAAGTAAGTACTGCCTATGACGTACTTGGCAACTTCCCAAAAGATATGTGGAAGCCCTTCTAAGCACTATCCAAATTCAAAAATAGTTGTCTAGCAAATTCTACTCTGTTCTTTTCCAAAGTAATTCACTTTTATATCATGTATAATATACAGAAATGTTCATGAAAGTTATTTATTTAACAGTATGTATCCTTGACATACACCATGATGTCTTTGTTTCCTCCACTTTTAATAAATATTATTGGCATCCCTATGGAGATATATTTTGTCCCATCACGTATTGCTTTACTCATCCAATGCAATTGCATTACCTCTTGTAGGGATATTCCCTTTTATTGTTTGGAGTCACTGATGAAAGACATACCAAGTGAGGTGACCTTCAATCCTGCCAAAGGGGTGAGGTTCAATTAGCAACCTTTCATGAGGCATCTGGGATCACTGATGATACATGGATCCTATGTTAAATCAAAGCACACAGGAGTCTTGAACTTCTGGTTTAACTTGTGGCACAGAGACTGGTCCAGGAAGACCACAGCCAGTGGCAAAGGCTAATGGAATATCTCAGTTGACCCTGTGGTCAGCTACTCCCACCTTTGCTCTGAACATTAATGAGGAGCTTCTGGACTAGGGGCTGACTGGAAGATGGTATTTCAGGGGTTCCCTGTTCTCTCTGTCCTGTGATCCTTGCAGTAGACTCTTCCCTTGTTGCCGTGTTTCCTCCAAGGAAATCCAGTGGAGCAGGCTTTTCTCGGACACAAAATAATGCCATACTTTGCTGGGGATGAATGCCTACACCCCAGAAAAATGCACCCTTGTCAGTAGTGTTTACATTTTGTGATGCTTAGACTTCATCCTTTTTGCATTCTCATTTTACTACTCTATTTTGTATAGCAGCTCGTCTGTACATATCTCTTTTTATCCAAGGCTTCCACAGTGTGCTTACAAATTGTAATGAATTCAGCTACATAACATCACTAAAGAAAATGTAAGTTTTACCATCAATGGACTTTTTTTCCAAAGGCTTCTGGCTAACTGAGCAGTCAAGTATGGATGGATAATTTAGTACTCATGGTTTTATTTCTAAGCATCTCACCCTTGCATTTCCTGACATGATCCTACACTGAATTTAATTAAAAAGAAAAAGGAGCTCTTGCCTTAAGAAGAGTAACGGTGTGTCCCTGGGAAGTGGTGGGGGTCTTGGAGCAGAAAGCCTGGCCTCCTGCCCTTCTGGGCATCCTGGATTCCCCACTGTTCTCTACATATCAGAGGGAGATGCAGCTATTCTGAGTGGCCTCAAGAATGATCTGGAATCATATCTGTTCTGAATAACTCAGGGGGCCTCTGAAAGATGCACAATGATGCTTTTATAGAATTAGACCAGATCTCAGAGCTGCATCTCTCCTAAACATGAAGATTTCCCGGGAGATGCACAAATAAACTTGGTCATACATTTTATTCAGTCATGAATGAGGTATTTAGTACATGTTCGGATGGTTTATAGGCTTGCTGGGCAATTCGTATTTTATTTCTAAGGTGAGAAATTAGCAAAATCATCTTATAGTCTTGTCAATACAGAACTTCAAACACATAAGAACTGCAAAGCCTGAGATCAACTCAGATCTGAATGCCTCTCTACTGTGTGTTTCTTTAAAACTTGGTCAGGAGTGTCTATGAGAGAAGCAAAACAAAACACACAGTAGCAGTGGATTTTTGTTTATTTTATGCAGAAAGAGCTGCAGTGATGAATGTTAATTGCCAAGGGCATTGAAAGTTGTCCCTCGGGACACTGCACACAGAACTTAAGGGAGTCACGTGTGAACAGTCACACTGTGCTTTTTTTCTTTAATATCACTGGCATTTAATTTGAATCACAAATTAACAAGTATACACTTATATTTTATTTAATTTTAAATTGTCTGTTTACAAAACCATTACAGGGTATGTCTGCATTTAGTACAGGAATCTGTTTTACAATTAGGCAGCTCTGTGTGATTTTTTTCATTATGGATGCACTTTTTGGAAAACTACCTGTTGTCTCCTGCTCAGGCTGCTAGCAGACTGCAGGAAGCACAGCAGAAAAGGAGTCAGAGTTTACCTAGACAGGTCCAGAGGGAGGATTTCTGCATTTTTTACATCCTGATAGCCAGAAATGGTATATGTAGAGAGTTGGAATTGCTCCTTAAGAAATCAGAGCTGGAGCAAATGCTTAAATTTCCCTCAGCAATGTAGGCAGGGTTGTGACAAAAACACCAATATATAAATCCCAGAGATCTCTGAGTGGGATGGTCAGGGAGCATCCCCAGGGCCTGCCGCCCTATGGCCCCTTTTTCCTGGGAACATCTGTTACTCCTGCTTATCTCACCCTCTCCCCACTCACCCAGCCCCGCCTGGAATCTGGAATGAGTTTTCTGTGAATTAAGATGCATTTAAGTGAGGAAAGAAATACACAGAGCTTGATGAGCTCCCATTTGAGACAATGTAATGAAGATCTTGGAGGGAAACTTCCCTTGGTTACAATTTCAATTTAGCCATTTACTTGCTTGACATTTAGATGCCCTGGAGATAGGTTAGTCTGTTCACTCCAGATTATCCCACTTGACTTTGCTCCCTTCGGTATCTTTCTGCTCTGGACCTTGTTCCAACTTGAAGAAGGCATGAGCTATTCTCCTTTTCACCTCTGGGTAATTCCCACCTCTGGGTAATTTCCCCCTCTGCACAAAGCTGACACTCATTATGACAGTGCATGCCCCGTGGCCACCAGGGGCAGGGGTCATTTTCGTCTTGATCAGTGACCAGAATAATTAAGGCCCTCGCTGAGAGTTTCCTGTTCAGCCTTTCCTCTCCCCAAAGACACAAGTCACTGCCTGTGTCTGAGCCTATGAAAGGTGGGGGAAACAATCTCACAGGCATAACTAGAGACAGAAACCTTCCAATATATCTGCCAGTGTATCACTATAAAAGACAGTCTGCTATTGATGAGCAAACAATACTGAATAACTGACACATCACAGGGGTATGTTCTTAGAAGGGGTAGACAATGAAAAGGGAGCTAAGCTTTAATAAAATACCCTCACCCCAACCTAAAATGATTATTTTTTGCTTGTCTGCAAAGCAGAGACTGTAACACCCGTCCCACTTGCCGGGTGCATGGAGGAGTTGTGAGGTAGCACTTAGAGCATCTGGCAGGGTCCTGAACACATCACATGCTTGTGACAAGTTTTGGCTTTCCTCATTTTCTCTCCTTTATCTAGTATAAAGTGGCAGGTAACGGGCCATTCAGTAATGAAAAGACTGCAATGCCCCACACTCTGGATGTCACCCCTCTTTCACCATGACTGTCTCCCGTCTTGCGATCGTGTATGGGAGAGAAAGTATTGTGCTAGATGCTCTAACACAGCTTCTTGTTGAATTCTCATTGCAGCCCTAAAGCATACCTATCACACTTTGCTGGGAGGGATGTTTTGTGTTCAGTGTCCTAAGCTGTGGAACCTTGTTCTGTGCAAGTCAGACCCTCTGGACATGTTTTCCTTTGTATGAATTGTGACACTTCATTCAACTAAGGGGCTGAGGCAGGAGACAGGACGGTGACAATGGAAAAAGACAGTCTGTGGTGTGGTCAGGGGAAGAGCTGGGTGGGAGGGCAAGTGCCTTTCTTGTGGGTTCAGCACTGGTGACTCCAAAACAGTAATTGCAAATCCCTGGGCTCTGTTTCAGGGGGTGTTGGTTCCCAGGGGGAATTTACTGAAGATTTGCAACATTGAATAATGCAGGCTGATCAGTTTCAGAACCACTGCTCTGCAGCTAAGAGCTGGTGGGGCGGCTGTGCTCAAGCGTACCCACTTTAATGTTGTTTCAGTGTATTTTGTTTTGTTTTCCATTACAGAACAGTGATCTCCCTTACCCGTCAGTAAAACTGTTCGGGGCTCCCTAACAGTCCTCAGGTTATATTTGTGCATTTCCCACTTTTTCCAGTCATTAGAAAAAAGGGCATCTACCCCGGTGGACTGCGTGCATGGGCGAATGCACAGTAATTCAACATCATCACCCTCCAGGGGTCTGGGGATTACGCCGTGGCTGTGTTACCCAGCTGAAATGAATTGCTTTGCAGCACAGGGAATTCTGCAGTTTCATTACTTTATCAGAGTACCTACTTAATCAGATAGCTTAATTTGCATACCAGTAGCACCTTCTCACCACAGGTAAGGAATATGAAATGTTCAAGGTTGATTACCTGCAGACGGTGAAGAGTGGTTGACAGAGACGTGGCTGCATCTGTGGGCGAGGCTGGTGCCAGGGCAGATGCTGGAAGCATGCTGACGCTTTTTACTCTGTTGCATTTCTGTACATGTGGTGCCCGTGTTGATGGTACTTCCTGCTTCAAGAGAGATTAAAGATGACAGAGAAAGAATGTGAAATGCAAAAAGAAGTATCTTCAGTACATTCTTTACAACCTTGATACTAAGAATACAGGACATTTAGCAGTTTCGCAGAGATTGAAACTGATTCATATAAAACTTCAAATGTAGAACCTTTAAGTTAAAATGATCAGCTAAAAGCCAACACCTAATTTCTGACTTCTTTTGGCAATTATTATAAAATTACAGGCAGTTGCAGAGTAATGTTACTTGGGACTGTTAGTTAACCCTCAGCTAGAACCCAGAAGGACTTATCATTCATCAAACATTAGATGGGACCTTTGCACAAATCAGTAGAAGTAGCAGGGAAGTGTTGGGTGGTGATCAATCTTGTTATTAAAGACAAAGAAAGACTGAAAACTATCACAGGTTGGAAGACACTAAGGAGACAAGGTGACTAAATGCAATGTGGGATCCTGGAACAGAAGAAGGGAGTTAGAGGAAAAACTGGAGACATCAAAATAAAGTTTGTCGTTTTGTTACCATTGTACCAGTGTTAATAGCTTAGTTTTGATCAAAATACCATGGTGATGTCAGATATTAACATTAGGACACACTGAGTAAAAAGTAGAGAGGAACTCCCTATCCCATCTTTGCAACTCGTTTGTAAATCTGAAATTATTTCAAAATAAAAAGTTTAATAATGCATTACAGAACAGCCAGAGTTGTGGCATGTTTAAGATGTGGATCAAAGGAAAAGACATTGTGCTTGTGGTTGAGAGGAAATTTTGGAATTTTGGAATAAAGATTGCAGGAAATGAGGAAATCTTAGAAAGAATTTGAGTTTTAAAGAATTTGTAAGCTTTAAATTTTGCTAAGGGTTATACACGTAGTGCCGTTAGCAGAGGACATAGTGAAGCAACAGATGTGCCCACTTGCTAGTTTCACCTCCACACCCTGATGTAAGCGCTCCACTTCCATTTTCCTTTGAGCTGTCTTGTAACCATGTCACACACCTCCTGACGTGTACTTGGTCGTAACAGCTTTTGTAAACAGGGCATGGATGTTAATAATAGCCCCTAATAAAAAAGATAATAAATGTTGTCTAAAGTGTCAGACCTTCTTATGAGAGCCTCAAATTAGATGTCAGGACAATGGGGAAAATTTTTTTTAAAGCTCGTTTTTTCGTGTTAGGGACTGTTTACATGACACTGTATTTTCTAGACATGGATAATTAGCAAAATATCAGTTCCAGAATGCATTTCAAACCTGTTTCCCAATTTTTATATTGCATAATAATTTAAATTCAGAAAATTGAATATGACATCTAAATCCAAATTCAAAACTCATGTCTCTGTTAAACTAGAAGAACAAGATCTATCAATCATACATTCACAGGTATCCCTAATTCTTTGGTGTCTCACAGGCACTGGAGAAAACAAAGCACAGTAATTTCCACTCTGCGCCTATTGTCTTGAATACCTGAGAAACTCCTCCTCATTCACTTCCTCTGGGTTCTCGCTCACCCTCCTTGCTGCCTTTTTAGAACTCTCCCTCCCTGCACAGAAATCACTTTCACCTCCACCCCTCCCATATTACATTTCAAATTGTTCTTTGAAATGTTTGCTTCTCCTATGAGTCTGTAAGCACCATGAGTGTAGGGCTATGCCATAGCCATCTTTGTTATCCCAACATTCAACATTGTACTTCCTCATGCTGGGAATCCAGAATTAAGGTTTTCTAGCTTTATTTTCCAACAAAGGAAAGTTTGTTATTTTCCAACAAAGGAAAGTTTGCCCTTTATGTCCAACAAAGGGCAAGTCATGCATTGAAGCCAGTAACGACACTAGTTCCAAGCACTGATGTAATGGCATGGTGTTTAGTTGTCCACCTATTACATTAAGCAATTTCACTTAGCGGGACACCCCAATACCAGAGAGTCAGGGGTTATGAACTAAGAAACAAAACAATTAATATAGGCTTCATCCATTTACATTTAACCTGTGTTTTTATTTTGTGTTTGTGTGTGTGTATGTGAGTGTGTTTATATAATTATGAGGCGCATTATATAATGCAGAATTTGAAACTATGATTTTCATAAATCTTATTTATGACCCCATTCTTACAGGTTAATATAGATTTCAAAGATTTCTCTGTCTTTACCGGTTTTCTTATTTTTATTCCCACAAAAAGGAGCTGGTGGCTGGTCTCCCCTTGTGTCAAATAAATACCAGTGGCTGCAGATTGACCTTGGAGAAAGAATGGAGGTCACAGCTGTGGCCACCCAGGGAGGATACGGGAGCTCCGACTGGGTGACCAGCTACCTCCTGATGTTCGGCGATGGCGGGAGGAACTGGAAGCAATATCGACGAGAGGAAAGCATCTGGGTATGTGCTTTATTGAAAAGCAGTCTGTCGGAGTATGAATTATGCCAGTTACTGCATGTTGCTGCCCATCTGTCAGATCAAGTATAGAACCAGAGCCTCCTAAGTTACTTGAAAATGTTTCCACTGAATGTAAGCCACATGTGACGTTCCAGAATACACCGTCCATGGCTAATTTATGAAATAAGTAAAACAATTTTATAATGTAGCGAAATATTGGAAATGTCTTCCCATTATTCCTTTAAATAGTGTGAAGTCTAAGGATTAAATGTCACATACAACTGATTTTATTTTTGTTTTATAACAAACACAATAGTTTATATTGCCTCAGCATTTTTAAATAAAGCAAATTCATTTTCTCTGTGCCCTCTGATAAACTGAAATTTCTGAAAGACCCTGAACATGTAAAAATAGATGTAATGGAGAGTCTCTCTGTGGAGGACTTGTTGAGGGATATGTTGAGTTCCTGCTCCAACAGGACCTTGGGCACCATGTGGCCCCTTGTAATTTATGGACAATAGATCCCTAGGATTCTTTGGAGTCATAACTATTTTACATCAGTGACATAGTTTCTACTTCTGATTACATATCCATGCTTCGTTTTGAAGAATTAAATTTTGTTTGCTTTACTTTTTGAATATTAAAATTTATGTAATTTATTCTATATTTAGCATTTCATATCTTTAAATCACAGTCTGCTCTGAATGAGAAGCTCTAAAAGTAGAGTGTTGTAAAGGTCTGCAGCAGGTTTGCAATTGGCTGATGGGGTGTGGCCTGAAGAAGAGTCATCAGGTGGAGAAGAAATTACTTTTTTCTTCTTATTAAAAATATAATTTAGATGGTTGCCAAGAACCAGGGGAAGGGAGTAATGGACTGTAAGTGTTTTAATGGAGACAAAGTTTCAGTTTGAGAAGATGAAAAAGTTTTTGAGATGGAAGTTGGTGATGTTTGCACAACAATGTGAATGTTAATGTCCGGAACTGTACACTTAAAAGTGGCTAAAATGCTAAACTTTTTGTTATGTATATCTTACCACAATAAAAAATACACAGTGTATCTTCCATTTAATTTAGGCTAAGAATGTTGTATAACTTAAAAAAAGTTTTTTTTTTAATTGTCAGGGTAAGAAGAAAATTGTCAGCTAAAAAGCCGTTATGTCTTAGCACATAGCTTATCTATAAAACTAACAGGCAACAAAATGATAATATTCGTTGTGTAACAAACTGCCCTCATTTGAATTTCCTTAGAACTCTGTAACTTATTATAACTTAATAGATTGTGGTCTACTTAATTTCTTATCCCTGGAGCTTTTATTAGTTAGTCAATAAATGTTGATGTAAATTGAATCAAGAAAAACTAGTTAGTTGTCTAATACTAGATAAAAGAACAAAGTGGGAGGGGATATGTGAGTGTTTTTAGGGCTGGCTGACCTAAGGTTTCCAAACAAGTAATTGCCATGTGTATGATCCGAAGCAGATATTAATGTTGTGCTTATTCTAAGAACACCAAGTCCAAAGCAGGGTTAAGGTCAATATTGCTTAAGTAAGTTAAAGCTTAATGAAACATCTACTTACATAGAGAACTTTTGTTCAAAATTAAATATTATTTTTCAAAATTAGTTAACTAATAGTTAATGCCTACTTATTCTTCATTGTATTAATTAAGGTTCATATTTTCGCCCCGCTCCAATCCCATTTGATTGAGCAACTCTAACAATTCTTGTTTTTAGTTAAGCAGGTTGGAGAGGAATCAAATGCAAGCATCACCCTCTGCTGATTTCTTTAAAGGTCAGCACCCTTGGGGAAATAGGGTCAAGAATATAGTGGCATTATTAACCCTAGATCATGCAGGTGAGGACAGAAGTGGACCCCTCAATCCTATCCATCCTATCACACAATAAACATGGGTAAAGTGGCCTGCCTTACACTCCTGCTGAGCTTGCATCCCTCCGTGTGTCCCCAGCACTTCATGGTGCCTGGGGCCAAGCACGTTGGTAAATGTTTGCTGAATTAAAACGAATGAGTGGAATCTACGTTCTGGCAGGATGCCTTCCTTGGCTCCCTGCTCTGTGCTTCTCTGTAGCCCTTGGTCTCAACTTAGTGATCCTTGAAGCTCCAGTGGAGGTGTTTCTCCTCTCTTACATTTTGAGCTCCTTTAGGAAAAGGGCTCATCCTCACATCTTCTGCGTGCACCACCGTGGGTTAAGTGAATGCATCTCCTAATCTGGGCCCGACTATACACAACTGGCATTGACAGCAGTAAATCACACTAGTTGATGATTCTGACATTATACTCACAGTTTCTTTAAGAAGATTGGGCTGGTTTGGCTGCTTTCCAGACCTCTCACAAAATGTCAGCTGCTCTTAAAAATCAACCATACACCTTACCAGAGGTTCTAATCCTTCTTCACGTGGTTGTTTTAGATATGAATTGCTGATATTAACTTGAGAATGAATTTAAGATTTTAAAAAATGTCCTTGAGATATTATACTCTTCATTAGTGAAAGTAATATGTTTATTCATGGTGCCATTTACTTAATTTCCTATCACTGCTTTAACAAATTTTCATGGATTTAGTGACCTAATACAAGACAGAGTTATTATGTCATAGTTCTGTAGGTCTAAAGTACAGTAGACCTGGCTGGGTTCTCTGCTTAAGGCATTTTTCCTGGAGGCTCTGGGGAAGACTTGTCCTTCAAGGTGTCTGGAGATTCCCAGAACCTTCCCCAGGTTCCATGATTTGCTGGGAGGATTCACAGGACCAGTGTGTAGTCATACAGCTATGATTTAGCACAGTGAAAGGACACAGAGCAAAATGAGCAAAGGAAGAGGGTGCTTGGGGTGAAGCCCAGAGGAAATCAGGCCCAGGTTTCTACAGTCCTCTCCCAGGGAAGTCATATGGGACAAGCTTAATCCCCCAGCAGTGAGTTATAGAAACCCACATGGAATGTTACCAACCAGGTGAGCTCATGTACTGGGGGCTGGTCATGTAGGCACCCTCTGCCTTGCATGTAACAAAATCCCAGACTCCCAGAAGGAAGACAGGTATTGAGTATGAACCACACTGTTTGAACAAACATTAGGCACAGTAAGCCACCTTTATCATTAGAGTCTTGGGAATGGGCCAGCCTTGCAAGCAGGCCTTTCAGAGGGCAGCAGTCAGGACTGCCCTCCTGATGCTTCTGCATACACACTCACTCACTTCCTTGTGGGTGTAGGACTGAGACACTGATCTCCTGTAGGTTGCCAGCTGGGGGCTGGTCTTTGCTCCTAGAGGTTTCCCACATCCCTTATGCTTTCTGTGTGGCCTGTTCTTGCAGCAGGGGGTCAAGTCCCTTTCATCTTTAAATTGCTCTTTGTTCTTGTTCTCCTTCTGCTGCACCTCTCTGATTTCCTCTTCTTCTAGCTGGAGAAAGTCCTCTACTTTAAGGGCTCATGTGGTTAGACTGGATCGACTTGGGTAATCCAGGACAGTCTTCCTAACCATAATCCCATCTGCAGAGTCCCTTTTGCCATGCAAAGTAACATATTCACAGTTCCTTTCTTTAGGGCCTGGACATCTTTGAGGCCTTTCTGCCCACCCCACTGTATTTATACATCTCTGATTTTTTTTTTCTTTCTGCATTTGGTATCCTTTCCTAGCAAACACATTTCTCATTGGATCTGAAGATGTTTTCCAGAGTCATATGAAGTCATGTTGCAGGGGTATCTGAGCACCTGCTCGCAGTTGGTGTGTCACAGGTGTCCCCCCTGAGAGGCTGCTGCCCCGCCATCACTAGTGTAGCTCTCACCCACAGCAGTGTCCCCAGCTTGTGGTCTCGCTGATGTAACCTTGACCCCCAGCAAGAAAGACTGTGTATTGGCTTTCTTCTCAGGAAGCCTCCTTCTACTTTTATAAGAAAGTCCAAATCAAGCACTCCTTCTCTGGCCTTAAAAGTTTTGTGGATGTTCTCCCTGTCATAATTTTTTGAAGTGACTTTTCTTGTTCTTCTGGGTCTATCTGCTGTCTGTGCTAACTCTGTCCGCTAATACATGTTAACTCTTTCCAAATTCCGAAAACTCTGAGAAAAAGGTCTATCCTAACTCCTTACTGAAAATGGACATAAGATGATAATAAGACAAAAGGTCTTTACTTATGTTACTTTGGGCAACTTGTCCATATGCTTTGCCACATGTCTGCCATGGAATATTAATATGTGCAATGCAATGTATACCACTCTAAATTCTCAAAATTATAAAATTGAGACATGGCTGGCCACAAAGTCTTTGACTAAAAGATTTGAGGACTGCAGGTCCAGTTACTGAAGGTTAGTTATCCAAATTGACTTTCTTAAAAAAAGAAATTATGTTCTTCACTGGTGATATGTTCCACTTTAATATTTTTTCTTAATGAGTGACTGCTTCCATGGCTGAACTGGATTTCTATGTGAAAATAACCAAAAAAATTAAACAAATACTCAGATCTGTGAAATACATTCCAAAAGGGTTTTATTTAAATGGAAATATAGGCACGTGTCTTACATGACAGAAAAGGCATCACCATCTCTCACCAGGGGATGCACTACATCTCAGGACATACAAACTCTTTTGATGTGCAGAGTAAATGTCCTCACTTGAAATGTAGTGGAAGAAGTATCACTGTTGGAACAAGTTTAGAAGGGGTGCATTTCCTATACGATGTGAACAATCATGGTTTATATCGGTCATTTAGTAAACCAGGTGGCTTGACCAAGCTTGGTGCTAAACGTCCATAGGACTTAGAAGATGAGTTTGCAACTTTAGCCCAACTAAATCAGGAAGTGGCCAGAGTCTTAGGACGCTGAGGATCATAGAACAGCATTGCAGTGAGCAGTGCAGCAGATCAGTGATCACTGACAGAGCTCACTAATGTTTATTTTCTACTGTTTCCCTGAGAATATGTCAGCCAACACTTACATCAATCTACTGTGACTCTTAGATTCATTACAAGAATTTTGTGGGGCAGCCCTTGCGAACCAGGATTCTTACCTGCAAGCTAATGTGAGCTCTGAGCTCCCTGGGGGCCTCTGGACCAGGCTGGGGAGAGGTGTGGGCGCCAACCACTGTCCTGCTCTGAGTCTGGGTCTGTGAGCATCCCTGGTGGGCAGGAGAGATCTGTGAGTGGGCAGCCTAGAGCGCTGGCAGTATTCTAGAGGGGTGTTGGGGCAGCTCCATCACCACCCTCCTGGGCACCTATTTGGTCTTCTTGGGACCCTATAGCAAGCCTTGTCCTTCCCAGACCACCTGCCTGCCCTGACTCTGTCTCTTCTCCCTCCCCGTTCCAGTTGTTTGGGAACAATGGGCTGACTCAATGAGAGCCAGGCCAATACCCACCTCTCCTCTCGGGAGACCGTGCCTAATGGTGTCCACTGCAATGGTGTCCTCTGTTGAGGCTTATCTGGCCCAGGGACCACTGGGTCCCTATTGGCCATGGGGACCTTTCCTCCTGCAATTCCTGGGTGTTTTTTCTTCTATTTTATCAATACTTTGTCTTCATTCTCATCTCCTTACTATTTCTCCCTCTTCTCCTCTATCCTTCTATTCTTTCCTTATCTATTTTTTTCACCTATCATTAAATACTTTTCTCCTTATTTCTCTCTTCTCTCTCCATTTTCCCCTATATCCCTCTTCTATCTGTATTGTTACAAATTCTAGAAAATCAACTTGAATCAGTCTAGGTAATTTGGGAATCCGACCACACGGAGAAGGGGAGGATTTAGCTGGGTCTCTGGCATGGCTGTAACTAAGAGGCAGCCCTGCCCTGTGCCTTCTGTGGATTAGCTTCTGGCATTCATTTTCCTATATTGGTTCAAAAATCTGAGGAAATGCTCGGACTTACTTGGCTCTGGCTGAGGGGAGTCTCAGATCTCACCACCTGTGAAGAGCTGATCTGATCAGGACGGCTCCCAGGCCACCCTACACTTAGCACCGAAGCCCCTGGATTGGGGGGTGGGGCCATGTAAAGACTGGATGTCCACCTTAATGGGGGCACTTAGAAGGGAGGGATGCTGGGAGGGCCATATTATCAAATTTCCTGTTCTTTGTCTCTCTCTCTCTCTCTTTCACTCTCTCTCCGTGACCTTTTGCTTTCTTTTCTATTTCTCTGCTTTCCTCTTCTTATACATCTTATCTTTCTACTCCTCGCCTTCCTTCCTTTTTTCTCTATGAATTAAAGGACCTAGATTGCTATGAGTCCTGCTACTCAACATGTAACCTACGGAACAGCAGCATCACCTGGGATCTTGATACAAATATGGAATCTCAGCCCCCACCCCAACCTATTGAATAGAATCTGCATTTTAACAAGATGAGCAGGGGATTCCAGTACAAGCTAGATTGTGAGAAGCACTGACTGGGATGAACCAAATCCCATCTGTGGGGGAAATTGTTTTGCCCCTTAACTATCCTCCAGCTACCTGGATCAGAGGAGACTGTGCCGCCTGCTCTAGGATGCAGCTTATCCCACGCACGTGTTAGCCTGAACAGGTGATGCTCTCTGTAACAGGGCCTCAGGAAGCTTGCTCCAGTGCCCTCTGACTGCAAGACACCCTCTTTCTCCCTGATAGTCACCAACCTAGGGGGGCGGAGCCCAGGTATTTTCTCATTGTTATCAGTGAATAACAATCAAGTGGTTAAAGTTAGTCCTATCTTTGAGAACTATAATATTTCCTGAATCGCTATACTCTGCATTCATTAGGAGTTTATTCTTCATATTAAAAACGCATCAGAACTCTAATTCAGAAGTTATATCCTTTATGAATTTAAGATGGAAATTGTTATTCAAGATGCATTGAATTAAACTTAGAATTTAAGTGCATTTTTCTTCCTATGCAGGCCGTTTGTGTGAAAAAGGCATTCTTCTAGGAAAGGACTGGCAAAATATATTTGAGAAAAATAAGAAAAGAAATTACTTGAAATAAACATCAGTTCTAGTATAAATAATTCTATTTAATTGATTTCTTTCGCCTTGAAAAAATAGGTAGCAGTAGGTCCTTAAATGAATATAAAATAGACATAGCAAATCGTTTGAACCTTTGTTCTTCTCTAGATCACTTCCAACCTAGAACAGCAAGTAGACTAATTAATAAGGCTAATTAATATTGTATTGAAAGATTCACAACAATCTCACAGTGCTCTAAGAGAGCAACAAAGGTAACCCCAAATTTGCAGGGCAGAAAAAAGACAGGGAAATACTGGAAGCATGGGGGTTGGGATGGGGACCGTTTGTTATACCTGCACCACTTCATTTATTTAAGAGAAAGAGCTGATGAACATATGGCAAAATATTTACCTTGTTAAAATAAATCTAGATTATCAGTACCTGTATATCTGTTTTGGGGGGATGTTTGAAATATTGCATAATCAAATTAATAAAGAATATTGGATTCAGGTTTAAAAGAATTACGTTTACTTGGTATAAATAGAAAGATCATATGACTGTGTAGTTTCAGAATAAAGAGGGATAAGAACAGTGTCAAATCATAATAAGAAACACTGGACTCAGAGATAAGGAGGGTTTGTATGTAAGGAAGCAGACACTCTGCTAAGTGTGAAGCTCTATTGGTAGAAGGAGCGGAAATTCTCTTGACAGAGATTCCTGCTAATTCAGTCATTTAAATATATGTTGGTTTATTTCAGGTCTAGGTTAATACATTTATTGCTAATGAGTTGATGACTCAACAGAGCCAAGCCCCACATCAGGTAGGAGGTTGCAAAGAAGGGTCTGCAGAGTGTGCCTTGGCTGTCTGAGGCTTGTGCCAGCTCCAGGCTTGCCAATTTCAAGTTTGGCTCTGAGACTGGGTGGTTTTGGGCAGAATAGGAGCAGCCTTTCAATGATTCTGTATCGATCTCTTCCATGTACTTGGCCTTGTCAGGGACACGGCCCTCTCCGTCCTAACCATTCACCTCATTACGTCAAGCGCATTGATCCCCGAGGCAGTGACTTTGTACCATGGACAGTCTTGTTGATTGCACTTACTATTGTGGACCACAGTCGAATTTTCTGTACATGTCTCCCCCTTCTGGGCTCTGAGAGCCATTAGGTCAGGGATTAATCTCCTCAGAGGGCGAGGCCTATTACAGATTCTCAATAAGGAGTTGTTAGATTGAGTTAAGGAAAAGTTGCTGTTCTCAAACAGACCTCAACCCAGATGGTTAGTTAAGTTAAAACTTAGCCAACTGTGTGATGCTGCTTGTGTGATGGGAGGCTTTCGGTGCCAAGCCTGAGTGTAACAAGAGGCTTAACACTTCTTCCCCACAAAGTTGTACAAGGACGATGCCCTACTGAACCTGAGAGAGAGGTGGTTCCATTTGCCCTTCATTGCAGGTCTCAGTGACAATAGAGATAAAAGCTGGATTTGGTCTGTCGAAAACTCTCAAAGCAGCTGAAAAGGTTGAGGCAGAGAAGTGAATGAGACATCTGAGCTGCTACCACAAAGTAGCCGATGGGTCCCTGGAAACCCAGGATCCAGTAACAACTGCCTCTTGCCAGGGCCAGCTGCATTCGGTGGGTGTGGAGCGTCCTTCCTTCCATTTGTCCATTACAATCCTTCCCAACTTGAAAACCTTCACTCAAATCCCTTTTACTCTGTACTAAAATTGTGTAGACACGCCCTTCTTTTTCTACTCCTAGGATTTTTCATTTTTATTTCTCAAGTATTACTTTTCTTTTGCCATATTTATTCACCTCGTGCTTATTTCACATCAATTCTGGCATCAGGGACTACAGCTTGTTTATCCCGATATCCTTTGTACCTACTTTATTGCTTTGCAAAAGTAACGATTTTGCTCATTTGAATTGCCAGGTGTTATCAGGTTGGGAGGGAGGGGTGTGGTGGTGAGTAGAATTTTAAATATGCAGCAGGATAAATAGCAACTCTTGAGACATCTTACAAATGACAGTTTTACTTTTCCTGGAATGAAGTAGTTCCAGAAGTGGTGTTATTAGAGATATATGGAAATTAGGATATATTTTATGAAAACGGTAAATCTTAAACAGTAATATGAACAGAGTATGGCAGAGTTGTGGGGGAAATAGCTTTATAAGTAGACTTTTTTATTCATTTGGGAGATGGCAAAAGTATTGTTTTTGATCAAGAAAAGTAAATGATGGAAAAAGTGAATTTTTACCAAAAAAGGTGCTCCGGCAGCAGACTCATTGAAAGGAAGTGCTGCAGAGCCAAGTTTTGGGAAGGTGGAAGGCAGGACAGCCCAGGGAGCATCTCACCAGGGTTTCATGGAAATTCTTCCTCGTGACTGCAGTTCTGGCAGCTTAGCTTCATAGGATGTTGTACTAATAGTGGGTCTCATAGGGAACGACCGGCAAAGTCTACAAATTCTACAATTTGCACACATAATGTAAATGTACAGAAGGCACAGATATGGTATGTACTTCAGGCTATTCATGGGTGATTTCCTGGGTCTGTTGTTTTGACATAAAAGGCTCAAGTGGTTTGGTACCAAACTAATTGTGATCTTGAGAAAATGGCCCACGCAGAGGTGGAGTGTTTAGAGCACTGCTGTGTTCACAGCCCTTGATAACTCCTATGGTTTCTGCACTCTGCAGTCCTATGCCACTTAACAGTTAGAACAATTTTCTGCCTTTGATGCAGACCACATTTTATATATTTGTATAGAAAAAAGCAATGATGAAATTTTAAAATTTTGCAAAACAGGAAGACAGGCTTTGAGTACTTTTTTTAATATTAATATCACAGTCTCAAAACTCTTGAGATGTTGAGAATTTCTGATCAGCAAACCTCAAACTTTCAGAGTGGCTAAGATTAGGGCAGCAGTTGAGAAGCTGGATGCTGTTCAAGCATGTTTAAGGGTCTCAGACAGAGAGAAATATTGGTTTAGACCAGGGGCCAGCCAACTTTCTCTATAAAGGGACAGATAATAAATATTTTTGGTTTTGTAGACCATGCAGTCTCTGTTGTGACTGCTCAACTCTGCTGTTGTGTGAAAGTAGCCAGAAGCAATATGTAAATGAACGAGTGTGGCAGTGTTCCAATACAACTTTATTTAAAAAGCCACACAGCCAGCTGGTTCTGGGTTTAGGTTGCTTACCCCTGGTCTAGTCCACTTTGTATCTATTTAAGGTATGATGTATGGATTCAGTATGAAGAAATGAAAATTACAACATCAGTGTGACACAATGTAACCTCTCCCACTTGAACTCCACAAAACCTTTGCTAATACTCTTGCTTAGGACAGTCCTTTTCAAACTGTGTCCTAGAAAAACTTTCTTTTCATTTTAAATGTATGCATGTAATTTGATGTCTTTCAGAATAAGATATAGATAGTATGCATCTGATCTATGATATTATTACATAGCATTTAGCATAAAACTAAGGTTAAAAAGAGAATCAATTTAAAGAAAACTATTAAACCAATAAGAAGTGTTATACTGAGTACTTAGTGAGTGCCTGACACTGCTTCATGCGCTTTATACATATTTATTAAACACATCCTCACAACAGCCCTCTTATGCCCAGTTTACAGAAAAGGACACTGAGACATGAAAAGTTCAAGTTCACTATCCTCAAATCACAGAACTAGTTAGTGATGTAACAAGGATTTGAACCCTAGCTGTCTGGCTGCAGGGCCCACACTCAAACCACCTCACCACAATACAGAGGATTCATGTTGGAGGTGAATAAAGTGATGATACAGGATGGGAATCCTCCTCCTCAGGGCGTGGGCAGCAAGCACTCTCAGACAGTGCTGGTAGGAGCATAAAATGGCCTAAGATGGGGATATGCCCAAAGCATATACCCAAAGCAGGATCTTGAAGAGATGTTTGTACACCCATGTTCATCACAGCATTATGCACGTCCTTGGAGGACAATTTCTATAAACTTAAGTGTTCAAAAGCACCCGCTATTTAGAGCGCTGAAGATGACAGCCCAAAAGGAGTAATGCTTTTAAGTCCCGTCAATATATCGTCTACACCAAGTAACAATTCCACTTCTAGGAGTTAGTCCCACAGGAACACTCAGAGGTGCACAGAAAGTGCCTGTAAGAAAACTAAGTGCATTGTTTACAGTCAAGATCCAGTTTTCTGTCAATAGGTGAACACAAAGAAATTACGATACTCCATTTTATGGAATAATATAGTATTATATGGAATTCATTCCTTTGAAAACAATGAGGTTATTTAATTAATTGATCTGTTTATTTATTTGAGGTAACGTTGGTTTAAAACATTATATAAGTTTCATGTGTACAAGATTATCAAATGCATTTATTCATAATGAGATTTAAGAAACATTTTTTTTTTACAGCTAGGAAAAGGGATGTATTTATTGTGCTCCCATTAGAAATTTCCAAGATGAACATATACGTATATGTGCATGTAAATATATATAGACTATTTCTGGAAGCATACAAGATAAATTATTAATAGCATTTCTCATTCTGGGTAAAGATATGCCATGAGTACGCAATGAATGGTATTTTTAAACTACATGCGTATATTGCTGTTCAATTCAATACCAGGTTTTGAAAGGATTAGAGGAAAAAAAGCAAAGGAAATACAAAATAGTTTTTTAATTGTGGTAAAAAACACATAACATTAAATTTACCATCCTTACCATTTTTAAGTGTACGGTTCAGTGGTGTTAAGTATATTCACATTGTTGTGGAATAGATCTCTAGATCTTTCTCATCTTGTAAAGCAAACTTAAACCCACTAAACACAAATTTCCCTCCCCATCCCCTCAGCCCTTGGCAACCATCTCTCTACTATCTGTTTCAATGATTTTGACTACCTTAGATACTTCATATTAGTGAAATCATACAGTATTTGTCCTTTCGTGATGGTTTATTTCAAGTAGCATAATGTCCTTGAGTATCCATATTATAGCACATGACAGAATTTCCTTTTTTAGGGCTGCATAATATTCTACTGTATGTATATCCCAGATTTTGTTTATCAGTTGCTATGGTCTGAATGTTTGTATCCCACCAGAATTCATACGTTGAAATCCTAACCCCTTAAGGTGATAGTATTAATAGGTAGGCGGTTTTGGGAAGTGACTAAGTCTTCCACTAAGAAAGGGCTTAGTGACTCATAAAGAGGCTCCAGAGAGATCCCTACCTGATTCCAACATGAGAGAATGCAACAAAAGTCTGAGACCAAGGGCTTCCCTGGTGGCGCAGTGGATGAGAGTCTGCCTGCCAATGCAAGAGACACGGGTTCGAGCCCTGGTCTGGGAAGATCCCACATGCCGCGGAGCGACTAGGCCCGTGAGCCACAACTACTGAGCCTGCGCGTCTGGAGCCTGTGCTCCGCAACAAGAGAGGCCGCGATGGTGAGAGGCCCACGCACCGTGATGAAGAGTGGCCCCAATTGCCGCAACTAGAGAAAGCCCTCGCACAGAAACGAAGACCCAACACAGCCATAAATAAATAAATAAATAAAATTAAATTAAAAAAAAAAAAAGTCTGAGACCCAGAAGAGGGCCCTCACCCAAATTTACTGGCACCCTGACCTCAGACTGTCAGCCTCTAGAACCGTGAGCAATAAATTTCTATTGTTTGTAAACCACCCAGTCTGTGGTATTTTGTTATATCAACTTGAATGGACTAAGAAATCTATTCATCCATCTACGGGCAATTGGGTTGTTTGCACCTGTTGGCTATTGCAAATAATGCTGTGATAAACATGGGTATACAAATATCCCTTCAAGATCCAGATTTCAGTCGTTTTGGACATATACCCGGCAGAGGAATTGCTGGAGCTTATTATTCTAATTCTATTTTTACTTTTTTTGAGGAACCTTCATATTGTTTTTTATAGTGGCTGCACCATTTTGCATTTCCACAAGGGTTCCAATTTCTCTCATCCTCCCGTAAATAGTGTTTTTATTTGGTTCCCTTAGCCACTGAAATAGCCTCAAGATATGTGGGGAGATGCAATCCACATGGACCCTGAGTGCTTGTGTGCTCTTTCTAGATAGGCTAAGAGTGAAGGCTCTAGCTGCATTTTATCTAGGCCATTCTCAGGGTGTGCTAGAGAAACAGCAGTCCTGAGAGATGAGAGGCCAGCCTCCCCCAGGCAAGGAGCAGGTCTGCATCTTCTCATTACAAGAGCAGTGAATCCCCCGAGCGTGGTGCTTGATCCTCTAAGGCAGCCCACTGCCTGCAGCATCATCCGTCCTGGACCCTTTGCATTACCTGCAGCACATAGGGAGGTTCATGGGAAACCGAGGCAGTACTCACTAAGCCGTGTCTCTGCCACGTGAACAGCTTCCAAAGTGGTGCCATTTCTCAGATGTCTTTCTGGATGACCATGAACTATACGACGCTCAGTCTCTCTGTGCTGGTGTTTGGAATGCTTTCAGTTATCGTCTTTTCTCTTTCATGGTGCTTTTGTGCTGATCTTGTTTCCCAAATTATACACTCGACCTAAATTATGTCAAATATAAGATTTGTGTACTAACTGTTAGAAGTCAAACCATTTATATGGCCTTTTTATTAAACATAAAAAATATAAAAATATGCTCATTACTTACTTGAGATTTTCAGCTCAAATTGGGATTTAGACTTAAGTTTCCTTCATGTAAGTAGATTCTAAGTCATTTCCACAGTGAATATATTCCTAATACAGGCTTTTAGATGATATAGATAAGAGTAAGTACTATTTCAACTTAAGAAAAACCTTTTTGGGTGACTTTCTTCTTTTTTAAAAATTAATTTTATCGAAATATAGTTGATTTACAATGTTGTGTTCATTTCTGCCATGCAGCAAAGTGATTCAGTTATGTATATATACACATTCTTTTTCATATTCTTTTCCATTATGTTTTATCACAGGATATTGAATATAGTTCCCTGTGCTATACAGTAGGACCTTGTTGTCTATCCATTCTATATATAACAGTTTGCATCTGCTAATCCCAAACTCCCAATCCATCTCTCCCCCAGCCCTCCTCACTCTTGGCAACTTCAAGTCTGTTCTCTATGTCTGTGAGTCTGTTTCTGTTTCCTAGATAAACTCATTTGTGTTGTATTTTAGATTCCACATAGAAGTGATAGCATCTGATATTTCTTTTTCTCTATCTGACTTACTTCACTTCATATGATAATCTCTAGGTCCATCTGTGTTGCTGCAAATGGCATTATTTCATGCTTTTTATGGCTGAGTAGTATTCCATTGCATATGTGTACCATATCTTCTTTATCCATTCATCTGTCGATAGACATTTAGGTTGTTTCCATGTCTTCACTATTGTAAATAGTGCTGTAATGAACATTGGAGTGCATGTATCTTTTCTAATTATAGTTTTCTCTTGATATATGCCCAGGAGGGGGATTGCAGGATCATATGGCAACTCTATTTTTAGTTTTTTGAGGAACCTCCATACTGTTTTCCAGAGTGTCTGCACCAGTTTACATTCCCAGCAACAGTGTAGGAGGGTTCCCTTTTCGCCATACCCTCTCCAGAATTTGTTATTTGTAGACTTTTTAATGATGGCCATTCTGACTGGTGTGAGGTGGTACCTCATTGTAGTTTTGATTTGCATTTCTCTAACAATTAGCAGTGTTGAACGTCTTTTCATGTGCATGTTGGCCATTTGTTTGTCTTCTTTGGAGAACTGTCTATTTAGGTTTTCTGCCCATGTTTCAATTGGGTTTTGTTGTTGTCGTTGTTATTGAGTTGTATGAGCTGTTTGTATATTTTGGAAATCAAGCCCTTGTTGGTTGCATCATTTGCAAGTATTTTCTCCCAGTCCGTATGTTGTCTTTTCATTTTGTTTATAGTTTCCTTTACTGTACAAAAGCTTGTATGTTTGATTAGGTCCCATTTGTTTATTTTTGCTTTTATTTCTATTGCCTTGGGACACTGACCTAAGAAAACATTGGTACTATTTACGTCAGAGGTTGTTTTGCCTATGTTCTCTTCTAAGAGTTTTATGGTGAGGTGGCTTTCTTCTGGCATATATAAGGGTAAGCTAGGGCTTCCCTGGTGGCACAGTGGTTGAGAATCTGCCTGCCAATGCAGGGGACACGGGTTCGAGCCCTGGTCTGGGAGGATCCCACATGCTGCGGAGCAACTGGGCCCGTGAGCCACAACTACTGAGCCTGTGCGTCTGGAGCCTGTGCTCCGCGATGGTGAGAGGCCCACGCACCGCGATGAAGAGTGGCCCCAGCTCACCGCAACTGGAGAGAGCCCTCGCACAGAAACGAAGACCCAACACAGCCAAAAATAAATAAATAAATTTATTTTTTAAAAAAAGGATAAAATCAATCAGTTCAATTTAAAAAAAAATAAAATAAAAAAAAATAAAAGGATAAGCTGGCTCTGAGATTATATTACATTGGTTTGGATGCATGGACAGGAGTGCATCTGTCTGCCATGCACCCTAAATACCTATAGGGTGAGCTCCGGACCTGAAGCACATGACTCATCTTCCAGTCATTTTCCCAATTACCCTGTGGTGTGCTTGAAAACCTCTGCTTATTTTATTGGCATACTCTACCTTTCACTTTGTCCTTGAGGAGGGATCAGTTAAGAGCTAAGGAAGAGCAGTTTTGAAGAAGAGTCGAAGGTCAGGGCATTTTTCTAGAAGGAGCTGTGCATAAGAAAGAAGAAGGGCAGGTGGTGGAAATACCCGAACTTAGCCTCACACTACAGCTCTGGCCAAGGGAGAGAAGTTCAAAATAAATAATGTTTGATGTGCATTAGACAAATGAAGTTTATTTGGATTTGAACTCCTGCCTTCTCTTTTGTGTTTTTTAATGTTCTTAATCATTCAACCTGAATGGCTTATCTTCCTCTCAGAGCTTTGAACATTTGAATGATTCAGTATCCTTCTTTTTTAGAAGAGAGAGAAGAGAAAAATCACTTGAGCAGTGGAAAGAGATCCCTGGGGAGCTCTTGTGTATGCTGCAGCAAATGCTTTATTAGCTAAAGTTCCCACTGATGGAAAATTCAGACATAGGAAGAGCTCCTACATATTGGAAGCAAATTTGAGAGTTACCAAAAAATATCGTCAGAATGGAATGCAAAATTACTGTGGCAACACTTTTTCATCCATATATACCCAAGTCATAATAAGTGAAATGGTCAGTGAATTACATCGCCAATAAGTTTTCTATCCTTAGATTAAATAAATAATAAATACATGAGTCACTTATTAAAGGAACCTGACTGTGATATCTAGGGTCTTTTGAAAACCCTCCCCTGTCAAACAGTACAGGGCACCTTTAAACTGAAAGGAATTAAATCTCTCCCTGTATGAGTTTCCTAGGGCTGCTGTAACAAAGTACTGGAAATTGAGGGGCTTAAAACAACAGAAATTTATTCTCTCATAATTCTGGAGGCTGGAAGTCCAAAATCAGTGTCTTGGCAGGGCATGGGCAGGGCAAGGGTCTCGGGAGAATCTCTTCCAGGTCATTCTCTTAGTTTATGATGTTGTCAGTAATTCTTGGAGTTCTTTGGCTTGTAGATCATCACTCCAATCTCTGCCTCCACTGTCATGGGGTGTTCTCCCTCTGTGTCTTTATTTCATCTTCCCTCTGTGCATGTCTCTTCTCTTCTTGTAAGGACCCAGGTCATATTGGATTAGGGTCCACTGTCATGACCTCATCTTAACTTGATGACTTCTGCAAAGACCAGATTTCCAAATAAGTTCACATTCACAGGTTCCGGAGTAAGAACTCCAATATTTCTCAACGTGAACATGACAGTGGCCTGGAAGGACAGAGGTGGCTATAGTCAAACGATGCTTATCGTAAAGGAAAAGAGGCACTTTCTCATTTTGTTTGTTGTGCCCACTTTTTGTAAGGGAAGAAGAAGATTAATCTGGAATTGATGAGAAATTGATAAGAAATGTTCTGGACACCATGGCAAATGGAATGTGAGAAAATGAGCAAACAACACCCCTGAGTACTACAAGGAGTGGCATCTAGAAAGGGAGGCTGGAGTTTGTGTCAAGGTGAAGAACCGTGGTTGGTGTCTGACATTTACTGAGTGTTTATTGTGAGCCAGGCATGGTTTTAAGCATTTCAGGTGCATCATATCATTGAATCTTTCTCCATGAGCGTCTTCATTTTACAGACGAAGAAACTGAGGCTCAGAGTTACACAATGGTCAATTTCTGTGTTACTCTGGAATATTCTAAGGTATGATTGAAGTAGCCCTTTATTTTCCTGTTTAGTATTATTATTAATTATGTGCAGTGAGATAGATTCCCAGAGCACACAGAAGAAAGAGAGGATGAGAGGGAGGAAGACTTTACAATGCAACCGTGTTCTTGGTGGGGCAGAGGCAAGTCTGGGTCACCTTAGGGCTGGGTTTAGGAGGTGAGGGTGCACCCAAGGGCAGTGGTCAGAAAAGACCTGGAGAACTGCTGACCTCAGGATCCTGAATGGACACCTATGTGCTGTGGTTTTGCTGTTGTCCCAGCCTAGGCTGTGGCTCTGTTCTTAGGGATCTGCCATCTTTGCTCAAGGTTCCACATAGAAACAAAGATGCTGGATTGTTTGGTGCCTTTGTGAATTCTGTCTCCCTACTGGGAGTGAGATGTAGAATAGAGAAAGATGTTCCTGCCAGGTTTGGAAGCCAGCGATGAGGAGTTCAGCGTTGGACAAAACGCATTCCCTGCTTCATAAAGGGGTGTGGACTTGCTCAGCTCAGGACCTGGGGCGTCTTGGTTCAGGGAAATGAGAGACAGAGCAGTTCCAGGCCAGGCTTTGCTTTTCTGCCCTCTTATCTGGACACAAGCTCTCTGAGCATCAGTTTTTCCTGAGTCTTTGTCCTTTACTGGTCCTTTCCTCAGTCATAGGAAGCCCTCAAGATGCATCAAGATGTATATTATTCCCTAAATCAATCTGAACCCAATGCTTGGTCCTCAAGAACTACCTTAGGCCAAGAATCAACCAGGGAAGGGGAGAAAGGATGAAAGGAGGATGCAGGGGAGAGGTGCACAGGTAAGGGTCCTAGCTCAGCTGTCACCTGCAGAACAGAAGCAAGTGGCCTTGATTGTTCACACCTCACTTTACCTGCCTCCAGATTGGAGCCTGAAGAGCTTGACTGGATTCAGTTCTCTCTATTAGAAAGTTGTTAGGTCATTTTCAAATGTCATTTTAATTTATTTTCTCATTTACACTTACTTTGGTTTTGCTTTCTGCTTTTTTCTCCTGATTTTGGCTTTATTACTTTCAAGTAACACTTTTCTTTCAGTCACCGTTTTCTTCTTCTTAATGCCAGTTTACGTTGTTTGCTAAGGGCTGATTTTGTTACCTTCACTCCTGTTTTGTCTATTTGACAGCCCCCTGAGATGATCTGTTTACTGCACTGTGTTCCCCAAGAAACAGTGGGGAAGCTGCCTAACAGACAATCTCCTGGGAGACTTTCCGCTACCTGTTTTCAGTGGGAAGCAGTTTCAGTCAGAACTGGCTCGCTCATCATAGCTGGGTAATATAAGCATCCAAATCACAGGGGGTGGGAGCACGTGGCCTCTCGGCCTTTATCTTGATTGAATCACGGGTGTGTAACTTTCCGTCGTTGTTCAGCTCTTGATTTGTATTAATGATTCAGAGTTCATTACCTTAAGATAAAAAAGGTGTTCCTGCTGGCAAGAGCTAGATAAGATTGTGGGCAATTTGAGACTCTCACTGTGTGAAGTTGATGATGACTATATTCCCTGGTAAGAACTGAGAAAATCTGTCCTGTCCTGCCACCGCGTGACACCAAACAAGGTACAGTCGCAATGGGCTTTGTGTCACTGACATGAAATTGAGGGTGGGCGTGGTGGCACCCACCCAGAGTGCCCAGGAAATCTGCAGCAGTGGCTGGGACGAGTAGAGTTTCCCATTACCACAGGGAGTTCATAGGCAGGAAACTTTCTGTTTCTCATTGTATCAGTCTGGGTCTCATTGCTAACATTTCACCTAAATGAAAATGCACTTTTACTTTGTTTAAATTTTTCTTGTGGTAAAATATACATAACATATAATTTACCCTTTTAAGTATTTTAAGTGGCATTAAGTACACTCACATTGTTGTGTCACTATCACCCCACTATTCATCTTCAGAATTTTTTTGAGAGGTAAAACAACTAATATTTACTGTGTATATTTTTTATACAATTTTTAAAGGTTACACTCCATTTTCAGTTATTACAAAATATTGGCTCTATTCTTCGTGTCGTACAATGCATCCTTGTAGCCTCTCTTACACCCAATAGCTTGTACCTCCCACTCCCCACCCTTTTTTTGCCCCCCTCCCCCCGGTAACCACTACTTTGTTCTCTATATCTGTGAGTCTGCTTCTTTTTTGTTATATTCACTAGTTTGTTATAGGTTTTAGATTCCACGTGTAAGTAATATCAGACAGTGTTTGTCTTTCTCTGTCTGACTTCTTTCATTCAGCACAATGCCCTCCAAGTGCATCCATCAGAACTTCTTTCATCGTCCCAAACTGAAACTTGCTACCCATTAAAAACTAACTCCCCATTTCCTTTCTTTCTCCAGGCGCTGGCAATCACCATTTTACTGGCTTTATAAATTTGAATAGATACCTCATATAAGTGGAATCATATAATTTTTGTTCTTTTGTAACTAGCTTATTTCACTTAATGTTTTCAAGGGTCATCCATTCTGTGGCATGTGTCAGAATTTCCTTCATTTTAAGGCTGAATAATATTCCACTGTATGTATATCCCAGATTTTTTTAATCCATTCATCTGTTGGTAGATATTTGGATTGTTTCCACCTTTTGGCTATGGTGGATAATGTTGCTGTGAACATGAGTGTACAGATATCTCCTTGAGACCCTTCTTTCAACTTTTTTGGATATATACCCAGAAGTGAAATTGCTGGATCATATGGTAATTCTATTTTTCATTTTTTGAGGAACTGCCATAACGGTCTTGCAAGTGGCTGCACTGTTTTACATTCCTACCAGCAGTGCACGAAGTTTCCTATATAACCTTGCCGACACATCTTATTTTCCATTAAAAAAAAAAAAATAGCCAATCTAAAGGGAGTGAAGTAGTATCTTACTATGGTTTTGATTTGTATTTCCCTAACAAACATCTTTTTCTGTGCTTATTGGGCATTTGTGTATCTTCTTTAGATAAATGTTTATTGCAGTACTTCGTGCATTTTAAAATCAGATTGATTTTTTTGTTGTTGAGATGTACAAAGTTCTTTATATATTCTGGATATGAACCCCTTATCATATATATGATTTGCAAATATTTTCTGTTGTTCCATTGGTTGCCTTTTTCACTCTGTTGATAATGTTCTTTGATGTATCCAAGTTTTAAATTCTGTTGTTATGTTTTGATATTTCTTCTTTTTCAATGTAAGCATTTATAGCTATATGTTATACTATATGTTAACATATATGTTTATATGTTTCTTTGGCAAGAAATCATTGCCAAATCCAATGTGATGAAATTTTTATACTATGTTTTCTTCTAAGTGTTTTATAGTTTTAGGTCTTATGTTTAGGACTTTGATCCATTTTGAGTTAATTTTTGTATATGGTGTAAGGTAAGGGTCCAATTTTATTCCTTTACATGTGAATATCCAATTTTCCCAGCACCAATTGTTGAAAAGACTGTCCTTTCTGAATACATGGTACCCTTGTTGAAAATGATTTGCAGATCACTTTGTGAAACATTGACATCTTAAAAATATTAAGTTTTCTAATCCATGAACACAGAATGGTTTTCCATTTATTTGTGTCTTTAATTTCTTTTAGCAATGTTTTGTAGTTTTCAGAGTACAAGTCATTTGCCTCCTTGACTAAGCTTATTCCAAAGTATTTTATTCTTTTTGATAATGTTGTTAATGGAATTGTTTTCTTAATTTTATTTTTGGATTGTTCCTTACTAGTGTATTGAATTGCAACTGATTTTTGTGTATTGATTTTGTATCCCGAAACATTGTTCCCTGATTAGTTCTAACAATTTTGGGGGGGGGGGGTGGATCTTTAGGGTTTTCTACATATAAAATCATGTTGTCTGCAGAGATAATTTTACTTCTTACTTTACAATTTGGATGTCTTTCATGCCTAATTTCTCTGGCTAGAACTTCCAGTATTATGTTGAACAGAAGTGACAAAATCTAGCATCCTTGTCTTGTTCCTGATCTTAGAGGAAAAGCTTTCAACCTTCACCAAAAATTATCATGTTCAGCGTGGGTTTTTCATATATGGCTTTTTATTATGTGGAGGTAGTTTCTTCTATTCTTAGTCTCTTGAGTGCTTTTATCATGTAAGTGTGCTGACTTTTGTCAAGTGCTCTTTCTGTATCAGTTGAGATGATCCTGTGCTTTTCCCCTTCATTTCATTAATACTGTATATGACATTGCTGGTTTTCTATATATTGAACCACCCTTGCATTCCAGGAATAAATCCCACTTGGTCATGGTGCATAATCCTTTTAATATGCTGCTAAATTGGATTTACCAGTATTTTGTTGAGGATTTTTGCATCATTGTTTATAAGGCATGTTGGTCTACAGTTGTCTTTTCTTGTAGTGTCTATGTGGCTTTGGTATCAGAGAAATGCTGGCCTCAGAATGAGTTAGAGAGTGTTCCTTCTCCTTTAAGTTTTGTAAGAGTTTGAGAGGATTGGTGTTGGTTCTTCTTAGTTCTTCTAAATATTTGGTAGAATTCATCCATGAAGTCATCTGGTCCAAGGCTTTTCTTTGCCAGGAAACTTTTGGTTACCAATTAAATCTCCTTACTAGGTCTATTCAAATTTTCTGTTTCTTTTTGATTTAGTTTTGGTAAGTTATGTGTTTCTAGGATTTCATCCATTTCACCTGGATTATCCAGTTTTTTAGTGTACAGTTCATAGTAATCTCTTATAATCCTTTTATTTCTGTTAAATATGTAGCCATGTCTTTGTCTTTATTTCTGATTTCAATTATTTGAGTCTTCTTTTTTTTATTTTCCTTAGTCAGTCTAGCTAAAGATTTGTCAATTTTGTTGATTTTCAGAGAACCGACTCTGGGTTTCATGGATTTTTTTCTATTGTTTTTCTAGTCTCTCTTTGTTTATCTCTGCTCTAATCTTTATTATTTCCTTTCTTCTTTGAGCTTTCAATTTAATTTGTTCTTCTTTTTCTAGTCCCTTAAGGTGTAAGGTTAGGTGGCTGATTGTGATATGTTTCTTCTTTTTCAATGTAAGCTTTTACATTATATTTTCCTCTAAGTACTGCTTTCCCTGCATCCCATGAGTTTTGGTAAGTTGTGCTTTCATTTTCATTTTCATTTCATTGTTTTCTTGATTTCCTTTAGTTCTTTGTTGGTGTATTCCTTTAACATTTTGAGCATACATAAGATAGTTGTTCTAAAATCTTTTTCCAGTAAGTCCAAAACCTGTTTCTTGAGGTATGGTGTCTGGATATTTATTTTGTTCCTTTGAATGAGCCTAGTTTTACTGTTTCTTTGTATGCCTGGTGATCTTTTGTTGAAAACTGGGCATTTTAAAAAACAGCCACCTCTCCCAGTCTTCTTATACTTGCTCTACACAGGGGAAGACCTTTGTAATCAGCCTAATGTGATGTCTTAGGGTCTTTTCAGGCCTGTGTTGTCTCTGAACCAGTGTGTGTGTGTGTTTTCCCCCCAGTTCTCCTATTTATACATCTGCTTTTAAATGTCTTGCTTTTCTAAGAGTCTCACTCTTGCTTACTCTTGGGGCCTTAGCTGTCCTATTGTACTCCTCAATCAATAATCTCTTGTCCTTGGTGTCTGTGGGTCTATAGTTACCTTTGCAACCGTTTTTACAAATCATACCTGCTGCTTCCCATGGCTCCCTTATTCTGAGATCTGAGCCATTTTTGTTTGTCTGAACTCTGAGTTAGGTGTCAAAAGACGAATCCTTAGGCAGCCCACAGACAGGTTAGAACATTGCAGATCTGTCTGCTCTCTCTCAGGTTTGCAAAAGGGGGCTGGGGATCTGGCTGCCACTTTCCTCAAGCTGCACTAAAAGGTGACTAAAAAATGCCACAGGTTTCCTGCCCTTTTAAATGTGACATTTTTTTGATGGTGCGTTCGCTTGGTTGTTGTAGATCTTTGACTCATTTCTATAGTTTCTATAATGCCTTTTTAGTCTGTTTCTGGTTATGTACTTAAATCAAAACAGGAACATATTCTCGTCACTGCTGGAAGAAAAGAGTCTTTACTCTGCCAACCTGTCACGTGTGATGGATAAAAGGGCCCTTAGGACTGCACGTGGACACTGTCACTTTTTACAGAGAACCAATTGACCTTGTATAACTGGAGATGCTTCCCCTCAAACACAGCTCTGCTCCCTCTGCTGAGGGTGGTGTCAGTCTCTCCAGATGCTGCTGGAAATGGAACACTGCATGCCTGGACACCCCACAAAAATAAAGGGTACTGACGTGCTCCCAGGCCAATACTTGCTCAGGAAGTGAGAGAAGTACTGTAGATATAAAAACATGCCAGTTTCTAAGGCAGCCTTCACTCCACATAGGAAGTACATGGCCAGGATTTGATTTGATAAAAAATTAGTATCACAGTTAGAAACCAGACCTGACCCTGAGCTCCCTTAATGACTTCATCTAATGTCTCCCTGTTGACCCACCCAGGCCTTATCTTATCCTGTGTCTGGCTATCATTGGCTCTGCCGACCCCTAAGCCCTTCCCTGCCCCAGGATCTCCTCTTTCTAGGTGCATTTCAGGTGACCTACACTTACCAATTTCTATCAGATGTTTCCTGAGGGCCATCTGGATGTGATCCTAACAACCCGGGCTGAGTGATGCCACTTTGTGGAGTCACTAAATGACACATTTCTGTGGGTCACGTCCTCCCAGCCCAGCGGCCCTAACAAGCACCAGCACGGAAGCTGCTGGCAAACGCTGGGAGGAGCCCTCAGTACTGCAGGGAGCTGCCGGGGGCAGCCTCTCAGGGCCCCACACCCAGGGCTCATCCCAGGAGACACTCCTGAGGAGGGGAAGGCAGGGCTGTGCCCTTGAGGAAGGAGGGACCGCTCACCTCTCTGACCTCGGGCTGGAGAAGGACGAGGGCTCGGGACCGCGGAAGACGGCAGGGAGCTCGCCCTCCTCCCTGAGAGCTCCGTGAGCTGCATCCAGGCGAGGAGGTGAGACCCTGCTCACTGCCCCTCCCTCCAGAATGCAGTCACTGCTACTGAGAACTCTACCCCAGCCCTGATTTCTTTGTGGCTGGTTAGAAAAAAGGGAAAACAAACAAAACTAAAACCAAAACCTGACTCTGCACCAGAAGATAAATGAACTTCCATGTATATGTAGCACCTTTTAAGGATTTGTCTAAATCCAAATGAAATGATCTCTATTTTAACTCATTACTGATTACTAATTTTCTTCATTTCAGATACAGTCTATAACAATAGATTCCCATCTGTGTTCTGAAGCAAATCCCCCAGCCTCGCCTCCCACCCCTGTGGGGCCTGGGGAGGGGGGAGGCATCTTCCCCCAGAGAAGGTGGGCATATTCCCCCCTCTCCCCTGTGCCTCCCTGGGCACCCCCTTGCCTGGGGACTGCGGTCTCCCTTCCTTACTCTCACACTCAGGGCTCCTCACAGAGTGGCCCTGACCTGACTCCCCAGACTCTTTTCACCATCCTGTTTCCTAAACTTCAGCCAAGTTCCGCCCAGCATCCTGCTTGTCCGGAGAGTGTACCGCCTTCTTCCAAGTCCAGGCCTCTGCATGGAGGTTTGCTCTACCAGAAATGGCCCTCCTCTTGTGGCAACAGTTTAAATTCCTCGTTATTAAATTACAAATCTGCAGCCTCCTCCTCCTTGAGCGTTGCCTGATTTCCCAGCAAACGTATCTGCTGCAATTCCCTGCAGAATCACATCAGGTCAGGGGCCACTTGGTGCTAGTTTCGGTTCCTGCATCCCAGCCCGTGCATCCCTGAGCGCACAGCTCCGTCTCATTTGTCTCTGCCTTGGATGTTTCCTCATCAGTTAGCCTCCGTAAACGTTGTGAGTGAAGTATTTTCTACATTTCCAGGTATAAGCAGCTGCTATCTCATAAGATAACTTTCTTAAAAGAAGTGATTCACGGTGTATAGAGCATATTGTAGTTTAACCAGTGGTGGGGGGCAGGGTTGATACAAGTTTCTTCTCATTATTCCTAATACCAGCTCACCAGAGTGATGCTTAAAGGCAAGGACAGTTATGCTAATTTTTGCAGAATAATTTTTAATTCACAAAAACCATTAATTCTAAGACTGAAAAGTTGTATGTGAGATAAGCGTATGGTTACTACATCCACAAGCAAATTTTTACAGCCCTGGGACATTATGATGCCCTTAAATCCTCTTGGAACAGGTTGAAAGTAACTGCATTGAGGATTTCTGAATTGCTGATACTATGATATACCATAGTTCTTTTTTTTTTTTCATTTTATTTATTTATTATTTATTTATTTATTTATGGTTGTGTTGGGTCTTCATTTCTGTGCAAGGGCTTTCTCTAGTTGTGGCAAGTGGGGGCCACTCTTCATCACGGTGCGTGGGCCTCTCACTATCACGGCCTCTCTTGTTGCGGAGCACAGGCTCCAGACGCGCAGGCTCAGTAGTTGTGGCTCACGGGCCTTGTTGCTCCGCGGCATGTGGGATCTTCCCGGACCAGGGCTCGAACCCGTGTCCCCTGCATTGGCAGGCAGATTCTCAACCACTGCGCCACCAGGGAAGCCCCCATAGTTCTATAGTTCATCTAAATTAATAAAATGAGATTTAAAAATCACATTCAAAATTGAGCAAAAGCCAAACTAACTCTTTTCATATTAATTAAATGATAATAGTGAGAAGTATGATTGTCCCTTTCGTAAAACATACCAAAATTATATGTTAGATTACATTCACTTAGCACAAAATGTCTTTCAAAAATAAATTGTAAGCACTAAACAATCTGAGGGATACACCTGCACAGTTTTAGTTGCATATCTGCGTGTACATGACTGACATCCCTGACAGCTTGTAATTCATGTTTTAAAAAATGATTCAGTATTTTAAAAGAATATAGCAGAAGGATAGCTTCTTATGCCTAAATCACCTGTTGTGCAAGGTCCTCACTCTAGTGCATTTTACACAATAGGGTTTTATTAGTCATAAACCATGGCTGACAGTCCTAAGCGCCAGTGTAAATGGGGAGGATGAAAATAAAGATGGGGCCTGAGAAACTGAGCTATTGTGAGCCAAGGTCCGGGAAACAGACTCTCTAATAGCTTATTGGGTGTCTAGGAGCCAACAGAACCTTCTAGATAGTCTGTATAGGAAATCATCTAGCTTTCCCAAACTGCATACATTTGGAATTAAAATTCCATTTGCTGCCAGTATCATTGTAAATGGGGGAGTAAGTCCCCCTTGTAGGGTCTTTAAGGGCCACTGCAATATTTCTGCAGAAGAAATTACAGGGTTTATTATACTCACAGGTCCTAGAGGAGAAGACAGGGCGCACCTCACCATTCAGCAGCCACCTAGCAGGTGGGGAGTCGAGAGAGAGTGAGGACCTTGGGCAAGTCTGGGTGGAGCAGAAACAAGGCTTGAGGAGATTTCATTGTTTCTAGGAATGTCTAGGTCACAGTCGGGGAGGGCAAAAAGGGAATCTTGCGGCAGGAACCAGCCTGGGCACACCCACGCACCTGGTCCCCTGGGTATTGAGGCAGCAGGAAAATAGGAAATTTTAAAAAAAATTTACAATCCAATCATCTTCACTCTTTATTCTCACTTTCAACCTTATTTTCCAAAATATACAATCCTTAGTTCTCCGAAAGTTAGGGAGAGGAAACTGGCTTCCTATTAGTTAACGGTGATGCAACATTGAAACACTGGACATCCTGCTGAGGTTTCCATGGTGTCCGCTGGGCTCTGCAGCACCCAGCTCCTGGAACTTTTCAGACTCCTCAGTGAATTCATTATTATTTAAAGAAAAGAACACCCGTCTTTCTGTTTTTGTTCCTTCTGTCACTGTTTTTATTCTACCTTGCCTCATTCTACAAACCATCAGCCATGGAACTCCTGTATAGTTTTTCATTGTACGTAAAACACCAATACATCTTCCATCGTGGAGGTAGTCAGGGCAATCATGTTACCTCTCTTTTGCACAGAAAAATGGAGGTTCATGGAGATTAAGAGATGTATACAAAGTTGGAATCACAACAGGTCAGGAACTCTAATTTAGTTCTTTGGACTTAAAAAAATATTGTTTTCTCCACAAATTCATCACTGCCTCACTAAGTTTGTATGTGCAGCAAACATGGACAGAAGGCTCTTAGGTCTGGGCATTCATCACTACCTCCAGGGAGGGGAGCCCAGGGGCAGCGGTGCTGAGAGCTCTCACTGCCCTCAATCTCCCCCTTTGCTCCCCTGAGCTCAGGTAGGACCCTGCGGGCAACACATGTGGTCCCCCAGGGCTCTCCTAATAGGTCCAACATTGAAGCCAGGACACAGACCCCATGGGGCCTGTAAACTGCCTGCCCATCTGCACGAGGATGACAGGCAGACTCAGTGATGGGACAGGCAGAGCCCACACAGAAACAGTAAGGATGTCACCTGCTCCTCTGTGCTTCATTGAACCTTTGAGAGACAGGCACAGAACCGAAAATGCCATCCTTGTATCAGGACACCTACCACACTTATGTCACTTTCAAACACAAAGTCAAAGAGACTTTATGTCACTCAAAAACACCAAGTAAAAGCTTCTTCAAGACAGGAGGTGAACAGAAGAATTCTATCTTTGAATATTCCTACAATATTTGTAGTGAGTATTTAACATGAAAAAAGTAGTCAAAGTATTTTTCTTAAAATCACCTCCTATGCAGCTATAAAAATCTTTAAGAAAAATAGTCCAGGATAGAAATATAATAGAGACGGCACACATTCATGAATTTATCTGACTCCTAACAAGCCCAACTTGTGAAGTGTAGAGCATTTTATATGTTAGAGGCATAATTATAAATCGCTAAAATACCCGCTTGATCACACTGCAGTACATTTTCATTGCTTTACTTGAATGCTCACCTAAGATTTTTCTCTGACATGTACTCTCAGAGCAGAGACAGTTATACAATGAAAGTGAGAAATTGTAAGAGCATAACACTGTCTTAGAAATAGTCCATGTAGAAACCACTTACCCCAGCACAGTCTTGCCACATGTTTTATGTTCTGTCCACAGAGCCAGCCCATGGCAGCTCATAGTAAGGAGGTCAAAGAGAGTGTTCTGTCCTTTCCCTCTTACCTACTCAGACATCAACATTTTCTCCTGCTCTTTCTGTGTCAGCTACTCTCAGGTGAGAAGAAAAGAGGTGAAAATGTGAGCTTTCCTAGGAAAGCTCTGCCTCTGTCTCCCATCCTCTTCAGAGCCTTACACGGCGCCTGCTGGCAATTGTGGTTCAAGTAATATTGTTGGATGAATAAACGTATGAGAGACCCTGACTTAAAAGAGTCACTTTGTTGTATAACAGAAACTAACACAGTATTGTGAAGCAATTATACTCCAATAAAGATCTATTTTAAAAAATAATTAATTAATTAATTTTTTTAAAAAAAGAATGCCACAAAGGGTAGTTCCATTTCAGAAAGACACTTCTTAAGATTGAAAAGTCTTTGAGATTCACAGTAAATCAATATTTCAATGCCATGGTGGCCCCTTAGACACTATGGGGAAGACTAGAAGGGATATTTTGAAAGACACTGACCATTTCTAGTATATTTCAAATCGTACCTCATGGTTTGCCCAGTGATTATAAATTTGATGCTGTTCATCATATAGTCCTTCTGTATAGTGAGGCGAGCGGGGGCTACTCTTCGTTGCAGTGCGCGGGCTTCTCATTGCGGTGGCTTTCTCATGTTGCAGAGCTTGCGGGCTCTAGAGCACAGGCTCAGTAGTTGTGGCGCACGGGCTTAGTTGCTCTGCAGCACATGGGATCTTCGTGGATCAGGGCTCAAACCCGTGTCCCCTGCATTGGCAGGCAGACTCCTAACCACTGCGCCACCAGGGGAGTCCCTGTAGTTTGTCTTCTATAGACGTTTATTCATCTGTAGTAGCCTGTAGTAGTCAGGTGTTAAGTAAGTTTGAAGCATTAATTCTGCTATCTTGCTTTTTTAGCATTTTTGTGAATGAGATAAATCTTTGCTTTTACTTATTTGTAAAGAGTATAATATATTATATTACATTATATATTTGCATTTCTGAAATTTTTATAGCTAAGACATGATAAAAACATGGGAAGATCTGCTAAACTAAAATGGGGAATTCTCTTCTAAAACGTCGATCTAATGTCTGTGAAATAATCCAGAAGAGAAGTAATAACAAGCAGTTTTCTTTATAAACCAGGGAACATCAGTGAACTCTTCCTTGCATTTCAACCAGTCAGACTGATTGAATTCATATTTAGGTGAGAGTGATTACGCTGTCGAGACAATTAAGTGAGGTGATCTAAGCCAAGTGCTTGGCTCAGGGCGTCATTTATGGGAAGCTCTCCACAAACACACAACATCATTATCATTATTATTTCATGAATAATTTGATAATATATTTGCTCCTGGCTTGGATTCTTCTCTCTTGGATACTTTTGCTAGCACAAAATTTTTTTTCAATTATTGTAAATTTCAGTAAGTTTTGGAAACTGCTGATCTTTTGTTGCCTAATGGTAAAATACCATCGGATTCTGATTTGAAATGGTACATAGAAAAACTCCTCTCTCATGCAGTTAAGAAGTGATTAGTTAGCAGTGTGCAAAACATTCAGGTAGAAATAGTGCCTCCAGGAGTCTCTATTTCAGAATTCCCCAGATAAGGGTAAACTCCCTACTCCCTCATGTAAACCGACATGTTCATGTTATTGTAGCATGGTCTGTCATCCCGTTGGTTTGGAAGGAAACTAGGATGGTAGAAAGAAACATGCAGAAAGATGCAGTCCAACTTAAGTAGAACCTGTTTTTCAAAAGTGACCCTGTGATACTAGCCCATTAAAAGCTCCCTTAGGAACCTCTGACATCCCCAGGGTCAAACGTGCATCATTCAGTGGCTGTTTCATTATCTCAGTCCAGTGGGTGTCATCCTAGGCACAAGCTCCACCATCACCTTTATTTTTGTTCTTCACTCTGCCCAGATCAGAAGCTGCAAGTTGTTAGGGAACCAAAAGTGCAGCCCCACTAGAAATGGGTAAAAAAAAAACCCCAAATGTTTGTTTAGATGATATTATCTATCAGAGCTGGAGAGACACGAAGCCAATCATGAGAGAAGAGTCTCTGCTGTATATTAATGTGAACTTTTCTGGAACAACATGCTCTCTTTAGCTTTTCCACATGTCTATAATCACGAAGGGCTTGTCTAGCTACATGAAAAAAACAAAACCAAAAGCCCCACAACTGCCTAGAAGCTTATCAATATCAGAAGGGTACATCATTTTAAGTCCATTCAGTATAACACCATGCAGCTGTTAAAAAAGAATGAGCAACACTGAGATGTTCTGACATGGAAAGATCTATAAGACTTGAGTGGTTTAAATGGAAACAGGAGGTTGGAGAATAATTTGCAAAATATGATTCCATTTCTCTTAAAATGCATGAAGACAGCTCATGAGTGTTTGCACAGATTAAAAATATGTATGACTATGATGGTAAAGGACTAGAAACACATCCACTGATGGTGACCCCTGGGAAGAGGGTGGGCAGGTGGGTAAGAGATGATTTACATGTTTTATTCTGTACACTTAGTCTTGGAATATTTTATAAGAATGCGTTGATGTCTATAAAGTAAATAATAATAAGAGCAGATACTTAGCACTTACTATGCGGCTGGCACTGTTCCTCAAAGCATGCTTCTGAAGTGAGTACTGTAATCATTTTACAGATGGAAAAACCGGGACACAAATGGGCTGAGAAAATTGCCCAAGACCCCCCATTTAGTGATTTAGTGATTGACAGTGAGGTAAACAAATTTATTCTATAGCATAAAGAGGGTTGGATCACATGAGCTCTAAGATCTCTCTTATTTTTTTTAAATGTTTGTTGTTGTTCTATTTTATTTTTGGCTGTGTTGGGTCTTTGTTGCCACGCATGGGCTTTCTTTAGTTGCACCCAGCGGGGACTACTCCTCGTTGCAATGCACGGGCTTCTCATTGCAGTGGCTTCTCTTGTTACGGAGCACGGGCTCTAGGCATGTGGGCTTCAGTAGTTGTGGCCCACAGGCTCAGTAGCTGTGGCCCACGGGCTTAGTTGCTCTGCGGCATGTGGGATCTTCCCGGACCAGGGCTCGAACCCGTGTCCCCTGCCTTGACAGGCGGATTCTTAACCACTGCACCACCAGGGAAGCCCTCTAAGATCTCTTGAGTGATCATGTCTCAAAGGGCTAAGAGGCTGGGCTATGGATTCAGATGTCCCTTGTAATAATCCAGCTCTGAAACTGGCTAGTTGTTCACCGGGGGCAGGTAACTGAGTCCTTCTGAGTCATTTTCCTTATCTGTACAAGGTAGAGTAGGCACTGCCTCACAGCATTACAAGCGAGGACATATAGGGAGGAATGCCTAGAGACCCAGTTGGACCCTCAGAGTTGGTATGGAGATTATTTTAAGCTCAAAACATTTGGGAATCAACAGATGCAGAAAGAGCTTTCCTTATTTGACTAAAAGCAGACATTTCTGAGAAATGAGGCTTCTATGATTCCCTCTTCAAGACAGGTCTACTCCCAGGAGAGAAATCAAGAGTTAACCTACCACAAATCCCCTCTCTGGGGAGATTCGCATAGAAGAAGGAAAGACCCCTTGAACGTGCAGACACAAAATAATCACAAAATTACTTATCGTTCATTTATTCTTCTAAAAGAATAGAAGTACTTTCTTCCCCTTTCCTTTTCTCTGCTAAGTTAGATATATAAACCTCTAACTTTAAACATTTAGTGAGATAGTTACTTCTCTTGTTAGCTCCCATATATATGAATAAACTTCTTCTCCTGTTAAACTATCTTTTGTCATTTTGATTTGCAGGCCCCTAATTACTAAACCTAATAGGGCAGAAGAAAAGTCTGCTTCCTGACACTAGCAATTGGTTGGTGCATGATACCATCTTTGCCTGTGACTCTGAAATCACAAGATCATAGATTAATCTGCATATCTAAAGAGTCCAACCTGTACTCTGAGGTTAAAAATAAGATCATCAAAGCATACTGAAGTATGGATATAAACATTTTGAAATGATAAAGATCTGGCTGTACACATAACATGTTTCTTCAATTCTGTAAAATTTTATGTAGGTGGAAATTTTACTGCAGAAACAAACTCAAAGACTGAAATTACATGAATAGAATATGGTGTAGCAAAATTTAGAGCTGAGCAAATGTGACATATAGTTAACGAGATGCATGCTTTTTATTATGTCACATTTTAATTAAAAATGAATGGTAATCAGTTCACAATAGTGACTTCAGTTGATCCTGCTTCTACATGGTTAAAGCAAAAATAAGCTCCTGATCTGCTCTTCAGAAGATTAACTATGGCCATGGTAGATCTTTTTCTCTTTCCCTTTTGGAAGAGAAAAGGGGAGGGTATCCCCAGGTGACAGGGACTGGAGTCTTGTGGGCCCAGCACACTTCCCTGTTGGGAAGAGGAAGGAGGAAGTATTTGCTTACGTTTCCCCCAGTGCCTGGCACCTAAGCTGCAGCTTCCCTAGAACATTGTTAATGATGAGAAGGATCTCATGGCAGAGGGATGGTGGCCACCGTGCCTAAACCAGGAACCCGATGCCTTCCCTGTCTTAGATTGTGGAGTTTCCTACCAGAAAATCTGAAAAGAAAGGATTTATGGGAAGCAGTAAATGCAGAAGTAAAAGACAATTTTTTTTAAGCAGATATTCATTTTTAATTAATTAATTAATTATTTATTTATTTATTTTTGGCTGTTTTGGGTCTTCGTTTCTGTGCGAGGGCTTTCTCCAGTTGCGGCGAGCCGGGGCCACTCTCAATCGCGGTGCGCGGGCCTCTCACCATCGCGGCCTCTCTTGTTGCGGAGCACAGGCTCCAGACGCGCAGCCTCAGTAGTTGTGGCTCACGGGCCTAGTTGCTCCGCGGCATATGGGATCTTCCCAGACCAGGGTTGGAACCCGTGTCCCCTGCATCGGCAGGCAGACTCTCCACCACTGCGCCACCAGGCAAGCCCAGACAATTTTAATAAACCATAAAAATGGTTAAGTTGGTGCTGGGTTGGAAAGAATGGCTTCTGTGTTCCTTAAGCTTTTCTGTACTATTTGAATTTTCTAGCCAAGTGTGTCTATGTCTATTATTTATTTTTTATGTCACCAGGGATTTTCTGACTGACTAGTGAGACCACAGACTACATTTTTTTTCATTGTTATTTTCTATCAAAAAACAATGCAATACATACCATTTTTAAAAAGGAAACAAAGAATTTCTAATCATGCATCAATAAAAAACAAAAGAGCACAAACATACATATATATTTTAACATATTGAGCAGATCTTTATGTTAAAATATATAAATGTTTGCATAGTGACCTGAAATATAGATTATTTAGTCATAGACCTTTTCATATGCATTCTATAGTAAGTCTTCTGAGAGATGAACTTTAATCTTTCCATCCAGAACTTTGGAGTACCTGAGATTTTGCCCTATTTGCAACAAGTTAAGCTGCCGTTTTCCATGGATGCAGATAGAAGACAGAAGACTTATGGGTCAGAAACAAAGGACTCTATTACTTACTTGGTTACTCATAAACCACTGCAGCCAGCATGGGCATCCGAATATTTGCCTTGGTTCTCCTTGACCCTGAGTCACACAGGGGCTGTGTGGCTAGGCCCAGATGGATGCCTGCACACACAGTGGGTTATAATACAAGAGTTCAGGGAATCAGAATCTTTTGGGAGGTAAGCATGCTTGCCCTTACCTCTGGAAGAAGACATTATCTTACAAGGCTGTTTTCTATATAAACATCCTTGGAAAGATAGCTGAGAATAAAGGGCTGTCGGTGCTTCTGTTTGTAAGATGTGCAGAAATGTGAGAAGCCCATGGAGAATTGTCTTACTTCTGCTCGGACTAACACACAGCCTTTTACTTTTCTTATGAAATGGCAATTATATGTTGCAAAGGACTTATTTCACATTTACTTAAACTTAGTTTTCAAATATATATTTCTTTGTCCTATTCTAAGATTAACTTCTCTTGTGTAAGAGTTAATTTTGAAATTACAGTGTGAACCGTATGACCTTAATCATTTTGGTTTAACAGTATTGCTAACTCAAATTTAAAAAGCATCTCTATTTTGTCACTAAAACTACCAAAACAGCTTTAAATACACAATTAGTTTAAAAACAGCTGTTTGATCTTGACATATTTTTTTTAAAGAGCTTTTTCATATGGACCATTTTTAAAGTCTTTATTGAACTTGTTACAATATTGCTTCTGTTTTATGTTTTGCTTTTCTGGCCCTGAGGCATGTGGGATCTTAGCTCCCTGACCAGGGATCAAACCTGCACCCCCTTCATTGGAAGGCAAAGTCTTAATCACTGGACCACCGGGGAAGTCCCAATCTTGACATATTTTTAAACATATTTGGCTAAATCCTATGTAAGTTAACACTTCCTCTGAAATCGGAATTGTGACAAACAGTGTAAGAGAGCTACTATTTTTTGCATAAATGAGAGCAAAATCTTGTGGTAGTAAGTATGTTTCCCTTACAAACATAGTGTAGGATAAATCTAAATATTCTGATTTGAGAAGAAAATTTTGAATGGAGGAATTTTTCATTCCACTGTTGCAGGATTGTCTACTTTTCCCTAATATTAAAATGGACAGTTAGCCTCTTGAAAGAGGTTAAAAATCCATACGGAATGTCTCAGAAGGGTTTAGTTGTTCAGTGGCTTTCACTCTTCCTCACAAATTATTTAAAAATGGAATTTTTGTTCAAGATGTCTACCATTAGCGTGAAATTTATTTTCCAGTTTTATTGAGACGTAATTGACACATGACACTGTGTAAGTTTAAAGTGTACAACAGAATGATCTGATGTATGTATATATTGTGAAATGATTACCACAATAAGTTTAGTTAACAAACATCACTTCACATTGTTACACATTCTTTTTCTTGTGATGACAAGTGTGAAGTTTGACGCTTACCTGGTTCTCTTCTTTTGGACTTTGGCAAATCTAAGAATTAATCCTACCACACATAGCCTATACTAGTCTACCCAAATCTAACAGTTAGTAAAGACATTAACACATTTATCTGTTTGTATGTTTTATTGAGCGCAAGATAATAATCTCATTCTCAGAAGCAATGAAATCACCGAAAGAGCCAAATCTTGAGAAAGCCTCGTAGAGTTGCCCTGTTACTAGATAAAGCGCTTGGAATATATAAGTATGTTGTGTCACGCGTCTTCCTGTGACCTGTGATTGTTACTTGAAAGTGTGAAAATGCAGAACAGATCTCCTGTTATTATGAAAGGCCCATCTGTGACAGGTGGAAAGGAGGACGCTATGTTAAGAGCTTGTTCTGTGCAGTTCTCATGGAGGTGACTTGTGTCCTATAGGGAATGTCTCCAGGCTGCATTCCACTCTGGGTTCTTTGCCTCTGGCAGTTCTCCGTGATCACTCCTGTATTGGGGTCCCCCACGCCACTCCCAGGCTCCATGATTCACTGGAAGGACTCATAGGAATCAGCCTAGCATTATATTCACAGCTGTGATTTATTACAGCAGCAGGACACAAAGTACAGTCAACAAAGGAAAAGGCAAGTGGACCAAAGTCTGGAGGAAACCAGAGGCAAGCTCCCTCGAGTCCTCTGCCAGTGGAACCACACAGGACACGCTTAAGTCCTCCAGCCATGAGGACAACATGTGTGAAATGTTGCCAACCAGGGGAGCTTAGCCTCAGCCTAGGAGCCCAGGCTTTTATGGGGGATGGTCATGTAGGCACCCTCTCCCTGGTACATATCAAAATCCCAGATTCCAGAAGGAAAGTAAGTGTTCAGCACCAACCACATTGTTTGCATAAACATCTTAGGCAGCAGTGAGCCACTCTTATCAATTCTGGGAGTGGTGAAAGCCCTCCCAAAATTCAGGTGCCTAGACACCAGCAAGCCTTTCTCAGGATGGTGACTCAGGCCTGCGATGTTATCACTCTTATCTCTTTTGGTTCTGATTTTTTTTCCTCCTTTCCTTCAGTCTTTCTTACCTTCAATCTTATATTCTATTATTTTAATAAGATGATCTGATTTAACACCCTTAGTTTCTTACATGAAAATACCAGCATGGTCCTGCGCTAAGGTGGACAGAACACACCAAGTCCTTCTGAAGCTCTGGAGGCTCTGCTCCTGAGGAGGGCACGACCAAGGCCCTTCATTCATTACCTAAGAAATGGTCATTCCCTAGTAAGGCACTTAATCTGTCACATTTCAAAAATAAGTGATGCCACATTTCAAAAATAAGGACTCAGGGTGATTTCCCTGAGTCCTTAAGAGCAATGACTCATAGAGGACACCTCTGGACTGGCCCTCTCTATGGGAGAGAACAAGGAGCCTGAGCTAGAAAGAATGGAAAGGCCTAGAAATGACCAACTGGCCCTGAAAATTGAGTCAGTGAACAAGTGTCTGTTAGGCACGGACGGTGTGGAATGTGGTTAAGGATGGTCTGAGTTAGCTAGGAGGTACCATCGTGGTCCTTCTCAGACACAAACTCTTCCGGGAATTCAACTGGCAGACACAATTAAACTTGAAAACTTCCTGAATTTCAACAATGCCACCGAGTGCCTTCTGCTTGCCAGAACTAGACTGGTCAGTGATGGTCTGAGGAGAAACTAACTACTTTGGAAATAAGGCAGACTTAGAGAGTGGTAGCGAACATGGCACCCACCTAGCATACAAACCTTGTGAGACCCTGAGGGTCATGAGTATAACGGATTGTGGCTGAGCCGGAAGGGACTCACCGATCCAAGTCACTCAGCAAGGCCACCACAGGCCAATCCAGAAGCTAAGAGTATTATTTTCCTCGGGCTGCAGTAACAAAATGCCACATTCAGACGGTTAAACAACAGAAATTTATTTTCTCACAGTTCTGGTAGCTAGAAGTCCCAGATCGAGGTGTTGGCAGGGTTGGTTTCTTCTGAGGCCTCTCTCCCTGGCTGACAGATGACTGTCTTCCTGCTGTGTCCTCACATGGTCTTTCCTCCGTGTGCACACTTCCCTGGTGCTTCTCTGTGTCCAGATTTCCTCTTCTAGTAAGGACACCAGTCAGATTGGATTAGGACCCACCCTAATGGCCTCCTTTTACCTTAATCACCTCTTTAAAGACCCTTTCTCCAAATACAGTCACATTCTGAGGTACTGGGGGTTAGGGCTTCAACATAACAGTAGGTTAAAGGAATTCCCTACCATTTGAAGTAGTTTAATGTTGAACTAAACACATATTGGTATCACTTTAAGTCAATGGAACTTCTTAATGAGAAATCTTCCTAAATTTTGTACAAATGACCCAATTTGCATATTACTATTTTCAACATATACAGGAGGCCACTGGGTTAGTGCTATTCTCCCAGTAGTCCTAAAACAGTCTAGACTCACAGTTAAATACTTTAATTCCTTTAATTTCATTAATTTATTTAATTCCTTGAAGCTGCTAATAGAATATGCCCACTACCCAGCACTCCTTTGAGGCATTCCTTAATAACACTAAGCATACTTCATTTTCTTCTTTTGTGTTACTCTTGAAGTTTAGAAGCCAATTCATTTGTCAGAACTAAATTTGTGCCATGTATCAAATAACATACTTTTATTTGCAGTGTTCTAGTATTGTATTCAACAGCCATATATTGATTTTGAGACAGGCTGGGACCTGGGACCCTTTGCTGGGACCTGGGGCCCTTTGCTGCAGTGTTGCAGTGCTTGCACCTCGACACACCTCTCCTCGAGCAACAAAATAACAAAGAAACTGTATGGGACTAAAAATAACGACGTGCATGCCCAGTTGGGGCAAATTCTGGACAAAAGATACAAAGAGACCAAAAAACCCAACTGCCACTTTTGAAGATCCCAGAGCAAAAGCAGGGTACTGCACGTGCCCCCTGCACACAACACCACCTAAGCGGTGGGCAAACCACCTAAGCCACCCTTCTGGCCCGACCCGTGGACACATCCCTGCCCTCACGCCATGTAACAGGGGTCCCCAACCCCCAGGCCACAGCCTGGTAGGAATCAGGCTGCACAGCAGGAGGTGAGTGGCAGGGGAGCGAGTAAAGCTTCATCTCCTGCTCCCCATCGCTCACATTACTGCCTGAAACATCCCCCCACCCCACCCCCTGCCGGTCCATGGAAAAATGGTCTTCCATGAAACCGGTCCCTGGTGCCAAAAACGTTTGGGGACCACTGCCATATAAGCAGCAAGCTCGCCCCCGCTTAGGGAGCACGCAAGCAAAGGAACCTGTTGTTTGTTCTCGCTCCCCCCTGCTGCAGCAGGGGCCCCAATAAAGCCTTGCCTGAATTTCTTGTCTGGCCTTTGATCAATTTTTATTGTTTAAGGACGCCAAGAACCTTGGTCGGTAACAATTTCAAAATACGGTCTTGATGTCACTGGAAGTAATTTTTTTCTGACTTTTTCTCTGTTTTCAACATCTTTGCCAGCAAAAGATATGTTCCCAGATGTCTTCTAAAATGTTTTCTTCCTGATCATTTAGAAAGATTGGGAACGAAAGAGTATTGAGAAACTTGAGCTGTACTTTTGCTGCACAGGAAGGGTGAGCTGTGTTCCATCCTAGATTAATAATATTTCAAGCAGGAGGGAAAAAAAAAAAGTAAAAGCCTATAACTTTAGCAATGTGTTTGAAAAATACTTGATTTCAATAATATTTCTATCATGCTTACGTTGCAGCTGTCTAAACAATACAGATAACAAAAGCATGTCAATTAAAAGCAGCATTTAGGACCCAGTTTCACAGATCTGCATTGGCCCTGGGGTTCGGATTATTTCAGGGCCAGGCGCTGTGAGTTCCTGTGTGGTGTAGTTGTGCTCAGCCATGGGGCAGGTGGGTTCCCTCTTGCTGTAGGAGAAGGTGGTGGGGCACACGGAGATGGTTATCTCTTTCTGCTTTTGACTCTCCTGACTTGTTTCCACCAAGAGGCCATAAACCCAAACTGGAAATACTGATTAAGTGCATACTTTTTCCAACACATTGACCACAACTTGAGATTTTCATGGCGGAATATATTACCTAAATGTCTGGAAAGCAAATATTTTAAGTGCACTTTAGGTAGATGTTTGCTTACTTTAATCAAGCAGAAGGAGAGATTATTCTTTTCCCTTCTGGAACGTGTTGAGGTAAACTTATCTACAGAAGGGAAAACTTTAGAGTTCACCTGGTACAAAGCACCCGCATCCGGATAAACTAAGGTTGTTACCGAGTCCAAGCTCGCTGTGCTTGCCCCACGACAGGCCAATAAATCAGAGATGACGCATTGAGGGAAAGAATACGACTTTATTCGGAAAGCCAGCAGACCGAGAAGACGGCAGACTAAAGTCTCAAAATAACCATCTTATCGGGGTTTGGATGCCAGTTTCTTCTATAGCACAGAGATGGGGAGGAGATGAGGAGGTAAAGTAAAAGGGCCATAAGTTTTGCGAATATCCCCTGGAATGGCCAGCCTCAGGGAGGGGATGTGTTAATTTCTTTTTAATTGCAGCCATCCACAGGTGGACAGAGTCCGTCTGTTTCTCTGAACAAAGGCACTTTGGATTAACATTCAGACAGAGGAACAGGGTTCCCCGAGGCAGGCCATTATGTATCCTTTTAGTGAACAAAAGCAGCGGAAGGCAAAGGTTAAAGTAAAAGAAACAGATCCACCGTGTAGTCAGATTTGGTTCTTCCCTGTAACAAGGTCTCAAAGAGTGAGTGACTCCCTCCAGGTCACATATAATAATAATATATATAACAATAAAAATTATTCTGGTAGAGAAAAGAATGCAGAACTCTAGCCACTCTAACTTCTTCGTTAAAAAATGAGATTTATTTGCAGGATAAGAATGATGCTGCTATTAAAAACAATAATAGAAATAGCAAGTTTGAAAACTTTCACGTGGACCTATTCAGGTGCTTAATTGGCATTTAAGGCCTTCTAAGTATCTGTACTAGCCTCCTTCAGGTCAGCCTGTGTTGCTGGGAAACTGCTTTTCTCACTACTCTCTGGACAAAACTCTGGGTCTAGTTTCCATTATTCCGTGGAGTGTTTTTAGATCCCACCCGTTGTTAAACACACACACGCACGCACGCACGCACGTGCCCAACGTCTCGCCTGCGGGCTTTCTCGCTTTTCTCTGATTCCCAGGGGTACTTACTGTCTAGATCCTCATTTCCACATTTGGTCACATCCAGTCCTGAGAGACCTGACTGCTTTGTGTCTCTTTTTTATACTTCATGCTCACAGTGCTAGACCCATAACAATAAATTTTGAATAACGCTGGTAAGTTGGAAGTACTTGGCCTTTATTCATCTAATCTCAATTTTCTGTAAGGTCCTTACGAAAACCCCACTGTCTATGAGACTTTGGACATTGGCTGGCAACTGCTCCGAATCTTCCCCAAAGAAATGCTGAAGAGAATCCCTCAGAGCACCTTGAGCGAATTCTACCCTCGAGACTCTGCAAAGCATTAGCTGCTACTTCATCGCTGGCTCGATGCTCTTGTGAAATACTGGTTCTGTTTTCTTTATTCCTTTTGCACTCGCCCATTCCCACCTTTGTGTTGGAGTTTACTGTGTTGCCCTGTAATTAAAAACAAAGAATAGGTAACATATTGTGCCAGTGTTGCAATGTTTTAAACTGCTAACAGACTTTAAAATATCCCCTGTTCAGAAAACCTGGACCTGCAATGCTTTGTTTAAAGTAGCTGAGGGTTGGAGGTGAACTTTTCGTACTGATGTGTGTATTTGTACGTAGTGGTGTAGTTAGCTGCCTAGTGTCCTCATTATTTGGGTCTCTCAGACCTTCCCTGTCCACCCCCTCCAGAGTATCACTATCTGAAGTTACAATGCTTTGATCTCCAAACTAGGGACAAGATAGGGTCTGAAAGACGCTTCCTCTCTGAGCCGAGACGCTTTCCTGAGCGCTTGTTTTTAGATTTCGGTGTGACTCTGGGTCTGCTCTAGGCAGATGGCTTTTCCTGTCCACCTGCTATTTCCTATTTAATGAATAGGTTAGAAAAGGAGTTTCCTTTTCCTCTGTGGTGCGGATAAGTTTCAACTCCTGTGTCTTACCGTTCTCCCTCCCTCTGAGTAACACAGAATCATGCAGCTTTTGCCCAACTGGCATTGATCTGATAGTAGTGAGATGCCCTGTCTTGATGATCCCTTACTGGGTTTCCATGCAGAGGAATCATAATGAAAATAATTAATAGAATTCTTGGTTGGAAAGAGTTGAGATACAATTTTTTAAGAAAGAAAAAACCTATATCGGTTCTACATTCGGACATGCTAACAGTGGTTTTAAGTTTCTAAACTGTTGACCGGATGCTAGAGGCAAGGTGGGGAAGAGAAAGGTCTTCTATGTATGGAATCTTTTTTATATATATATAATCTATGGATATTTTAAACTCTGTTAGATAGCAGCCTTTGGAAAATCCCCTGTTTGGTCCTGCTTTCTGACCTATCTGCCTTTTCAGGGTAATCTTGTGGCACAAGTGATAGCATTTAAAAGCTTTAGTCTTTTAATTCCTCCTCCTTCCTGCTGCGAGCCCTGAGCTGTCTTCTGTGCACTTCTGACTTGTCTACTGTTTGGTCTCTCTGTGTTCTTTGTTACTTGGGTGCAATAGCAACTTCTCTGTGCAGTCCATCTTTCTTTCAAGTTGTGTAAAGTTCTTCACTTTTTTTCTCTGAGGGTATAGGGGGTGGGGGGAGTCAGCATGATTATATTTTAATGTAGAAAATGTGACCTGGATATAAAATGAAAATAAATATTAAATTAAATGGAAGTTACCTAAAGTGACTCTGTATCTTCTAATCAGAAAAGCAATAGCAACAAGCAAATATATAATAATGCACCTCTCTTTGATTGACAGTTTTGAACATCATAACCAGTATTGTGAACCAGCCCCTTGATTCACAATATTATGAACCATGTCCCCTTTACAGGGACATGGCCCATGTTCTGTACCCTCTGCCTTTTAGGCTGCCCTTTCAAGCTCTTTTCAGTAATACCTCTTCCAACATATTGTAGTTTGATCCAAGGTTGAGAGTTGCTAGGGTGTGGGGTTGTTTGTTTGTTTGTTTGTTTTGCAGATCGTTAGTGGCTGTAAGTTCTCTGAAACTTGAAGTTTTTTTTTTTTTTTTCCTGTAAAAAATTGACGTTTATTGATAAGAAAAAGCCATTTTTCCCTTGAAATGAAGACTCAACTTTCAACCTACTGGCAAGAGATTCCCTGCCCTGCTTTAATCAGAAAATACAAGGCATTAATGATTAATCCCGCCCTGTTGTGTACCAAATTTTGGCATACCAAAATAATGAGATGCTTGTGACCATAAAACTCTATTTTACTATAAAGTGATCTTCTAAAAGAACAAGGGCATAAAATTCACAATAAAAACCAAACAATTACTACAGTTAATATTTGCAAGAGTCATAAAGAAAACAACCCAACTTCTCACTCTAAAAGAAACACATTTCTTGGAAAACAAAAATTCACAGTAAAAATTAAAAGGCTCATAATAACATTCACAACTCTAAACTAAGGAGAAACCAAGTAAAAAAGAGCTTTGCTAGGTTTCTAGGTAACTCATATCTGTAAACTTCTTTCTTAGAAGATGCTTCAAAACACAGTGAATAAGCATTTTAACTAAGATAATTAATATTCACTCTGCAAAGTCATGGCCAAATCAGGTCAGTTAAGTTCAACCTTAGAAGAAACAAAGTCACTTAAAACTGCTCCAAGTTGAAAAGTGATGTGTCATGATACAATTCTGACAGAAATAAACTATTTTTAAAACCAAAGATAATTGTTTTTAATTCTTCAGAGAATAATGACCCAGAACTGTTAATACATGGGAAAGAGAACTTCTGAGACTGTGCAACTAGAGTGCTCACATGTAACTTCATCAGAGATCTCCAAAAACAAATATTCTGCAAGTGCAGTGCTCAACTCTTCACCATGGACCCACAGCATAGGCCAACAAAGCCTCCTAAATTAAATGCGAGCCAAGCTTGGAAATCTCTTCTTTCGAAAACTCAAGCTTGGCCTTTAATTAAAGATCTAAGCAATGGTTCCTCTAACCAACTTGGCAGACCCAGCAAACAGACTACACAAACAAAGCCTTCTGCTTACTCAAATCCTTTCACAATACAGTACTCTTGGAACAAAAAGCTATACACAGGAACTGGGTCATTCAGCTCAATTCAAAGGTAAGGGCTGTCATTTTCCAACCTACTATTTCTCCTCTAGACAAGTCATATCTCTCTGAAGTTTTCTCTTTAAAAGGTTTGGTCATTTCTGATCATGTTTATCCTAACATGTTGGCATTTTTTTTTTTTAATAAATTTTATTTATTTATTTTTGGCTGCGTTGGGTCTTCGTTGCTGCGTGTGGGCTTCCTCTAGCTGCGGTGAGCGGGGGGCTACTCTTTGTTGTGGTGCACGGGCTTCTCATTGTGGTGGCTTCTCTTGCTGCAGAGCACAGGCTCTAGGCATGCGGGCTTCAGTAGTTGTGGCACGTGGGCTCTAGAGCGCAGGCTCAGTAGTTGTGGTGCAGGGGCTTTGTTGCTCCCCGGCATGTGGGATCTTCCTGGATCAGGGCTCGGACCCGTGTCCCCTGCACTGGCAGGCGGATTCTTAACCACTGCGCCACCAGGGAAGCCCAACATGTTGGCATATTAACAGAAAGTCCTCAGGCCCACTTAACACAAGGTTTCTAACAGAAAACTTCAAGAAGAGATTTAGCTCCTATAAAGCCTCTCAACATTCCCAAATGGCTCCCATCTGGATTCTGTTTAAGTAAGGACTTACTATTGCTGTTTTGTTAATTGTCTTATGCCTGTTTTGCACTCTTTCTCTGTAGCTTTATTTCATTGTTGTTTGATTATTTTTTTGTAGTGATTTACTTTGATCCTTTTCTCTTTATCTTTTGTTTATTTATAGTAGGCCTTTTCTTTGTGGTTAGCTGAAGGCTACATAGAAATCTTGTAGTTCTAAACATCTATTCTTTTACTCCCACCCAAACTTTGTGTCCTTATAGTCAGTTTCCTTCTTTTTATATTGTTAACAAATTTTAACTTTTATCTCAGGATTAAAGTACTTTATACAGCACCATTACAGTGTTATTATGCTATATTTGTGTGTGTGTGTATGAGTTTACCATTGAAATTTATGCTTTTGTTTGCTTTTGCATTTCTGTTCACATGTTTTCATTTCAAAGTGATCTCCCTTAAGCATTTCTTATAAGGCAGGTCTAGTAGTGATGAACTCACTTTGATTTTGTTGACTTTATCTCTCCTTTATTTTTAAAGCATAATTTGGCTAGGTATGGTCATTTTTGCTCACAGGTTTGTTTTTTTTTTCAGTACTTTGAATATATCATCCAACTCTCTCCTGGCCTGTTAAGGTTTCTGCTGAGAAATTCACAAATTGTTTTCTGGGCGTTCCCTCATATGTGCCAAGTCACTTTTCTCTTGTTCCTTTCAATATTCTCTCTTTGTACTTCACATTTAACAAGTTGATTATAACGTGATTGCGTGTAGTCTTCTTTGTGTTGATCCTATATTGAGCCCTTTGAACTTACTTCTACTGCTACACTATTTATTTTCTAGATATCTTATATCCTTTTTGTTCTTCAGTTCCTTCATTATTGCATTCTTTTGTGGTTGATGTTTTTCCCAGTTTACCATTTTGATTCTCTTCTTATTTCTTTTCTGTATACTTGTGAGGTAGTTTTCTTAGTGCTTATCCTAGGGGTTAAAGTAAACATCTTAATTTTATGAAAAAACAAATTTGAAGTAATAACATTTTTATTTAATAATAACAAAAATTCTGCTTATTTACATCCCACATCCTCGTTTACACTGCACTTGTCACAAATGACATCCTTATGTATTGTGTGCCCATTAATAGCCTTATAATAACTATTTTATATATTTGTCTTTTAAATCACATTTTGAAAAGAGGTGTTACAAACCCTAACTGCAAATGTGTTGGCCTTTTAAACTTAGTGTAGTTACCTTTACCATTGTTCTTTAATTCTTCATATGGTTTCAAGTTACGTTTCATTTCAGCCTGAAGGATTCCTTTAACAGTTCTTATTGAGCAGATCTACTAGTAATGAACTTCATCAGTGTTTCTTTATATGAATGTCTTAATTTTCCTCTATTTAAAAAAATTCTGGTAAAATATACATAACATAAAATTTATCATCTTAACAATTTAAGAGTGCAGGCCAGAGGCATGAAATATATTTACACTGCTGTGCTATCATTACCATCATCCATCCACAGAACTTTTCATCTTGCAAAACTATGATAGTCTGTACTCATGAAACCACAACTCTCCATTTCCCTTGCCCCCTCACCCCTGGAAACCACCATTGTACTTTCTGTCTCTGTGAATTTGATTACTCTATGTACTTCATATAAGTGGGATCATACAGTATTTGTCCTCTTGTGACTGGCTTATTTTACTTAGCGTAATGCCTGAATGTTGATCCATGTTGTAGCATGTGTCAGAATTCCCTTCCTTTTTAAGACTGACTATTGATTTATTGTTTGTATAGGTCACATTTTGTATATCCCTTCATCCCTCAATGGACCCTTGAGTTTTTTCACCTTTTGCCTATAGTGAATACTTCTGCTATGAACATGGGTGAACACATAACTCTTTGAGTTCATAATTTCAATTCTTTTTGAGTATTTAATAGGAACTCGAATTATGGGATCATATGGTAATTCTATTTTTAATGTTTTGAGGAACCACCATACTGTTTTCCTTTCTGTGTGCACCATTTTCCATACCCACCAACAGTGTACAAGTGTATACATACTGGATATTAACCTTATCAGCTATAGGATTTGCAAATATTTTCTCCCATTCAGCAGGTTCGTTTTATTTTTTGATGAAAGAAGTATTTTTAAATTTTGAATACCTAGTTTATCTATTTCTTTTATTACCTCCACTTTTGGTGTCATATTCAAGAACTCTTGGCCAAATTTCATGTCATGGTTTTCTTCCCAGAACTTTCTTCTAAGAGTTTTATAGTTTTAGGTCTCACATTTAGGTCATTCATTCACTGAGTTAATTTCTGTATGTGGTGTGAGGTAAGGGTCTACCGTCATTCTTTTGAATGTGGATATTGTTTTTCCAGTACCATTTGTTGAAATCGCTATCCTTTCCCCATTGGGTGGTCTTGGCACGCCTGTTGAAAATCATTTGGTGATGTATATACGGGTTTACTTCTGGGTTTCTGTTTTGTTCCACTGGCCTATTCTCCGTCCTGTATGTGTGTTTATGCCAGTACTATTTTGATTACTGTGGTTGTGTAGTAGGTTTCGAAATCAAGAAATTTGAAACTTCAAATTTTGTTCTTTTTCCACATTATTTTGACTATTCAGGCCTTTTAAATTCCATATGAACTTTAGGGTGAATTTTACTACTTCTGAAAAAACCTCACTGTGATGTTTAAAGAGATTGCTTTTAATCCGTACATCCCCTTAAGTCGTGTTGACATATTAACAACATTAAGTCCTCCAATCTGTGAACATAAGATGCCTTTACATTTGTTGGTGTCTTCATTAATTTCCTTCAGCAACGTTTTCTAGTTTTCAATGTACATGTCTTTTGTCCCGCTGGTTAAGTTATTCCTCGTCTTTTACTATATTTCATGATATTTTAAATGGTATTTTTTTTTAACTTTCCTTTTCAAACTTTTCATTCTTAGTGTATAGCGAAACAACTGATTTTTGAGTGTTGATTTTGTATCTGGCAAATTTTCTAAATTCATTTATTAATTCTAACAGATTTTTTTTGGTGCTTGTGTGTTGTCTCTGAACAAATATAATTTTATTTCTTCCTTTCCGATTTAGATGCGTTTTATTTTTTATCTTGCCTTATGTATTTGGCGAGGAATTCCAGTACTTTGCTGAATAGAAGTGGTGACAACAGGCATCCTTCCTTTGTTCCTGATCTTAGGGAGAAAGATTTCACCACTGAATATAATAGCTGTTGGTTTTCTATCTGTGACCTTTGTTATGTTGAAGTCATCAACTTGTATTCCTGGTTTGTTGAGTTTTTTTTTTTTTTTTTAATCATAATATGGCATTGAATTTTGTCAAATGTTTTTTCTGCATCAATTAAGATGATCACATGGAGTTTAGTCCCTTCAATCTGTTTATGTGCTATACTACATTGATTGATTTTCATATGTTGAACCAACCTTGCCTTGCAAGAATAAATCCCATTTGGTCATGATGTATAATCCTTATAATGGGCTGTTCTGTCTCTTATTATTTTAAAGGGTTTTTGCATCAGTATTCATAAGGGATATTGGTCTGTAGTGTACTTTTCTTGTAGTGTCTTTAGGTTTGTAATTGATGTAATGTTAACCTCATAGAATGAGTGAAGATACATTCTCTCCTCTTAAATTGTTTGGAAGAACTTGAGAAGGATTGGTGTTAATTCTTCTTTAAGTTGTTGGTAGAATTCACCATGAAGATACCTGGTGCTGGGCGTTCAGTTGTTGGGAGATTTTTGATAACTGATTCCGTATCTTAACTTCTAGATCTGTTCAGATTTTGTATTTCTTGGTACGATGTGTGTTTCTAGGAATGTGTTCATTTCATCTAAGTTATCAAATTTGTTGGTCTACAACTGTCAATAGTACTCTATTGTAAGCCTTTTTATCTCTACAAAATTGGTAGTAATGTCCCTTTCTTCATTTCTGATTTTACATATTTTGTTCTTATCTCTTTTTTTTAATAGTCAATCTAACTAGTTTTGTCAATTTTGTTGATCGTTTTCCTCTTTTTACAGCTATTTTGAGGCAAAACTGACAAAACTGTAATATATCTAAAACGTAAAATGTGATTATTTGATATACGTATATATTGTGAAAGGATTCTCACAATCAAGTTAATTCACATACCCATCACCTGTCATATATTTACTTTTTGTGTGTGAGGACACAAATTCTACTCTCTCAGAAATTTTCAGTTATAGAATACAGCATCATCAGTTAGTCCCCATGTTACACATTAGCTCCTCAGACCTTATTCCTTCATTTTATCCCTCATGTTATAACTGAAAATTTGTATCCATTTACCAGCGTGTTCCCATTTCCCCCCATGCCCAACTGCAGGCAACAATTTCTGCTCTGTGTTTCTATGATTCCAACTTTTTTTTTAGATTCCACACATAAGTGATACCGTGCAGCATTTGTCTTTTCTCCATCAGGCTTATTTCACTTAGCATAATGTTCTCCAGGCTCATTCATGTTCTTGCAAGTGTAAGGATTTACTTTAAGGCTGAATAATATCCCATTGTGTATGTTATATATGTATATTTGTGTGTGTGTGTGTGTGTGTGTGTATGTATCAGATTTTGTTTATCCATTCATCTGTGAGAGACAGGCAGGTTCTTTCCATACCATTACTGTGAATAACATTTCAAAGTTTGTTTTTGTTTTTGTTTTTTTCCCGTACCACGTGGCTTGTGGGATCTTAGTTCCCCAACCTCGGATTGAACCCAGGCCCTCCCCTCAGCAGTGAGAGCACGAAGTCTTAACCACTGGACAGCCGGGGAACTCCTAAAAAAATATTGTTTCTTTTTGCTATATGACCAGAAGTGGAGTTGCTGGATCACATGGTATTCTAATTTTATTTTCTTGAGGAATCTCCATACTGTTTTCAGTACTGGTTGTACCAATTTACATTCCCCAAAACAGTGCACACAGATTCCCTTTTCTCCACATCCTCACCGGCATTTATCTCTTGTCTTTTTCATAATACACATACTAACAGGTGTGAGGTGATATCTCATTGTGGTTTTGATTTGCATTTCCCTGATGACTGGTGATGTGAATCACCTTTTCCTATACCTGTTCCCCAAATGTTTGTCATCTTTGGAAAAATGTCTTTTTAGGTCATTTGCCAACTTTTAAATTGTGTTATATGGTGTTTTTGCTACTGAGTTGTATGAGCTCCTTGTATACTTTGGATATTAACTTCTTTTTAGACACGTGATTTGCAAATATTTTCTCACACTCCATAGGGATGGGGAGGATCTAAGTTGCTTGTCTGAGGTCACACCGCCGGAAGGGAAGGCTCTAAGAGTCCCAAGTTTCTCTTCCTCGCCCCTCTTGCTTCCTGCCCCTGGAATGTGGGCTCCCCCCAGATGGAGCAAAGTACCTGTCAAGCAGCATCAAATATCCAGTGCAATCAAGACAAGTTCTATGATATGAAAGCAAGTCCTCAGGGCCAAGGCCCATGGTCCTGCTAACTCCCTGGGAAAGAGGCCTCAAACATCACTCGTGATATCAGAGAGAGCCAAGGACACACACAGGGAACGTTGCCCTGGGCAGTGGCCACTTCATGCTTCATGGTGTGTGACCAGTGTGAGAACGCAAGGCCGTAGGAGGGCCCCATGCTTGGCTAAATACTCTGCCACCACCATCTTGAAATTCTTGATAATTATTGAACAAGGGCCCTGTATTTTCATTTTACACCCAGCCCTGTAAATTATGTAGCTGGTCCTGCTTCTGGGAAAGTTGCTTGGTCACCTTCTCCCTGCCTTCCCTGTCCCCAGTCTCAGGACTTTGTGCAGGGCCAGGGCTGCACACAGTCACTGTAAGAGATGCTTTTCCGACCACCGTTTGGAACCAAAACAAAACCAACAAAAGCCCCAGATCCATGCAATTAGCCAATATCTCCTCACCAAGACAAAGCCCCTCTGCCTGGAAAGATGCTGCTACTGGCTTGAGACTCCTTTTCCCCCTGAACATCCTACCCTCCAAGGTCTTGCTGCCATTTTCATGTGACACAAGTCAAATGACCAGGGGCTTTTTTCCCCTCTGCATTTTCCTGCATAGATTTGCACCTGTTTCTGTGGCTAATGTTACTGTTGGGTTTCTGTTTTCCCATCTCTGTCCTCTCATCCCTGCTCACACACTGCACACACAATCATAAATTATATTCCAGACAGGCCAGGAATCTCTCCTCACACACATCCCTAATAAAATGTTTATCTGATGGTTTCAAGACCCTAAGCTGCCTCCAGCCAATTTTTGCTAACATACGTCACCCCTGGGACTAGCCAGAGGTGGGCAGTCAAACGTTAGCATCAACACATCCTTTAGAAGGTCCCTAAGAGGGCTACATGCTCCAGGGCTATTCCTGGAAAGTTGGTCACAACCTGTGGGATGGCCAGACATTCCCCCCAGTCCCAGGAAGGGGAGGATGAGGTCAGAGAACTTGCAATGTCGTGACCCTTTGATATGCCTCTCACAAGGACAAGCTCTCCTCGAAGGAAGGTTATACATAACTGAGTGTTTCTGTCCAGGTGGTACTTATAATAACCAAAGGAATTAATGCAGATTAGTTTTCTTTGGTGTCTGGGTGTGGTAGGCATGATGTCCCAAAGATGTCCACGTCCTAGTCCCTGGTACCTGTGAATATGTTACATTACATGGCAAAGGGGAAGTAAGGTTACAGATGGAATTAAGGTTGCTAATCAGCTGACTTCAAAGATGAGATTATCCCGAATTGTCCAAGTGGGACCAATGTAACCACAAGGGTCCTTAAAAGTGGAAGAGAATCAGAAGAGGAGGTCAGAGTGATGCTATGTGAGAAGGACTTGACCTCTAGGTCGAAGATAGCGCCTGGCTTTGAAGACAGAACAAGGGGCCATGAGCCAAGAAATGCAGGCAGCCTCCAGAAGCTGGAAAAGGCAAGGGAAAAGAGTCTCCCCTAGAGCCTCCAGAAAGGAATGTCGCCCTGTTGACACCTTGATTTTAACCCAGTGAGAACTGTGTCGGACTTCTAACCTATGGAACTGTAAGTTTATAAATTTGTTTTGCTGTAAGTCACTAACTTTGTGATAATTTGTTACAGCAGCAAGAGGAAAATCATGCACTACCTCCTTAGATTCTTATCACCGGGGTGTGTTTAACAAGCAGAGCTAAGCGGAGGCAGGGAAAGGCCCTTGGAGGAACCACCACTGCTTCCCTCGTGATGAGAAGACCTGGCAAAATTATGAAGTAAGCAAAGTGATGAAAAACACCCTTTGTTTTTTGTCCTTGGGTTGTGCCACAATCCAAGGGGATCCCTCATTTGGGGGACTCCAGGTAGACCTACCCCATAAAAGCCTATTGAATCCAGAAGCTCCCAAGTTTTCCTTTCAGCCTACCAAGGGTTAATTATCCTAGCTATTAACTAAAGCATGAAAGTGATCATATTGACTATAGATACACGACAGGATAATGGAAGAGAGTATATAAATGAACACTCATTTACTGTTTATCCTTTTGGGAAATGCTGACATGCTTAATGAGCCTCACTCCAACCCAGCAGCACTTAACCTTTTTAAAGTCACAGGCTCTGCTGAGAATCCAATGGAAGAAAAACGCCAACACACCCAAAACCTATTTCGGGGGCTCATGAAACCCCTGAGGCATCCAGCCTCAGCCCAGAACCCCTGCTCCAATTGCTAGGACAGCTAAGGAAGGTAATTTGAAGGCTGTTTAAGGCCTGTGTCCCTAAAATCACTTCTCCCTGTTGGCTACTTCCTGCCTGTACACAAAGCTGATCGTGGGGCCAACCTAAAAAACACCAGAATTATTAACAAGTACCTCTTTCCCACTGGTTGAAGAGACCTTAGGGGTAACAGACCAGAACCCAGTGATGGGAACAAAATGTTCAAAGAATGGAGACAAGAAGCAGTGAGAGATAACCTGGGCGGGGTGTGGTGGCGGACAGATTTTGACATGGCAACAGCATATCTTGTGGGCAGAGAGGCACAAAATCCCCATTCCCTGTTAAATAGGATCTGACTACCACCAGAGTGAGGTGGATGAGCCCGGGCCAAGGGGGAGACTGACACCCACATCCCCGTCACGGCCACCTGGGTACATCCCTGGGCAATGCTATCCGATCCATCCCCACTCCAGAGACACCCATGAGCCCGGTGCCCAAACCACTGCTGTGTAAGTCGGTGCCTCTCAAGGCAGTGTCACCTGAGGGTGTCCAGCAGGGCTCAGGCATCAGAAGGACATTCTCGCAAGGCCTGACTGCCCCTTACCAGCTCTGGATCTTGGGCAAATGAGTCCGCCCTGCATTCTGCCTCCTCAGATGCAAAATGCAGACGATACCAGGACAAGTCCACAGTCCCTCATCGAAACCCAAGGGTCAGATGTGCTTCAAGGTTCAGAATTGTTCAGATTTGATAAAGGTAATAGAGTGCCTATGCATTATAGTAATACCCATGGTGGGTCTGTCACACAACACATCAATACGAACATTCAGACTAAAAAGGATAAACAGTTTAGGTCAGATTTTGCCACCAAATGCATTCATTGGGTTAAGCTTACCCTCTACTTAGTTATGAAATAATTTTTTTGCAAAGTTTTGCTGTTGTTCAGAACAGCCGTGAAGACATTAAGGCCCTGTAGGATTATTGTTGTGTGGATTAAAACAGTTACAACACCCACCTCCTCTAGCCATCCCTGCACCTCAGGCCCACTTCAGTCCTCGTATTCATCACACTGAGTTACAATTCTCCTAGGTCTGTCTCCTCTTCTAGATCGTGAGCATTTTGTGGTCAGGAATGACAGCTTGCTCACCTGTGTATTCCCAGGCCCATGCTGGGCACATGTTCATAAATGTGTGCAAAACACAAGTTAATTAGTCATCTAAATCTCTCCACCTGCCTGCCTCCAAGCAGGTGGAAAAGCGCACCCCAGAAGTGCTCCCTCCCTTGCTCCTGAACCCGGGTACACATCAGAACATCAATCTGCCTACTCAGCATCATCACGACGGTGCGGGAACCTCCTTGGCACTTTCAAATACTTTTTTCATAAACCCAATTCATGTCCACTAGGAATGGCCCTGACCAGGGAGAGACTTGGGAGATTAGAACTTTTGCTAATCAGCAAAGTTATATCTGAGTCCAGACTCTTGCCTCCAGCCTTTAGACTGAAGAAGGACCTGGCAGCCCCAGGGGGCCAAGGAGGCCCACCTGTCTGTTTGCTTCTCCGGGAGCTGCTCCCACACATCGTGCAGTCTGGGCACAGCACCAATGCGAGCTCTGCTTTCAGGACTTTGCATCTCTCTTTCTCTGTGAAGACTCCACGCCTGCCTGGGTTTGGAAGGCTCTCGGCTGCCTCTTCACACTTATCTCTGAATGAGAGAAACCCAGCCCGGCTCCCCTGAGCAAGGCTGAATGAGCCCCGAGATCTAAACTGGCAGGAGCTACAGCTTGAGAACCACTCGTGCTAAAATGGAGAGGGACTTGGAGAGCGCAGCGCCTTTTCAAGAGAACGGAGAGGAAAATTCAACAGCGGGAGGGACTGAAACAGCCACTTGGATTACTGTCCTAGGTGAGGGTGGTCCCCTGTGTCACGTGGTCACCTTTGTCACGTGGCCACATTGACAGGATGCAGGTTAGAATTAAGCCCACTGCCGCCCATCGGATGCACAGTGAACATCTAGAGCGTCTCCCCAATGGTTGTCATCTCTTGGTGGGTCAGAATCATTTACAAGGGTCCTTATATCTCAGGTAGCAGAGGAGCCTAGGTCCAGGACGCCCCTAAAGTGTGCCTTGTCCCAGGCAGAGCTGCACTGCCTCCCCGCCTGCCTGGTCTAAGAAGTATTTGCTCCTCAGCAAATGAAGACGACTGGAAAGCCCCGACCCTCAGAGATGAAAGGGGCCCGAGAGAAGGGCTCCACCGACCTCCATTCTTTGAATGGACACGTTTCCTGAACGCGGTCACGTCTATACAGCGGATTTCCTGCACCAACTCGCTGTCTGGTCCTGGGAGCGATAATAATGATGCCACCGCTACTCGTACTGGGGCTGCCTTCCCGGAGGGGAAGATCGGGCAGGGGAGGCGCTGAGGCTACGCAGTTGGCTGCCGCACCTGAGTCCCCTCCGCAGTCCTAAGAAAGGTTTCAGGGCCCTCTTCCAAGCAGGTGGAGGTTTCTGCCTAGGGCTGTTTGTTTGAGGCTTTCTCCTGAGTTTTTTTCACCTCTTCTGAACAGCCTTCCACCCCAGGGATGACCCAAGCACCTACCCCCACCCCGCCCCGGGGAAACAAGCTCACTCCACACCACAAAGCATTCCGGGTCCGGGTCCGGTCCGATCACAGGTTCTCCTTCCGCTTTAACTCTCCTCTCTCCAGTGAAACTCCCACCCCCTCGGGCTCAGCCCTGTGTAAGAAGCTGTGTGCTGAGAGAGGAGCCCCTGCAGCTATTCCCATTCCCCAAATGCTGCCTCTTATCAACCCTAAGGAATCTCGGGCTAGTGGAATTGGAGGCAATGTAACAGCCTTGCACCTGTTCTGAGACGGGGCACGTGTGTGGGGATGTGACATTAAACTGCTAGGGACACAGCATCACTCCCAGGTCACCTGCCTCCGGGTCAGAGCACCTCCAACCCACAGGGTATAAGAGCTACCCGTGGCACCTGTTAAAATGCAGAGTCCGGGTCGCTCCCAGAGGTTCTCATCCTGTAGGGCCTGGGTGGAGCTCCCATCTGGGTAGAGCCCCCTGATCTGCACGTTGCACGAGCAACTCAGATGACCCCCAATACACAGTCCGCAGACCAGCCTGAGAACTACTGCCTCGCTCATTACCTATGTCTGCTTCTCAGTTTCTACCCCTTCCCGCTTCTGAAAACTGCCCCTCACAAATGTTTTCCCGCAAAGAGCTGGGGGCAGTTGGTAGGGGAAAGGTGGCCCCCGAGGTTTTCCATGAGGACGATGTAGCCAGAATTACCCCAACTAATACTGGATACTTAAGTATATACAGATGCAATTGTCTTGAATTTGCTTCAATCTAATCCGAAGGGGGGGGGGAAGCTATAAAGGACATTGCTAGGGTACCTGATGACATTCGGCTATCCACTGTGGATTAGATAATATCAAAAAGTTGGGACTTCCCTGGTGGTCCAGTGGTTAAGACTCTGTGCTTCCAAAGCAGTGGGGGCCAGTTCCATTCCTGGTGGGTGAATTACGATCCCATATGCTGCTGGGCATCGCAAAAAAAAAAAAGATAATATCAAGGTTAAACTCCTGGTTTTGAACATTGTACTGTGGTTGTATTCTTATTGTTAGGAAATACATACTGAAGTATTTAGAGATAAAAGGACACAATATCTCTGACTTATTCTCAAATGGCTCAGAAAAAATAGTAGTCACACATATGTATACATATACACATAGAGAATATGATAAAGCCAATGGGATAAGATGGAAATTGTTCAGTCTGCGTAGAGTAAATGGGAGTTCCCTGTACTGTTCTTACAACTGTTCTATGTATCTGAAATTATATATCAAAGTAAAAAGTTACCAAAAAAAAAAAAAAATCCCCAGGTGAGGGGTGGGTGTGGGGATAGAGACTCCATTCTCTTTACTTTTATGTATGTTTGAAATTTTCTATCATTAAAACGATTCCCTGTACCAAGCCTCAGGTATGGTTTGAGTGGCACCGACCCTGGGCTGCTGGGAGCCTAGACACCGTCCACAACATCACGGGCAATGACCTGTGAGCTAGGAGTACCGCCTGGATTAGCGGTAAGGTCCTCCACGTTCTGTCCTCCCAACTCCCAACACTTAGCGATACACCTTCACAATCTGACTTTTCCAATGTTATTTTTTTCTGATGATTAATATCAAATCTTTCGGGCGGAATCTTACATAAAGGCAATTATAAACTAGAAAATAAACATCACCTTTTAGACACACATTGCCTCTATCACAAAAGAAGTTTTTATTAGGACAGGTGATTTACTTTCAACCCCAGAACTTAGATTGGGCCCTAATACCTTTCCTTACATGATTTAGGATATAAATTTAAGCCAGAATGACTGACTGATTTTTTCAAAGTTCTCATTCAGTTAAAATAGAAAAGGATAGAAGCTGAAGATTATATGAATCATATGATAACAAGAAAATGCATATGCAGAGATGATATTAAAAATATTTGAGTACACCATAGGGAACTATATTCCATATCTTATAATAATCTATAATGGAAAAGAATCAAAAAAGGAATATATATATATATATATATATATATGTATCTCCAAATTACTTTGCTGTATATGTGAAAGTAACACAATATTGTAAATCAACTATACTTCAATTAAAAAAAAACTGACAACCCACAAGGGCACCAACCAATCAAAACCAATCAGAACAGATTTATTTTTAGATTTAAGCCCTGCAGCTGAGCCAGGTATTGGCCCTTTAGCTCTTGGATTGTTGGGAATTCCAGGAGCACCAGGGAAGGCACAGTTATCCAATGATTTTAACCACTGGGCGAACACTGACTGACTACCAGCTCTGTGCAGGAAGGAATATTAGCTCTAATAACTATGGTTTATTCCAACCCTCCTGGGAGCTCTGCCAAGTTTAGGTTCATACCCAGTCTATGCTCAGAGGGTAGCTCCAGATGGAGTCAAGACCCTGGAGTAATTCAAGCAGAGCTCAAAAATGTTAATGACTCACCCACTTGTCAGGAGCTAGGGAGCCAAACACAATGGATTTGGAGGTGGGAGATGGGAGGGGGAGATATGTGGGCATTATTCACACTTGCTAATAAATACCTTCTTTTGCTTATAGAGACTCTAGGGCAAAACAAATGCTTTCAGGGACACTCCAGTGACTCACAGGCTGAGAATAGAGACGATCTTCATTGTAACCATCTGCAAAAGCTTCTTATGAATGTATTTATTAGAGGAGGGAACCGACAAACTACTCCAGGAAAGTTACATTTTAGAAATTCATTTCTAATTTCATGCATAGAACTTTTAAAGAAGTAAGAGTATTTTCCACTTCTACTCATGCCAAGAGAACATTAAGTTGGATACACTACTTGGGGAAAATCACAGCTGTTCCTCTGAGTTATAAAAGGTAGGAGGGTAGAGACCAGGTCTCTGTTTTTTTACACAGTGCCTGGCTCAAGACCATAGCAAATTAATTGCCTGCTTGATAAATGTTTTTTGACGATGAGGTGGAGGATGCTTTGGGAGATGGCCTTGCTCATTCAGGTCACAGGCTGCATTTACAGCCATTGTCTCTTTAGGGAACCGAGCTAAAACCCATACAGCCAAATTGCCAGGGCATGATGGTATGCATACAACAGACAGTGATACAGGAAGAAAACAAATTTAAACCTGAGTTCTAAACTCTATTCTTGTAACTCTTCATTTCCAAGTCCACTGGTATTTGATTTTTTTTTTTTTTTTTCCCATTTTAAGGGCAGGGCTTCCCTGATAGCGCAATGGTTGGGAAGCCACCTGCCAATGCAGGAGACACGGGTTCGAGCCCTGGTCCAGGAGGATCCCACATGCCGCAGAGCAACCAAGCCCGTGCGCCACAACTACTGAGGCTCGCGCGCCTAGAGCCCGTGCTCCGCAACAAGAGAAGCCACCGAAGTGAGAAGCCCACGCACCGCAATGAAGAGTAGCCCTGGCTCGCCGCAACTAGAGAAAGCCCGCGTGCAGCAGCGAAATCCCAACGCAGCCAAAAATGAATAAATAAATTAATTTTTTTTAAAAAAAGAGTACCTGCTGGGTGAGATTAAGTGGACTTTTTTTTTAAGTGGACTTTTAAATGCCCTTTTAAGTAAAATTTGAGGCAAGAGAACAGAAATCTGACCGTGACGTCATCACTGACGTTCTGCGTCACCTGAACGATGAAGACAATGACCAGCCAAGAAAACCATTCATCAGTCTGAGGAAAGTGTGTCACCATGGAAAAGCTTGGTAAAGAACACATTCTAAGTCACTCACTGTCCATCTTTTTCTTTTTAAATCCATTCTCCCACAAAGCATTTAACACTTCCCTGTGCCCAGAGCAACCTTCCCCAGCCCCGTCTCACCGCATAAAAACCCAGAGGAGTGATAGAGAATTCTGCAAGCTCCCCACTGAGGTCAGGGTGACTCCCAGATGGACACGGGTGCAGAGGGGCATGCAGATTCCTGGGGCACTGAGAAAGGCTTCTCTCTCCCCAGTCCTTTCCCCAAAATCACATGGAAAGTTCTCTTACAGGGGCAAAAACATCTTTAAAGTTAAGAAACAACATGAAAACTTTCCTTAGAAAGAAAGGCCACACAAAGATTAAACTCATTCATTCGTCTCCTCCTGCATCCATTCCCCCAGCACAGTGTATGTTGAGCAGAGGCCATTGCCAGGCTCTGGGGAGGCAGATGTGCCATGGGAGAGCTCAGAGCCTCATGGAAAAGGCAGACATTTACAACTCGCTGAAATGACAGCAGGACTGGAGACAAGCGGAGCGGGTAGGGAGTAGAGGGGAAGAGCGTGCTAAAATATGAAATCAGAGCCTTTCCAGGGAATGGAGGTGACACCAAAGAGGGAAGGTCATGAGAGGGAGTAAAGGCAGGCCCTGGAGCAGAGGTGTTGGCTGTCCCAGCAGCCATGCCCTCTTCTCCCTTCCCCCAGAGCCTGGGTTTTGTTTGGCTCTTAACCCCCGCCTCATGTGGCATGTGGCTCAGTGGCTAACACTGATTATCCTGAATCCCTTGCCAGTGATGGTTTAACAAGGGACTTGGGACACAATCCTGCAAGTGAGACTTGAGGAGACATCAGCTGTGAGATGACCAGGAGAGAGTTTCTCTCTGATGAGACTTCAGGAAGGGGCAGCCTCTCTCTTCTTCTGTAGGACACTGTTGTAACTCCTGGAACTCTGGCAGCCATCTTGTAACCACAAGGAAAACTAAATTCCACAAGGCCACCATGGCAGAAATGAAACCTGCACTTTGATGTTATTACTGAGTCATCCCACAAGTGCCCTACCTTAGGATTACCTACCAGTGAAATTAGAAATTTTCCTCATCTTTTAAGCCATCCTAAGTTGAGTTTTGTGCTACTTGCAGCCAAAAGCATCCTTTGTGGAAGGTGGCCCTTTCCTGAGGCCCCCTCGCCTTTACCAGTTCATCTGGTAAATGAACTGTTAACTGTTTTACCAGTTAAACAGACATGCTGAATTCCCAAGGGCCATGCACAGAGACTTCCTGTTATTTTTCTCCAGCTCTACTCATGAAAATAAAATTAATTTTCTAGCCCATGAATTAAACATCACTGCTGCCGGCTGAAAGATTTTAGCAACAGCCTTTTGTTGGCAAGAGAAGCAGGATCCCGACATGTTCTAAAATAAGCTACAAGGAGGCAGGAGGGGAGGAGGCCATTAAACGGAAAAAGAAAGAGTTGCCAAATCCCACCCATGTGCAGCTTCTCTGACCCGTCGGCCTATGGCCTGACTTGAGGGAGTGATTCTCTAAGTTCACTGCAGATGGGTCACCTGGAGACCTTATCAGTGCAGGTAGTGATTCAATAGGTCCAGGGTGGGGTCTGAGAGTCTTTCTTTTTAACAAGCTCCCAGGTGATGTTGCTGGACCACAGCCTGCAGGGACCCACAGAGCCCTCCGTAATAAGCTGCAGAAATGGGAAGGAGGACATTGAGGAGGGTAGTGAGAACCAGCTGTTTAAGCTCAGGTTCAAGGGAGGAAGTGAGGTGAGAAGAACTCCCCTACACACCTGTACCTTTGAGAAACAGAGGAAAGAGGAACACAGGAGGAGGAGAGAGCCCTGGGTCTGGTATGCCTGTGCTATTATACCCTTGGGGCATTTTAGTAATTTAGTCCTGGGACAATACCCCTGAATCTGTGAGATCAAAGGCCCAGCTGAGACATTATTTCTAGCTCTCCCTCAGCTCTGGCCAGCCTGAGGGAGGTGCCCGGCCCCACTGCACACCTGCTCCAAGGCGTCTGCCTCAGGGTCCTTCCCGAAATTCTTCAGACTCACTCATCCCGCTGCCATGTGTCTGGTCTAGAAGTTATACACCAAGAGCCACTGGTGTGTGTGATGGGTGAGAGGAGGTGAGAGGCAGGTAGAGGCTGCAGGGCAGCCCCTCCGAAAGCCTGATCTCCTCCCAGTCTTCCTGGTCCTCTTGAATCTTCCTGCCCTGGATCTGGACCCTGATCACCTTCAGCCTCGCTGAACCACCAGGTCCTTGACTGGCTCTCCCCTCTCCCCTGGGGAGCTCTGTAGCCTGTGGCTACAGTGCCATCTCACCCAAACCCCTTGGCCAGCCAGCCTCGGGCCTCCTGGAGGCTCAGTCCAGCCACCTCCTCCCCCGGGAAGCCCCCCCAACTCCCCCAGGCTGGCACCTGCAGCTCATGCTGCCTTGGCGGTTCTCACCTGTGCACCCGTCTGTCTCTCCAACTGGCCTTAAGTGCCGTGAAGTCAGGGATGGTGTCGGTGCCTGGCAAGTAATGGGTGAGTAATAAGCATAACTGAATATGGATAAGGGAATTAAATAATGGTTCTCAGCCCCGCTGTGCATCAGAAACACCTTAATGCCTTTTTCAAAAAAGCCAGGACCTCACTCCTAGAGATTCCAGTGCAGTAGGTCCGGGTGGGGGGGGCGCCCAGGCTTCTGAATATTTTAAAAGATCCCCAAGTGATTCTGATATGTTTTGACAATAGTTGAAAAGGAAAAGAATGAATGAATTAGTGGACAAGTGAATATGTGACTGCACGTGCAACTGTGAGGCTCTCTCGTGGCCGTTCACACTCAGAGTGAACAAACGGCAGACGCTGATGAAGGAGGATAGCGGGTCCCTGCTGGGATGGCCACCAACCCATTGCCAGGGAAAACAAAGTCAGAAAGCAACTGCTTTACCCCTGACCAGGGCTTTCTGACAACCGGGGGGTAGCCGGAACAAGTCCCAGCCACCAAAGGGGGAGCTAAAGGAAGGGAAGGCGCGAAGGGAAGCACCGAGGGCCAAGTGCCTCACTCCCGTTCCTTTCACTCCAGCTGCGACATGCTGCTGGTTGTACCGCTCTTCTCACTGTGCAGCTGGGGACGCTGAGGCTACGGGGGGTGAGCGATCTGCCCAAGGCTATAGCTGGGGGGCTGGGCCTTGAACCCAGATCCTCTGACTCTAACGTCCATACTCTTAACCCCAGGGTGGCACTTCCACAGAAGCAGGACATGTCACAGCAGAGGGATGGCGAGACTGCACACCAGAGACTACAGAATGTCAAAATAAATGCTCAACAAGAATAATGCCAACCAAAGACGATGTTGCCTTTTATAAAAATTCAGGGAAACCACCATGACTGTGTCACCCTTTTGTAAATCTCTCAGTGACTTTTCCAAGCAATTATTATGATGTTATACAATACACAAATCAGGACAAGATGAGAACTAAATGTTACATGAGGTCAGGATAATCTATTTAGATTTAAAGGCTATGCTTTATATTTGAGCCACAAGAACTCCAAGTCCCAGACAAACAGACACGGAAGCCCTGCAGGTTCCCTGATGCCTGGCCCACGGTGGGGTTGGTAGTAACAGAGAGCACTGCATGTCTATCCTCTGGCACCAGTTTGACATTTGCCCCGATTCTTTTTTTTTTAATAAAGCTTTTATTTATTTATTTATTTATTTATTTATTTATTTATGGCTGTGTTGGGTCTTTGTTTCTGTGCGAGGGCTTTCTCTAGTTGTGGCAAGCGGGGGCCACTCTTCATCGCGGTGCGCGGGCCTCTCACTATCGCGGCCTCTCTTATTGCGGAGCACAGGCTCCAGACGCGCAGGCTCAGTAATTGTGGCTCACGGGCCCAGCCGCTCCGCGGCATGTGGGATCCTCCCAGACCAGGGCTCGAACCCGTGTCCCCCGCATTGGCAGGCAGATTCTCAACCACTGCGCCACCAGGGAAGCCCTGCCCTGATTCTTAAAACAACTTTCAGATCAGTATTACCATCCCTATTTCAGAGACCAGGAAACCAAGGCTCTCACACTGGAAAGGGGCCTGCCAGAATTTGAACTAAGTGGCAATGCTGGGATTCCCGCTCTGGTTGCCACTCTGCAGAGCGACTTCACATTTCAGGATGACAGTGCAGTTGGCAGTGACCTTGACCAGTGTTAGAAAAAAACCGAGTTAATAATGTTAACCTCAACCTATACTTATACTTGTTGGGACTATTAAGCCAGCAAAAGCACACCATTCTCTCGGGTTTCGCTGCACTCCACCCAGCCTTGGGTAGGGCTCTTAGTGCTTGCCTGGTTATTAAAAATGCAAGAGTTGCAACCATGGGCTGGGAATTACAAGATTTAAAAGGAAGATTCATTTATGTTTTTCAGTTTTTTAGTAGTTTGAGCGTTAAAGATTTAAAAAAAAAAAAAGAATGGGGCTTCCCTGGTGGCGCAGTGGTTGAGAATCTGCCTGCCAATGCAGGGGACACGGGTTCGAGCCCTGGTCCGGGAAGATCCCACATGCCGCGGAGGAGCGGCTGGGCCCTTGGGCCACAATTACTGAGCCTGCGCATCTGGAGCCTGTGCTCTGCAACAAGAGAGGCCTTGCTAGTGAGAGGCCCGCGCACCGTGATGAAGGGTGGCCCCCGATTGCCACAACTAGAGAAAGCCCTCGCACAGAAACGAAGACCCAACACAGCCATAAATAAATAAATAAATAATTCCCATTTAAAAAAAAAATAAAAAAAAGATGATTCAAGGAGACAGAAACGGGGAAAAAAGTCAAAACTGAGACCCTAAGACATTTAGGAGAAATGATTTGGCCCTGTTTTTACAGCAATTTAACTGGCTCTGCTCAAAAAGCCCCAAAGAAAACACTAAAGACCAGGTGAGTTATCAGCTGAACAAAAAGATTCTTCTTTACAAAATAATGGCCTTCTGGAGGAAAATAGGAGGAAGAGAGGATGAAAGAGAAGGGAATGAGGGAGGGAGGAGGGACAGGGGGATCTGTGTTCATTTCTCTTTGGAGACTTTGAGAAAGAACCCTTGTTTCCCAAGCCAAAGCAATCTTTTCTATGCAAGAGAGGCAACGAAGCCATGTTGTGTGCCAGCTTTGTAGAATTGATTGTGCTGCAAGACGGCCTTTTTTCCTTCTAGTAAAGAAAAAAAGCCAGTATCAGGACCAATAATAATAAGAGCAGCTAACAATTACTGGACATCAGCCAAGGTCCAGGCACTGTGCTAAGTAGTTTACACCTATTATCGAATTTAATTCTCACAGCCTCATGAGCAAGAAGTATTGATATACCCATTTTACAGGTGAGAAAGCTGAGGTCTGGAAATGTTCATTTGCCCAAGGCCATGCAGCTGGTACGTAAGTAGGAGAGCAGGGATTCACATTCTCAGTTGTTTCTCTTCTGAGCTGTGCTCACCCTAGAAAACCGGGAGGTAAAACAGAAGTCCATGGCCACGCATTCTGGGAGGGCGTCAACAATGTTAGGGATTTGGTGGAAAAAGAAGCCCAACAAAGACATCAGGACCATCGAAGGTGTGGATTCAGGTTACCCAAGGCCTGACAGAAGACAGCTCATCTTTGGGCAACTCTCCGAATTGGACAGAATCTGACTGATGGACCAGTACCTTCCAAACCCCAGCCTCTCCTGACCCTCCCTCCTGCTAGACTGCCTCGTCAATTCCTGCCACCGCTCAGATTCCTCGCCATAGGCTGTGTGCCAGCAACCTGAAGGGCACCAGAGAATCCTGTCTCTTCCTTAGCAATGGTCACATTTGCCCTGGGGCAAGATGGAAGGGAGCAGGGCATGTTAGTGTTTTGCATGCCTGATACTGTCACTGAAATGGTCATGATGTCACCAAGGCATATTTAGGGGACTCGGATGACATTTCAAGGGAAACCAGAAAAGTCCCTCATGTTTTTGGAAACCAGTGGCCAGAATGCCTGGAGACAGGGCAAAGCTGCTGGGAAGGGGCACCAGGACTCTGACCTCGACACCACAGCTGCAGCTCCTCACTCCCCTATTCCACTCGTCTTGGGAGTCAGGGCATGAACGAACTGCCCCTTTGGCCAAAAACCCTCAAAGCAGGCACTTTTGTGAGCTCAAGGCTTCAGGTGAAGATTTTTCCTCCAGCTGGAGGGCGTGTTCTGTGCTCAAAAGTCATAAACTCATCCCTCAGGACCTGTGGGCACCAAGAGCATTCCGTTCTGACAGCCTGCCCACTCAGAAAACTGCAAGGGTAAGAAGAGAAAACAACTTGCTCTGGGCCCAAGGAGAGTCATAAAAAGGTGGGGAGTGAGGCAGTGGAGGAGGTCTGGACTGAACAACTTGATGGGATCTTTCACGGATGACATTTTACTGCCACGCAAATTACTCTTCGCACAACTGAACACCTAAAACATCCTCTGCTGGGTGCTCTGCATGGATGCCTCCTGTTTCCAGGGCAACCATACCTGGGGTGGAGGGTGGCAAGCAATAATAGATGGGCTAGTTAAGCCTACTGCCTTGACAACTCAGGTCCCTGAAGTGGACGAACAGCCCACTGGTGCATGAACTCAGTCCGAACACTACACAGAGCCAGTGGGAGAGATGATGAAAAGGGCATCCAGTGGGGAGAAATTTGAAGCTCAAGGCACCAGGGCTTTCAATGAAAATAACCCTGATCAACAGTCTCCCTATAGATTCTAGCCATCAGCACACTGATCTTAGCTGTCTCTCTCCCTCACTTCTTCTCTCACAAGCTATCCATCAGATAACATTCACTTACTTGGAATGTTTCTAAGTCACAAGTTTGAATCTTGAAACTACAATATCCACCACTGTCGGCTCTTTTTCTGTTTGTTTGTTTTTTGGAGGGGGGCAGCAATGAAACCCAGGTAGGAAGTGAATCAAGATTCAGGGAATGGAACTGATGAAAAGTAGCTAAGGCAATAGACTATGCAGGAAGGCACAAGGATGGGCTTGGCAACATCACCCACAAAGGGGAACCCAGAGTCCTGCAGTGTGTTGACTTCTCCGGGGAAGCTAAAGGATTTTGAGGCCGAGGACGGTGTCTTCTGGCCGAGGTCTTTCAGAAGAAAGATTCTGTCTCCACCACAGTGAGTGGCCTGGAAAGGGCAGAGGTGACTGGCAAACCTGGAGAGGAGGCCTTGTCCTTGTGGCTCCTGGTGGGATGCCAGAACCAGCAGGTGGGTGGCTGTAAGGGATGGAGCCTGTGGGTCTGTGGAGCTCCAGGCATGTAAGACAATATTTTAAGTGCTCACTTCTCCCTGAGCTCTCTGACACTGGGCTATTAAAGCTAAGCCCCAATCCCCTGGAGGCAGGTGAGCTCTGAAGTCCAAAGGCACAGTCCTGCCCCTGCAGGGAGAAGGAGTGGGGTGGAGAGGGAGCAGCTCCCTGGAGGATCCAGGGTAATAAGGGTTTTGGTTGGCAGGTGGGGGGAGTGTGTCCATGAAGCAATGACTGAGCATCTCACGATCTAGTCATCTGGAAGTAAAGGAAGAAGGAAGACAGGGAGAATGAAACCAACACATAACAGTAAAGAAGATGGTGGAAAGGACACTGAATTGAGGCGGTGTACTGAGCAGGGGAGGGCTGAGCAGGGAGGTTACCCGAAGCTTAGGGGGCTCTGGGAGGCTTCACAGATGCCCACAGACGCCCCGCCCCTCTCATCATTCCTCAGCTCTGCTCAGCCACACTCCCCTAAGAGGCCCCCATCTTCTGGAAGAGTTTGCTTCCGAGAGCAGGGACTGCAGAGTTTCAGGGGAAGGCTTGGAAACGAGCGGCCCCATTATGAACCCAGGCATTTGGAGCTGGCACTATGCTAAATAAGACGCCTTGCAGAAAGAGGTTTTCTTATTTTCTTCCTTCCTCTTCCCCTCTGGGAATAAAAGTAGGTTGTGTTTCTCCTGCCCCCGTTCCTTGGCGATCTCGGAAAGGAGAGCTGAAAGGGCTTCTTGGATCATCTCGTCCAACTCTCAGCCCAGGATATCAAGGCCAGCGCCTTTTGTCCCGGCTAACGTGGCCACTGCAGGGACTGAGGCCAAAACCAGTTGCTGGGGCAGGGGGTGTTGGAAGTGGTTCTGAGGTCAGCCACTGGAGTCACGTAGGGCAGGCACTCGGCCCCCGGGCCCCGGGAGGTGGGGGGCATTGGGGGGGGGCTCCTGGGCTCCCTCCCATGCCGGCAGGGTTGCGGGTGCTAGGAAAGAGGGTGGCGAGAGGGAGAGCTACAGGTGCGGTGACAGACAGGCACTGGTCAGAAGGGATAGGTCCCGGAGGGGATCTGCTCTGCCACGGTCTAAGCTTTGTGCCGGGGGGCAGAGCGTTCTCGCCGCGGGGTTGGTGTGCTCGCCGAGAAACTTCTGGGACCTTAGAAGTGCAGCTGGGCACAAGAGATCACGGAGCGGGCAGGGATGGGGGCCTTGACGGGGCAGGAAGGGAACTGGTGTCTTCCATCTCCTGCGCGAACATCAAGACTGATCCGGTGCCGGGTCTCTCCACCCCCGCTGCAACTCCCTTTCTTGTCCTGAACTCGGCCCCAAGGTCCGTGGCCCACAGAGGAGACTGAGAAGCCGAAGGGCGGCAGAAAGGAGCGCCGCTGGGACCCGCCTGGGCGACACAATCATCCCATCGGTCTCCCCGCCCTGGAACCCGGGTTCAGCCGGTGCGCCTCTGCGCACAGCGGTGGCGCCGAAGGGCCCCGAGTCCGTCCAGGAGCCGCCAAAGGCACCTACTCAAGCAGACAGCGGAGGAGGCAGAAGTTGAAAATACCAGCACAGAAATACCTGCCTGTACCAAAGGCCGGACGACTGCAGGCCGGGGGGCCGGGGCGCGTGGTGGGGAGGCGAGCGGAGAGCGGAGGGGGGCTCCACACCGCCCGAAGCCAGCGGCGACCCGCGCCCCCGCGCGCCCCGCCGCCGCCTCGCCTCGGTGCCCCGGGCGCAGGGGCCGCCGGCCGGACTTACCCCACAGCAGAGTGAGCGGCTGGGCTTTGGGGATGAGCGCCAGGGAGTACACGGCCCCCAGGTGGAGCAGGCTCATCAGGAAGACGTTCCTCCAGACGATGTCCTGCCGCCGCCCGCGCGCGCCGGGCTTCTCCCGGCCGCCGCCGCCGCCGCCCTCCGAGCCCTCGACCCCGAAGCCCACACGGATTTCCTCCTTGGCGGTGCGGAAGGGGACCTTCCCCTCGTCGGCGGCCGGGCCTGGCATGGCTGGGGAGAGGCGGGCGCTCGTGGCAGCGGCAGCAAGCAGGCGAGCAGCTGGCGCGGAGCTCTCTGGTGGGGGCGACGGCTTCTGCCTTTTAGGAGGGGATTTCCGCACCTCCCGTCCCCGCCTTCCCCGGGCTTCTCTGCTTCCTTCTCTCTTCTTCTGGCATTCAGCGCGGCTTAAGGATGCAAATCTTGGCGCCCGGCATCTACTGCTAGCGAGTCGCCCCTACCGCTGCCGGGGCTGAACTCTGCGGCGAGGAACTGGAGGTGAGCGCCAGGGGCTGGAGGGGACGCAGGGGGGTGGGGGGAGGGGGCGTGGAAAAAGCCGAGAAAGCGGCGGGGGTGGGAGCGCTCCGAGGGAGGGAGCTGGGAAGAAAGACCCGCATAGCTACAGCCAATCAGGATCGCCTGCGGGGCTCTTAAAGAGAAAGGCGCCCCCTGGGCCTCCGCTGCCCGGGCTCCCCGGGGCCGGACGGGGCAGCCTGCTCGGCAGGCAGCGTGCAGCCTCCGCCCGCGGGTGGGTGAGCGGTGGCTCCCGGGTCAGGGAGCCTGCAAAGGGGCTCACAGCACTTCTGCAGCTGTTGTTGTGTGTTTCTCCGGTTCCCAGAAATACCCTTCCCTTTTGAAAAGACTTCTTTTTGCTTTGAAGCTACAGGCTGGAGGATTTACAATACATACTTGCCCCAGGTCGCAACACAAGCTAAGGCCAGATCTGAGTTGAGAATCACAAGTCCCTGTGTCTCCAGGTTCCTATGGCTCCTTGGGCCTGGCCGGGGAGGTGGGGGGGTGGGGAGGGGGTGGTGTTGCAGGCAGCCGTTCAACTCTTTTTTTTTTTTTATAAAACACCTTTATTGGAGTATAATTGTTTTACAATGTGGTGTGTCAGTTGCTGCTGTATAACAAAGTGAATCAGCTATACGTATACATATATCCCCATATCCCCTCCCTCTTGCGTCTCCCTCCCACCCTCCCTATCCCACCCCTCTAGGTGGTCACAAAGCCCTGAGCCGCTCAACTCCTTATTGGACAGCTTGCAGCCAGACACACAGTAGGTGCTCAAATAATGCCTATTAGATGATGAATAAATGGTTTGGGGGCTGGTTAGTATACAGTAGTGCGCCGCCACTGCGCGGCCCATCGGCCACGCAGCTGTTTGTGGCAAATTCTCCGCTAACCAGTGCGTTTCTGGACTGTCTCCTAAGCCTCGAAGTCAGCACCGTTGAGATGGAGCTTTAGAAAAACATCACCCAGAACGTTCCAAGGAAACTTAACCTCAGAAGAATCGTGTCTGCTCATTCCTCCTCTCCCAACGCAGATAATTTAGAGCTATCCAGAGGGAGCCCTGATCGCACAGAAGTGTAGAGGAGGGTGAGCTGGCCGTGTCCCAAGCAGCTGTGGCTGCACCTGCGGCTGATAGCAGAAGGACAGGGGCCAGGAATGGAAACTAGGGGCTCTGGATTCTACTTCTAATTCACTGTGACCCAACTCAGTCCTCTGGGGACAGATTTCCTTACCAGGATCTAAGCTTTATTCTTCTTTCCAGCTTGCAAAGTCTATAAATGTGAGTTTGAAAGGATACCATTATGTTGACAAAGAAAGCTGATTTTTGGATCAACTTGTTAGGAATCCTTTCCAGCGTCACAGGAGAGGGAAAAACATTACCAAGGATTGACTACATGAAAGGACCATACATGAGCATCTCATTGTTAGTAGACCAGAATCAGTCCAATCAGCCAGAAAACACAATACCTAATTTAAAACTGAAGCAACGTATGTGGCTTGTGGAATGGTGGCCACTGAGCCAGTGTTACGGTGTTGCTTCAGTTGGAGCTGAAATTATAGAATGAAGGGACACTTGCCCGGCGCCCAGATAAACGCCGGCCCTGTCATTAGACCAGTGAGACAACAGAACATGAGACTTGAGGGCATAAACTTCATCAGCCTGCTCAACCTTGGCTTTATAACGAACCACTTTTTCTTCTCATGCCCCCTCTGCTCCCCACAGCCACCAGACCCACATCTTCCCTGTGGTTCTCTATTCAGACTGTCCTTTCTCTAGGGGTGGAGTAGTTGCTCTGTCAAAAGCCTCTCTCTGGGTTATTGTAATGACTCACCACACCCTCACTCTAACCATTCAGTCATTTGTTGGGCAGGCTGTGTGCACCAGTCCTGCTATGTGCCAGCACTGGTGCACACTGGGGATACGAGGACGAATAAGGTGTGGTCCATGCCCTAAAGGAGCTCCTCATCTAGGAGGGAAGACAGATCAAACAAGTGTTACCTCTTGGCTATGAACTGGGAAGGGCAGGAAGGTCCAGTCCGTTATCAGAAAAAAATAAATAAATAAATTCTTGTTAGGCATCAAGTGTACATACAAAGAGTTCAGGGGAGGCAGCAAAACAGTTCTTTATGTGGCCCCAGAGTACCTTATCTGTTACATAAGCTACTTCATCTTGGCTCTATCTTAAATGAATATCTTCCTCTCTTCCTCCCAACAGGTCAGACTGGGTGTGGCCAATCATTTCAGTTGGTTGGACTCATGATAGAGAAGGAGATGTTTTCATCTGTTGGAGGTGGGAGGACGTGCTCTTCAGGCCTTTCAGATGCTGCTTACAGAAGGATGGCTGAAGGACATTAGCCCCTCCAGATCTAGCCTCAGAGTGACACCTCTACACATACAAGGTATAGTCTTGAATATCCCCTGTGGCATATTATGCCGTCAGGGCTACTGTCTCTTTTCTCCACCTTACTAAAGACCCTAGTATATTTTCTTAGCTTCTGGTCAAGACCCTAGAAGTGGATGGGTATTCATCTCACTCATGGGACAGTAACCCTTATCCTGTCAAACAAAGAATTACCAAAAATGTGAGAAGACCTATTAGAGGTATGTGCAGGAATTAAGTGGGGCCATGAAGAAAGGAGTAGTTAATTCACACTAGAGGGGAGGAGGCGGGTGATATCTGGATAAGGGTTTTTTTTTTTTCTTTCTTTTTTTTTTTTTTTTCATGTAATGTCTGAAACATTTATATTAACATATTTCCATACATATTTCCATACAAATACAAATATAAGATTTTTAGAAATTTCATGTAATGTCTGAAACATTTATATTAACATATTTCCATACAAATAACCCAATGAAAGTTTAGTATTAGTTGTTTTGTTTGCTTTTTTATACTGCAGGTTCTTATTAGGCATCAATTTTTTACACATCAGTGTATACATGTCAATCCCAATCGCCCAATTCAGCACACCACCATCCCCACCTCACCACAGTTTTCCCCCCTTGGTGTCCATATGTCCATTCTCTACATCTGTGTCTCAACTTCTGCCCTGCAAACTGGCTCATCTGTACCATTTTTCTAGGTTCCACATACATGCATTAATATATGATATTTGTTTTTCTCTTTCTGACTTACCTCACTCTGTATGACAGTCTCTAGATCCATCCACGTCTGAACAAATGACTCAATTTCGTTCCTTTTTATGGCTGAGTAATATTCCATTGTATATATGTACCACATCTTCTTTATCCATTCGTCTGTTGATGGGCATTTAGGTCGCTTCCATGACCTGGCTATTGTAAATAGTGCTGCAATGAACATTCGGGTGCATGTGTCTTTTTGAATTACGGTTTTCTCTGGGTATATGCCCAGTAGTGGGATTGCTGGGTCATATGGTAATTCTATTTTTAGTTTTTTAAGGAACCTCCATATTGTTCTCCATAGTGCCTGTATCAATTTACATTCCCACCAACAGTGCAAGAGGGTTCCCTTTTCTCCACACCCTCTCCAGCATTTGTTGTTTGTAGATTTTCTGATGATGCCCATTCTAACAGGAGTGAGGTGATACCTCATTGTAGTTTTGATTTGCATTTCTCTAATAATTAGTGATGTTGAGCATCTTTTCATGTGCTTCGTGGCCGTCTGTATGTCTTCTTTGGAGAAATGTCTATTTAGGTCTTCTGCCCATTTTTGGATTGGGGTGTTTGTTTCTTTGATATTGAGCTGAATGAGCTGTTTATATATTTTGGAGATTAATCCTTTGTCCGTTGATTCATTTGCAAATATTTTCTCCCATTCTGAGGGTTGTCTTTTCGTCTTGTTTATGGTTTCCTTTGCTGTGCAAAAGCTTTGAAGTTTCATTAGGTCCCACTTGTTTATTTTTGTTTTTATTTCCATTACTCTAGGAGGTGGATCAAAAAAGATCTTGCTGTGATTTATGTCAAAGAGTGTTCTTCCTATGTTTTCCTCTGAGAGTTTTATAGTGTCCAGTCTTATATTTAGGTCTCTATTCCATTTTGAGTTTATTTTTGTGTATGGTGTTAGGGAGTATTCTAATTTCATTCTTTTACATGTAGCTGTCCAGTTTTCCCAGCACCACTTATTGAAGAGACTGTCTTTTCTCCATTGTATATCTTTGCCTCCTTTGTCATAGATTAGTTGACCATAGGTGCGTGGGTTAATCTCTGGGCTTTCTATCTTGTTCCATTGATCTATGTTTCTGTTTTTGTGCCAGTACCATATTGTCTTGATTACTGTAGCTTTGTAGTATAGTCTGAAGTCAGGGAGTCTGATTCCTCCAGCTCCATTTTTTTCCCTCAAGACTGCTTTGGCTATTCGGGGTCTTTTGTGTCTCCATACAAATTTTAAGATGATTTGTTCTAGCTCCGTAAAAACTGCCATTGGTAATTTGATAGGGATTGCATTGAATCTGTAGATTGCTTTGGGTAGTATACTCATTTTCACAATGTTGATTCTTCCAATCCAAGAACATGGTATATCTCTCCATCTGTTGGTATCATCTTTAATTTCTTTCATCAGTGTCTTATAGTTTTCTGCATACAGGTCTTTTGTCTCCCTAGGTAGGTTTATTCCTAGGTATTTTATTCTTTTTGTTGCAATGGTAAATGGGAGTGCTTCCATAATTTCTCTTTCAGATTTTTCATCATTAGTGTATAGGAATGCAAGAGATTTCTGTGCATTAATTTTGTATCCTGCAACTTTACCATATTCATTAATTAGCTCTAGCAGTTTTCTGGTGGCAGTTTTAGGATTCTCTATGTATAGTATCATGTCATCTGCAAACAGTGACAGTTTTACTTCCTCTTTTCCAATTTGTATTCCTTTTATTTCTTTTTCTTCTCTGATTGCCGTGGCTAGGACTTCCAGAACTATGTTGAATAATAGTGGTGAGAGTGGACATCCTTGTCTCGTTCCTGATCTTAGAGGAAATGCTCTCAGTTTTTCACCATTGAGAATGATGTTTGCTGTGGGTTTGTCATATATGGCCTTTATTATGTTGAGGTAGGTTCCCACTATGCCCACTTTCTGGAGAGTTTTTATCAGAAATGGGTGTTGAATTTTGTCAAAAGCTTTTTCTGCATCTATTGAGATGATCATATGGTTTTTATTCTTCAATTTGTTAATATGGTGTATCACATTGATTGATTTGCGTATATTGAAGAATCCTTGCATCCCTGGGATAAATCCCACTTGATCGTGGTGTATGATCCTTTTAACGTGTTGTTGGATTCCGTTTGCTAGTATTTTGTTGAGGATTTTTGCATCTATATTCATCAGTGATATTGGTCTGTAATTTTCTTTTTTTTGTAGTATCTTTGTCTGGTTTTGGTATCAGGGTGATGGTGGCCTCATAGAATGAGTTTGGGAGTGTTCCTTCCTCTGCAATTTTTTGGAAGAGTTTGAGAAGGATGGGTGTTAGCTCTTCTCTAAATGTTTGATAGAATTCACCTGTGAAGCCATCTGGTCCTGGACTTTTGTTTGTTGGAAGATTTTTAATCACAGTTTCAATTTCATTACTTGTGATTGGTCTGTTCATATTTTCTGTTTCTTCCTGATTCAGTCTTGGAAGGTTATACCTTTCTAAGAATTTGTCCATTTCTTCCAGGTTGTCCATTTTATTGGCATAAAGTTGCTTATAGTAGTCTCTTAGGATGTTTTGTATTTCTGCGGTGTCTGTTGTAACTTCTCCTTTTTCATTTCTGATTTTATTGATTTGAGTCCTCTCCCTCTTTTTCTTGATGAGTCTGGCTAATGGCTTATCAATTTTGTTTATCTTCTCAAAGAACCAACTTTTAGTTTTATTGATCTTTGCTATTGTTTTCTTTGTTTCTATTTCATTTATTTCTGCTCTGATCTTTATGATTTCTTTCCTTCTGCTAACTTTGGGTTTTGTTTGTTCTTCTTTCTCTAGTTTCTTTAGGTGTAAGGTTAGATTGTTTACTTGAGATTTTTCTTGTTTCTTTAGGTAGGCTTGTATAGCTATAAACTTCCCTCTTAGAACCGCTTTTGCTGCATCCCATAGGTTTTGGGTCGTTGTGTTTTCATTGTCATTTGTCTCTAGGTATTTTTTTATTTCCTCTTTGATTTCTTCAGTGATCTCTTGGTTATTTAGTAACGTATTGTTTAGTCTCCATGTGTTTGTCTTTTTTACGTTTTTTTCCCTGTAATTCATTTCTAATCTCATAGCGCTGTGGTCAGAAAAGATGCTTGGTATGATTTCAATTTTCTTAAATTTACTGAGGCTTGATTTGTGACCCAAGATGTGATCTATCCTGGAGAATGTTCCATGCGCACTTGAGAAGAATGTGTAATCTGCTGTTTTTGGATGGAATGTCCTATAAATATCAATTAAATCTATCTGATCTATTGTGTCATTTAAAGCTTCTGTTTCCTTATTTATTTTCATTTTGGATGATCTGTCCATTGGTGTAAGTGAAGTGTTAAAGTCCCCCACTATTATTGTGTTACTGTCGATTTCCTCTTTTATAGCTGTTAGCAGTTGCCTTATGTATTGAGGTGCTCCTATGTTGGGTGCATATATATTTATAATTGTTATATCTTCTTCTTGGATTGATCCCTGGATCATTATGTAGTGTCCTTCCTTGTCTCTTGTAACATTCTTTATTTTAAAGTCTATTTTATCTGATATGAGTATAGCTACTCCAGCTTTCTTTTGATTTCCATTTGCATGGAATATCTTTTTCCATCCCCTCACTTTCAGTCTGTATGTGTCCCTAGGTCTAAAGTGGGTCTCTTGTAGACAGCATATATATGGGTCTTGTTTTTGTATCCATTCAGCCAGTCTATGTCTTTTGGTTGGGGCGTTTAATCCATTCACGTTTAAGGTAATTATCAATATGTATGTTCCTATGACCATTTTCTTAATTGTTTTGGGTTTGTTTTTGTAGGTCCTTTTCTTCTCTTGTGTTTCCCACTTAGAGAAGTTCCTTTAGCATTTGTTGTAGAGCTGGTTTGGTGGTGCTGAATTCTCTTAGCTTTTGCTTGTCTGTAAAGCTTTTGATTTCTCCATCAAATCTAAATGTGATCCTTGCCGGGTAGAGTAATCTTGGTTGTAGGTTCTTCCCTTTCATCACATTAAGTATATCATGCCACTCCCTTCTGGCTTGCAGAGTTTCTGCTGAGAAATCAGCTGTTAACCTTATGGGAGTTCCCTTGTATGTTATTTGTCGTTTTTCCCTTGCTGCTTTCAATAATTTTTCTTTGTCTTTAATTTTTGCCACTTTGATTACTATGTGTCTCGGCGTGTTTCTCCTTGGGTTTATCCCTGTATGGGACTCTCAGCGCTTCCTGGACTTGGGTGGCTATTTCCTTTCTCATGTTAGGGAAGTTTTCGACTATAATCTCTTCAAATATTTTCTCTGGTCCTTTCTCTCTCTCTTCTCCTTCTGGGACCCCTATAATGCGAATGTTGTTGCGTTTAATGTTGTCCCAGAGGTCTCTTAGGCTGTCTTCATTTCTTTTCATTCTTTTTTCTTTAGTCTGTTCCGCAGCAGTGAATTCCACCATTCTGTCTTCCAGGTCACTTATCCGTTCTTCTGCCTCAGTTATTCTGCTATTGATTCCTTCTAGTGTAGTTTTCATTTCAGTTATTGTATTGGTCATCTCTGTTTGTTTGTTCTTTAATTCTTCCAGGTCTTTGTTAATCATTTCTTGCATCTTCTCGATCTTTGCCTCCATTCTTATTCCGAGGTCCTGGATCATCTTCACTATCATTATTCTGAATTCTTTTTCTGGAAGGTTGCCTATCTCCACTTCATTTAGTTGTTTTTCTGGGGTTTTTTCTTGTTCCTTCATCTGGTACATAGCCCTCTGCCTTTTCATCTTCTCTATCTTTCTGTAACTGTGGTTTTTGGTCCACAGGCTGCAGGATTGTAGTTTTTCTTGCTTCTGTTGTCTGCCCTCTGGTGGTTGAGGCTATCCAAGAGGCTTGATGGGAGGCTCTGGTGGTGGGTAGAGCTGACTGTTGCTGTGGCGGTCAGAGCTCAGTAAAACCTTAATCCACTTGACTGTTGATGGGTGGGGCTGGGTTCCCTCCCTGTTGCTGTGGCATCAGAGCTCAGTAAAACCTTAATCCACTTGACTGTTGATGGGTGGGACTGGGTTCCCTCCCTGTTGGTTGTTTTGCCTGAGGCAACCCAACACTGGAGCCTACCCGTGCTCTTTGGTGGGGTTAATGGCAGACTCTGGGAGGGCTCACGCCAAGGAGAACTTCCCAGAACCTCGGCTGCCAGTGTCCTTATCCCCACGGTGAAACAGAGCCACCACTCGCCTCTGCAGGAGACCCCCCAACACCAGCAGGTAGGTCTGGTTCAGTCTCCCCCAGGGTCACTGCTCCTTCCCCTGGGTCCCGATGCACACATTACTTTGTGTGTGCCCTCCAAGAGTGGGATCTCTGTTTCCCCCAGTCCTGTCAAAGTCCTGCAATCAATTCCCACTAGGCTTCAAAGTCTGATTCTCTAGGAATTCCTCCTCCCGTAGCCGGACCCCCAGGTTGGGAAGCCTGAGGTGGGGCTCAGAAGCTTCACTCCAGTGGGTGGACTTCTGTGGTATGTGTTCGCCAGTCTGTGAGTCACCCACCCAGCAGTTATGGGATTTGATTTTACTCTGATTGCGCCCCTCCTACCGTCTCACTGTGGCTTCTCCTCTGTCCTTGGACGTGGGGTATCCTCCTTGGTGAAGTCCAGGGTCTTCCTGTCAATGATTGTCCAGCAGCCAGTTTTGATTCTGGTGCTCTCGCAAGAGGGAGTGAGAGCACGTCCTTCTACTCCGCCATCTTGAATTTCTCTCTTTCTTTTTTTTGGAACTTGATTTTTAAAAATTTTAAATTGTGGTAAAATACGCATAACAATGACCATCTTAATCATTTTTAAGTGTTCACTTCAATAGTGTTAAATATATTCACATGGATATGTAACCAATCTCCAGAACTTTTTCACCCTGCAAAGCTGAAAATCTATACGCATCAAACAACTCTCCATTTCTCTGTCTCCCTACTCCCTGGCATCCGCCATGTGGTACTTACTGTTTCTATGCGTTTGACTACTCTGGATATCTCATAATATAGTATTTGCCCTTTTGTGACTGGTTTACATCACTTAGCATAATGTCTTCAAGTTTCATCTATATTGTAGCATGCGTCATAATTTCCTTCCTTTTTTTTTAAAATTAATTAATTAATTAATTAATTAATTATTTTTGGCTGTGTTGGGTCTTCGTTTCTGTGCGAGGGCTTTCTCTAGTTGAGGCAAGCGGGGGCCACTCTTCATCACGGTGCGCGGGCCTCTCACTATCGCGGCCTCTCTTGTTGTGGAGCACAGGCTCCAGACGCGCAGGCTCAGTAGTTGTGGCTCACGGGCCCAGTTGCTCCGCGGCATGTGGGATCTTCCCAGACCAGGGCTCGAACCCGTGTTCCCTGCATTGGCAGGCGGATTCTTAACCACTGCGCCACCAGGGAAGCCCTCCTTCCTTTTTAAGGCCAAATAATATACCTCTCTCTCTCTCTCTCCCTCTCTCTCTCTCTCTCCATCTCTCTCTCTCTCTCTCTCTCTCTCTCTATATATATATATATATATATATATACACACACACACACAAACACACACACACTACATTTTGCTTGTCCACTCCATCAATGGACACTCGGGTTACTTCCACCTTTTGGCTATTGTGAATAATGCTGCTGTGAACATGGATGTACTGTTATATCTGCTTTCAATTGTTTTGGATATATACCTAGAAGTAGGATTGCTGGATTTTATGGTAATTCTATATTTAATTTTATTGTGGAACTTCTATACTGTTTCCCATAGCAGCTGCACCATTTTACATTCCCACCAACGGTGCACAAGAGTTCCAAATTCTCCACATCTTCACTAACACTTGTTATATTCTGTTTTTTTATTTTTTTCGATTACAGCCATCCTAATGGGTGTGAGGTGATATCTCGTTGTGGTTTTGATTTGTAGTTCCCTAATGATTAGCAATGTTGAGCAGCTTTTCATGTCATCTTTGGAGAAATGTCTATTCTAGTCTTTGCCCATTTTTAAATTAGATGTTGTTTGGTTTTCTGTTGTTGAGTTGCAGGAGTTCTTTATATATTCTGGATCTTAACCCCTTGTTAGATAAATGGTTTGCACATATTTTCTCTGATTCCATACTTTGCCTTTTTACGGTTGTGTTTTTGATGCTGAGAAGTTTTAAATATTGATGTAGTCCAATTTACCTATTTTTACTTTTGTTCCCTGTACTTTTGCTGTCGTATTCAAGAACTCATTGCCAAATCCAATGAAGCTCTCTCCCTGTGTTTTCTTCTAAGAGTTTTATAGTTTTTATCTTTTATGTTTAGGTCTTTGATCCATTTTGAGTTAACTTTTGTATATGGTGTATGGTAAGGGTCCATGTCATTCTTTTGCATGTGGATACCAGTTTTTTAAACACTATTTGCTGAAAAGACTCTCCTTTCCCCACTGAATGGTTTTGGCATCCTTGCTGAAGATCATTTGACCATATACTTGAGGGTTTATTTCTGGACTTTCTATTTTATTCCATTGGTCTATATGTCTGTCTTTTTGCCAGTACCACATTGTTTTGATTACTGTTGCCTTGTATTAAGTTTTGAAATCTAGAATATGAGACCTCCAACTTTATTCTTCTTTGTCAAGATTATTTTAGTTATGTAGGGTCCAGTGAGATTCCATGTGAATTTTAGGATGGGTTTTTTTCTGATTCTGCAAAAAATGTCACTGAGATTTTTATAGGGATTGCATTAAATCTGGAGATCACTTTGGTTAGTACTGACATGTTAACAGTATTAATTCTCCAGTCCATGAACATGGAATGTTTTTCCATTTATTTGTGTCTTCTTTAATTTCTCTTAGCATCATTTTGTAGTTTTCAGTGTACAAGTCTTTTGCCTCTTCAGTTAAGTTTACAGGGTAAGGATTTTGAAGAAGTACTGTCTAATAGAAATATAATGCATGCCACGAATTCAAGCCACTTGTGTAAATTTAAATTTTCTAATAGCCACATAGAAAGAAACAATAAATTTTAATAACATTTTACTTAACCCAATATATCCAAAATATTATCTTTTCAATAGGTAATCAATGTAAAATTACTGGGACATTTATACTTTTTTTCACACACTGTCTTCAAAATCCAGTGTTTATACTTACAGTACAGCACATCTTAATTCAGATTAGCCTCCTGTGGCTACTGGCTACATATTAGAGAGCACAGTTTTGAAGGATGAGTAGTTTACTAGACAAAGAAATGGAGGAGGGCAACCCAGGCAGAGAAAATAGTGTGAGCAAAAGCTTTTGCATTTGTCACTCAGAGAGATGTCTGGAATATCCGAAGTGAAAGTAGAGAAATGGTGGGAGATGAAGATGAAATGTCATGCAGTGGGCAGCCCATGAAGGTAGGTGGGTGTCTTTCATGCCCAGCAGAAGTAGCATGTGAGGGGAGTCACTGACTGGCTTTATGCAGCGTAATAATATGATCAAGTTTGCATTTCAGAAGGACCACTCTAGAAGAGGTGTGGAGAATGATTGGACTGCAGGTAGACAGAGGTAAGACTGAAGGCAAGAAGAGCAGTCAGGGCACCATTTTAAGAGTCTGGTCGATTGATGAGGAGGGTCTGAAGTAAGACAAAGGTACAGATTCTGGAAAAGATGTGTTAGAGAGGAGACGATAAAGCCAGAGGAACTCAAATAGAAGAACCAACAGGATTTGATGCTTGACTGAAAATGAAGGAGGAGAAATAAAAAGTACAGGATTCTTTCTGGGTCCCTGGGTTGGATATTCAGGTGAAAAACAGTGTCACTTACTGAGATACTAAATCGTACTGTGTTTATTACCACTTTTGTGAAACGGGGACGATAGTACCTCCCGTACGGTATTTCTATGGTGACTGAAGTTTAGAACAGCGTCTGGCATGTAGCACGGAGTCCATAAATATTAGTCATCTTCATCACCATCACATGGGTCATCATTTCTGAGAAGGGACTGAAGACATATTCAGTATAGTCAACACTTGGTAAATATGCATATAGGCCTGGAGCCCAGCAAAGGTCTAGGCTGGAGAGAGTAACTTAGTGGTAGTTCAATTTAGTAAAATCCATGGCAGTGGAAGCAGTTGCCCAGGGAAGGTAAGAAAAGGACTCAGGATAGACTTCTAGTGAACTGCTATTTGTGAGAATAGCAAAGAAAGAGAAGCCAGTGGTGTGGGCAAAGCAGGACTGATGAGAGATGGGGAAGAAGGTGCAGAGTGTGGGAGAGCAACCTCGAATATTACAGGAAGGCTGGGGAGGATGGGAATGAAGAGACCACTTCATACAGAGGTCATCGCTGACCTTTGCCAAGGCCTTTTCATTGAGTGATGGGAACAGACCTTACACAGAGGTGTGTTTAAGAATAAGGAGGAGGAGCGGGACTCCCCTGGTGGTCCAGTGGTGGTTAACCCTGCACTTCCAATGCAGGGGGGGCAGGTTCGAACCATGGTTGGGGAAATAAGATCCCACATGCTGCACGGCTCGGCCAAAAAAAAAAGGAATAAGGAGGAGGAGACAAGCATGGCATACCTGTGTAAATTAATTTTCAAGAAGTTTGGCAATGAAGAGCCGAAGGACAGAGAGGTGAAGCTGAGTGTGTTTCTGAGGAATCTGAATATATCTATTGGGTTAGGGAATGATAATGAAAGGTCAAAGTTCAAAAATATAAGAACGAGGATGCTTGATGGAACTATTTTCCTAGGGTTGGGGGTTAGACAGAATGGGATCAGGTGATCAGATGGTTGGCTGAGCTTTGAAGAGAGGGACAGCTTTTTCTTGACACTGGAAGGAAATGAGGATGAGGGCAGATTTAGCTTGCAGAGTGAGCCAGTAAAGTGAGGCAGGGTGCTGTGATTCAGGGCTGGTTTGCTCTGAAGGGAGGTCAGATCACCTGCTGGGTAAGCAGAGTGGGAATTTGGTAGAAAGCTGGGGAAAAGTGATGAAAGATTCCAGGAGCTGTTGAGCAGAATGAGAGAGGAAGCTGACCAAGACCCCTAAAAGGTTGTAGAGCCAAATTAAGGGCCCAAGTAAGAACGGAAGCCACAAGCTCGTAAGGCGCCAGTCTGCACAGTCGTGGTGACACAGCCTCACTCGGCAGTCGGATGGGATCTCCAGATGGAAGTGGGGATGGGGGCTTGATGGGAGGACAAGAGAGCCGGGTGACTGAGGTGCTGGTGAGACAGAAGTTTGTGAGGAGTCCAGGCTGGGGAAAGGGGGAGGAAATGTGATCAGAAGGAAGTGAAGGACTCGCAGGTAGTGGAGGAAGCAAAGGCATCGAGGTTTGGAGGAAGCTGAAGGGTAGATTTCTATCTGTCAGGGAATGAGAGTAAAGGAAGCAATGGCCACTGTGCACCAAGAGTGGGATTCGGAACTTAAGACCTATGGTGGTCGAAGAGTTTCCAATGATAAACTCCAAGGTGAGGCCACAGGGTTATATAGGAGGTGGCGGTCGCTGGAGCTGGGGAGGCTGAGGTATCTGGACAGCACCTCCACGAAAGGCTGAAGTCCCACAGGGAAGCATATGGGTTTAGCTGGAGAAGATTGTGAGCCAGGTGCCCAAGGGCTGTGGGGAGGTTTCCTAAACAAGGACAGGTAACAGTTCTCAAATGTCAATGAACAGTTACAAGTTTACAAACACAAACTACAAAAGGGCAGCTCTGAGATGTACTGGGAGAAAACCGTCATAGCCAGAATGCCTAGGTTCTGGCCAACAGTATGTGCCTCGGAGTAGAGGTTGCTTCAGGTAGGGAGAGAAGGAGGACAGGAGATGAAAGTGTTGGATGGCAACACTACCTATAAAAACTGTGTGTGAGACTTGCTTGTGAGGTGTGTGGGCTGGCGTGGTCAGGAGGGCTTCATGGAGACGGTGGCAGCAAACAAGGCCCTGAAAGATAGAATGACCTGGTAGCAACTCCCAGTTGGAACACTGTGCCAGAGAAGTCTCAGAGATGGGAGTGAGCCTGGCAAAGTATCTAGCTAAAGGGTTAATACAAGATTTTTAAAAATTGTATAAGAAATGTTTGTGGAGGGACTTCCCTGGTGGTCCAGTGGTTAAGACTGCGCACTCCCAATGCAGGGGGCCCTGGTTCAATCCCTGGTCAGGGAACTAGGTCCTGCATGCCGCAACTAAGACCCGGCACAGCCAAATAAATAAGTAAATAAATAAATTTAAAAAAAAAAAAGGAGTTTGTGGAGAAAATGCAGGCTCTGGGGAGGAAGGAAAGAGGAAGAAAAGATCCATTCTTGAAGTAAGAGATTTACAGTGATTCTCATGCCTATGGTTTTCTTAAGGAAATTTAGATTTTGGCTACAGGAACTACAGTGTTGTGAAAATGATCCAGGTTTGGCATCTGAAAACCTGGCTTTGAGTTTGGCTTCACCCCTCTGAATTAGCAAGTCTGAGTACTCTGTGATTTGGGGACCATGACAGTCTCTTAGATCTTCAATTTCATCCTACATAATGTAAGAATTAAGACAGCTCCATTCTGGGAATACTCTCTGTGCAATTTACCTAATAATCTAACTTTGGTTTTTTCATGTGCTAAATGGCTATACCACTTACCTCACAGGAACAGAGCTCAGGACGATGTCTGATACCTAGTTAAGTGCTGAATAATGTTGGTATTTTATCGGTTTTTAATCATACCAGAGAGATAGGCTCCACACAGTTACGAAACCTGCCTGGCCAGGACGCCAGGATGCTTCTGGGGGCCCCAGACTGGGAAGAGACACATCCCTGGGTGGGCTGGAGGGATTCAGACCTTGAAGGAAGGGATTCTGGCTGCACCAGGATTCGTTTGCTCTGAAGGGAACTATGAAATAAAATAAAATCTCCTGCTCTACTTTATCAAGGTAATCATTTAAGGCAACTCCTTTGGCTCAGGAAGGAATGAACTCTGCAGCTCTTGCGGATTAAAGGACGGGGGGTTGCCTCTTGGATGAGATGCATGGACAGCAATTTCAAATGTAAACCTCTTTCTGCTCCCAGAGTAAGAAAACCACTCAGGCTTTAGATTAGAGTGATCTCAGGAGAGCATAAATTTGGGAAGTTAGCCTCCAAGACTATGGGAGGATCGGTTTTGAGACACAGCAACACCACGGCATACTAGAAAATTAGTCTTCTCAGCTTCCTTCAATCACAGGAGTGTTGTCATCTCTGCTTCTGTACTAAATGGATTGGAATATTTTCCCCATTAAGATTTTATAGCAGTGGATGAGGGGAAGCTGTTCCTCTGAAAGGAATGCGTCTATTGCTTTGGCTGCGAAGAGAGGAAGGGGTTTTCTTTTAACAAAACCCCAGCCTTACTGCTTAAGACTCTCCCCCCATTTCCTGACCACTCTTCATAGAGTGCTCCGGTTTGGCAGCAGGAAACTGGCCACTGGAAATAGCCAGATGTGAAGACCCTACTTCCTAATTCATAGATAGGAGAGGGTCTACTTAGTGAAAAACCCAACCCAAACCTGCCTCTGATATCACCTGTCAGTGACATGCTGCCCCCTGCATCTTTCCAAGTTATCTTCAGTTTGAATCAATTAAGAGTCCTTCCTTAAGCATCTATCGATTTCGCCTCCTCTAGAAGCCAGCACCGAGCTCAGCTCCACGGACAGAGGAGTGCATGGCTGTGCTCCTGGAACTCCCAGCCCGGGAGGGAGGCAGAGAGGGATCAAATAATCCCTACAGGGCGTGCATGCACAGACGCTAACCAGTGCTACGGAGGAGTCACTCCTTTTTACGACCCAGCTGTGACACGTGAACATTTGTCAGTACCTACGCCACATCCCCCTTTGACCAACAGCTGCCTAGAAACGAGGTCTACAAACCAAAACAAGGTCCACACTCCTCCCCACTCTCTCTCCCTGCTCCCAAATCCCAGCTCTCTGAATGAACAATCCCTATTGTTGTGGCAGAAGAAAGACAGAGCTGATGAGGTTTTCTCCCACATCTCTTCCCGCTCTCCCGTCCCCGTCCTCCGACAACACCCACCTTTCTTTTAGGATAGTTATTTTGGTTTCCAAGGGCAGATGAACAGAGAAGCTCTTATTTACTTCTCAGCATTAGCTGCTGTCATTGTTTCTGTTTCAATGACCTCTTTCTCTTCTTGCTGTGTCCGTTACCACGGACTGCTCTTAAAGCAAAGGCCCTGTGGTTCTCTAGCTGGGAGAGGGCATTTGTCAATAGAGTTCAGGAATGTCAAAAGGGTGACCCAGATTTGCAGCACCAGAGGGAAAACTCATTCATTGTTGAGTGTCCTGTGTAATCAAATATAGCGTATTCTTTTTTTAAAATTAATTAATTTATTTTTGGTTGCGTTGGGTCTTCGTTGATGTGCATGGGCTTTCTCTAGTTGTGGCGAGCAGGGGCTTCTCTTAATAGTGGTGCACGGGCTTCTCATTGCACTGGCTTCTCTTGTTGCAGAGCACGGGCTCTAGGTGCATGGGCTCAGTAGTTGTGGCGTGTGGGCTTAGTTGCTCCACGGCATGTGAGATCTTCCCGGACCAGGGCTCGAACCCATGTCCCCTGCATTGGCAGGCGGATTCTTAACCACTGCACCACCAGGGAAGGCCTAGCGTATTCTTGATGTGGGGAACGGGTGTGTAGAAAGGTTAATTTCATGGAAATATTTATCATTGCTGAGGGGGACTCACTACTTAAGGACCTCAAGGCCAAGCAAATATATCTGTCCCAAGTCCTCAAATTAGAAACTTATTTCTTAAATGCCCGCCTATTCATTTCCAACCAAGGAAAGCACTGCATTGATTGTTCTTCAGAAAAATCAATCAACTCTTCGAGAGGAAAAAAGGTATCCAAATATAAATAAGCTTGAGTTGTTTCTGTTATCTTTCTTCAAAGCTTTGGTACTATCCCAAAATTGTCTTTGGTTCCTTCTGAAGACTTGTAGGTAACATACAAAGACACTGTGGGACAGGTAGATGGGTCATAGACTTCCAGAGCTGTAAGTGAAATTAGAGATCATCTAGTCCTACCCCCTCATTTTACAGGTGAGAAATGGAGGCAAAAGGAAATGGGGTGGTTTGACCAACAGTAAGTGGCAGAGAAGACACTAGAACCCAGCTCTTTGACTCTCAGATCGGTGCTCTGCTTCACTGTCCCTCGTGAAGATGTAATTATAGCAACTGGGATAGAGCGGGCTCTCTAGTAGCTTTTTCTTTTACACGTAGATATTCTTTATTTTTTTTTAATTTTTATTTTACATTGGAGTATAGTTGACTTAATTAAACTTAAGAACTTTTGCACAGCAAAGGAAACCATAAACAAGACGAAAAGACAACCCTCAGAATGGGAGAAAATATTTGCAAATGAAACAACAGACAGGATTAATTTCCAAAATATACAAACAGATCATGGAGCTCAATATCAAAAAAACCCAAACAATCCAGTTAAAAAATGGGTGGAAGACCTAAATAGACATTTCTCCAAGGAAGACATACAGATGGACAAGAGGCACATGAAAAGATGCTCAACATCACTAATTATTAGAAAAATGCAAATCAAAGCTACAATGAGGTATCACCTCACACTGGTCAGAATGGCCATTATCAAAATCTAGATAATAACTATCTAGATTGATAGATTGATAACTATCAAAAAATCTAGAAACAAAAAATGTTGGAGGGGGTGTGGAGAAAAGGGAACCCTCTTGCACTGTTGGTGGGAACGTAAATTGATACAGCCACTATGGAGAACAGTATGGAGGGTCCTTAAAAAACTAAAAATAGAACTGCCATACGACCCAACAATCCCACTACTGAGCATATACCCTGAGAAAACCATAATTCAAAAAGAGACATGTACCCCAATGTTCACTGCAGCACTATTTACAATAGCCAGGACATGGAAACAACCTAAGTGTCCATCGACAGATGAATGGATAAAGAAGATGTGGCACATATATACAATGGAATATTACTCAGCCATAAAAAGAAACAAAATTGAGTTATTTGTAGTGAGGTGGGTGGACCTAGAGTCTGTCATACAGAGTGAAGTCAGAAAGAGAAAAACAAATACTGTATGGTAACACATATATATGGAATCTAAAAAAAAAATAAGGTACTGATGAACCTAGTTGCAGGGCAGGAGTACAAAGGCAGACATAAAGAATGGACTTGACATGGGGTGGGAGGGTGAAGCTGGGGTGAAGTGAGAGTAGCATCGACATATATACACTACCAAATGTAAAACAGTTGGCTGGTGGGAAGCAGCAGCATAGCACAGGGAGATTGGCTCAGTGCTTTGCGATGACCTAGAGGGGTGGGATAGGGAGGATGGGACGGAGGCTCAAGAGGGAGCGGATATGGGGACATGCGTATGCATATGGCTGATTCACTTTGTTGTGCAACAGAAACTAACACAGTATTGTGAAGCAATTATACTCCAATAAAGATCTATTAAAAAAAAAAAAAAAAAGAATCCACCTGCCAATGCAGGAGACATGGGTTTGAGCCGTGGTCCACGAAGATCCCACATGCCACAGAGCAACTAAGCCCATGCACCACAACCACTGAGCCACAACTACTGAGCCCGCGTGCCACAACTACTGAAGCCCGCGCGCCTAGAGCCGGTGCTCTGCAACGAGAAGCCACCACAATGAGAAGCCCACGCACCACAACGAAGAGCAGCCCCTGCTCGGCGCAACTAGAGAAAGCCCGCGCGCAGCAACGAAGACCCAACGCAGCCAAAAATAAATACATCTTTTTTAAAAAAAAGAAATGGACTAAAAAAAATCAACAGGGTGTGCAGCTCCACTAAAAAAAGGATCTCAGACATTACTGAGTAATGATGTTTATACAAAGTTATTCTAGGTGACTAACATTGTTTGCTAAGTAAATACTTTAGCAGGTCTCTGGAAACATTAAACCAGAGTGTAAAAAACATGCACCACGGTTAAACCAAAGTCTATTTCCTTTTGTTTGATTTTATTAGGTTTTTCAAGGTCTGTCCCAACACCCTAAAACCCACACATTCCGTATCTCCCAGAGGGGAGAGAAAGCAAACAGCTGGAAATTTAGGAGTGGTGCAGTCTGACCCCAATCAGCTCGTAGGGGCACTACTCAACCTGAGCCTGAGTGAATGGTATGGTCACCAAAGCCCTGAGCAGAGCAGATGCTACAGAAATGTATGTAAAACCAGTGTGCCAGGAAAAGTGGAACTATAAAACTAATTTGATCACTTTTTCTTTGTAATTTAGTTTGGTTAAAAGATTTGGAGCATTTATCTGTTAGGGGAAACAGTTAAGAGCTTCTGCGCATAGGCAGTCCTTCTTCACTGAATAATTGGAGATGCTACCTGCCTGTGACTTCTTCAGCATCTGATGAACACCCTGATAGATTTGTCAGGGGTGACATTTGGGAATGCTGCCACCGCAGCAGTTGAACGACAAAGAGGGGTGCATACGTATATATGTATGTGTGCATTTGTAGATGTCCATTCCAAATGAAGTCTCCACCATGGCTGAGCAGTCAACAGATGGCCTTGCAGTCGTTCTTAGGTGAACACAAATCTGGTTCAGGAGACAAGCGGTTATCAGAAAAGTGTTAACCGATCACCATCCCTCCCTTTATCTTTCAGGCAGGTGTTAAATAGAGTACATCTGCTTGCCAGGAATCCTACTGCATCTTTCCATCCTCCAGCATACATGGGAATTCTCTGAATCCAAAGGAATATATAGGCTTGTTGGACTCTCAACAGTCAGATGCAGAGCAGTTGTTTCCAACTTTCTCCTGCTGCCACACTATTAGAATGAACCACCATCTCCATCAGCCGTGCATCCCACACACATAAAGCTTCTCAGACGGGGCCTAAGGTACATCCATCCCATCCAGCCCAAAAGGTCATACGCAGAGTGGAGGAGAGGAGCAGGTGAAGTATGAGAAAGCACGTCCCAGGGATCTGCTATGTCTCCCAGCCAACGCCCAGCCCCACCTACCAGTTTCCCTCGCACCCCTTTCCTTGTTCGCTTTTCTTCAGGAAAACAAACTGCTCTCTTCCCATAATCTCCTGTTATCTTCATACTGCAAGACTAAACTCTATTTTGGGTTCAAGTCTTCTTACCTCCATCCACTTGTAACAGCTGCTCAGATGTTTGCTGCTGCAAATCGTTTGTTTATACTCATACTTGTAAAATCTTTGGGGTTGGTCAGGGCTCCACTGCCACCTATTCCTGTTTCTCATCTTTTGGAATTTTTTTTGTAAAACGCTGCCAGTTATGCCATTGTCATGTCAAGGTAATCATGCAGCCATAACACAAATCCTAACTATAAGGGCAATACCTCAAAAAAATTACTAGAGGCCAGCCTGCTGTTCAGATGGGGTCTTGGGCTGACACCACAGTCGAGGGTCAGGTCCAGAAGGTCAAGTCGCCGCTTCAGTGAGTCATAGGACTGACTCAGACCACCAAACTCCCAGGGAGCTGATATATCACCCCACTCGTGAGGCTCCAATGCTCATTCATGTTATTAAGGTTCTCCTTTTTCAGTTATAAAACTATTTTTATTTTTTAATGTCTTTTTTTTTTTTTTTGGCTGCATTGGGTCTTCGTTGCTGTGCGTGGGCTTTCTCTAGTTGAGTCCAGTGGGGGTTACTCTTTGTTGCAGTGCGCGGGCTTCTCATTGTGGTGGCTTCTCTTGTTGTGGAGCACCGGCTCTAGGCGTGCGGGCTTCAGTAGTTGTGGCACGTGGGTTCAGTAGTTGTAGCTCGCGGGCTCTAGAGCGCAGGCTCAGTAATTGTGGCACACAGGCTTAGTTGCTCCGCAGCATGTGGGATCTCCGCGGACCACGGCTCAAACCTGTGTCCCCTGCATTGGCAGGTGGATTCTTAACCCCTTCGCCACCAGGGAAGTCCCTATTTTTATTTTTAAAAGAGGGGTTTTATTTGGTGAGCAGGGAATCCCAGCAAAGGAAATTAAGAGGGTCTTGCAAACTATGTCACTTAGGCTGCAAAATGCCTGATGAGCTGCACTTAGTCCTTGAAACAGCACCTGTCTTCACAGTAGTCACACTTTTTATCTTCTGCTTTTCCAACTCACTTAGGTAAAATTGCTTAAACAACGAAAATTATTAGTATCTAATTCTCCTCAAGATTCTATGGGGACCATTATCTTTTGTTTACCACACTGTTCTTCAGACAGATTACAATAAAATCATTTGATGAAAATACTGTCTGAAAATATGTCGATTCAGGAGGCTGACAGAAGTTAAAGCTTTCTTTCTGAACTTAAGTACCTCAGAGAAATAGGTAACTTTTAAAAAATGGATGAATAAGTTTCTAAATATAAAATGGAGACAATTCAATCTTAAAACTCAAACAGAATATTGAAAACATTAATAGAAAAAAGTTCAATGCATCCTACAGAATGAAAATGCTCAATCTTTTCCTATAGATACTTAAAACTAGTGATCCCACTTTTCATTAATATTTGCTAAAATCTATGTAGCAGCCTCTAGATTTAGTTATTTGTTCAGGACCAAAGTGAAGCCAAAGCCACAAAAAATAAAGATTAAACTAAACTGTGAGTAGCCGTTTCAAAAAAAGACTACATACACATAAATAGGATTACACACTTTAATCTGATTGACACGGAGGAAGTAAGGAGGACATGAAAGAAATTTAGTTGCAGCTCTGCTTTACACATTACCAAAGGCTCCTTCTCCAAAAAGTAAACCTGAGGTTTCAAAAACCATATTTTATCAGAATACTTCAGGAAAGCATAGTATGTGTAATCCAGGAAATACATTATTTGCAGAATAGGAAAATCATCACAGGCAATAAAAGATTACAACAAAAGAAAGCACCAGGGTTTTGAGCAGGTCTAAGGTGAGTATATCTGCAGAAACAATGTAAATGTTCTTGAGTGGCTGCTATGGAAACATGCTAAGGAGGACTGGTCCACATCTTATCGTTTTTTAAAACATGTTTCTTTGGAAAAACGGCAATAGTGGCTGAGAGTGAAGCCATCCTTTAGACGCCCAGCTTATTGGCCTGGGTGAGAACCACTTGAACTGGCATGAAAGCAGAGGTCTCACTGAAGTTGCTGGTGCTGACTGTGTGGGTATGGATGGTCAATCCTTCTGAGTAGTTTCGAGTCTCAATGCTCCTTGCGATGTTGTGTAAACCATTGATGATTGTTGGTGAAAGCTGAAGTAAAGGTGGAATTGAGAGAGAGAATTAAATTAAGGAAGAATTTTCCATGAGACCCTCTATAAACATTAAACCCTGATATTTAAGAGGAGCTTGAAATAAACATTATTTCAAAAATGTATAAACTGGTGAGCATTTCTAGAAAGATTCTCGGACCAACCAACACTTAAGTTATAAAAGCGAACCATGACAAAATGATTATGTAAGGAATTACTTACGAATTATACATGTATGGTAAGCCAGGTATTTTCTTACAGAAAAGCCAGATTTCCTTCCCCAAGTTGAAATGTTAATGTCTCTCTCCACTTAAGAGCTTTCTTATTATTTTATTTTAGATAACTTAAATATTTTAAATAACTAAATTATTTTAGATAACTGTCTCACACTTTTTAAAAGTTTTCCTATGTACATGAAGGAGTTTCACGATTCTTAATCATGACATCTCGAAGTAGGGGCCCAATTTACTCTAAAACCTTGCGGACAATAAAAACCTTGCACTTCTGGTCCACTGCCATTAGGAGGGCAACAGTCCTCATCATGTACTCAATTTGCCAGCTCTTAACTGCTTTTCATAATCCTGTCATCTCTGAAAATCATAAGACCTCTAGTTTTTTTCCCCCCCATGTCATTACTTGGCATACATGTCCATACTTTCCAGAGAAGACTTTATTTTGGATCAGTCCATGGGCCACACCACTTCCACTGTTATATCAACTTTCTCTGGTTTGGTTCTCAGGAGACAAATGGTTATTTTTAGCTGATGGCATTGATATGGGGAATGGGGAAGAGAAATGCTAAAATGCAAAAATGTGAAAAAGTCCCAATTCTTTTTTTCTCTACTAGTGCTTTCATTAATAAAACACAACAATTCTAGAAAGGAATGGAGAGGTTGGGAGGGACAAGAGAACAGAACACACAGGGCATTTACTCCTTACTGCCGATCATCTTCATAGTTATACACATTGATCTGCTCAATTTGTGGCTACCTTTGGCTTTGCCTTTGTGTAATAGCTATTCTAAAAGAAAAGGATCAGAGTCTTAGACTACGAGAGAGATTACAGATTTGGTCTCTGGAAAACAGAGTATCTGCCCACTCTCTGATTTCTTAATTCAAGGGACATATAAAAATGAATAGAAGGCCAGTTACTGTAGCAGCAGTACAGGCCAGTTTGTAAATCTGCTCTTTGTCATAAAAAAGGTTAAAAATTCTCTCTCCCTCTTAATCTCTCTCTCTCTCTCTCTCACACACACACACACACACACACACACACACACACACACACTGCCCTATCCCCTTTTCCCCGGTGACTGAAATGTAAGATTTAGACAGAGAAAAGCCCATTCTATGAACTGTCACGATCATTTTGACCCCAAGCATACTATATATTACATGCAAGTGCTGATGAGACACTTATTTTACTAGCAACCAGGAATAAATGATTATCATAAATCCTTCTTTTCCCCACAAACTTACTGTCTGTTCCCTAAGTTTATCATACAGAAACTCCAAACGTTTGCTGGCATCATCTAGCTTCCTCTTGGTTTGCTGCAGGAGAGAAAAAACAGGTATGTTATGTATGAACAATAACTTTTATCCCAAGAACTTGCCTTACGTCATTTCACTAAACCTTACAGTCATGATGTTGGACAGCTTCATTTTATAAAGAAATGGAGATAGCTAAGACCGAGGAACTTGAACAGATTATTAGAACAGAGATCAGTATCTATTAAGGCAGGGAGGGCAAGAAAGTGAGAGCCTTCCTCCTAGGGTGCAAAGTGGAGCACTGGCTGATTTCACGGGGACTGCGGCTCACGTGAGGTGAGTGAGTGCCCATCTACACTGTGTGCACAGGCAACACGAAGGGCCACCTGGAGGCAGCAAGAGGTCGGTGTACTACAGAAAGGAAGGTCTAACAGTTACTGTAAATTAAATAAAATGAACATTATGGGCGCTAGAAGGCAAACATACAGGTGAACTGTGGAATCTCAAAGTACTACTTATACGCTCAGTCACATTTGGTACATTTAATCCTGTCTTATTCTGGGCCTTTAAAACACCAAAAAAAGGAGAAAATTATCTTTTGGTGGCTTAAGATTATTAAGAGGGAAGTGTTAAAATGAGTTCTTAAATTAAGGACTCCTCCTACCCTCATCCTAGTACTGTGAGTATAGTGAGAGAAAACTATCCTAAAAGTAAAGGTTTAAAATTATACTGTGATTAACTTAATATCTACATTATGCAACAGCCTTAAAAGTGACACTGCTTTTCAATATTTACTGAGTGACTACTACGCGCCATGCTGGGACAGTGTTGTGTCTCATGGATCTCATATTCTATTGGGTGGGGAAAGGATACTAAATAAACAATATATTGTATGTCAGATGGTGATGAGTGCCATGAAGAAAAGTTAACAGGGTAAGGGGGTCAGCAGTGTTGGCAGTATGACGTGGTAAGAAAGTCCTGACGGCTAATGGGACATCTGAGCAGACACCAGGAACAAGTGAGCAAGAGCTATGCAGCTCTGTGGGGAAGAGTTCCAGGCAGAAGGAGCCACAGGTACAAAGTCTCTGATGCTGACACGTGCTTGGTATGTCTGAGGAGGGAATGTCAGTGTGTCAGAAGAGGAGTGCGGAAGAGGTGACGCCATCGAGGATAAACTTACAAACTAAGCTGTGCTGCACAATTACGTTGTGCTGTTTGGACATAACTGAAGTGGAAATAAGAATAAAGCCATACTATAAAAATGATGTCAAGTATTGATTAAGATGGACTTTTGTGGAGGGTTCAAAGTTAATCCCACGTAGCTACCAGCAGGAGTCCTGGGCGGTATTTGAACTTCCTCCCCAACTAGTGACAGGAACAGTTTGTCTTTCTCTTCTGCCCAGGGGTGCTGGGTCACCAGAAGGAAGGTGATAGGGTGACCTGGAGGAGGGGAAGCTCAACACAAATTTCCTAAGCTAGGCCATGTACGAGGTGTCCTCCCAACCTCTATTTACATTAACTCATGCCTGAAGGAAGACTGGAGCTTTCCCACATTTTTATTAGGATTCCTCCAATTTGTATGATGAGGACCTGTCTGCCTAGGAGACACTGTACACTTACCTGTTTAACAGCTTCACCTGTTCTCTGTTCCTAGCTTCGTCTTTCCATCGCTCCCAGAATGCCAGGCGCTAAGGTTTATGTTACCTTTCCCCTGCCTCTGCTTTCCTGACACTTTCAGTGCAGAGAATTGCTTTCCAAAAGACTGGCAGAAGGCTGCACATATTAATACTCAATGTTTGATGAAACAACAAATTCCAGAAGCTGTTTTTCAAGCAGACAACTGGCCAGTGACTAAATAAACATATTCAATGTTTGTTGGCAGAAAGTGAAATTTCATCTAAAACAAAACTGGCTTTGTGGAATTTTTGTTGTTGCCAATACAGTCATCCTCTAATAAACTGAGTAAAATCAGTTACTTTGACTATGAATATGACTCCAATATCTAAAGCACTGAACTATTTTTAAGGTCTTAGCAAAGTTAAAGATTGTCTATCTACTTTTAAAAGCTTTGATGTAAGCTCAGAAAGAAACCCCAAATCTGAGTTTCACCGTTCTGTTGTATTTTTGTGCTAGGCATAAGGTTTGCCGATGAGACTCAGTGCCGCATAGTGGTGGAAAGCATGAATTCTGGAGCCAGACTAGGTTCGAATGCTGGCTCTGCCTTAATTATTACGTAACTGCTTTTTGCCTTAATTTCCTCCTCTGTAAATAAATATGACAAACCTACCTACCATGAGGTTGTTTTAAGGATTAAAGTTATATGTAAAAAGCAGTTGAATGTGTTTTTATATGTACAGCAAACTATATATAAGTGCTAGCTTTACTACTTTTGCATAAACTTTCAAAATACATCTTGTAAGACTTTAAGCAATCATTATAGAAGCGCTCCATAAGGGATTCTTTTAATTAAGCAAAATAAAAAATACATACAGGATCTGTGGCTGAAGAGAGGCAGCGCTGAATAAGATCCTCAAATGTGGTCTTTAGAATGAGGTGTTCATCTGGAATCGGTTTCTTGGTAATTTTTTCTGTTGGCAAAGACTGCACATGCTGGAATAAATAATACCATAAAATGACTAGAAATGACCAGAAGTTACCTATACACAAAGCCCTGAATCTGTGATAAAGAGAAACCAAGGACCTTGTAGGTAGGCTCTTCAAAATCAAATGAAAAATTAACATGTGAAATCACTTGGGATAAGCAAACATAAAAATCAGATATTCAGTAGAAGATACAGGTACTCTTTCTACAGCTTCTATTTTCAAAAATAGGATGGATATAAAGTATCTGATTAATTATGGAACATACATTGATCACGATTTCATATAACTGATGGGAAGGAGACCTGTGCCAGTAGGAAATGAAAAGAACAAGGCATTTACAAAGTTGGCTGGTTGGAGTGGCTGCTTGCTTTGCTTGTTGGCTCATTTTTGTTTATCCTGACGTTCTTCTATTCTTTGGTTTACTCTTGGAGGGTGTTAGCTGGGCTATTATCAAACTGCAAGATTACACCAACGGTGAGGATAGAAGAGACCATGATCTTACTGAATGTACAGATGGGAAAACAAAGAAGGAATGTGTAAGTGTTTAAAGTTTTGACTGATTAGTTCATTCATAGAAAACATTAGGCAATTCTGTATTAGGCATTGGCTAGGTATTGGTGAGCCAATACGGAAATGATCTCATCCCACAGGGAGTTTACAGGCTGATGGAAGAGAAAGTTTTAAAATGTCATAAATGTATGTAAAATAGCAACTGTGATTAAGTTAACATCACTGGAACCAACAGACAATATAATTGGGATTTAACTGAGGGGAAGGCTCTTGAAGGAAGTTATATCAGAAGGGTAAGTAGGAGTTAACCAGTTAAATGGGGGAGGAAATGCATTCCAGACAGAAGAACGTGTACACAGTCAGGATCATGATACAAGGGACTGAAAGGGGGTCACTGTAGCTGGAGCAGAGAGAGCGAGCAAGGAGGAGTGTGAGCTGAGCGATTCCAGACAATGTGAAATACTTTGGTCTTTATCCTGGGAACAATGGGAAGCTGTAACGTTTTAAGCAATGAGGAGATAAGACCAGATAAGAGATGAGTCAAAGTCGATGCTGGCAGACCAACTAGAGGCTCCTGCACTGCTTAAGACTGGAGACGAAGGTAGCATGGACTAGACTGGAAATGTAGAGAAGGGATTTGAGAGAGATTTTAAAGTAATATCAACAAGACTCGGGGATAGCTCTGAAAAACAGGTTAAAGGAAAAAGAATATAAAGATGATGCCCAGGTTTTTGGCTGGATTAAATAGGAAGGGTTATGGTGCCATTCGCTGAAACAGGACACACCAAAAGACGACTAGGTTTGGGAGGAAGACGATGAGTTAGATTCTGGATATGTTAAGTGTGAGGTGCCTCAGAGACATCCAGGTGGAGAGGAAGCTGGACACTAGGGCCTGGCTGAACACACGCCTCCGTGCAGCTCTCCCTTTCAGCGGTAACTGGGGTTCTGGCCCAGATGAGCGCAGCTTGAGCACCCAGCTCTAAACAAAAGTGGACGGCTTCACAAACACCACAGACGTGTAATTATACAAAATTAACAGTGCGTCTTTGTAATTTTATATATTCTCGTGGAAAGAAGAAGGTCCTCCCATCTCCATCAGAACACTTGTTTTCATAATGCAACTGTTAATGTTTAGAAGTTCCTTAGGCAGAAATCTCTTAACAGCAAAACATAGTCTTGTGGTAGAGATATAATCTTTACAAATTTGACTTCAGAGAGTCAAAGACAGTAACAGACAGAAGAGCTAGTTTTATACTTGGGCAGGAATTGATTTCATCTTATGTTGAGCTGTGACTTTACTTTTCATGAATAGATCAAAATGTTTCTCTTTGTATGTCTAAGTCAGTTATATGGAAATATGATAGATTTTTCATCATCTAGAGCCCTGCCAACTAGCTGTTTGTATGTGAAAAGCAAGCACAAATCTATATCTCCATCTAAAGATATGGCTATATTATTAGCTCTTACACATACACAAGAAAATATATAACTCATTACATTTTTATTTTCTATTTTAAAGGAAAAAACCTTTGGAAACAGCTTCTGCTTAGCAACCTTGGATGCAAATATGGATTCAACTGCTCTTAAATTGTGGCTACTGATTAGATCAGATGAAACACTGTAATTGCCAAGTTACTGTTAACGTATACTAGTAAATACATAAGCTCCTTCTAGAAAGTTTGTATATGGCCTCGTCATTGAAAAATAATATACATACATGAACAATCTTAAAAAAAAAGGTATTATTTTTAAGTTGTCTAAATTGAAATCAAATTGAGGTAATAATAAAGGTATAACCATAAAAGTTAAAACGTTAAGAAAACATACCGAAATAGAGCCATCTCCCACTTCCACAGATTTACTGTTACCTGCATGGTATTTCCAATAGGAGCCCCAGGGGCACCTTCAATATTGGGCTTTGAAAAAGACGGAGGCATGCCTGGTTGACTGAGGGGTTGCTGTATGCCGTGGAAGGGCTGGCCACCTGGAAGGTGTGGCTGCGGGAAGGAAGCTTGGCTTGATATTGGTGCTGGAGCTGAAGGCTGTTGCTGCAGCATCTGTGACTGGGGGTCACCCAAGGGGTTCATGATTGGTGATGTGATGGGAACAGGAGGCGTAAAGTTCTCAGGCATCTTTTAAAAGAAATAAAAGGCACCAAGAGTAAGGAGAAAACGGTATGATGACAACATCTCCTCAGCTTTAAATAAGGGAGTTAGCCATTTGTAGCAACGTGGATGGACCTAGAGATTATCACACTAAGTGAAGTAAGTCAGAAAGAGAAAGACAAATACCATATGGTATCCCTTATATGTGGAATCTAAAATATGACACAGATGAACCTATCTATGAAACAGAAATAGAATCAGGGACATAGAGAACAGACTGGTGGTTGCCAAGGGGGTTGGGGGAGAGTTGGAATGGGAGGGTGGGGTTAGCAGATGTAAGCCTTTATGTATAGAATGGATAAACAACAAGGTCCTACTGTACAGCACAGAGAATTATATTCTATATCCTATGATAAACCATAATGGAAAAGAACATATTTAAAAAAGAATGTATACACACATACATGTATAACTGAATCACTTTGCTGTTCAGCAGTAATTAACACAACACTGTAAATCAACTACACTTCAATAAAAAAATTTAAAAAAATAAGTAAGGGAGTTAGACTATTCCATGGTTAAAAACATTTTTTTAATAACAGTAGAATACTTTTTAAAATGAAATTTTATGCAGAATTCTAGAGAAAAACATAAAAGTAAAGGTAATCTAGCTAAGAGGGCTGGGAGCTCAAACCTGGACCTTTGTTTCCCCTTTACCTTCCACACTTATCCCATAACGGGCCAAAACCATGGTGTTTTTGAAAGAGGATGTCAAAGTCTGGAGAATTATATCTAGCCATACTGGGATCAGATATGCCAAATATGTGTTTGTGTGTGTCACGTGATCAGATGTAATACCTTTTTCCCAGATCATTAAGTGATACCTACTTAGTGATCAATCACACTCAAAGCAGTAGATTAAATTTCTGATTATCATTGACCTAATTTTGGGGGGGCTTTCATCATTTAGTATCTCCCAATTTTACATTCTGGCCTCTCATTACTATACTTGGGGGACAGAAATCACTAGGAGTAAAAAAAAATAAAAAGGCTTGGGGTAAAAGAAGGAAAGAAGAATCTTAAGTTATGCTCTAACAGCTCTCAACAGTTATTAACATCTAAATGATGCTCAGCTACAAGGCTATTTCTTTTCATATTGTATGTGATAGACAAAAATAGTCCAAAATATAATTACAAATTCATGATTACTGTTAGAACCCAAAACCAAAGTAACTCCTAAAAAAAAACCATTTGAGAAGCATGAAATTTTGTTTCCTACTCTTTGAAAAAGATCTGCTGGGAATTTACATCTTGCTTTTTAAAAAGGGTTTAATTCATACCACCATACTATTTTGTACTTTCCTTCCTTCCCTTCATGGATTAGAAGATGTAAGTTGAAATACACATATTAAGTATATTAGTCAGTCAGCTTTGCCTTTAAAGGAACAGTGAAGTGTGGTGTGCTTCAGGTGGCTACATGATTGACAGGACACCTGTAGGCAACTGAATAGACATCTTTTTCTAGTACCTTCTTCTTCTTGGGTACTCTGTTCAAAGCTGGAGGATCATTCCAACCATTCTGAGAACCTATAACAGATAATAGAGGGCATTTTCCTTTAGAATCCTGAAAAGAAGAACACTAAATTGTATCCATCATATAATATCTTCAAATTTTACTTTCACCCTGAGATAACTGTCACAGAAGTTTTACCAGCTGAGCTGCTGGGATCACTATGTAGCCCTGGACTCTCAAACTCATTACCTCTAATAATCACAGGGCCTTGGCTTAGAAAGCAGCATATCTTGACATTATTTCCTTTTAAAGTGAAAGAGTTGTACTAAATTTAAGGATAGTGAAGTTTTTATGTCTATATTGGTATATAACCTTCAAACAATTCTCTCCTAAGAAAGAAAAAATAAATCCCCTGAGTCTGCTAAAAAAAAAAGGCTTCTGATATATTCAACACACAAAAAAAGAATAAAAGTGGCAATCTTCTATTTCCCCAGAGAGCAATTCAGCATACCCAAATCATCCACATGGTAGAAACACTGTTAAAAAAACAGAGCCCAACTACGCAACACCAGTATGTTTTTATCACCTTTGCGTTAAGAACAACCTATAAAGTAGAAAAAGGCATTCAAATATCTGTGGTAAGATTTTTTTTTTAATACACCCCTCCCCCCCCAAAAAAAATTTCCACGCTGGCAGCAAATATAAAATTAAACTACTGTCACCTTTAGGAAATTTCCTCCCCCCTCAAATCTCCCAAAACCTGTCATCTCAAAGTGAGAAATGAATATGAGTAGCAGAACTCATTAAGGTACTTAATGCCTGTATTTTTTAAAAACAATTTTTTAAAACATCTTTATTGAATGCCTGTATCTTTAAAGAAAAATGGAATAAAACATGCCAGAGATAAGATAATTACTAAATCAAAATATAATCATTTTACATCTTATTAAGTTTTGTGTATGTGTATATGTAAGAGCAAAAAATTCTTCTTCTTTCAATAAACATTCTTTCAGTATTTTACTTTTGCTTGTTTTATTGATATCTACGATATTAAATCACAACAAAATTGCTTAGCAAACCAAAGAACATAATGTCATAGAAATTTTGTAAAAACAAGATCTTCTCCTAACCAGCATGCACTCATTTGCCTTGATTTTAAAAGTAGAATTAATTTTCTACAAGGTGACTAGGAGACAGAACGCCAAATGAGCCTCAAAACATTCAAGAGCTAATCACAAAATATTAAACCACATGCTGCTATTTGCTTAACAAATTCTTAAAGTTCTCATTATACACAGACTAATCATTCAAACCTCTCCCATCACCTTCTAATCTTTCTTATATCTAAGACAATCTTGGTATAGCCTTGTCTTTCAGTCTATATAAAATAGACAACTTTTATGATTCAAGATCATTTGTGTCACTATGTTAATTCAGTCAGTTCTAAGATTTGATTCCATTAAGAACTGATCAGATTTAGGGTATTATCGGCTTTAAAGTTCACATGCATAATTGTGAATATCCATTCATTAATTATAGTCAGTGATTCAAAGATTTCCAAAGATATATTTTGTAACTAATTCACCTTCCAACATAGACGCCTGGTCTTGCATAGACTGATTTTCTGTAGACAAAATGTAAAAGTCACTTAAACAGTATTATCATCAAAGATATTCTAAACTCTACTCATTTTTTTTTTGAATTTTTGAATTTTATTTATTTTTTTATACAGCAGGTTCTTATTAACTATCCATTTTATACATATTAGTGTATACATGTCAATCCCAATCTCCCAGTTCATCACACCACCACCTCCCCCCCACCACTTTCCCCCCTTGGTGTCCATACGTTTGTTCTCTACATCTGTGTCTCTATTTCTGCCCTGCAAACTGTAAACTCTACTCATTTTATAATTGTTTCTCCTCCCTCCATCAACCCCAAGAAAGAACAAACTAATTTTATAAGGGAATAAAACTTACTTTTTAATCAAGTCACGTGAAATGGCTTCTATCTAATTAAGAAAGTAATCATTTTGTGGGCAAAGCTAATTCATTCATGAGAGCACTTCCTAACATATTATAACTGTGTCCATTTTAGTATTTTTTAAAGCTGTGAATCCAAATCAGTTGAAGATCTTGCAAAAATGCAGATTCTAATTCACTAGGTATAGCGTAGGGCCTGAGATTCTATTGCTTCAGCCAGCTCCCAGGTAATGCCAATGCTGCTGGTCTAAATCCTCTTTAAGTAGTAGGATTTTAAAGAGAAATGGGAGGATTTCTGCATTGTCGTGCAGACTTTAACACTACATTGTTAAAGATAATAAGCATGTTAGACGATCTTAACAAGGAGGTGCTACTTTACTGCTGGATTTGGGAGGCCCCAAGGATCTGCATTCTGGAGGAACTGTAATTTCTGGGGTCACAACATGAATATGAGCATAAATGGGAACAGGCCCAGTAAATATGTAACCATCTCATATGGTCTTCTCTATAAGAATATACAGATTTGCAGACTGTTTAGCACAAATCTTCCAGAAATCACTACTTCTCTTAAAAGAACTGAAGTTTCTGGCAGTGGACAAGAGGAAAGAAGGCTGAGAACTAATACAGCAATTCCAAAATTGTCGGATGTTCAGGATTGGTCCAGGCCCAGTCTCCAATCAAAAGCGTGCAGTGTAGATACATCATATGTACATACAACTTACGGGAATTCAACTTACGGGATACATCATATGCACATACAACTTACGGGAATCCCGTAAGTATGTGGGAGTTATGATAGTTGAACTTGGGGAGAGAGGAATCGAGAGTATATAGCATTAACTAGTGAGTTCAATTCAGTTTGAGCTCTACTCAAGAAGCACATGCCCCAGAGAAACTGTGAGGTGGGAGAACTAATGCCACAGTTTGGAATTTCTCTGTATGGCGCTAAGGAGAGATGTTTCTCATGCAATATGGCTTCTGACCACAGGCAACTTCTTCGTGAGGGCTTAACTGAAGAAAGCGGTGATCACGGATAACTGACTCTTAAGTGATTTCTTATTTTTGTCTTAAATGATGACTTTACAATTTAACTTCCCATGCAAGGTATGACCTCACAGCACTACAGTTAATAAATCCCTGGGAGTCACTGTGTGTGTGTTATGACAGAGGACAGACCTGACTTGAAACTAGTGATGTACTCTCTAGCGCCAGACTTCAGCTTCTGGGCTGAGGGGGTCAATATACAGTCCATCCCCAGGTTCTACATCTGCAGATTCAACCAACTGAAGATCAAAAACATTCAGGAAGGAAAAAACTCCAAAGAGTTCCCAAAAGCAAAACTTGAATTTGCTGCAAGCATTTACACTGTATTGGGTATTACTAGCAATCTAGACATAAAAGTATATGTGCATAGGTTATATGCAAATACGACACCACATTATATAAAGGACTTGAGCATCCTTGGATTTTGGTATTGGGGCGGGGTAGGGGGGAGTCGACGGTGTGAAAAACCTAAAAGTACTGGAGGTACCCTGGCCTTGATCGTTTTTTTCAGGGAGCAGTCTCAACAACATGCCTCCTCTCTAGCCCTGTGAAACGTGGGAGCAGAAGGTGAGACCAGTTTTTCCTCTAACCTCTCGTGGCAGTGATCTTAGCCTTGGATATTAAAGCCTGAGTGGGTATCCTGATTTCACCAACTATCAGCAGCACAAAAAAGTATGTGGAACAATTTCATATGACCCTTTGGTAGAATGACACCAAAGTTATAATGAAATCAAATTAAATCGAAAGTTACGAGTAAAACTGAATGAAATAAGAAACAAAAAGATTTTCAACAGGAACATATAGCCAGTTGGCTATCCCTCATAACTTGAGGGTGGGCTGCCTGTTGAATTGAAAATAACGACTGTACAATAATCAAAGTTCCCACCAAAACATATGCCTAACTGGCCCCTCCTCACCTCAAACCATGCAATATATTTAGCAATATGTTTTATTTCAGCCCAGAAAATCCTTGTTCAAATCTCTGATCAATTTAACAGTTTTATCTTAGCTATGATTCTAACCCCTCAATACTTTTGCTTTTATATCTTTAAATTGTTTAAATATGACTTTTTCAAAACACAATTAGGGCTTCCCTGGTGGCACAGTGGTTGAGAATCTGCCTGCCAATGCAGGGGACACGGGTTCGAGCCCTGGTCTGGGAAGGTCCCACATGCCGCGGAGCAACTAGGCCTGTGAGCCACAATTGCTGAGCCTGCATGTCTGGAGCCTGTGCTCCGCAACAAGAGAGGCCGCGATGGTGAGAGGCCCTCGCACCCCGATGAAGAGTGGCCCCCACTTGCCGCAACTAGAGAAAGCCCTCGCACAGAAACGAAGACCCAACACAGCCATAAAACAAAACGAAACAAAACAATTAAATTAACCTCTACTTTATGGAGACACACTTTAATAGCAACACTAGGTAAAGCAAACTGAATGAAGAACGTGAATATCTACAGGAGACAGTATTATGGGGGTTCATTATGGATGTGCAAAATGATACTCTTGGTCAATATGTTTAAAAAAAGATAGCACAGTCTAATCTTGGACATAATTCTCTCATAAAACTAGTAAGGGAAGATAATCTTTTTTACCTTTTCAAAAAACCTTAAAAATGGGCATAAATCTCTTTCTTACTCTCTTTTTAAACATGACAATGACTTTAAAGAACATTGGAAAATGGTTCATGGTGTAATATTAAGGAAAGTAGTAAGATGTAAATTATGAGTGTATGTGGGAGTTATGATCTCAATTCTTTAAAAATGCATGCATACAATAAGATACTACTATCTTCACACCCATTAGAATGGCAAGAATTAAAAACAAAAACAAAAAAACAGGAAACAAGTGTTGGTGTGTATGTGGAGAAATTGGACCCTTACGCATTGCTGGTGAAAATGTAAAATAGGTCCACCACCTCAAAAAATTAAACACTGAATTACTATTTGATCCAGTAATTCCATTTCTGGGTATATACCCAAAAGAACTGAAACCAGGGACTTGAACAGATATTTGTATACTCACATTCATAGCAGCATTATTCACGGCAGCCAAAATGCCCATGTGTAAGTTAATGGATAAACAAAATGTGGTATATACATAGAGTGGAATATCACTCAGCTTTAAAAACGAAATTCTGATTACATGCTATAATATGGATGAATCTTAAAGACAGTGAAACAGCCAGTTACAAGAAGAAAAAAACTGCATGACTACTTATATGAGGTACCTAGAATACATACATAGAGACAAAGTAGAACGGTGGTTACCAGGGACTGGGGAAAACGGGGGGTTTTTAATGGCTACATAATTTCAGTATGGGATGACAAAAAAGTTCTGTAGTTAGTGGTGATGACTGTACAATAATGTAAATGCACTTGATGTCACTTAAAAATGATTAAAATGGTAAATTTTATGTTATGTATATTCTACATTAAAAGAACTTTAATATATGCATACATACATATATGTGTGCATATATGTGTACGAAGGGAATAAATACACCTAAATTATTAGTGGTTATATATGGGTGGCAGAATTACAGATAATTTTAATTTTATTCTCTATACTATTTGAGGCCTTTCAAAATTCTACAGTAAAAAATTAATAAAAATCAAGGGAAAATTAACTTAAAAACTGAATATGGCATGTCACTGGATTCTGGAGACCCTTATCCACCTTAGTGTAGGGATTAGTCCTCCACATGGTCTTTAGGGAAGGAAGAGAGAAGCGCTTGGTCTCACATACAGAAGTGGAGTTGCTACCATCCTTACTTGAATCTCACTTCTCAATGGGAACCTTCTCAAGGTGTTCTTGCATAATGGTAGGATGTAGGCACTGGCTAAGATACTCTCAGCGGATTCACAGAAAAATATTAGTGCCAATGGTACGGAGACTTTTGGCTAAAAGATCATTTGAGACGGAGAGGACAGAGCATCCTTGTTAATCATACACCTCCCCCTTCCCCGTTAGCCTCGCACGTCACATTATTTAAAAGGCACCACAAAGTTAAAAATTTAAATTTAGAGAGAATGAATCCTTAAGGTCATTTTCCAATGACACGAGATAAAACAGATGTATCCAAAGAAAAATAAAGAAGGCTATCATGCTCCTTTCCTTTGTTTAAAGGGTTAAAAACCAAGTACTTATAATTTGACTACGGAATGTTTATGAAAATTTAAAAAAAATTTTTTTTCAGCACACTGTTTCACGAAAATATTCAATATTATGCCCCTTCAAGACTCTTCTATGTGAAGGAGCACAAGACTATATATATATACATATATATATATACCCAAATTAAATTTTCCATTTTTTAATACTGTTTACTCAAAAACAGCTTCATGAGAGCTTCACATTTTATCAGAAAATTTTGCTAAGTAAACTTCTTGGGCCTTCACATTTGAAAGTGCTCTCCCTTAGTAACAAGTATACATTAAACCAGGGACAAAAAAAAAGGTGGGGGGGGCGGGTACAAGCAATATCTTACTTATCCTGCACAGTAAAGCTAGGAAAACTTCCTGCTTTTTGTGCTGCCACCACTGAAACATGTCGCACTATACTAACTTAGGCTGTTAGCACTTTATACCTTGAACTCGGAGACAGCCTGTTTTCCTTGCCTCTGATTCTGCCATGCTGCCCACAATCTGTTTTGCAGAACCACCTCCAGGTTAACCTCCCTAAAGTACCACTTTGACCATGCCTCTCAGGAGTTCAAACTCCTCCACTAGAAATTTTCTTCTTACTGTATGAAGTATAAATTTCTTGCCCTGACATTTAATGTCTTCCAAAAGTTGGCCCAAATACAAATTTTATGTTCCAACTTACAACAAAGCTATGTGCTGTTCACTAGAAATAGAAATGTACTGTACTTTTCTGCCTTCCTACCTGTGCCTAGAATAATTCTGATTATAGACTGAGCAGGTTCTCATTAAGAATTTACTGAATGAATGTTTTGATGATTGCAACATGAGTTTCTCTGAGCAGTGCGCACATAATTTTGTGGTTCACTAATAGTTACAGGGCTTGAAAATCCTAGTGTCTATCAAGAAGAATCCACCGGACAAGTGGAATTTCCAAGTCCCGTAGAAAACCATGATATAATAATCTAAGACATATTAGAACAAAGATAAAACTTTTAGTCACAGTTATCTGTATAACCTAAGCAAACTTTTTAGGAAATCAAAAAATAAAATAAGGTAAAGCTCTAACTGTTAATTAAAATACAGGGACTACTAACATGCAAGAGGTAACAAAGCAGCTAGCTTAGTGCATGCTGAGTATTGCAAAATGTATGGCTTCATCTTCCTATTAGTTACTGTGCTTCTCAGCCAGGTTAGAACATTGTTACTTTGTACATAAGCAAAGACTTTATTATAAGGCCAAATGCCCTTTAGCTTAAGGAGGAAAAAAATACCCATGCAAATATTTAACTTAGATGATGAAGTAACAAATGCTTAAAATAGTGATGCTAAATGTTTCTGTAATTCCAACACTGATAGCTATTTCTACTGCTTTCATCAGGACTAGACTATCTGGTAAAGAAGAATGAACATGGGCTCTGAAGACTGAGAGACCTGGGTATCTCAGTTGTATCTCAACTTGGAGTCTATCACCATGCAATCATGAAAACATTATACACAACCCTAGGAAACTCAAGCTTCCTCATGGCAATTTTTAAAAAAATAATTATTCCTATTTCTCATGGTTATGAGAAATAAGAAAATATACGGCAGTGCTGGTACATGTCCAATGTATGTTCAATAAATGATAATTCACTTTCCTACTTCCCTGCACCACTTTCCTATGTGGGGATTTACTTGAATCCATCTTTCACTCAAGCTATTACCCAACTATTCAGAATATATACTGTTTTCGCTCATCCAGGTTTTAAAAGGTAATTTTTTGAACTCTACAATTGAATGAACACTCCTCTCTAAATATCAACCTATTGAAATATCTGTATTGAAAATTATACAAATTGTATTTGTGCAGTAAAGGCTGATACATATTGTGTGTATGATTTTTGGTACTTTGGACTTTAATATTATATATCAAAGAAGAGAGAAGGAGATATGTGTATAATTCTGGATCCATAAGACTGCCAAGAAAAAAAATACTTCCTCAATAAATCCTATTATATGACCAGTGTTTTCAGTTATTAAAGCTACTGCTTAGCAGTTAAAAAGAGAAAAACATATACTGGACTTCCAGGAACAACTTCAGTAGTAGAAAGCAAGACTCACTTCTGTTTTGCCCCTCTAGTTTAAAACCATCAATTATAATCTGAAAAGGAAACTATTTTCAAATACCCTTAGTAACAAGTATACATTAAACCAGGGACAAAAGGAAAAGGCACAGAGCTCTAATTCTGGGCGAGGTGTCATCACGGCTAACTTTGCAGTCACTGTCCCCAAATGCTTTCAATCTCTTCCTAAGCTTATGCGTACATACTATTACTATTATGAGGAAACTGAGGCTTAAAGTTAAGTACTTATTCAAGGTCACATAACTAGAAAGGAGTGAAGCTGTGATACAAACACAGGAAGTCTGATTCCAAAGTCTGAATTCTTTGCTATGTTAGTGGTTCTTGCCCCGATTCATTGATCTCTTTTTGTAATACGTACTTCTGAGGCCCCTTTTACAATCCTAACATGAAAATCAGATAATATTACCTACTCATAAAAAATTAATATAATGCTTTAATTGTAACATGAAAGATAAAAAGAATCTATAAAATGTGTATTTACTATAAAAATAATTTTAAATTACGCTTTTAATTAGAAAATTTCAGGCAGAACTACACTGTCAACAACAAAAATGCCTAGAAATTTCCAAAATGTTTGTGAGGGTAGAATTGTCCTAATGGAGAGAATCCCTGCACTACTGTATACTTTCTGCTGTCTTAGAGATTCTGTCAGAGTTGCATTCTTTCACTTTTTTCCTTTCAATACACGTCAAGATCCTTGCTCACCTTTACAAACAAACATAATTACAAAATTTGTACAGCCTCATTAAACCCTGTATTATTTAATCTCTATGAATGAATTTAAGGCACAAATAATTTTAAAAACTGAAAATCTAGGAAGAACACAGAGCATCGTTTTACTCTGGCAAAGAAATTAGTGTCAATTAAATCTAGTTCCAACCACCACTTATCTGGCCAACTAATTTCTTACCGCTTATTTTAAATTCAATGGCAGATTATATACTCTTACCCTTTTAAAGCGCTAAAGCTTTTCTCATTTAGCAACTAAAGTTCACTATGGGAAAATCACACTTTTAGAAATAGTTTTAGAATTTGTTATACAATTAAATCAATACCTCACCTTGCCCAGTTTATAGTTAGAAGTAATTCCCCTCCATGCACCCACGTGATCACGAAAAAATAAAAGAGGGAGCCAAACCAAGTCCCTTTCAAGCGCAGACCTGTTCTTTGGGATGCAGGCAGCTCGCCGGCAGCAGGCAGTGTACCTGTTGCTCCAGGAGGCAGCGCATACGCTGAAGATGACGGTGGAGCTCCTGGTCCGCCGTGCTGGAAGGACGCTCCAGAGCGAGGGGGAGGAGGGAACGAGGCAGTGGGGCTGGACGTAGGTGGAGAGGCCTGGTGCTGTGCTGTGTACAGCTGAGACTGCCCAGAATAGGACGAAGCGGAAGATATGTACGGGGTGTTAGGGTAAGCGTTTGAAGCAGGGGACGCAACAGGCTGCTGAGGTCGATACGCTGCTGACCCCCCTGTTCCGAAGGAATACTGCTGGACTGGCTGAGAAGCTACACCAGGGAGAAGGAGCAGAGATTTTAATTAGTTACACATTTATTCAGACAGCAACAGAAAACCAAAGTTATCTCATTCTATGGAAATTATTTTCTAGTTCAAGTCAATTTAAAACTGCAAAAGAAGAGGAGAGTGATAAGAAAATAAATTAATTGTGCTAAAAACTGCTTCTTGCATCCTAAAAGCACTAAAATGCAATAAGCAGATAGATAGATGGGGGGAGGAGAACTTAAGGGAGGTGGGTAGAGAATATATAACTATATATTTAGGTGAGCAGAATTCTGCTCAAAGAGGAATAATGAAGGATATACCTGTGTATCAGAGGGAGAGGCTGCAGGTGGATGGCTGGGAAGGGCGGTAGGAGTTTTGTTACTCCAGGTAGTGACAGTGGGGGCAATTCTAACCTGAATTGAACAAAGAAATACCAATCACAGAACATAAAACATGAAAATGTTAAAAGAAGAAACAAAAAACCCAACAGGCATTAATAGCCAGATGCAAAGCAAAAAATAAGAGCAGCAAGATAGCATACGTTAGCCAGGCAACTGCTTTCAGGTAATCCCTTTCAAGGGATTCCAAAAGAAAAAAGCACCTTTCACAACAGAACAGGGGAAGGAAGGCAGTGGAAAAATCAATATGAAAACTAAATCAAAGCAGAAAGAACAATGCCGTTCAAGTGTCAAGAGTAAGTGGGAAAAGGTAAGTTCTGTAACTAGGGAAGGAAAGAAGACATTCCAGGGGAAAAAAAAAAAAAAGGTAATTGAGTGAAAAAGTGATTTTTGAAGCACTAATTGTATTCATGCTACTATTAGATCTGTAAACATATTGCTATAAGCTCCCTTTTCCGGATTTCATTAGAGCCACAAAAATTATGTTAGTTCCGTATGAGGCTTAGAATCATACAATCAGAGCATATTAAAGATCATCCAATCTGATCCCCACCCTTTACCACTGAGAAAACCAAGGCCCAGAGAACTGAAGGGGCTGGCTGAAGTCCATACAACCTGTTGCTGATGGAGCTACGACTGATTCTAGGTCTCCTGATTCCCAGGCCAGTGTCTGCCACGCTACGCCATGTTGCTTACCCTGGAGTCCAGAGGTTTTCAAAAACATTTTTTTAAGCCATCAGAATATCTTTTGTCAAGTAAATCTTTGTAGAAGAAACTCTATCATATAAACAATTAATAGCAAAGATGTGCTGGTCATAGTAGGAGGAGAACTCCTACTCAGTTGGCTTCTCTTTCAGAAATCCCTTTACTCCTGCCTATAAACATGCCTTTAAAACCACAATCCACTGTTCTCATTCAACATATCATAAGCTTTAACCAAGAAAATCACTGCATAATTTATGACTGAATTTGTTTTCCTTTTCTTAAAGTATGAGACTGCTAAGTCACGGTATAATAAAAGTCCTTCATGGTTTTTACATTTTCCCAGAAAGATAGATTAAACCCAAGGACATAAGGAGTAAATATTCTCTTCTCCCAATGCAGAGAACACCTTACTTCAGTGCCCTGACACAGTGAGGTCAAACTCAAGGTGCTTAGCTTAGGAGTTCCAATCCTGTTAACCATTAACTAGCCATGCTGACAAATTCAAGCTCTATGTCTTAAAACTCTGGTTAGTCGCTAGACTTCTCCACCTCTCAGTTTCCCAGCCATCACCTGATTTGCCCTATCTATGCCATAGACTTTCTAAGTCTAGCAACAAGAGTGGAGAATTTAGTTTTGTTTATCAATATACCCTCAATAGGGAGAATAAAGACAGGCCCTTAAATTCATATTTGTCAAATGAACGAAAAAACAAAACAGAGAGTAGTACAGTCATAATTATATTCAAATGTAATCTATCCTGATTAAATAGCAATCAAAAGCATGACAGACAAAAGAGCATGAATTTTTTTTTCATGGTTTTATGCTTAGTTTTGCTACAAAATGTAAAAATGACCCCATCAATTCTATCAGCAATTTGTTCTATTTTAAAATGGGCAGAGGGACTTCCCTGGTGGCGCAGTGGTTGGGAATCTGCCTGCCAGTGCAGGGGACACGGGTTCAAGCCCTGGTCCGGAAGGATCCCGCGTGCCGCGGAGCGGCTGTGCCTGTGCGCCACGGCTGCTGAGCCCCCGTGCCTGGAGCCCCTGCTCCGCGCTGGGAGAGGCCACCACAGTGAGAAGCCCAGGCACCGCAGCGAGGAATGGCCCCGGCTCGCCGCAACTGGAGAGAGCCTGCACGCAGCGGCAAAGACCCAACGCAGCCAAAAATCAATCAATCAATAAATAAATAAAAAAGAGAGACTGCCATCGAGGTGGTTTCATCTCAAAAATAAAATGAGCAGAGTACCTACTAACTTTGTTATCAATCAAGACCATTTATTACTTACGAAAATATACTTTTTATTTAAGAACATGAAGGTTATCTGCTGGTCTGGAAATATAAGTTTCTACATGAAATAGTAAAAGACAATAAGAGGTCACATTTATGCCACTAACCATTTGGTAATTTTAATTTAATAAATAAATTAGTTTATTAATAAAAATTATTTAATCATCTTTACATTCCCCATGACCTACAACTTCATATACCTTTGGTCACTCACTTTTCTCTAATATAAAGTTGTCCAAAAAAATGTTTGTATTCTGGATACTCTTTATTGTGCTGATACAGAAGACATAGTAAAACCACACTAATGATTCAGAAAATAATACTTAAAAAGAGACTATTTTCTAAAAACACTTTAAAAAATTGACCAAATTACCCACAAAATTGTTCCCACTACTTTACTTAGTTTGTTAGATGAATCAAATTAAATTTCAAGAACAGATGTACATGTGTAATTTAAGCTTGAGTGACGGAGAAATAAGAAGAAATCTCCCCAGAGAGCTTAAGTTAATTTTACCTAGTTTGTAAATTATTTGACTAGATTAAAGGGATAATTTTTAAAAACATCATAAATGCTACTTTCAAGAAAAGAAAAACTATAACCATTAAAATAATACATTGTCTAGTTTTATCACTGGTCTCTTACTCAAGACACTAAAACCACCAATTTGAAATACATAAATGTTCCTACTTTAATCTGGACCATATCACTCACATGGGGATAATATTGTTGAGCTGGAACTCTTGGCATCTGTGTGTGGCCAGCAACTGGTCCAGGCCTGCCCTTGGGCAGCTGCTGCCTCTCATAAGGAACTTTAGGTGACTCCTGTTGCCCTGGTGCTGGATCTCCTTGTGCTCTACAAAGTCTGTCACGAAGCTGAACAATATTTGGCTATAAGAAGCAATGGAAGAAAGCAGAGCCAATTGTTAAGAGTTCACCCAACTATATATGACAGCATGTTGATCTTCTTAAAGTAAGCTTGATCATTCATATGATTTTTGTTCATATGCTGTGTATTATGCAATAAACCCCGGCACATTAGGGTCTGACATCATGGTTTCTAATACTCAAGAACTGACACCAAAGGTCCATTATATACAGTGTAACTTGTAAGTTCACTGAGGCAGGGATTTGAATTATGCCTGCCACATGGTAGTATGCAAGATCAATGTCACTTATCATCACTGCTCTTTTGTTGTTTCTCTTGCAGTTGAGTAATGCTCACAAATCACAAAAGCAGCTGAAAAAATACAACTTTGTTTCTCTGCAGGGAAAAAAGGCTCCAAAAGAGAATCAGCTGCTAAAGATGGTGATGGAAGAAAATGGTGATCTATGAAAGACATGAAAATTAATAAAAAAAGAGATACTTGAAATAAACTAAAAGAGTAAGATGTCAAACTCAGGGTAGCTCACACAGATCTATAATTATATAGATCAATAGTAAGTATGAGTTTACCATATACATGTTCCAGTTATTAACAAACAACAAAAAAGCAATGTGTTAAAATGTTTCAGCAAGAATTCATTTAATATCTATAAAAATGATACATTTCTATAAATTCATTAAAGGTTTAAACACATCATTTACATTTTGTAGGTATACTTAGGTAAACCTGCCTTTTATGGAGGGGAACTTTATACTATAATGATATTACAAAGTCTCAGGAAATATTCCCCAGAAAATACTAAGGGTATACTGAGATATATAGGAGGAAGTAACATCAAAATTACAAGTTTTGCATAAAGAATGTTCTTTAAAAGTCCAAAGAAAAGCATGAAGAATAACCTATAGAAAATGTATGTGATTATAAACAGTATTAAAAATAAAGAGTTTAATTCTCAGGCTAGAAGGTCTAAAGGTCTTAGAGTAAGTCAGTCTTAAGATAAAGGGTCTTATACCTCAATATAATAAGAAGACCTTATTAAGTACAAAATCCTATAAAACTATTATACCAAAGTCATTATAAAGATAAAGACTTTGTTTCTATTCTACTTCATATTCTCATGAACAATTTAGAAAGATGTGAGCTGGATCCTACATGTAAGTGTACACAAAACCAACTAGAGAGTCATACCTCCACAGTCCTGGAACACAGATATAAGTATTTTTACTCAATCAAATTTACTGACAATTCCCTAGAACAGACAAAATACTGAAAACAATTAACTAAAAAATTTCGTCAAAAAGAGAATAAAGTTTAGAACAAAAAGTATAGAAATAAGAAAAGGCTCCAAATTAAGCTCTAGCAGATACACAATGCAGATAGAAATATCCTGCTTGTGGAAAATCTTCCTCACTCCCCACCCCAGCTTCCACCCATGCTGCATTATCGGGTTTAGATTTCCCTCCTCTGTGCTCCCACTACCTCTATCATTGTCCTTATCACTTTGAAATCCCATGTATACTTCTGTTGTCATTTTGAGTTTGGAAACTCCCTCAGGGAAAGGATCTTGGCAATCCTATTCATCACTACATATTCAGTCACTTATTGAATTGAAACAAATATCATGAAAAAGCCCAAGTTTTATTGCACACCAAATAAGGACACTAAATTAGGAATGTGATATAGTTCTCTCTGCCTTGAATACTTTAAAAATATACTCACCCACAGACAGCATCGGACTGAAACGGCATATAAAATGAACGACTTTGTTAACTCCTGGGGTGTCATTTGTGAGAATTTTAAAATCACGACCCCAATTTGTTTGATTAAGTATTAACATTTATATCTTTTTTTTAAAATAACTAATACCTTCTTTTTTTAATGAATGAATGAATGAATGAATGAATGAATTTATTTATTTATGGCTGTGTTGGGTCTTCGTTTCTGTGCGAAGGCTTTCTCTAGTTGGGGCAAGTGGGGGCCACTCTTCATCGCGGTGCGCAGGCCTCTCACTATCGCGGCCTCTCTTGTTGCGGAGCACAGGCTCAGCAATTGTGGCTCACGGGCCTAGTTGCTCCGCGGCATGTGGGATCTTCCCAGACCAGGGCTCGAACCCGTGTCCCCTGCATTGGCAGGCAGATTCTCAACCACTGCACCACCAGGGAAGCCCAACATTTATATCTTTGAAGATACCTACAAAGAGTCTTGTGCACAGAATCAGCATTTGGCTTAGGAAACAAAAAGCTGGCCCTTTTCCTACTTATTCTCCTCAAATACTAAGCCTTTCAGTACAAAGGGACAAGCATTCTATCTCTCTGACACAGCCTGGGTACACCTGAAATTACACTTGAAGACGTGTCAATAACATTCACCTATTAGGTGATAGAAATTCAACTGCTCCAAATCATTCCACCTACTAGTACATTTATGTTTCATACTGAGTGCTATCTACTGAACTCACCTATTAAAAATAATAATAACAATAGCAAGTTTGAAAACTTTCACATGGACCTATTCAGGTGCTTAATTGGCATTTAAGGCCTTCTAAGTATCTGTACTAGCCTCCTTCAGGTCAGCCTGTGTTGCTGGGAAACTGTTTTTCTCACTACTCTCTGGACAAAACTCTGGGTCTAGTTTCCATTATTCAGTGGGGTGTTTTTAGATCCCACCCATTGTTAAACACACACACACACACACACACACGCATGCACGCACGCACGCGCCCAAGGTCTCACCTGCGGACTTTCTCCCTTTTCTCTGATTCCCAGGGGTACTTACTGTCTAGACCCTCATTTCCACATTTGGTCACATCCAGTCCTGGGAGACCTGACTGCTTTGTGTCTCTTTTTTATACTTCATGCTCACAGTGCTAGACCCATAACAATAAATTTTGAAGAACGCTGATAAGTTGGAAGTACTTGGCCTTTATTCATCTAGTCTCAATTTTTTTGTAAGGTCCTTACGAAAACCGCACTGTCTGTGAGACTTTGGACATTGGCTGGCAACTGCTCCGAATCTTCCCCAAAGAAATGCTGAAGAGAATCCCTCAGAGCACCTTGAGCGAACTCTACCCTCGAGAGTCTGCAAAGCATTAGCTGCTACTTCATCGCTGGCTCGATGCTCTTGTGAAATACTGGTTCTGTTTTCTTTATTCCTTTTGCACTCGCCCATCCCCACCTTTGTGTTGGAGTTTACTGTGTTGCCTTGTAATTAAAAACAAAGTATAGGTAACATATTGTGCCAGTGTTGCAATGTTTTAAACTGCTAACAGACTTTAAAATATCCCCTGTTCAGAAAACCTGGACCTGCAATGCTTTGTTTAAAGTAGCTGAGAGTTGGAGGTGAACTTTTCGTACTGATGTGTGTATTTGTACGTAGTGGTGTAGTTAGCTGCCTAGTGTCCTCATTATTTGGGTCTCTCAGACCTTCCCTGTCCACCCCCTCCAGAGTATCACTATCTGAAGTTCTAATGCTTTGATCTCCAAACTAGGGACAAGATAGGGTCTGAAAGACGCTTCCTCTCCGAGCCGAGACGCTTTCCTGAGCACTTGTTTTTAGATTTCGGTGTGACTCTGGGTCTGCTCTAGGCAGACGGCTTTTCCTGTCCACCTGCTGTTTCCTGTTTAATGAATAGATTAGAAAAGGAGTTTCCTTTTCCTCTGTGGTGCGGATAAGTTTCAACTCCTGTGTCTTACCGTTCTCCCTCCCTCTGAGTAACACAGAATCATGCAGCTTTTGCCCAACTGGCATTGATCTGATAGTAGTGAGATGCCCTGTCTTGATGATCCCTTACTGGGTTTCCATGCAGAGGAATCATAATGAAAATAATTAATAGAATTCTTGGTTGGAAAGAGTTGGGATACAATTTTTTAAGAAAGAAAAAACCTATATCGGTTCTACATTCGGACATGCTAACAGTGGTTTTAAGTTTCTAAAGTGTTGACCGGATGCTAGAGGCAAGGTGGGGAAGAGAAAGCTCTTCTGTGTATGGAATTTTTTTTATATATATAATCTATGGATATTTTAAACTCTGTTAGATAGCAGCCTTTGGAAAATCCCCTGTTTGGTCCTGCTTTCTGACCTATCATCTGCCTTTTCAGGGTAATCTTGTGGCACAAGTGATAGCATTTAAAAGCTTTAGTCTTTTAATTCCTCCTCCTTCCTGCTGCGAGCCCTGAGCTGTCTTCTGTGCACTTCTGACTTGTCTACTGTTTGGTCTCTCTGTGTTCTTTGTTACTTGGGTGCAATAGCAACTTCTCTGTGCAGTCCATCTTTCTTTCAAGTTGTGTAAAGTTCTTCACTTTTTTTCTCTGAGGGTGTAGGGGGTGGGGGCAGTCAGCATGATTATATTTTCATGTAGAAAATGCGACCTGGATATAAAATGAAGACAAATATTAAATTAAATGGAAGTTACCTAAAGTGACTCTGTATCTTCTAATCAGAAAAGCAATAGCAACAAGCAAATATATAATAATGCACCTCTCTTTGATTGACAGTTTTGAACATGATAACCAGTATTGTGAACCAGCCGCTTGATTCACAATATTATGAACCATGTCCCCTTTACAGGGACATGGCCCATGTTCTGTACCCTCTGCCTTTTAGGCTGCCCTTTCAAGCTCTTTTCAGTAATACCTCTTCCAACATATTGTAGTTTGATCCAAGGTTGAGAGTTGCTAGGGTGTGGGGTTGTTTGTTTGTTTATTTGTTTGTTTTGCAGATCGTTAGTGGCTGTAAGTTCTCTGAAACTTGACGTTTTGATTCAGGGTCCACTTAGCATTTTCGAGAGTTACTAAGGTGTTTTATAGCATTCTTTGTTTCAGACATTCTCAGGACCTCTAGAGCCTGTCTGCCATGAATGAAAGAGGGTAATAAATAGAAAATGAAATACATACTGAAGCAAGCCAAAACTTGCTTCAAATAAAATCTGAAAAAATGGTCCAGTATATAAAGAAAACATACTGGTTAAAGCACAGGGATGTGGCATCACGGTGGCCTCCCATTTCTTTCCCCTCTTCAACTCAGAGTGACATTTAGGAGATGTAGAGGAAGAGGCTCAGTCATAGCAAGAGTAGGTAGACCTGTGTTCTGATTCTGGTGCTGCCACTAACTGTATGGTCTTGCTTAGTCATTTAACAGATTTGTGTTCCTTTTAGGGTTATTATAAGGACTAGAGATTTTGCTTTTCATATTGCTTTTTAACTTACGTAAAAAAAAAAAAAAAGTTTGTTGTATTGGCATGTGTCTATTTCTGTATTCTCTATCCTATTCATTGAACTATGTATCTATCCTTCCACCAATACCACACTGTCTTACTTATAGCTTTACAGTAGGTCTTAATATCCTCTAACTATATTCTGCTTTCTCAAAATTGTTTTACTTATTCTGGTTCCTTTGCCTTTACCTTTTGTTCATACATTTTAGAATAAGCTTGTCCATGTTGACAAAAAAATTCTGTTGGAAGTTGACCTTTTATTATGTTGAGTCTTCCAATCCATGAATGCGATATGTCTCTCCATTGATTTAGGTCTTGTTTGGTTGTATCATACAGATCCTCTATTAAAATATTTATAATCAAATATCTCATGTTTTGGAAGCATTGTGTATGGCATCGTGTTTTTAGTTTTGGTTTCCAGTTGTTCATTGTTAATATTTGGGAATATGACTAATGTTTTTGTGTTGAGCTTGTTAGACTTTGTTAAGAAATTGCCAATTATTAATTGCTTCTTAGAGATTTCTTGGGATTTTCTATGCAGACAGTCATGCTATCCATGAGTATGGACAGTAATATTTCTTCTTTTCTAATCTGTGTGTCTTTCTTTCTTTTTCTTGCCATGCTGCACTGGCTAGTACCTACAGTACTAAGTTGAAAAGGAGAGATGAAAGAGGACATTCTGGCCTTCTTTTGAATTTAGGAGGAAAACATTCATTCTCTCACCATGAAGTATGATGTTCACTGTCGGTTTTTTGTAGGTATTCTTTACTGGGTTGAAGTAGAGCCCTTCTATTCCTAGATTTCTGAGAGTTTCTGACATGAATGTGTGTTGAAGTTCATCAAATGCTTTTTCTTCATTAATTGATGGGGCTATGTAGATTTTCTTCTTCAATCTATTAATATGGCAAATTACGCTGATGATTTTTGAATAGTAAACCAAGCTTGTGTTCCGAGAATAGACTCCATTTGATCAGAGTGTATTGTTATTTGCTTCCTTCTTCATGCGTTGATTTTATTGTGCAATTTTTTTCCCATTTCCATGGGTGAAAGCTTAGATTATTGATCTGAGACCTTCCCTCTTTTCTATTCTAAGCATTTAGTGCCATTCGTTTCCCTCTTAATAATGTTTTATCTGGATCCTTCCACATTTTATGTGTTGTATTTTCATTTTCACTCAGTTTTACTTAACTTAAAAATCTTCCTTGAAATTCCTTTTTAACCATGGATTATTTAGAAGTGTGCATCTTAATTTCCAAATGTTTGGAGGCATTCTACTTCTCATTCTCATTTTTATACAATTTAAAGCTTAGACTTTGGACACAGTGGAATAAAATGCAATTATGTTTGTTTAGTTACTTTATAGAGGTTCTTCAAATATCACTGGAGTGAAGTTTTCAAATATTAGTTTTCCATAGTAGTTCCCAGTCTTTTGCACTTGTAACCATAAGAGAGTTCCCTAAAAATATGTAACCCTGGCTGCTGGAGCCATGTTTATCAGGGGAAGTTCACAGTCACAGGAATAGTGAGTGGGGAGTTTGTGGGTCCCCACTGCACACTCTTCTCTGGGCCAGCGCACAGGGATCCAGTAGGGATCCAGGGTCCAGGAGAGGGACTCAAACTTTGGGCTCTGGTGTTTATATTGCAGAATCAGGGAAGCCCAGGTTCCGTGTGGGCAGGAACTAGGACCAGCACTGGGACACACAGGACCCAGGTCCATCCCTCTCCATGGAACGAGCACTCAGGCTGAGGGAGGCCCAGCCTCTCTCCTGCTGGTCAGGGCTGAGCCAAGCTGCAGTTGCAGCTGTATTGCTCAGTAGGCCCATGGCTGAGTCACCAGCTATGACAGCCGTAAGCCCTGGGTATGGGGAGTGTCCATGAAGTCTTGAGGAAGGCTGGCCTTCTTCCTGCAGGGAGGCAGCCTTGAACAAGTCAGCCCTGCCCTGTCACTACTTCAACAACCCAAATTTTCATTACTCCCTCTTGCTCCCCAACCCCACTCAGATAAAAGCATAGTTTCTCATGGGGTGGCCTACCTTTTATTTTTCAAACATTATCAACATCATTTCATCCAAGAAAGGACATTTGAACCCCAATTAACTAAGAAGCACATATTGCAGAATAAGCTCGTTTGCCCTAAAACAAGACCCTTAGCTATTTCCATGGACCATCCTTGATTTCTCCATTTTGCTGCTGAGTAGTGCAAAGTTGGTGCTCAAGAACTCCTTGGATGATGGTGTGCTATCAACAGCTGCTGTGAAAGCAAGAAGATGGCACCCTCAGTGGCTATATGGGCAGAGGAGTTGAGGAGACAGTAGGTGATGGCTCTGTGCTGTCAGTGAGGGCTGTTTCCTGCCCGCACCCCTTTTAATCCCTTTGTATCCCTACCACCTGAGGAATGAAGGCAGTGATGAGTTATTGGCAGAATTGCCCTGTCTGATAAGAGGGTCACCTGCAAGCCAGAGGGCCCAAATCCTCCCTGGAACACATCACTCCCTACCCACCACTTAACAATTCCCTTCAAACAAAGGTGCAAATTTGTAATAGCTGTACCGTTAAGATATGCAGTCTGTGATTTGGACAATTGTGACTCCTTGCCCTGTTCTTGGAGAAACATGACGTTTTGTAGGGAGAACCCAGGCCAGGTGGCCAAAGTCTCTGTCAAGTCTGTTTCTTCGCCAATACTTGGATTCAAGTTGAGGGTGGTGGAGATGAGTGGGCCTTCACCATGATAGCCTTTCCCTGGTATCACTGGCCAAGGTTCCCTTTGGTGAATATTACATACAAAAGCTTGCCCAGCACATGCCTCGCTCTCAGACGAGCCGTGGCCACGCTGCTCCTGGGATTAGGCACCTCCTTTGCACACCCTGTGGATGGTGCTCATCTCCTTGATTCTGTGAATGTGTCATTTGTTAAACTATTACTTCTTGAGGCCTGTAAACTATTATTTCTTGATGTCTGTGCAAGTTTCAATTCTGCAATTTCTATTTCATTCTTCTTACGGATTGAAGAACACTAGTGAAATTCCTCATCTTACAATCTATGCTCCTTAACATTAACCGTAGTCTTCTTAAAGTCCTTGGTCTTGCTCTCTCAAAGGCTCCCGGGGGCTTGATTCCAGTGGGCTGGTGAGGTGGACACCACTGAGCTTGACAACATGCCATACTCCACCCAAGCCTGGAGATCTCCGGTGTCTGGGGGAAAAGGCAGGGGCCATGAGACAGGAGACAAGAATGGAGGTAAATTCAGGGGTAAAGCCCAAGGAAGAGTCCATATGTCAGTTACACGTCAGCTCTGTGCCCTATGTCCAAGAAGTCGCCCCTCAGTGTGGGATGACCAGCATGGAGGTAAATTCAGGGGTAAAGCCCAGGGAAGAGTCCATATGTCAGTTGCAGGTCAGCTATGTGCCCTGTGTCCGAGAAGATGCCCCTCAGCGTGGGATGACCAGCTGCTCTCAGAGAGAGCGAGGCTCCTGGCCCCGGCTTCTCATGTGATACTGGGGCAGATCCTATGAACAGAGGCTGTGGCCTGCAGGGGGCGTGTATGAGCACCTCTGCAGGGTCGAGGGGCCAAAGGGGGCCATGGGCAACCTCTCCCAGGAGAAGTCACCTGCCCTGGGGCTGGGGCATCAGTCCCTCAGACCCACACCATCTACCTTTCTACCTGGGTTCCAAGCCCAGCAAGGCACAATCCTGACTTCCCCAGTGTAGGATTTCCCCAGTGTGTGACAAGCCAGGCTGTGGCCACCTACCCCGAGGGTATAGTTCAGCGGGGCAAAGCCCGTCACTGCCCCCTGGGGAGGCAACTACAACAGAAAGGTGAGCTTTGGAGAGCAAGGGTCAGGAGTCAGGGAGGAGAGGCAGAAACCCAAGAAAGGACCCATCGCCTGAGCCCACATCCTTGTCCACCTCTGTGGGGTCAGTCAGCCTCCAGTGTCTGCTCTGAGATCACAAGACCCCACAGTACTGGCCATCACAGCCACCTGCCTCAGAACAAAACAAGAGGGCACAAGAGCAGGAGGCCCGTATGATAAGCGTGGTCCGTTGTGGAGGTGCTCCCGGGGCCAAGTGACAAGACATGGCTTCTCAGGGCACAGCTGCCCCCAGGCTCAGCATAAATGTCTGGGCTGTGAGCCCATTGGTTCTGGGAAGGGCACCAGCACAAGGTGAACAGATGCTCCATCCTGTGAGGCAGGCAAGCCAGGAGCCCAGCACTGACAGTCAGCCTGCGCTACACCCTCATGCTTCCCAGGGCAGGAGCCTCGGGGCGGGGGGGGGCAGGGCCTGCCCTGAGATCACAGCAGAGGAGGTTTGCTGCTGGAGGGCCACACACAGGACAGCTGTATAGAATGTGATCAAAGGCTTTCTGGTGCTTCATGCCATTCAAAACCAGGGGCTCTTAAACAGCCCGAGGGTAAGATACCGCCAAATCCTTGCTGAAATTTCTGAGCCCATCCTCAGATCCCAAATTTTGCCCAGATTGCCAAAAGTTTCCTGGACTTTTGGTCAAGGAGCCGATTCATCTGGACTGCTCAGTGCACAGCAAGATTGCCAGGACGGGGCCTAGGGATCTTGCCCACACAACCGTCCCTGACACTTGCTCCTGGAGAACCACCTGCCCAGCTACCGACATCTCCTCCTTCCCTCTCATCAGGCTAAATGCAACTGGGAGAAAGGCAACACAAAAGGAGGCAAATGTGGAAACATAAACCCGACAGTGCTGTCTCCCCCAGCCAAGAATAAGAGTCCATGAGTCTACCCGCTGCACTCACCTGAAAGCCCCCACATATCACCAGGAGCACAGAGAGCACACAGGCCATCAGATACACCTGACCTCAGTTTCCTCCTGAGAGAGCACTCAGGGGCCTCCCTGGGATTTGGAGGTGTCAACAATTCACTGCATTGTGGCTTATGCCACAGAGCAATTTTGAACAAGGATTCTAGTACCGGTAAACTTTAAGCACTGCTTTAAGTCCAATCACTTTCTGTTTAAAGAGAGAGGACTTGGGACTTCCCTGGTGGCGCAGTGGTTGGGAATCCGCCTGCCAATGCAGGGGACATGGGTTTGATCCCTGGTCTGGGAAGATCCCACATGCCGCCGAGCAACTAAGCCCGTGCTCCACAATTACTGAGCCTGCGCTCTAGAGCCCACGATCTACGACTACTGAGCCCGTGTGCCACGACTACTGACGCCCGCGCGCCTAGAGCCCGCGCTCCGCAACAAGAGAAGCCACCGCAATGAGAAGCCTGCTCACCGCGACTAGAGAAAGCCTGCGCACAGCAACGAAGACCCAACGCAGCTAAAAACAAATAAATAAATTAATGAATTTGAAAAAAGAGAGAGAGGAATGGAATATTTTAAACAGAGACATATGAGCCCTTTAAAGGGCAAAAACATGTTGCTTACAGCTTTTCACATGGAAAAGGAAACAAAAAGTGACTGGGTTTGCCGTTTTCCTTGAATTTGTCTAGTACTAGCACTAGATAATATTGACGATCTTCACGCTTGATCACAAACAACATGATGCTGTAATATTCAAACTGTTGGTGAAACTTTTTTAATCTCATGATTTACTCTGGAACAATTGTGTTGACATAGGTACTGATGGTGCAAAAGCAAAGGTGGCAGAAGTGCTGGCACCTTAACCCAAATCAAGGAGTAGCACCAAACTGTACTAGTTGGGCTTGTATTCACTATCATACACTTGTATTAACAGTGCCAGTTCCAGTTAAGAATGTTCTGTCTTCAACAGTAAAAATGATTGATGTTAGTAAATCTTGACCATTGAAATTGAATATTTTATAGTGGATGATGAAATTCAACATACAAACATCACACATCTGTATATCAAAGGGAGTGGGAAAAAGTTAGATCAGATACTGACAAAGAGGAAGTGGATGACATGGATGATAGATGTGAAAAATTAGCTAAAATGTAGCACAGAAAAGAAACGGTCAGAAATTATGAATGAGAAATGTATGGACCTAGAGTCTGCTGGTGGCTTGATTTTGGACTTTGCAGCCTCCAGAACTGTGAGAAATATACGTCTTTTGTTTAAGCCACCTAGTCTGTGGTAGTTTGTTATAGCCTTTTGAGCTAAGACATATTTTAGTACCAAGAAGTAACAAATACCTAAATATGTGGAAGTGGCCTTGGAATTGGATAGTAGGTAAAGGCTGAAAGAGATTTGAAGTGCATGCTAAAAAAGAGCTGAAATCGCCATAAAGTCCTTTCAGCCTATACCTATTAAAAGTGATTCTGGTGATGGCTCAGAAAGCAAAGAGGCACACTGGAGAGAAAGTCTCCATCTTTGTAGAGAATACAGAAATAATCATGAACAGATAGAAATATGGACGTTAGATGCTATTCTGGTGAGGTCTCCAACAGAAATGAGGAAGACATTATTAGAAATTGGAGGAGAGGCAATTCTTATTATAAAGTGGCAAAGAACTTGACTGAACTGTGTTCTAGCGTTTTTGGGAAGGTAGACCTTGTAAGTGATGAAATTGAATATTCATCTGAGGAGATCTCTGAACAAAGTTTGGAAGAAGTAGCTTGGTTCCTCATCACCGCTCCTAGTAAAACACATCAGGAGAAAGATAAATTGAAGACCAAATTGTTAAGCAAAAAGAAATCAGAACTTAGAGATTTGGAAACTTCTCAGCCTATCCATATTTGAAAGTGAGAAAGCTTGTTCTGAAGAAACTCTAAGGGTGCAGCTGAGCAACCCTTTGAAGAAGAGATCATAGGTGTGATATTAATTTAATTAGTCATCTCAGCAGAGGCCAGGAGTAGAGAAGGGACACTGCCAGTTTGAACGAAAGGGGACAGAGAAAGCCAGGCAGAATGAGGAAGGCTGTCAGAATTCTTGGATTCTACAGAATGGGAGACTAGAGCAATTTGGCTGTGCATGTGTACTCCTCTTGAAGAAAAGGGAAGAAGGACCCCAAAGGTGATTCCGAGGTCATCGGGTCTGTCAATCCCACCACAGGCCCAGGGGTCTCAGTTTCAAAGTGTGAGATTGTCGCTCTCACAGAGAGTCATGGTGTAGGTGGAGGCCCTACAGAGAGCTGCAGTGTGGGTGGCACCCCACCAAGCTGAAGGAGTGGGGCTGCCCCACCGAGCTGTGGGGATGATGTTGCCACCCCAGTGGGCCTGGAGGGCAAAGCATCAAACTAAAGAATGTTATTCTCGTACCTTAAGATCTAATGGGACTGGCCTTGCTAGGCTTTGGACTAGCTTGGAAACTGTCACCCCTTCCTTCTTTGCTATTTCTTCCTTTTGGAGTAGGGATGTCTATTCTATGCCAGTCCCAACATGGTATTTGGAAACACTTAACTTGTTTGGGTCACAGATTTACAGCTACAGAGGAATTTTGCCTCAGGATGAATAGTACCTCCTGTCTCACCCATATGTGATTTAGATGGTGTTTAGATCAGACTTTGGACTTTAAATTTTACAGTTGATGTTGGAATGAGTTAAGGCTTTTGAGGCTGTTGGGATAGAATGAATGTATTTTGCATACAATAAGGACACGAATTTTGGGTCCCAGGGGCAGAATGCTATGGACGTATATCCCCCCCACCAATTCTTATGTTGAAGCCCTACCCTTCAATGTATTTGGGGATAGGGCCTTTGGGAGGTAATTAGGGCATGGGAATGGAGCTTTCATAATGGGTTTAGTGCCCTTAAAAGAAAAGACACAAGAGAGATCCCTCTTTCTCTCTGCCACGTGAGGACGCGGTAAGAAGACAACCATCTGAAAAGTAGGAAGAGAGCTCTCACCAGGAACTAAATATGGCACCTTGATCTTGGACTTCCAACCTTCAGAAGTGTTAAGAAAGTACCGTCTGTTTTTCAAGCCACCAGGTCTAGGGCATTTTGTTATAGCCGTCCAAGCTGATGAAGACACAGAGAATATATAAGATGGTCTAATATACATATATCCAGGGTTCTAGAAGTAGAGACAGGAGAGAATGAGTAGAAGTAACATATGAAAAAGATAATATTATGTTCTAGATGAGATGAAGAATGTGGATTATCAGTTAATGAAGCAAAATAGATCACATGGAGGATACATTTTTTTAACCTGAAACTAATCACACGTCAAGAAACTGGAGAACACAAAAGACAACAGACAGTCTTACAAAAAACAATCAGCAAGGAAACTGATCACCCACCATGAAAGGGTGTATTGATGGCATAATTTGAAAAAAACAGTAACAAAAGCCATATTCGATGGAATAAATATTCAAAGTTCTGAAAGGAAAAACTTTTCCTCTGGAACTGATTACCCTGTCACATTATAATTTCTAAAAGTTCACCAACAAGGGAACTGATAAAATATTTTTAATGTATGCATACAATGCAAAATTATAAATAATTAAAAAATTAAAGAACATCTAATATATCCATTTTTCTTAAAGTAAGAATGTTGAAAGAAGAAGCCAAAGGCAATATGATTTACATGACACCATATATAACCAAAAATATTGTTATTATACATAATTTTGATTATCTACAGCTCTGCTAAAAGCATAAACATTTTTATAAGATGGATATATACCAAGTTCTTGATGGTAGCTATCTTTCTCATTGTTGGTGAGAGGTGTAAAATGGGACAACCCTTACGGAAAACAATATGAAGTTTCCTCAAAAAATTACAAATATAACTACCATGTGATCCAGCAGTCCCACTTCTGGGTATGTATCCAAAAGAATTCAAAGCAGGATCTCAAAGAGATCTTTGCACACCCACATTCGTCGTAGCATTATCCAAAATACCCAAGACGTGAAGAAGCCCAAATGTCCATCAACAGATGAAGGGATAATGGGGGTCTAAAAACACAAGGAAATATTTCCTTCCTTGAAATAAAAGGAAACCATGTCTCATGCTACAACATGGATAAACCTCTAAGACATTATGCTAAGTGAAATAAGCCACTCATCAAAGGACATATCATAGCCACTCACATGAAGTATCTACAGTAGTTAAAATCATAGAAACATACAAAGGTGATTGTCAAGATCTCAGGGAGGAGGAGGGAGAATTAGGGAGTCTCTGGTGTCCCAACCCCCGCCTGGGTCCTGGGGAAGGAATCAGAACTCAGAACCGGGAGAAGAGGCCTTGGCCAGCAGGGAAGGGGGGGTGAGGCCCAGGGCGGGTCCACAAAGGATCAGAGCATCTGAGTGCATTAGGAGGAAGGGGCTTCAGAGGTGGGCCAGCACAGGCCGTGACGGGGGCTAAGCAGGCTGCGAGGGGGGGCAGTTCAGGGAGACAGCAGGGGTCTGCTCCCTGCCCCTCATTGTTTGCTCGTCTCACCCTTATGAGCGGGTCATTTCCCCTGCTCTGATGATTCAGTCTCTGCCGGCAACCACAGGACGGTGACTGAGGCCTCTACACTCCTCAGCATGGATCCCAGCTCCCACCCAGATCTGGGGCCACAGACACCTCTCCCCACCCCTGCTGCCCCTGTGAGCAAGCTGTTCTTGTGAAACACGGTCATAGTTTGTCAGGAGGAACTGTTTTCTATGGGAATACAAATCAGTCTTGATACCAATACACACACATGTCCAGCCATGGGTGGAAAGGGAAGGGACAGTAGTTCTGGGGTGTCGTTGCACACCCCTAGGCCCCTAAGGCCAGTCCCCACAGCCACAGCCAGATGGGTCCTCCTCCCTCAGCTGAACGAGATGCTGCTGCACAGAAATCCCACAAGTCCCACAAAGGGGCCCCACTGTCACTACCCTTATACACACCTGTAACAGGTGCCCCATGAACTTCCCCGCGCCCATTCCCCTTGTTGCATCCTCATTGGGATTAAGAGGTAGCTGCCTCAACCACGCTCCACATTGCAATAATCCCAGTGGGACTAGAGAACGCTCCCGCTATGACGAGGCAGACAGTCCTGTCCCCATGGCCAAGACTTTTCCTGTCTGGTCAGGCCACCCACACAGGAAACCCTGGATGAGCGGAGGGTCACCCCAGCGCCATCGCCTGGCCACTTCAGGGAAGCAGAGAGAAGCTCCATAAAGACAAGGGCCGTCTCCAGGCTCCGTCCTAGAAACTGGTTAGTGTCCAGAGGGCTGAGAGGCACAAAAGCAGCTCTCCCTCCCCAGATGGTTCAGGGATGCAGAAGATACTACAGATGCCCCAGAAGGCCCCTAGCCAAGCAGGCTTTAGAGAAGGGGATGATGAGGGGGTCCCTGGGGAAAGTGAGAGCTGTGCGTTCCCAGGGGCAGCCTGAGGAGTCCTTGTCTATGTGGAGGAAAGGTTTGGTCACCTGTAGATCCATAGCTCCTGTGACCTCCCTCACCCTTCCTTCTTCTCAGGATCGCTCTCTGTGGAGCAGCTCCACACGAACAAGATGACAGTGGCCTGAGAGCATTTCCCACCAAAACTATCTTTATTCACCATTTTCATACATCACTCCAAAGGTCCTGCCCACACCCACCTCCCCCACCTCCCTAACCCCCCACAATCCCACTCCCCCTCCCCGCCCTGGTGGTCCTGCCCTCCCTCCCTTCCCCCCACATCCTCCAGGATCAGCACTGGGGTGAGGAGGAGCCCCTAGGCTCCCGTGGGGGCCGCCCTGGGGGGCTCGCCCTGGAGGGCCGGCCCGGCTGTTCCCTACTAGCTGCAGCGCTTCCTCTTCCTGTTCCTCCTCTTCCCTGTGACAAACGGGTCACGCTTTCTCTTTCTCGGCTGTGAGGGGCGAGCCAGCCCCAGAGCCAAGGCTGGCCTCGCAGAGACCCCGTGGGCAGCCCCGGGGATGGGCAGCTTCTCAGCAGCGGCTGGGCGCCCACACAGAGCCCGCTTCCTCGACTTGGGAGCGGCTGGTGGAGCTGGACTGAGGCCCCTTCTCTGAGGGGAGGGGGCCTGGGGAGCACTCTGGGCCCCCCAACCTCCAGGGGAGGCCAGGCCTGAGGCAGGGGCACGACTCTGGGACAGCCGGCAAGGCGGCAGGCCCTGCGGAGAGGCCAAGAGGGAGGCCAGGCTGGGGCGCTCCTCCTTGTCCTTACCGGCCGCGTCCCTGGGCCTTCGGGCCTCCCGAACAGGAGGCGCCACTCTGAGAACAGACGCATCCCTGGGTCCCAGTCGAGGGCCAGTGCGCCTTTTACCCTGGGGAGGGGAGGGCCGCCCAGCCCGGGATGGAGAGACCTCCTGACGTCCTGGAGAGGGAACAAAGACTTTGGGCCCGAACGGGCCAGTGTCTGTTCGGATGGGCCTATGAAGAGCCTCAACATCAATCTCTGGTGGGCAGGCTTCATCACTGACCCCTCGACGGCGGTCCTGGTCGTGCCTCTGGGCACCTTGGCCGCCGTGGGACTCAGATGGACTTGAGCCCATTCCGGGTGCACTGTGGCTCGGGGCTGCCGGCCCACCCTCGTCCTTTTTCAAGGCCAGGAGTCGTTTCTGCACCAGCTGGTAGGAGGGAGGAGGACAGTGACGGCTCCACGCGCACGTGTGAGAGGAGGAGCACTGGGCAGTGGGACAATGGCCCTGGGGGGGAGGAGGGGACGGGTGACCCCAGGACTAGACTCCAAATGCAGACACGGTGGCATTCCTGCCATCCTCCTGCACCTTATTCCCAGCTGTGTGTCCTTCCCTGCGCTCCCGGCTCCCCATCCTCTCCTTCCTATCACCCTGCGCTGCACCCACCCCAGAGAGGGCCCTTCCCCATGCCAGGCCTCCGAGGCAGGGAAGGGATGGACAGAGCCATGTGGGCCTCCTGCTCTGGGGCCCTACCTCTCCCCTGCTCACTGGGGTCCCTCTGTGCCCTGGTCTTCCTGGGTGTCCCTTGTCTCCCCTGTTCTACCTGTGATCCCTCCCTCCTCTGGCTCCCCTGGGCCACCTGGTTTCCCCTGTCCCCTGGATCACCAGGGGTCCCCCCTCCCCTGGAGTCCCCTGGCTCCCTAAGTGTCCCTCTCCCTCCCCTGGCTCACTTCTTCAGGGGTGAGTCCTTCCTCCTGCTTCAGCTCCTCAGCAAGGGCCGAGACATCCAGCTGTGGGTCTGGGGAAAACAATTCTGCCGGGAATCGAGGGTGAATGACTGCCTCCACCTCGGACAGAAAGAAGAGGCTGTGAGCATCCTTGGCCAGGAGTGGCCTGTGACACAAGAAGACCAGGAGGGAAAGTGAAAAGCAGAGACCCACCCCCACTCTCCTCCACAAGGCGGGGATGGTCAGCACACACACACACACACATGCACATACACAGTCACACAGAAAAGAGCACATATACAGATGCACATACACAGACACACAAAGGCATACACACAGACACAAACATATACACACATACATCTGCGTAAACCTCCCCTAACACCAGGCTCAGGAACAAGGAGCTGAGCTTAAGTCCCATCGGCCTGAGCAGAACCCAGATCTTGGGTGCTGAGAGTTCCATGCCCTGGCATCTTGTAGACCCCAGGCTCCAGGCCCAGCCTACCTTGGTGACAGAGTGTTCCCGGGAACGCAGCTCGTCAGTGTAGCTCAAGAGACAGGGGTCCAAGTAGGTGTCGTCCTCTTCCTGCTTCAGCTCATTTCCGGCCTTTCCACATTCTGCATCTGACTTGCCTGGGGCTGAGTGGACGGGCCCCACCAGCGCCTCCATCCTGTCCACATCCTCCCTCACAGCCTCAGGGGGAATCTCCTTGGGCGCCTTGTGCTCCGGGTTCCGCTGGGATCTGTGGGGCTTCGGGTGCGAGGGCTGGGCCCTGGGGCCGGACATCCTGGGAGCACAGGCTGAGGCAGAGCAGGAGGAAGGGAAGGAAGGTGAGGGACTCCCGGTCCACCTCCTGACCACCGAGCGCACGTTGGTGAGGGCATTGTTTGGGGGACGTTGATGTGGGTGTGGGAGGGGTCAGGACCATCTGAAGCCTCATGCACAGTTGGAGAGGGGAAGTTAGGGGGTCATCTAAGAGAGTCAAAAGTAAGGAAGTGGGGAACCTCCAATTTTCTAGGGGTCTCCCCATCAAGCCCACTTCTTAGGCAGACTTAGTGTGGGGTCCTTTGACAGGGAGGTATGAGAGGAGTTACAAAACTGACCAAGTCAATAGCCCGTAGTGACAAAGGGCAGCTGAGACCCCACCCCCCCACCCCCCGCCTCGGTGGCTGTTTTGGTTGAAAGACCAATGCCCCTGTCTTGAAAGAAAAGGATCCACATGGGGACAGTGGCCAACCCTAGGCCCCTGTTACCTGTGCCTTCAGCTCCAGTGGGAACCTGGGTGCCTGGCTGAAGGCCCACTTTCGGGGCTGGGGGGCCCCGAGGATCCAGCTTCGGTGGGTCCTGCGCGCACTGCATCCACTGCAAATTCTGAATGTGCATCTCCTCCTCGGCTGCAAATTCCATGAACCTGGGGGGTGACGGAGGCACAGGCCACCCTGAGAAAAAGGCCTGGGTTCTGGAGCCCAACAAAGGCAGCCAAGAATGAGGCACTGGGAGAGGATGTGCCTTGGGGCCGTCAAGGCCCTGTGAGGTGCTGTCCACAGGAGAGAGCTGCTCCTGGAAGTGATAACAAGATCTGGGACCCTTCCTGCCTCACCAGCACTGCAGGGCATTCAACAGCATAGACCCAGGTCGCTGAATTGAACCAGGTCAACGGGACACATGGCTGACCCAGGGGGCACCCTCCTCATGCCCCCGTCCCCATCCAGGACCACATGCAGGGCTGCCAGCCAGAGGCTGGAACAGGCATGTGCTCCCCACAGGGGTCCTTGCCCGAATCCAGGACCCTGGGCTAGGACTGAGAGTCCTGCAACATAGACCTGGAGACAGGGCCCAGGAGAGGCTGGACGATGTGGATGCTGAGCTTAGAGGAGAGGCCTTCCCTTCCTCTGAGAGGCGCTCGTTTGTTTGGTTTTGTTTCTTAAACCAAGGGGATTACCATGGAGCAAACACTGGAAGGGCCGGAGACCCTTGGGCCGACGACAGCTGGCTTCCCCAGCCTCTTCAGGGATGCCAGGGTACCCACTCAGGGCACTCTTCATGAGGAGAGGTGGTCCCAAATCTATGTTAGTGGCCGCCAGCCACCCACCACTAAGGAAGCAGCAGGCTGGCGGGTGGAGCTCTTTCCCCGGCCCAGCCCATATGGCCGGAGTGGGACCCCTACTGGACTCACAGCTTCACCCTGCCCCGTCCTGAGACCTTCATGTCAAGGTAAGGGTAGGTCAAAATCAGGGGAGGGCAGAGCTCCTGGTGGAGGAAGGACAGAAGTCTCAAACTGTCAAGGTGAGGGAGGGGTTTCTGGGGGACAGTAGGGCCCCTGGGCTGCGGGGACCCTGTGCTGGGTGACAGCCCTTCTCCTCTGTCCTCTCTGATGCGCACCCCCACGGCCAGACCCTGCCCTCACCCACTCGCCTCACCCTCCACGCAGCCCCTGGGCCCAGGACGCTGACTCACTTTTGCGCCGTCTCGTAGTAGATCTTCCGGTCAAGGTTGCTCAGGCGCCGCCATTCCTGCACGGCCCTCCACAGTCCCTCCTCCAGCAGCATGGTGGGATTCAGGCGGGCCACGGATCGAAGCACTGGGCTGTAAGCCCTCGGGGTCAGTCTCCGGGCCCAGCCCAGCCCCCACCTGCCTGACCCCACCCGCCCATGTGGACCACACATCACTCAACCCAGAATGACTGAGCAACAGGAGGGTGAGAGGCGGGCGTCTGGAAGGGCAAAGACAAGCCTTCCCGGCCACTGCTGTCACCGCCTCACACTCACTCAAGATTGACCATCCACTCCCAGGCTAGAGCTGGCACATTGTGCCTTGGGGAGCTCTTTTCCTCCTCAAGGCTGCATTTTCATAATAAAAATCACGATCATCAATGAGGCATGGCAAGTGCCAAGCAATCTGCTCACACTTCATAGATTAGTCCAAGGCGTCTTCTGCACAGTCCTCTGAGTGAAGTGTAATTGTCCCCTTTTTACGAGGGACCGGAAGTTTAGGATGGAAATGCCTGCCAGGCTCACAACTCTAGTGGGAGAGAGCCCACGCCCTTAGGAGAGCTCTACCATCACCCTGTTCCTAGTGGAATTCTCCACAACGAAGTGGAGGCACGCATAAAGCGCTCTCCTGGGCCCCGCGCTCCTCCCCCTCCTCTGAAGTGACCTCCCCTGGCCATGTACGCTCAAGTCCTGTATGAAGGACACGGCACCAGAGGAGAGTGCAGCATCCTCTCCTCGGCTCCTCACCTTACACCACGACCCTCTCTGACTGCAAGTCTTCAGTCCATATTACCATGAGAAACATGGAAGAGCAAGCTGGCCAGACTCACAGGGTGGTGGGGCCCGTTGAGATAGGGCACATGTCAGTCCTGATGTCACGGACTGGCAGGCCCACCCATGTGACCGACAGTGTGCCTTCTCATAGCATGAACATCGCCCTCACACCTTCCTTCCAGTATCCCTAGAAACCTAACGTGCGAGTCCATCCCCAGTTCCTCTTTATCTAAAAGCTCCCATAAGCTCAGGACCCCCTGAGCGTTCACTCACATGAGAAAGCAGGAAAAAGCTTCTGCATCAGGACTCAGGTGAAAGTGTCTCCGGGCCAGGGGCTTGACGTGCTGCCAACGTCGGAAGTTACTGTACTCTCTCTGGGGGTTAGAGGAGCCATTCTGCGAGGTGTTGGACTGGTTGGTGGCCAGGCGGCCCTCCCTGGAAGTGCCATGTGGCCATGGCCCAGAGTTCACTGGGCGAATGAGAGTGGCCAGCTGGGCAGCTGGTGGTGGAGCTTGAGGAGGAAAGCCTGGGGTCCAGCCTCCCTTGCCAGCCTGACGTCCTCGAGAGGGAACAAAGACTCTGAGCACGAACGGGCCAGTGTCTGTTCGGATGGGCCTATGAAGAGCCTCAACATCAATCTCTGGTGGGCAGGCTTCATCACTGACCCCTCGATGGCGGTCCTGGTCGTGCCTCTGGGCACCTTGGCCGGCGTGGGACTCAGATGGACTTGAGCCCATTCCGGGTGCACTGTGGCTCGGGGCTGCCGGCCCACCCTCGTCCTCTTTCAAGGCCAGGTGTCGTTTCTGCACCAGCTGGTAGGAGGGAGGAGGACAGTGACGGCTCCACGCGCACGTGTGAGAGTAGGAGCACTGGGCAGTGGGACAATGGCCCTGGGGGGGAGGAGGGGACGGGTGACCCCAGGACTAGACTCCAAATGCAGACACGGTGGCATTCCTGCCATCCTCCTGCACCTTATTCCCAGCTGTGTCCTTCCCTGCGCTCCCGGCTCCCCATCCTCTCCTTCCTATCACCCTGCGCTGCACCCACCCCAGAGAGGGCCCTTCCCCATGCCAGGCCTCCGAGGCAGGGAAGGGATGGACAGAGCCATGTGGGCCTCCTGCTCTGGGGCCCTACCTCTCCCCTGCTCACTGGGGTCCCTCTGTGCCCTGGTCTTCCTGGGTGTCCCTTGTCTCCCCTGTTCTACCTGTGATCCCTCCCTCCTCTGGCTCCCCTGGGCCACCTGGTTTCCCCTGTCCCCTGGATCACCAGGGGTCCCCCCTCCCCTGGAGTCCCCTGGCTCCCTAAGTGTCCCTCTCCCTCCCCTGGCTCACTTCTTCAGGGGTGAGTCCTTCCTCCTGCTTCAGCTCCTCAGCAAGGGCCGAGACATCCAGCTGTGGGTCTGGGGAAAACAATTCTGCCGGGAATCGAGGGTGAATGACTGCCTCCACCTCGGACAGAAAGAAGAGGCTGTGAGCATCCTTGGCCAGGAGTGGCCTGTGACACAAGAAGACCAGGAGGGAAAGTGAAAAGCAGAGACCCACCCCCACTCTCCTCCACAAGGCGGGGATGGTCAGCACACACACACACACACACACATGCACATACACAGTCACACAGAAAAGAGCACATATACAGATGCACATACACAGACACACAAAGGCATACACACAGACACAAACATATACACACATACATCTGCGTAAACCTCCCCTAACACCAGGCTCAGGAACAAGGAGCTGAGCTTAAGTCCCATCGGCCTGAGCAGAACCCAGATCTTGGGTGCTGAGAGTTCCATGCCCTGGCATCTTGTAGACCCCAGGCTCCAGGCCCAGCCTACCTTGGTGACAGAGTGTTCCCGGGAACGCAGCTCGTCAGTGTAGCTCAAGAGACACGGGTCCAAGTAGGTGTCGTCCTCTTCCTGCTTCAGCTCATTTCCGGCCTTTCCACATTCTGCATCTGAGTTGCCTGGGGCTGAGTGGACGGACCCCACCAGCGCCTCCATCCTGTCCACATCCTCCCTCACAGCCTCAGGGGGAATCTCCTTGGGCGCCTTGGGCTCCGGGTTCCGCTGGGATCTGTGTGGCTTCGGGTGCGAGGGCTGGGCCCTGGGGCCGGACATCCTGGGAGCACAGGCTGAGGCAGAGCAGGAGGAAGGGAAGGAAGGTGAGGGACTCCCGGTCCACCTCCTGACCACCGAACGCACGTTGGTGAGGGCATTGTTTGGGGGACGTTGATGTGGGTGTGGGAGGGGTCAGGACCATCTGAAGCCTCATGCACAGTTGGAGAGGGGAGGTTAGGGGGTCATCTAAGAGAGTCACAAGTAAGGAAGTGGGGAACCTCCAATTTTCTAGGGGTCTCCCCATCAAGCCCACTTCTTAGGCAGACTTAGTGTGGGGTCCTTTGAAAGGGAGGTGTGAGAGGAGTTACAAAACTGACCAAGTCAATAGCCCGTAGTGACAAAGGGCAGCTGAGACCCCCCCCCCACCCCCCGCCTCGGTGGCTGTTTTGGTTGAAAGACCAATGCCCCTGTCTTGAAAGAAAAGGATCCACATGGGGACGGTGGCCAACCCTAGGCCCCTGTTACCTGTGCCTTCAGCTCCAGTGGGAACCTGGGTGCCTGGCTGAAGGCCCACTTTCGGGGCTGGGGGCCCCCGAGGATCCAGCTTCGGTGGGTCCTGCGCGCACTGCATCCACTGCAAATTCTGAATGTGCATCTCCTCCTCGGCTGCAAATTCCATGAACCTGGGGGGTGACGGAGGCACAGGCCACCCTGAGAAAAAGGCCTGGGTTCTGGAGCCCAACAAAGGCAGCCAAGAATGAGGCACTGGGAGAGGATGTGCCTTGGGGCCGTCAAGGCCCTGTGAGGTGCTGTCCACAGGAGAGAGCTGCTCCTGGAAGTGATAACAAGATCTGGGACCCTTCCTGCCTCACCAGCACTGCAGGGCATTCAACAGCATAGACCCAGGTCGCTGAATTGAACCAGGTCAACGGGACACATGGCTGACCCAGGGGGCACCCTCCTCATGCCCCCGTCCCCATCCAGGACCACATGCAGGGCTGCCAGCCAGAGGCTGGAACAGGCATGTGCTCCCCACAGGGGTCCTTGCCCGAATCCAGGACCCTGGGCTAGGACTGAGAGTCCTGCAACATAGACCTGGAGACAGGGCCCAGGAGAGGCTGGACGATGTGGATGCTGAGCTTAGAGGAGAGGCCTTCCCTTCCTCTGAGAGGCGCTCGTTTGTTTGGTTTTGTTTCTTAAACCAAGGGGATTACCATGGAGCAAACACTGGAAGGGCCGGAGACCCTTGGGCCGACGACAGCTGGCTTCCCCAGCCTCTTCAGGGATGCCAGGGTACCCACTCAGGGCACTCTTCATGAGGAGAGGTGGTCCCAAATCTATGTTAGTGGCCGCCAGCCACCCACCACTAAGGAAGCAGCAGGCTGGCGGGTGGAGATCTTTCCCTGGCCCAGCCCATATGGCCGGAGTGGGACCCCTACTGGACTCACAGCTTCACCCTGCCCCGTCCTGAGACCTTCATGTCAAGGTAAGGGTAGGTCAAAATCAGGGGAGGGCAGAGCTCCTGGTGGAGGAAGGACAGAAGTCTCAATCTCTCAAGGTGAGGGAGGGGTTTCTGGGGGACAGTAGGGCCCCTGGGCTGCGGGGACCCTGTGCGGGGTGACAGCCCTTCTCCTCTGTCCTCTCTGATGCGCACCCCCACGGCCAGACCCTGCCCTCACCCACTCGCCTCACCCTCCACGCAGCCCCTGGGCCCAGGACGCTGACTCACTTTTGCGCCGTCTCGTAGTAGATCTTCCGGTCAAGGTTGCTCAAGCGCCGCCATTCCTGCACGGCCCTCCACAGTCCCTCCTCCAGCAGCATGGTGGGATTCAGGCGGGCCACGGATCGAAGCACTGGGCTGTAAGCCCTCGGGGTCAGTCTCCGGGCCCAGCCCAGCCCCCACCTGCCTGACCCCACCCGCCCATGTGGACCACACATCACTCAACCCAGAATGACTGAGCAACAGGAGGGTGAGAGGCGGGCGTCTGGGAGGGCAAAGACAAGCCTTCCCGGCCACTGCTGTCACCGCCTCACACTCACTCAAGGATGGCCATCCACTCCCAGGCTAGAGCTGGCACATTGTGCCTTGGGGAGCTCTTTTCCTCCTCAAGGCTGCATTTTCATAATAAAAATCATGATCATCAATGAGGCATGGCAAGTGCCAAGCAATCTGCTCACACTTCATAGATTAGTCCAAGGCGTCTTCTGCACAGTCCTCTGAGTGAAGTGTAATTGTCCCCTTTTTACGAGGGACCGGAAGTTTAGGATGGAAATGCCTGCCAGGCTCACAACTCTATTGGGAGAGAGCCCACGCCCTTAGGAGAGCTCTACCATCACCCTGTTCCTAGTGGAATTCTCCACAACGAAGTGGAGGCACGCATAAAGCGCTCTCCTGGGCCCCGTGCTCCTCCCCCTCCTCTGAAGTGACTTCCCCTGGCCATGTACGCTCAAGTCCTGTATGAAGGACACGGCACCACAGGAGAGTTCGGCATCCTCTCCTCGACTCCTCACCTTACACCACGACCCTCTCTGACTGCAAGTCTTCAGTCCATATTACCATGAGAATCATGGAAGAGCAAGCTGGCCAGACTCACAGGGTGGTGGGGCCAGTTGAGATAGGGCACATGTCAGTCCTGATGTCACGGACTGGCAGGCCCACCCATGTGACCGACAGTGTGCCTTCTCATAGCATGGACATCGCCCTCACACCTTCCTTCCAGTATCCCTAGAAACCTAACGTGCGAGTCCATCCCCAGTTCCTCTTTATCTAAAAGCTCCCATAAGCTCAGGACCCCCTGAGCGTTCACTCACATGAGAAAGCAGGAAAAAGCTTCTGCATCAGGACTCAGGTGAAAGTGTCTCCGGGCCAGGGGCTTGACGTGCTGCCAACGTCGGAAGTTACTGTACTCTCTCTGGGGGTTAGAGGAGCCATCCTGCGAGGCGTTGGACTGGTTGGTGGCCAGGCGGCCCTCCCTGGAAGTGCCATGTGACCATGGCCCAGAGTCCACTGGGCGAATGATAGGGGCCAGCTGGGCAGCTGGTGGTGGAGCTTGAGGAGTAAAGCCTGGGGTCCGGCCTCCCTTGCCAGCCTGACTAACTCCAACAGCTGAAGCAGTCACCACGGTCCCCATCACAGGGGTTGCTACGAATACGGGTGCAGGACATGAAGCACTCCTGCTGAGGGCCCCTGCAGCGCTCCAGTTGAGGGGGGCCTGAGTAACGACAAAGGTCTGAGTCTGGGGGACCTCCACTGTCCTCCCTTGTGACCTGACTTGAACAGTGAGGTTGCAAGCCCCAGGGGCACTGGGGCCACGGCCACCATTAGCCACCAAAGGCGTCCTGGGAAAAGCTGGCAACAGCAGGCTGCTGCCAGGAGGGAATGCTGGCGTGATGGGACGTGGCAGGTGCTGCTGCCAGGGTGGCCGGTGCTGGGCGCCAGGAATGGGTGGAGGGAAGGGCACTGCCGTGAAAGTAGACAAGGAGGCCCCGGGGCTCATGGTCATATCCGTTCCCAGCACTGCAGATGCTGTGGAGGCAAAGGAAAGGAGTGAATGCAGGAGGAGAATGGGCACGTGGCACTGAGGCTTTCTGTGGCATCAGAGTGTAAATCTCCACAGGGGAGGGACACTTGGACAAGGGAAACTGTGCAGCGTGCAAATGTCTTCCAGTGATTTTCATGCCCTGACCTCCAGTTGAGAATTATTCCACTGGTGACCCCGCGCCCATCCACCAAGGTCCCTGACCCCTGTCTGCCGAGAAGAAATCGCCTCAGCAAGCACTGACTTGGAGAGCCTCCCTAAGGCACCCCCTGGCACCTAAGCCTCACAGGCTGTCTCCCAAGACCTGGAACTGTGTGGACATCCGCTCTGTGAGAAATGCCCCTCAGCCGGCGTACTAGCAGGTAGGGACCTTCTCCAAAGTAAGTTCTAGGCACCCAAAGGCCCTTTGTGGACAGGCATTGTGTAAAATATTAGGGCCCCACCTCCTCCTCAGTCCTCCTTTTCCTGATGCTCAGTAGAAATCCCCTCTTTCTTTCCTAGCCTCACAAAACAAAACAAAATGCTGGAAAATATCTCTCTAATGGAATCCCGATACAAACCCAGAACACTGGCCCAGAATGCACCTGCATCTCAGAACAACCCACAGCAGACACGTAACATGGGCCAGGTCCTGCCACCCCCTCCCCAGTGCCCAGAGTCACTGTCATCACTCAGGAGTTCTGTTCCTAGGAGGCGGGGGTGGGGGGAGTGGTGTGTGAGAAGTAGGCACGTGTCCCTTAGATTCTGTCATTTCACAGCCAGTGATGGCTGCAGAGGATTAAACAAGGGCCAGGGAATTGTCATGTTACATTGGTCATGGGAGTACAGACCGCCTGTGGTCCTTCCCCCTCCAGCTCCCAATAACGGAAAGACAATCTGAGAAGCAGGCATAAGCCAGTTGCCATGGCGATCAAGTTGTCTGGATCACATCCCTGTTCAGGAGAACAAGGTACACACCACGGTGCACCTAATTAACCAGAACAGGTGTCATAGGACGTTTAATAATAACACAGAAGATCGTCTTCCTGCCCCTGGGCTGCACTCCTTCCCCCTTTAAAAGAGGAAGCAGCCTTCACAGACATTCCACCCGAAACAACCCCACTCCACATCTGTCCCCTGTCCATGAAGGAGTGACAGGAAATATGAACAAACTCTTCCTCTCAAGGCAGCCTGAGGGTCCACCATGAGATACTGGACGAGATGAAGTAGGTCTGAAGTACTGCGATTCCACAAAAGGAAGAACAATTCAGAGCAACTCAGGAACCTGAGCCCTCTCTTGGCTGAAGTTACACGGTTGCCCATCCCCTGTTGAATCCAAAGCAACAGTTGCCTGAACTGAGAAGTGAGCTCTGGGCTGGGAGGAGTGGACGAGGTGTGGGCTGCGGCAGTTCGAGTAACCTCCGGCCTAGCTCTCGGAGAGGACACTTCACTGCAGGCGTGGCCACACACAGCCCCACTGAATAGTTTTCTCACCAAGACCATCTCTCCCCACGGCCCCCTGAGACACAGTATGCTCCTGTTCAAATCCCGTAGAAAGATACGGTGAGGCAAGCTTCAGGCGCCTCAGGAACACAAGACAGGTCTAGGCTTTCCTCATGACCCTCCCTGTGTCACCACCAGGACATCACACACATCCTTACACACACGTTTCAAAGTGGCTGGTCTCCCTTCTAGAAAGAATCAACCTGCCTGCTGCCATCCTTTCTCCATAGCCAGGGCGATTCCTCTTGATCCACCTCCAATGACCCCTCCTCCCCAGTGCAGTCTCAGGTTTCTTCAGGCTCCCCAGTCTCCCAGGTGAAATGTCCTTGTGTGTCCAGTGCTCTCTTCTCCCTCTACTTCAGTCCAACTGTGTGCCCACAGTGAAGTGTCACGTGTGAACCCGAAGGATGGGAGGGATGGCAGGGTCTCTGAGAACACACCCCCAGCCTATAGGCTTACCTCCTTCTGAAGCCATCCTGCAGGCTTGGGCACGGACTACTGCTGCCTGGTAGCCTCCATGAGAAAAGTCAAGACCAGGACCCAGAGAGTGACCTGCTTCAGCAGACGCTCAGGATCCAAGTGAAGGAGGGCCAGGTTTGAATCATAAAAGTAGAATGTGGCTGAAACGTTCTGCAGTGGGGGAGGGGCAGAGGGCACGTGGGTCTGGGTAGGGTGGGGGTGGGGAGACATTCCACGAGGGCTCTGGCAGGTAGGCAAGAACCGGAAGTTCCTTCCACCTCACACAGTGGCAACACAATTGGCGTGGGCCTCTTTACGCAGTTTATAGACTGTTTTCTTGATTCACGGCACCGAGGTTGGACTTGACGGTCCCTTCCTTTCACTTCTTTTTCCATCAACCTAGTTTTGTGTCCCTCAACACACTCTGCTTCCTACCTGGCTCTTGACTTACTTCAACAGAGACTAGACTTCCTGAACAAAATTCAGAACTGTTAGTCTGATAAACACTTGGGTATTTATGGCCACATGGAACTGAGTATTTGCAATTAGGATTGTCTCAGCAGATCCAGTGTCTTTGACTGCTGTATGTACATCACTCCTAAGGGAGTGGTCCTTGAGCTCCAACCAACATCCAGCAGGACCAGCCTTACTAATGTTCCTTTGTGCTGGAAAGCCCCCGTCCATGAAAAAACCATCATGCAGCCCCCATGTCCAAGACCAGAATTCACTAAATGTCTTTCTCATAGTATTCCATGGTTGTAAAAGATTTAGTTTTGTACCTTTTAAATGATTTTAGTATAATATTTTAAGCGAGCCACACCTTCTCATGGTTCAAAATTAAATTGTGCAAAATGGAATATGCAGTGGCGAGTCCTCCTCCCACCTCTTTCCCCTGTCAACCCAATCCTCTTTCCCGGAGGAAACCAGTGTTATCTCTTTCACTAAAATCTTCCCAGAGATACGTCATGCAACTAAAAGCGAAGGCAATCTGTTTTCAGTTTTTAAAATGCCTTCATTTTTTTTCTAGTTGAAAATTCATATATGTTCCAATATATCTGAGGATATTTCCAATGATTGTCTTTGTACGGGTATCGTGGCTCCTCTGTTTCTGCACTAGATTCCTACAACAAGACTTTCTAGTCTCTTAAAATTCAAAGCACCTGAAAGAATAGGGTGGCTCGATCTAGTAAAGAAAAGTAACAAATGCCTAACTGAATTTGACTTTTGAATTTCACATAAACAATGAATTCATTTTTAGTACAACTTTGTCCCATGCAACATTTTGGACATAGTTTTACTGCAAATTCTTTCCCTGTTTATCTAAAATTTACATTTAACTCGAAATCTGTATTTTATCTGGCAACACTACCAAAAAATCAGAACATACTAAGCTATTCTCAGTTACTCATCCTTATGACAAAGAGAACTTGGAGTGACGAGACTCAAGTGTGCACCTTGGCTCCAACAGAAAACACAACTGTGAACATCCACAAAATCTGCAGGCTCTTTGGATGAAATGGATTTGGAAGAGTCATCATATAGCACTGAACATCTTGGCTGAGTAGCGGTAAGGACAGAAGTAAGGAACAAGAAGGCAGAAAATCTTCTTCTCTTTCCTTATGTTAAAGGGACTAAACATCCTAGAGCCCTGGTTTTTCTAGGTGTTAAAAGTCCACTACCCATGAGATGGATGTGCACCTTGACACAGTGCCAAGAGTTTATCCACCAGTGTCCAATCCCCAGACAAGCCCACTTCCATCGAAATCCTAGCCTGCAAGCCCTGCTTACAAGTTTGTTCATTTCCTGTCTGCATTACATACACTTGCTCTTTACAATCTAGGCGCATCATTGCATATGGCCCCATCTGCATGGGAATCATGGTAGCATTCCTTTTACAAAACTTGTTTGATTATGATTTTCATATTGAGAATCCATGTCAGTCAGTTTACCACTATCAAAATGATATGAAAGAGTATTCGTGTTTTGTGTCGTGAGAAGAGAGGACTGTTAGGAAACTTGTCAAGGGAGATGAAGGCTGAAAACCTCAGAGGATGGCAACCAAATCACTTGGGAGACGAGATTCTCTCACTGCTGTAGCTGCAGTAGAACTCCAACTGATTGTGGGGTGTTGGGGAAGGAAACAGAGGTTTAGAAGGACTGTTCCACAGTGTGAAAAAGACTCCTGTTGGTGCTTAAGAAGTTCCTTGCCCCTTGTCAGGAAAAACTGACTCCGAAGAAGATGAGAAGATAAGGTGAGAATATTTCAAGCAACATCATGGTGAACTTTACATCTAAAGAAACTCCTGTCGGGGGCTGAAAAAAATAAACAGTTTGGGAATATCGCTCAGTACTGGAGCTTTTACAATGAAGGAAAACGCATATGATTTTCACCCAATAACTTCATACTAGAGGGATGGTGAGGCAAAATATTGTACCCAGGCACTCGAGAAAGGCAGGCTTCCTTGTTGCTTCCTCCCTTTGTTCAGTCATTCAACCAATTATTTACAAGAATCTCACTCATAATTCTGATACAGTATTTGAAGGACTCTTCTCAAGGCCACTGATACAAAAATTGCACTGTGCAAAAATTAGCCAGTCCCAATTCTGCAATCACTTTTGTAATACTTCAAAATCCCACACCCCAGAGACAGAGATCATCCAATTAGCCCAAATGTAATTTGGGAAGAGCAGTCACAGAAGGGAGTATCTAAAAGTCCTTTGGATCATGATCTCTGACTATTCCTGCACAGAGGCTGCCGGCAGGCATTGACTACTGAGAAAAAACAACTCTGGACATGCATCACAAGCCTCAGAAGACAGTTCATCTTCCACTCAATCACGAAACATTAAAGAAACGAAGAGATACCATGTTTGTGTCTGGTGGAGTTTTGAAGTCTGTGCACTTGGAGGCGCTTAGTGCTGTTAGATGTGAGGGGTCTTCAGAGGCATGCTGTTGAGTGAGAAATGCTCTAATCTTGCAATTGACCAGAAAGAGGATCTGATGATTGAAGTTTCTTTGGGAAGTATTACAAAGTTAGGGCAGTAAGTTGATCCCGCTACTATTTTTGTTGTTGTTGTTGTTTTTAATGCCAACTGAAAGTCTGCAAGATATTACAAAAAAGGAGGGAGGGAAAGTAAAATTGTTCCCATACTACCTGCTGTGTTGAAATTGGCCCAGATTGTCCACTCTCTCTCAAAGTTATTAAAAAAAAAAAAAAAACCGTACAAAGGAAACACCTGTGAATCAACATTTATTGAAAAACCTCCATGTATTAAATACACTGAGAAAAAATATTCTAGTAGAGTAAATGCGTTTGGAAAAACTCTAGGAACGGAGTCAGGAGACAGTATCTTAACTGTGTTTCCCAGGTCTGAATTCTTTGCTAGAATTGTTTAACGGAAACTTCAGGCTTGCTAGGAAAAAGGACCTACTGTTTTTTGAAAGGCATAAACAAGAACCAAGGAACTGCAGTCCAAAGGGCATGAAAGCACTTGCCCCAATTGGAGGCTACTGTGCTTAGAGCAGAGCTCTCCAGAACTCTTTGTAGCTAAGTGCATGGGTTTCACGTGTGCAATAGAAAACTCACGAGTGCACATCTCACAAGAGCTGGTTTTAAGAAGAGACCATCACGAAAGTTCCCGGCGAGGAGCGTCGCCAGAGACGCTCCGCAGCGTGCCCGACACTCCACCTCGCTCCTCTCTGGCAGAGAGCTGCCAGAGCAGGTCCCCGCGCGCCCCGCGCCTGCACGCCTGCGCACGCTCACTAGGGCGGGGCTCTCGGGCACGCGGACCGCCGTCCTCCAACTGCTCCTGGCGTCTGTTGGGGCAGTCGGCTCCGGAAGACAGGAGCGCATGCGCGAGCGCGGAGGGTGGGGCCCCAAGGGCCGTCTGGCGGGGGAGGGGCCTGTCATGGCGGCCTCGAGAGTCAATTCCAGGAACCCTGAGGTAAGGGGTACGGGGACTTTTGACCCCTCAGGTGTCACCGCTCTGCGCTGTTGTTCACCCTGTGGGTTATTTGTGCTCTTGTCCGTGTAAGGAGACTCCCCACAATGTGGATTCACGCCCCCATAGAGCTCGATTCCCTTGAGGGGTTTACCCCAGGGTTATTGGCCCCACTGGAGAGCCGGCTGCATGAAGTGTTCAGTGATTGCGAGGCCTACAGTGGGGGGGAAATAGTGTGTGTGAGCTATTAAACAGGTGCCGTTCTAGGCTGCGCGTTCTGAAGAGTACAAAAGCTAGAGGGACGTTCCTGCGAGTTGAAAACCCTCATCTGGTTCCAAAGGTGTAGCTCAGGTGATTGGAAAATGAGTGAAGAGCGAAGGAACACACTCATGGTTTCACTAGTGTCTTCCTTCTTATCATAAAAACATCAATCACCACTTATGTCCAAACTGCATTCTTTTGTCAGTGATGGGAGCAACTTTGCTGAATGTGGTAATAAACATGTATTTGTAGTCTGATGTCACATCATGATTGATTTGCAAGCATAGATGGGGTCTGTACATATTTAATTGGTTGGTGGGAATCTGATATGTAGTCAAATGTGTGGGTTGGTTTTGTCTGTGGATGTTTGTGTCTGAAGGGAGGTCGTGCCCGTGTTTTTGTGAGAGCGTGTAAGAGTGAGTGTTGTACTTGGAGGGTGTTGAGATGTGACGCAGGCATACTCAAGAAGTTGGTGGATAGGTGTTTGTAATTTGGTGTTTGGGGAATATGTTTACATGTGTTTTTTTCACCCATGAATTTGGGGATTTATGTGTGTCTAATGGTGGATTTGGAAGGATTATCTGAATGTGCATAAGGGCAATGTCAGGAAAAGTAGTGGTGTATATTACTTTGGGTGTCCAGTCTGTTTATTTTGTATATTTGGGGAATGTAGGATGATCATTTGTGTATTCAGGGCATGTTGTATGGTTATGGGGTGTTTGTGTGTGTGCATTTTCAGGAGCTGTCTATGTATATTTGGATGTGTAGAGGGCAAGTCTGTGGCTATTTTATGGGACTGGTGGATGTTGTATATGTAGGTATGTTGTGTTTGTATGATTCTGTATTCTGCAAGATGGCAGAGTTAGTTCTGTGTAAGAGGTTGGGAATGTGGGGTTATATATATGCCAGTAGTGTGGTACTGTATGTGTATTTGGAACAAAGGGCATATAGGATGATATTATTGCATATTTGTAGTGTTCTGGGTAATTGTGGTTGCATTTGGGACTTGTGGAGAGTTATGTGTTAAATGAGTTTGTGTGTGTATTCAAGCGGCATGGCCACTTGGAGGAATATTTGCTGAGGCTGTGCATTTGTAATTTTCAGTAGGAGCCTCTGAAGCTTATGTATTTTGGGAAGTGAGTATATGTGTATCTGATAAAGAGGTGGGGTTCTATGTTTCTACAGGGAAGTTGGACAATTGCATTTCTATGTATTAGAAATATGTGATACGGGTATTTGTGGGTACTTGCATATGTGTGAGCTGGCTCCTAATAGCTAGGGATAATTTGATATATGGAAGTTGTTTCATAAATGGTTTGCTGGAGACACTTCCATGTATCTTGTGTATTCTAATCTGTGTGTGTGTCCATCATCAGGTTCATGCATTATCAAAGTTTGTTCATAAGGTATGGAATTGTTAGGAGTATTCAAAGTGTATTTCTTTGGAGAATGCTAGGGTGTTTATACATGTGTTTGGTAGGAGTAAGAGGTGGTCTGTCTATATATTCGGGGTGAGGGTAGAAATATATATATATATAAACACCCCCACACATATACAGTTTATATGTTGGGGTAGTGGTGGGGAGCTTGTATTCTGGAAAGGTAGCATAATGTATAGTGTTTGGGAGGGGATCTGTATGTTCAGGGCTTGGGAATATTTGCATGTGTGTGTCCATAGGTGTGTGAGAATTGTGTATGTATAATAGTAAGACTGCAGAGGTTTTGAGTGTGTCTGAGCATTTGGGGTGTACACTCATGAGTAGTTTGTGGGTGTGTGTATTTGTGATTTGTGAGTATAGCAGGAGGCTTAGAGTCCTCTATGTGTCTATTTCAAAATTTAATGCCTGAAGAATTGAGTGGTGTTGCTTGTATGTGTGTTCTCAGTATTAGTGAGGTGGACTTATATGTACCGTTGACCCTTGAACTACACACGTTTGAACCACACGGGTCGACTTATAGTGGATTTTTTTTCCAGTAAATACTACAGGACTACTACACGATCCATGGATGCAGAACCACTGCATGGAGGGTTGGCGCCCTAACCCCCAAGTTGTTCAAGGGTCAGCTGTATTTGATAAGAATAGGTTATTTGTGGCTGTGTGTGTTTTTGAGTTCCTGGGGCTTCTGGGGTATGTATTCTGTGGGATGTGAGAGTTTAGTTTGTGTGTTTGGAAACCAGTAGACGGTGTAGGTTATGTGTGTGTGCAGGAATCCTGGAGTATATGTATTTTAGGGCTGTGGGACAGCATATGGGTCTTTTTTGGGTTGCACATGAGACAGTTGTGTACTTGGTGAGCCTGTGTGTTTAGGTACTCAGTGTGTACATCTGGATGGCATATTGGTTGCACGTGTTTGTTTTCAGGCCCATGTTGTGTGTGTATATATAGTTGTGAGAGTGGAATGTGAATATTCAGGGTGAGTAAGGTTTTGTCTGTAAAAATTTAGGTAGTAAGAGGTAGTCTGTTTGTGAATTTATTCAGGGTGAGGGTAGAAATGTACGTGTGTGTTCAGGAGATATATATATATATATATATATGTATATGTACAAACACATATGTGTATGTGGTATCCTTTTGGTTATATATCTGTGATGGGAGTTGAGGGTTCTACTTGGGGTGTAAGTGGATTGTGTGCACAAATTCATAGGAAAAGGTATGGGATGTGCTACAACTGGTTCATACTATCCTGGGATAGTCAATGGTGCATATCTCTTCCCAGCTCTGTGTTCAGTGATGTCAGGTGGGTAGCTTGAAATTGGTCATGCTGGGAATATTTATACCACGTAGATAGCATAGGTGAAGTCTTTCCCACCTTTCTCGGAGAGTTTTTTAGCGCTTACCAGCAGACCACTGATGTACGTGTTTGGATGTATGTATGTATGAAGCAAGAATATTTGGGCATCGGTGGGTACGTATGGGACACCCATGTGAATTGTGAGTGGGGCATCTGGGGCTATGGGCCCCTGTATATGTGCATTGACCCTGGTAATCATGAATCATTGCATTGCTCCTATCAGGTTGGTCTGTTCTTTAGGGCCAAAGAATCCCCATAAATGTTGTTGATTCCCAGTAGAAATCATGCAGATGGATACAGGGGTGTCTGTACCTTAGGCAGGTGGACACTGCTTCAACATTTGTGTGGTCCTAGCATCTGGGTCCCTAGAAGGGGGGTCCTGGTGGACAGATGGCCATGCAGAGCAGAACCTTCACAGGTGTGTTGTTGGCGTGACAGGCAGCAGTCAGAAAGTCACGGGGCTTCCTGGATAGGAGGTCAGATGACCAAGGGCTCTCCCAGGAAAATACCCTGAGAATCAGTTGGACAGCTACAGGCGTTACTGGCTCTTCTGGGGCACAGCTGACGTGCAAGGACACCCTCCACATGGGGTCCAGAGCCACGTGTCCCTGAGCCCAACTGCCCCAGGGTGGTGGGAACTGTTGCATATCAGGCTGGTCAACTGTATCACTAGGTCTCAACCAACCTGTCTCCATGGAAATCTAAGTCCTCAGGGGTAGGCAGGACCTCTAGGGATCAGTGAGCTGACTAGGACAGGGGTGGGGAGGCTTTGTCCCTGAGGGAGAGTTGGGGACTGAGACCTGGAGAGCCTGGGGAGTCCCACTCTGAGGAGATATGGCTCTGATGTTCCCAAACCCTTTAGCCATGTTCTCTGTTCTTTTCTGAAGGCTCATGATGCTTCTAGCAGTGGGAAGCTTATCTCAGTTTCATGTTTCTCTGATAGGATGAACTGACCCTTTTATTCACTATTCTACATCGAGCTGCAAACCCATCAGATGGAAACACGTGATCATTGTGGCCACCAGCTGACCCCACAGCCACCTTGTGCCTCCTTTGGACCCACCCAGGAATTTCTGAGCCTTCTTTATGGTGAGTCTTGTGGCCTTTTCTCCCTCATTGGGAATCCTCCTGCCAATAAAACATGCTGTGAATGTTAACAAAAGGAAACCTCAACTAGAATTGGAGTCTGGAAGGCCCGTAGAGGGAGCTCTCATGCCGTGTCACTCATCATCCATGACCCCAACAGGAAGAGGTCATTCACTGACCCCAAACAGGAAGTGCAACCACTTTACTACCCCAGCTGGAGGAGGGAAGACTTCCTTCCTGGCCAGCAACAAGAAATAGAAAATAGAAATAGCTAATAGAAAATTCCGCAGTTTAGCCAATGAGAAGCCATTGTCACCTGAAGTTTCACTTTCCTCCAGTGAACTTTCATTTTTTCCCTTGATGATGACTTTCTTTCCTTGTCCCACCCTCTTTACTTTAAAATCCTTCTGGGACTTTCCTGGTGGTCCAGGGGCTAAGACTCTGCTCTTCCAATGCACGGGGCATGGGTTCGATCCCTGGTCTGGGAACTAAGATTTCCACATGCCATGTGGCGTGGCCAAAAAACAAAAAGCCTTCCATGTTGTGTAACCCGTTGGAGTATCTCCCTTTCTATCAGATGAGATGCTGCCTGATTCATGAATCGTTTAATAAAGCCAATTTATTCAAACTTCAAAGTAAATCTTCACATTTACTCAGTTAAATTTTGTTTTTTAATACATTGTTGGCGTTCAGAGGTGGCCACTAACAGTTTAATATGTATCCCTCCAGAAATGTTCTGTATAAAAATAGGTATGTGCACTTTTCTAAAATCCACTCTCATGATTCCTCTTGCTAACAGGATGATTTTATGATTAAGTGCTTATCTTTTTAAAAAGAAAAAGATAAATATATTGGTGGCAGTGATGGGATCTGTAGCAAATTTCTGATAACATTTGGGACAAGGAGAAACAGGTGTGGTGCCCACAACTCCTTTGAGTTCACTGTCTTTCTTGCCATTCCTGAAGGTTGTTGGTAAGCTCCTCTTGGTTTGAGCTCCATTCTCTTTGATTGAGTTTGTGCTCGCCATCAAATTGGCTTTCCTTTACAGGGCAGGTCAGTTTGTCTGGTAGAGGATTCTCCCTGAGGCCAAACCCCTAGCCTTTCAGATGGAAATTCCCAGGGCACAGTAACATCTCTTGGTTATTGCCAGTATATTTTTGAGTGGGAAACCCTAGCCCCTAATTTTGTTCCCTGGATTCCACATTGGGCACTGCTGGCAGTGTAGTCTGCACTTGCCCATCTGTTTGGAATCAGCCCTCAGTTTCCATGCTTGGAACTGTTGGTGGCGGCTATAGTTCTCCATTTTGTTTGGCATCAGTTTGCAGTCCCCATTCCTTGGGATTTGCTGGTTGGATCTTTTTCCTCAGTCCAGGGATCCCTGGGAATTGGTGGTGGTGCATACCAGGCCTTCTTTTGGCCAGGACATAGTGACATCTCTTTGTTACTGCTGATATATTAAGGCGCAGTTCTTTTGTGTGTTCTTTTGGGTTGACAAAGGCTAGCTAAGGAAATGAGATCCTTTATCACCAGAGTTGAGAATGCCAGCTTCTGGCACTCCTGCTTATTTTATATTTGAGAACTATGGTCCTGGAGGCAGTAGATATTTAGAAAGATGGCAAAGTTATACTAATATTGATCTAGAATTACAATGGTCATTGTGGGGAATGTTCCAGTTAGACAAGATTGTTCATTTGAGGAAAACTCTGGAGAGCAAGGGTTCCCAAATTGGACAGGGAGAATGAGATGCCTGCTTTAATTGGTATGTAAAAGTTTACAGAAGGTTTCAAGATTCCAACATAGCTTCGTTTAGAGCTATGTTGGAACAGAAAGCTAATGAAAAATTAAAGAGACAAAAGGTACCTGAAACAAAAGACCATAGGACGGATGTGACTGCAGATTGAACTCCTACTGTCCCCCCCTTTCCTTTTTCACCTGAGTACTCTTGTTTTACTCATTTTCTGTCTGAAATACTTTTCTATTCCCAAGAGAATATTTAACGATTGCCATGTAAAGTAAAACTACCTGAGGTTGCAGGTGAGCCCCCTCAGGTGTCCTTTACCCCTTGGTCAAAGACTGAACTGAGAGCTATAGTCAAAGAATTCTCTAAACCTAGGGAGGAACTCCCAACATTTTTTGAAGAATTTAGAGTCACTGTCACGGCCTATGTCCCCAAACTGCTAGATCTTTATCCGCTTGTACACATGTTGGTAGGACTGGGGGAAGCCCCAGAATGGACGCGGGAAGCAAAATGACATAATCCCTAGGATGATATTCAAGATCCTCAACCTAAAAAGGCTTGCAGGATAACAACTAACCTTTTATAAGCTATTCCTAAAATCTTCCCTGCTCACACTTGGTCTATTATTAATTGGCCTAATAATGATTGGCCTGTTATTCACTCATACAAACAAAAGAGGGGTGAATCTGTGGAAGACTTTAGAGCCAGTTTGTAGGCTCTCTTTTTACAGCATTTGGGGTTGCAAGCAATGAAAAGGCCACTCAGCCTACTTTAATTGCCCTCTTTGTAAATGGATTATCTTCTGAGATTAGTGGATTGATAAAAGGGCAGAAAATAGGCTGGGAGGCTGTAGGCCTGACTGAACTCCTGACTGTAGCTGAGCGTTTTGAAAGGACCTTGGAGCAAGATCACAAACAGAAATCCACCAAGCTCTTAGCCTTACAGTTACAACAGCTCTAAGGCAAGAGACACAAAATAACACCTAGGCCTCCCCCATTACAACCTCCTAGGGGTTCATGATCAATTCGATGACCCAAAGTTGATGTTTCATTTGTAATCAGTGAGGACACTAGAAAAAAAGGTGTCCTCAAAGGTCCTATGCAAACTCTTCACAAATGCTCTCATATCTGTCTCAAAGGGAGGGCCCCCCACCATGACCCTCTCCCCTAGTTGGCAGAACTCCAGAGGTTCTCTGGTAAACTATTACCAGCAATTACCTTAAACAGCCCAGAGGAAAATAGAATGAAAATTGATGAAAAACTGCCAAATTTTAGTTGATACTGGAGCTATGCTTTCTACTGTAAAGCCCACTCTCATATTTTACTTTGAAATCTGCATTAAACCCTAACCCTAACTGTAAACATAATTACCTAACCCTTTAACACCCTAGCCCTAGCCCTAACCAGAGCTGTGCTTTCTACTCTAAATCCCACCCTCAAAGAACAACAGGTCCCTCTGAGTCAAGAGGATGTTTCCATAGTGGGAGTACCTAAGAAAGTTCAGAGAGAATTTTTATCTCAACCAAGATTCCTTTTTGCTATGCAATATAGCCCCAGTTAATCTATTCGGTAGAGATCTCTTTTCTAACTTAAAAGGGCCAGTACATTTTGCCTCCAGTGGAGATCTCACCTTAAAATTTCCTGATCAACTTGAACCTGATTATTTATGTTCCTTACAATCTGTCCTGGACATAAAAGAGGAAGTTCAGCACAAGTTCTCTAATTTGATGGAGATGCCTGCAAATTTGGGGGCTACTTCTGACAGTGTTAACATCAGAAGAATAAAAAAAATGCAAACCTATAAAGATTCAGATAGATGTAGCTAAACCTCTCCCTAGGTTTCCTCAACAACTATTAAAGCCTGCGGTCATACAAGGTCTCACACCTATTGTAGAAGACTTAATTTCCCGGGAGGTAGTCATTCCTGTACTCGTCCCTGCAGCATGCCAATCTTGCCTGGTTGGAAACCTGGCAGGATGGCGATTTGTCCAGGACTTGGGAGCTGTTAATAAAAATAGTTATTCCCTGTTTTCCTGTTGTTCCAAACCTAGCCACCCTTCTGTCACAAGTTTCAACTGACTTGGAATGGTGTACTGTTGGAGACCTTTGTTCACCTTTCTTCAGCATCCCGGAGACCCAACAGCCAATATCTATATGCCTTTACTTGGAACAATCAACAATATACCTGCACTTTTATGCCTCAAGGGTTCACTGGGACCCCTTCTTTTTTCTCCCAAGTACCTCACCAAGATTTAAGTACCCTCTAGTTCCCTGAGAAATCCACCTTTTTACCATATGGAGATAACCTCCTGCTGTACTCAGCTACTGTAAAGATTCCATAAGGCATGCATAAAAGATTCCATTTATTTGCTGCAACAGTTAGCTGAGAAAGATCACAAAGGAAAAATTACAATTATCTCTAGACACTGTTCATTACCTAGGACATAATCTAAGCACTGAAGGAATTCAGCTATCTGCAGAGAGAATTCGGCTGATACAGGAACTTCCTAGACTCACAACTAAGTGCTAGCATTGTGGATTTCTAGGTTTAGCTGGTTATTGCAAGCTCTGGGTTCCAAATTTTGCTCTGTTACCTCTTCCACTCTATGAACTTATTAAAGATTTCGTCCCTGAATCCTTTGCTTGGGAAGATAAACATAAGCAGGCTTTTACAAGGCTAAAACAAGTACTGCAAGAGCTGCCTGCCTTAGGGTTACCCAAATGATCAGGTTCAGGTTGATTCGGAAACTTTAAGGTGAGATCTCCACTGGAGGCAAAATATATTAGCCCTTTTAAGTTAGCAAAGAGATCTCTACCTAATAGATGAACTTTAGGTTATTCAAAACCTTTTACTTGATTTGTGCATGAATGGCATAATCAGGCCCCGCGGAACTATGTGAGCATGGTAGTAAACATAGGCCTTTTGCCTATTATAGCATGCAACTTGAGTCAGTTGCTTATGCCTATCTCAGTTGTCTTAAGGTTATAGCCACAAGTGCAAATTTAGTGGAAGCCTTGGCAGATTTGACTCTAGAAAATGAAGTTTATTTGCAAACTCCATACATTGTCCACAGTCTTCTTAACTCTGAATTGGCAACGTTTCACTGCAAGTGTCACTAGATTCACTTCCTGTGAAATCCTGCTTTCACCACCTAATCTTTATCTTAAACTTTACAACGTTCTCCATCCTGCTGCACTACTACCTCTGTCTCACAAAGGTGAGGACCATGACTGCAAGGTAACAGTGTCCCATGGGAATTCCCTGGTAGGCCATTGCTTAGGACTCCGAGCTTCCACTGCAGGGAGCGCGGGTTCGATCTCTGGTCGAGGAACTAAGATCCCACAAGCCACGTGGCGCAGCCCAAAACAAAAACAAACACAAAACACAAAAACAAAACAAACAAAACAATGTCCCATTTTGTGACACCGTGTCCTGAGTAAAGATGTTACCAAGTCCAAGCTTGCTGTGCTTGCCGCATGACAGGCCAATAAATGGGAGATGAGGTGTTGAGGCAAGGAATATGACTTGCCCGCTCGGGGTGCCATGATGCCCCTGGTAGAGCTGCCTCTGTCACGGGTTAGGGCTGTGTGGGGAACTCATGGATGTATGTTTGGGGTATAGGACGGTTTGGGGTAATAGTAAAGCTGTGTAGAGACTGTGTATGTGTGATCTGGGGAGAGATGAGGGGCCTGAGTGCCTTTATGAGTGTTCGGTTGGTGTAGCATGGTGCGGCTGGGTGGTGGGGCTGGTTCTGGGTGTTTTGAGGCTCAGTGTGCAGGCATTTGAGAAGAGGTAGGAGTATGCATTTTAATGCTTTGTGTGTTGGATCTGTGTGTATTCAGAGTATAGGGGTGTATACATATGCTTATCCTGTAGGGTAAGAGTTTAGGGAGTGTATTTTTGGTGTGGAGGAATTTGCAGAGACTGGGGATGTCAGTGTAAATTGGGGTTGTTAGCTGTGTGTGTATAATCAGGGGATGTGACAGAGGCTGTTTATGGTATCTCAAGAGGGAGATGGGTGTATGTTTGTATTGGGGGTGTGAGTTCATCATGTGTTCTGGGGGGAGTATTTAGGAGAAAGTTGGAAACATTGTGTCTCTCTGATGGTATTTTGTGTTTGTCTCAGCTTCTGAGGCATTGTACATACGTGGATGTTCACAGCTGTGGGGGGACTGTATGTGTTATATTTAGATTTGGGGGGTTGTGTCTTATATTAAGAAGTATGTGAGTTTGGTTTGAATGTATTTGGCTATTGTTGAAGGGTTTGTGTGTTTGCATTGGGGGGTTATATGGGGTTGGGTGGATTTTTGTGGGATGTGAGGATTTAGGTGTTTGATTATCGGGGGCCGTTGGGGGTGTGTTTTTGTATTCAAGACTGTGGCTGTGATTTTATTGGGGTTTGTAGTGCATGTATACTGGAGCAGGAGGGTTCTGGGCACACAGGCATCTGCTTATAGGTAGGGAGTTTGTGTGTTTGAGGATGTTTGGAGCTCTGTGGGGCTGTGTGATGGTGGCACAGGCGACTGTGGGCAGGTGGAGTGTGTGTTGGGCTGGAAGGGAAACTCGAGGGCATGTTGGTGACTGTGAGGCGCCCATGTGAACTCCCACGTGGACTGACCTTTGTTCCTTCTGACCTTCTATGGCTTGTACCCATCCTGATCTTCTGTGGCAGCTACTCCCCTGGAATGGTCAGCAATACTCTGCTCATTCTTAGCCAGATGAGTCAGGAAATGTCACTTCCTCTGGCAGCTGGATGTGTCTCTTGCAAGTGAGTGGTCCTGGAGTTCAGGGTGCAGGACTGGTGGACAGATGCAGAGTGAGGCTGATTCCCCCGTGAGCCCTCTCCTCAGTGAGGTGGCCAGGAGGTCAGGGCTGTATCTCCAGAGGGTCAGACATGGCCAGTCCTCTCTAGAATGTGCTGGAGGGGCCAACTCATTGAACGGACCCTGCCAGGAGATAAACAGACCCCGAGGACAATTCCTAAGGGAGAAGTCTCTACCTACCCATCTTCCACTTTCTCCTTTGGATGGCCTCTACCACAAGATAAAAGCTAAGCCCCTTCACACGGCCCTTCTTGGCCTGGTCTTACTGACCGGCCAGTGTCTCCCCACATCCTGGCTCACTCTGGGCCCTCTGGTGATACCAGCATGAGGCCCCCCTGCATGTCAGTTCTCACCTCCTTGCCTTAGCCCTTGCTGCCCTTGCTGTTTGCCCTGCTCTTCCTCCCCCAAGGCCGTGAGTCACCTTCTCCCGGTGGGAAGGATCCACTGAAAATGCAACTTTGGGTAATTACTGCATCACCTGAGTCTCTAGCACGTGCCAGGCACTATGACGCTTGCCAAATCCATAAAAACCCCACAAAGCGGATGTGCTATTAGTTGCACTTTGCAGGTGATGAAGCTGAGGTTCAGAGGTGAGCAACTATGACCAAGTACCCTGTATGTACCAGAATATCAATCAGACTGCTCAACATATCCAATAAAGCCAAACATTAGTTTAGTCAGGACGCCTAGATGTCAGGCTGTAAAGGCGCAAAATATGTCCCAGCAAGAGAAGGAGCAGTGCCAAGTACCCCAGCAAAGAAGCAGAGTTCATATCCTGCTTTCTTAATCAAAATAGCTGCAGATCAACCCACAGTTTCCTACTCTGTTAATAGGAGGAAAATACCAATGTGCGTTGTCCTATAAAACTACCTTAAGACAGTATGTATGATCCCGAGTTCTTTGGTAATGACCCCAAATCATCATCATGAAGTTGGGATACTTCTTAAAACACTGCAAGTCTTACACACTGGCATGTAGAATCTGTAAAGTCAGTTCTTTGGGTAATGATGGTAGATAGAAGTGGCCCAGAAGGACAGAAGACAGAAAATAGAGCAGAAACTATTTGTCCAGAGGTGACAATGGGTCGTAGCCAAGGTTCAAGCATTACTAGGGAGGTGGTGAAAATAGTAATGGGCATAGAGTGTAATAAGTCAAGGATATCTCATGTAGTTTCCAATGAAAGTTTGTGAAAGACATATAACTAAAAAGATAATAGTCTGGGAGGTGAAATAGTACAAAACATTTGATTTATGTTTTACAAGGATAAAAGAAGATAGAAATGAACATTAAAGAAGTCGGTCAAATAGAAAAACTGTAAGATGGTAATAACCTCACAATATGATGAGGCAACTTAGATTTATTTTGTTTAAATAAATTGGTAGACTATATTTAGAGTAGTTTTAAGTTTAAAGAGAATTTGAGCAGAGTATAGAGTTCCCATACACCCCCTCACATCTATTCCCCAAACCAAAGTTTCCCCTATTAGTAACGTCTTGCAGTAGCGTGGGAAATTTTTTACAATTGATGAGCCAAAGTTCATACATTACTGTTAACTAATATCCATAGTTTACATTACAGTTTACTCTGTTGCATATCCTATGGGTTTTGACGAATGTATGACAAGCGTTGACCATTACAGTATCATACAGAATAGTTTCAGTGCCCTACCTTTTCCAGGATGTCATATAGCTGAAATCATACAGTATGTATCCATTTCAGTTTGGCCTCTTTCATTTAGCAATATGTGTTTAGGGTTCCTCCATGTCTCTTCCATTTAGTACTCTTATAACTCAAGCTGCCATAACATAATACTATAGGCTTGGTGACTTTAACAACTCACAGTTCTAGAGGCTTGGAAGTCTAAGATCACGGTGCTGGCCAATTCAGTGCCTGGTGAGGGCTCTCTTCCTGGCTTGCAGACAACTGTCTTTTCACTGTGTCCTCACATGGTGGAGAGAGACAGAAAAAACTCTCTGGTTTCCTCTTACAGGGGCACTAATAGAGCCTAATCCTCATGACATCATTTAATCTCATTACCTGCCAAAGGCCTCATCTCCAAATACCATCACTTTGTTAGAGCTTGAATATATGAATTTTGGGGGGACAGAATTCAGTTGATAGCCTCATTCTTCTAACAGTATAAAATATGACGAATAAAGAAAGCTCATCATTAAATTATCTCTTTTCTAGAGTTTCTGTCCCCATGTAGTTATCAACTCCTGGGTAAGATAGCCTGGGAAAGCAAAATTTTAAAAAACACATGAACAAGCTTTTTTGAATCTCAAAATGATTTGAAGGCAAGAAACAGTGTTTGAGAGAAAATTGGGGAACCTTACTTGCATAAGAAAAGGTGATATTCCTGTTCAGAGTTGAATGCCATTTTGGAGCCAGTCAAGCCAGGCTGAGGAAGCACATTCTAAGCAGAAGCAATAAAAATTGTGTGCAAAGAGCCAGGCTTGTTCTAGAAATTAAACAAGCCCCACTGTGAATGTGGAAGAGTGAATGAAGGGATGAGAAGCAGGATAGGTGAATGGAAACTAGGTTACAGAGGCCTATGAGTACAGATGGGCATATGCATGTAAGAACACTACTCATGGCAGGGAAAGAACCACCTGTATGTATCAGAAAGAACAAGTTCTTAACACTCACAAAGGGGAAAAAAAAAAAGAAAGCCTGGTCTTCCCAGCTAGAATGGAAAACTGTTTAATACATGAGTATTCAGAATAGTTTTCAATCCTGAAATGTGGGGAAAACTTAACATGGTCGAAACATTACTTGGGTTCCACCTAAAAAGCTTAAAAGCAAGACTCAGAAGGATAAAATTATTTTTAAGTAATTTAACTGCATCCCAGAACAAAGTTCAAGAATATGTACAGAAATACTAAAATATTTAGCACCAGAAAAAGAAAATCTACAGTGACTGTCATCCAATAAAAAAATTACCAGGTATATCAAGAAGCAGGAATATAGAACCACAATGAAGGGGAAAAAACCTAATTAAAACTGACCCAGAAATAGAAAAATTAAAGCATTAGTAGACAACAAAACTAAAGTAGATATTATAATTATATTTCATATTTTCAAGAAGCTACAGGAGGGATTGGACATGTAAAGGAAGGTATTTTTTAAAAAGCAAATCAAAGTTTTAGAGATTAAAACTAAAATAGCTGAGATTAAAAGTACATTGGATAGAATTAACAGTAGATTAGACATTGCAGAAAAGAATTAGTTAACTGAAGAAAAAGCAATATACATTATTCAAAATAAACACACAAAGAAAAGAAAAAAAACTTTAAAAAGATATGAATATCAAGAGAATGGGAAGTCAAGTCATAGATGGGGAGAAAAAATTTGTAAAAGACAAATCAGATAAAGGATTGGTATGAAAATATACAAAGAACACTTACTGCTTACCACTAAAAAAACAGGACAACCTGATTAAAAGTGGACAAAAAATCTAAACTGACACCTCAGTAAAGAAGATATAAAATATCAAATAGGCATATGACAAGATGCTCAACACCTTATGTGTTTGGAGAACTGCAAATTAAAACAGCAATGAGAAACCACTATGCAGCTATGAAGAGGACAAAAATTCAGAACACTGACAACACCAAATGCTGGTGAGGCTGCAGAGCAGTAGGAACTCTCATGATTGCTGTAGGGAATGCAAAATGGTACAGACTCTTTGGAAGACAGTTTGGCAGTTTAATAAAAGAGTAAATATACATTTACCATAAAATGCAGCAATCAAGCTCTTTGGTATATACCCCAAAGAGCTGAAAATTTACGTCCATACAAAAGCCTGCACATGAATGATTGTGGCAGCTTTATTCATAATTGCCAAAAATTAGAGGCAACCAAGGTGCCCTTCCATAGATGGATGGATTAAAAACAAACAAACAAACAAACAAAAACCTGTTCCACATTCATACAATGGAATATTATTCAGCAACAAAAGGAAATAAACTACCCATGAAAAGACATGGAGGAACTTAAATGCATATTACTAGGTGAAATAAACCAATCTGAAAGGGCTACGTACTGTATAATTCTTAACTATATGATATTTTAGAAGGCAAAGCTATGGAGACCGTAAAAAGATCAGTGGTTGTTGGGGGTTTGGGAGGAGGAAGGGAAGAGGAGGTTGAATAGGTGGAACACAGGGGATTCTTAGGTCAGTAAAAGTATTCTGTGTGATATTACAGTGGTGGATACATGTTGTATTAGTCAGAATTCTCCAAAGAAGCAGAACCTATAGAATACATGCATGTGTTTGTAACAGGGAATTAGCTCTTATGATAATGGAAGCTGAGAAATCCCACAGTCTGCCATCTGTAAGCTGGAGGCCCCAGAAAGCTAGTGATATAATTCAATCCTAGTCCAATGGCCTGAGAACCAGGGGAGGTGGTGATATAAATTCCAGTCTGAGGTCAGGAGAAGATGAAATATCTCACCTCACACCATGAGGCAGGAAAAAGGGGCAAATTCTTCCTTCCCCCAGCTCTTGTTCTATTCAAGCCCTCAACAGACTGGATGATGTCCACCCACATTGGGGGGGGGGCAATCAACTTTACTGAGTCCACCAATTTCAATGCTAATTTCACCTGGAAATTCCCTCACAAAATATACCCAGAAATAATTTTTAATCTGGGTCCCCCATAGCCAGTTAAGTTGACACATGAAACTAATCATCACAAGTCGACCCTGTGTCAACATGACACCCATATGCATCTCCTCAAATCTTACTTAATCCCCAAATAAGACAATAACAAGGTCTTAATTCCACTTAATATGATACAACAATTCTGAGTCCAATCAAAATACACTAACCCTATCCCCAGAAGAGGAGGTAAATCCTTGTGATATAACTTAAAGTACTATAATGTAAAATTAAGAGTACTTACATATTATGATATAAAATCAATACAACTCATGTTACATAATAAGGGAATATGAGAGAGAAAAAACAAATACACACTTAACACAAATATATTCATAGCAAAAAAAAAAAATGGTGTACTCATGACAATTACAGTCCTCGTTTCTGTAAGTGGTCAGTTATAGCTGGTCTTTGTAACTACTTTCTTATACCCATTCTGTATTCTTTCTATCTTCAGCAAGCACCTCAGCAGATCGTGGTTCTTCCCTGGTGGGTGACCAAATCCTTGCTTCTTGAATAGTCTGGGTCATTAGTAGCCCTGCCTAGACTGGGTTGTTGTAGTTTTCCACTGAGCTTAATCAAAGAACATGGTAATACTAAGGGATGCCTTAAGCGATCTACTATATCCAGATACACTTTTCCTTACTTCCGTGTGGAAGAGTAGTCCGCAAGTAGTATCCTTGTAGCAACAAACACTTTCCTTTCCTTCTTTGTCTGTTGATTCAGAGGCATGAGGAGCCCAAGGTAGCTGGGTGTTAGTCTTAACTCCCAGTTCTTTGGAATCATTGCTGTGTCTCCTGGTAGAAGCATTTTCCCCTTTGGAACTAAGACCAGCAGAGCATAAGGTCACAGGAACAAAAAGCAAAAATTTGATAGTGGGTCACTAGGGATAATACTGAAGAGTTGAAAATAACTATTCTCATTTTTGTCTCTTAAAATTCCTGGACCCGAGAATCCTGTCTATGGAAGAAAGAGGACCATATATTGGACTCCAATTCAGAGCATATACAACCCTCTGGAGAACCTTGCCCTGGGACAAGCAGAGGTATTGTCACATAGCCAGCCCTGTAACTGAGTCTTCAGAAGGCCATTCCACCATTCTATCAAGCCTGCTGCTTCAGGTAAGACTAGTGAATTCCAAGGGCCCATTGCCTCACTTCATCTGCTGTGAAATGTATTCCTTGATCTTGAGCAATGCTTGCAGAATCCCATGACAATGATAAGTCATTCTGTAAGATCATGGATGGTAGTTAGGCAGAAGTGACGTATGCAGGAAAGGCAAATCTGTACCCAGAGCAAATGTCTATTCCAATAAGAACAAAATACTGCCCCTTGCACAATGAAAGCTGTCCAGTGTCATCAGTCTGCCACTGACTAGCTGGCTGATCACCCGGGGAATAACACCATATTGAGGGCCCACTGTTGGTCTCTGCTGCTGGTTGATTCTTTTTGATTGGGAATTCAGTAGTGGCTGTAGCCAGGTCAGCCTTGATGAGTGGAAGTCGATATTGCTGAGCCCATGCGTAACCTGCGTCCCTGTCACCATGGCCACTTTGTTGATGAGCCCATTGGGCAATGACAGGGGTGGCTGGGGAAAGAGGCTGACTGGTCTCCACAGAACAGGGCATCCTATCTACTTGATAATTAAAATCCTCCTCTGCTGAGATCACCCTTTGATGATGAGCATTCACATGAGACACAAATATCTTCATGTTTTTCAACTATTCAGAGAAATCTGTTCACATACCTCTTCCCCAATTTTCTTTATGACCAACTTTCCAGTCATGCTTTTTTCAATTCCTGACCACCCAGCGTGTCTGACCATTTCTCCTTCCAAGTGTTTCTCCCTCAGCCAGGTGCATGGCCTCAAGTTCTGCCCACTGGGAGGATTTCTCTTCACCACTGTCCTTCAGAGATGTCTCAGAGAGGGGCTGAGGGCAGTAGCTATCCACTTTTGGGTAGTGCCTGCATATTGTGCAGAACCATTTGTAAACCAGGCCTGCCTGAGTCTCCCTCCGTCAATTAATAGTAGCGAAGTCCCCTTGACGTCATAGGTGCAGGCTGGGAGAGAAAAGGTAGTGTAGCAGAAGTGAGGACTGTGGGCCTTTGAGCTACTTCTTCATGGAACTTACTTGTGCCTTCAAGACCTGCTCTGGCCTGATCACATATATACCATATCCATTTGACGATGGAGTGCTGCTGTGCATGTCCTCTGTTATGGCTTGGTGGTTAAGATACCACTTAGTTCATGATGGGCAGCTCAGGTCACATGGTAACTTGATGGCCCAAGGTGAAGTGTTCAGTCTCTACAAAGTTCAGTAGCAGACCTCTTGTTTCTCAAAAGGAGACTAGTTACCAAAATGATGGGAGGGCCTTGCTCCACAGTTCTTAAGGCCTATGCTTTGATTCACCTATGAGGGCCTTCAAAAGGCTCCAGACAGCATCCTTATTTGCCACAGACATGTCAACACCATTGTGTCTTCTGGATCTTATGGCCCAAGTGGCAAAGCAGCTTGCACTGCAGCCTGGACCTGTTACACAGCCTTCTCTTGTTCTGGGTTCCATCCTAAACTAGCAGCTTTTGGAGTCACTTCATTAAAAAGTCTGGAGTAACACATCCAGATGAGGAATATGTTGCCTCCAAAACCCAAAGAAATCACTAAGAGCTGTGCCTGTGCTTTGGTTGTAGGAGGTGTCAGAGACGACAACTTATCCTTCACCTTAGAAGGGATATCTTGACATGGCTCATACCACTGGGCCCCTAGAAATCTCACTGATGTAGGAGGCCATGGCATTTTGTCTTATCTATTTTCTGTCCTCTGACACATAAATACCTTACCAACAAATCTAGAGTAGTTGCTACTGCTTGTTCACTAGATCCAACCAGCATAGTGTCAGCAATGTAATAGACCAGTGTGATATCTTATGGAAGGGAGAGTCAGGTGTATTTTCTAGCAAACTAAATGATGGCATCAGTCTGGAAAGTTGATATACTCCTGAGGTAGGACAGTGAAGGTGTATTACTGGCCTTGCCAGCTGAAAGCAATCTGCTTCTGGTGGGCCTAATGGACAGGGATGGATAAAAAGGCATTTTCCAGACCAAATACATATACTTACATACCATTTACCAGGGTGAGTGTTAACTTTCTCAAGCAATGAAACCACATCTGCAACAACAGCTACAATTGGAGTCACCACCTGGTTAAGATTATGATAATCTACTGTCATTCTCAAGATCCATCTCTCTTCTGCACAGGCCAGATAGGATGTTGTAGGAATCACCATCCCTGCCTCCTTCAAGTCCTTGATGCTGGCCGTAAACTCTGCAGTCCCTCCATGAATGTGGTATTAAATTTTATTTATTGTTTTCCTAGGTAGAGGCAGTTCTCCTGGCTTTTACTTCGTCTTTCCCATCATAATAACCCTCCCTCCACAGGTCAGGGAACAAATGTGGAGAATCTGCCAGCTGCTAAATATGTCTATACCAAGTATACATTCCAGAACTGGAGAAATAACCACATGATTGGTTTGGAGAACCATTGGGCCCATGGTGAGACAGAACTGAGCTAAAACTCCATTAGTCGCTTGACTTCCATAACCTCTACTCTGACTTTTGGGCCCCTGCAATGTTTTAGGTCTCTTGGAATTAGTATCATTTCAAAGCCAGAGTCAGTTGTTCCCCAAAAGGTCTAATAATTTCCTTTTCCCCAATGCACAGTTACTCTGGTAAAATGCCAAACATCATTCTGGGGAAGGCTGGGGCAAGAATTGACAGTATAAACTTTCAGAGTGCACTGGGGTCCTTCCTCAGTGGGGCCCAGCCTCTCCTTCATTCCAGGGGTTCGGGATCCATAAACTGGCTCATGTCTAGGAATGTATTGAAGGGATGTGACTCTCTGTTTTTATGATTTAGGTTCGACTTTTATTCACTTGACCTAGAACTTTTCTGCTTCTACAGAGAAGTACAAATTTAGTAGGCTTCCTATCTATTTCACTTCTAGGAACACCATGATCAATTAATCAACACCATAAGTCAGCATGAGTCAGACTGTTCTGATTGCTGCTTTGACTCTGCTGTACATTAAGGTAACCATGTCCACTTTGCCTTCAGTGGTTGAATATTGTCACTTGGCCCCTACCACCTCAGGATTCAATTACCCTCTTTGCATTTAGGTTTCCCAATGCAGTGACTGCATTTCCCACTGTGAGGTCTGATCTACAGAGAAAGCAACCATAGAGTATTCAAGGTGTCAACTGAAAAAAAATGCGCAACTTAAAAGTTGAAAATTATGTTGCATTTGGAACATAACTGAGGACTTAAGCCTGGGATACAGCCTCTCAGATAGCTCTGGGGACAGTTCCAAAGAGAAACAGAATATATAGGAGTTTTGCAAAAAAAAACCCAAGTAATCAAACATCAAAACTTTCCTGCTAATTAAAGGAAAACCAGACGTCTCAAGTTAACGATTTTAACACTTTTCTATGTATGGGAAGATGTAAGAATCTGGGCCTAATAAAATTATTCCTTTGATATGCACCTAAACTATCTAGGGCCAGTATCCTGTTTTTCTACATCTTAAATCCCCTCAGGGTGCACTATCAGGGGTGGCTGCAGTGGCTGGTGGCTTGGTGGCTGCAACATCCTTTGTTTACTGGTATGGCAGGTGACATTCTTTGTCCACAAAGGATATTGGGGATCCTCTCATAGATTTATTCCTCACAGTATTGATGGAAGGTAAAACTTCTGGAACCCCCCCAGTCAGGTGAGCAGGTTTTAAGTGACAAATCTACTCTAACATTCCTCTATCCCTAAGCCTCTGAAGCTCTTCTCTAGCTTAAACTGAGGCAAGTCCAGCATTTCCAGGGTACTCATGGGGGGCCACCTTTTGGCCTGTGTTTCAGCCAACCAACCAAGAAAACTGCTAGAGCCCTTTCTAATTCCTCAAGCTGCAACAGTAAATGCAGAAGCCCTATTTAGTGAGCCCATGCATTCAGCCTCATTCAACCTTATAAGGAATTCCTTCTTCCATTTTCCCACACCTTTAGTACTTATTCCCACACATTTCCCAAGATTTTGTCTGTGTAACTTAGAAAATGGAAGTCATTATTTTGGAATGTAATGCACTTCCTCATGAGTCACAGATTGTATCCCACCTTTAGGGACCTGCTGAGCTTGAGTCTAGTTAAAGGTCCAGAAGTAAGGTGGGGTGGTAGGGGTGGGTCCTGAGGAGACTAATAATTATGTTACATGACAATTGCGTCAGGGGAGGCTATGACCCTTTCCTCAGGCAATGCAGGGTTAATCCTCTCAGAAGGAGATGGAAAGGCTGATACCCTGTATGTAGAGAGGCCGCTTCCACTGGGGTTGAGGAAGCCATCTCTGCTGGGGCCGGGGAGGCCAATACCACTGGTAATAAAAGATTCATCACAGTTTAGGGGCTCAATATCCCCAGCTTCATCAGGATCTTCCCACGGGTCCCCATCCCGACTTATAAGATCCAGTTCTTTCCCAATCAATGCCCTCACATTGATTCAACAGTAGATGCCCTTCAAAACTGGGAGTTCAACTTGCATTGTAATTCAACCAGTTGCAGGATGAGGTTCTGTGATTGATTTCCAGCCCTGTAGCTACAGGAGACAGTGGTCTCCTTCAGGGCACATGGTCATTTATGTGGCACTTGAGCTGGGAGTTCAAATCACCAAGTTCATCCTTTTCTTTCAGTGACATAAGAAGCAACAGAACAACATAATTATATACACTGGTTTTCCAAAAATGTTCAAAAGTATCATATACGTTCATCCCAGAGAAATTAAATTTTATGTCCATGCAAATATCTCTACATGATTGTTTCTAGCAGCTTTGTTTGTAATAGTCCCAAACTAGAAACAATAAAAATGTTCTAGAATAAGTGAATGGTTAAACAAACCGTGGTACATTAATACTATGAAACACTACTTAACAGTAAAAAGGATTAACTACTGATACATGCAAGTACTTGGATGGATCTCAAAAAACATGCTGGATGAAAAAAGCCAACATTTGAGGTTGGTGTTTGAAGGTCACATATTATATGAATACATTTATATAGCATTCTCAAGATGACAAAGAAGGAGACAGATAAGTGGTTGCCAAGTTTTAGGGATGGTGCATGGGGGCCAGGGTGGGAGGAAGGTAAGTGTGACTATATATCGGGGTAACAGGAGGGAGATCTTTGTGGTGATGGAACAGTTATGTATCTTGATCTTGGTGGTGGCAACACATGTGATAATGTGGCACACATATACCTTGTAGCAATGTCAATTTCCCAGCTTTGATAGTATCCTATTGTTACATAAAATGTAACCAATTAGGAAAACCGCATGAAGATTACTTGGGGCTTTACTGTCCTATTTTTGCAACTTCCTGTCAGTTTATAATTATTTCAGAAGAAATCATTAAAAACAGTAATGTGTTCAAATAAGAAAAAGTCTATATAGAAGTGTTTTTTTGAGGGTGCTAAACTCTTCAAGACAACTTCAACTTTCAGGCAGTCATTTTATCATTTGTAACATAATAAGGGAAGCAAAAATTGTATTAGGGACTATATCTTGGGGAAAATTTAATGTAATTTTTGACACACTGTATTAGAAACATTCGTTTCTGCTGAATAATATTTGCTAACTTTTGAGATAGGTTAACCACAGGTAAGTAAGTCTAGTAACCAATGAATAACATTAACAGAAAGGCAGTCTCTTAAGATACGTGATATCATGCTCTATGGAATTTTTCATTAATTTAGACAATTTTGTAGAGCTCCGATGTCAAGGTAAGTGACAAGTCCAAAGCTGCTGAAACCTAATGAGAATTACAAGAGGTTACATGGTAAATTGTGGCAAACCGATTCCAGCGGTCCCCAACTTTTTTGGCACCAGGGACCAGTTTCGTGGAAGACAGTTTTTTCCACGGAAGCAGGGGGGATGGTTCAGGCAGTAATGTGAGCTACAGTGGCGGGCGTGATTCAGGTGGTAATGCAAGCAGTGTGGAGCAACAGATGAAGCTTCTCTCTCTCTCTCACCCACTGTTCACCTCCTGCTGTGCCCCCTGGTTCCTAACAGGCCTCGCACAGTGGGTTGGGGACCCCTGGATTAAGCGGTGAAAATAAAGAGTTACAGAGCTGGTATAGAATTTAAAGACTTCACAGTGACATATTGTTTGAGAGACTCTGAAGTGATTTCGTGGTGTTTCCAAGTTTGCTGGGGACTGGGGACCAGGCCCAACCCAGACTATTTGGCCCCTGTACCGTGATCTTCCCTGAGAGCCAGGCTCTGTTGCTTTCCTGCACACTCCCCGCTCTTTCCTCACAAGTTGTCTTCGTAGCACTGTGCAGCTTTAGCCAGATTTCAGGGCACAGAGAGCCTGCCTTGAACTGAGAGCATCTCTCCCACACATGCGCTTGAGGGCAGCCTGGGCTCTGCTCAGCTCTGAAGAGTCAGTCTTCAATGAACCCTGTTACAGTTAAGGAGCTTCTCTGTAGCTTAAAATACTTGAGAAAGAGGAAAGAAAACTATTTTAGAAAGTATCTAATTGGAGCTATCCCAATCATATTTTTCATCAATGACTTTTGTGATTCCAGGCTTTTATAAGCGCAATGATTCTGACACATTTTTAGGGAGAAAAGAGAGTGTTCTTTCCTACTTTAGTTATACTCTTTCAGTCACTGTAGTTTCATATTATTGAATGTACAAGACCAAAAACATCCACATATTCATATTCGCATTTGGAAAGATGTGCTTTAAAAATGTTTTTTAAATGCATTCTCACTATCAAAGTCACAAGAATACCTTCTGCGATAGGGAGGAAAAGGTGACTGTTATTTCTCTGTAAAATCAAATATGATACAGACCAAGTGGTAGGCATTCAATGAACGTGGTCCCCAAGACCATGTGTGGTGGTGATAAAGCCCTGGGATAGGAGTGCTGGCCAGGTCCTTGGTCTCTGGGTGAGTTCTCTTCATCTGTTCCATTAGAGGACTGGTCCAGAGTCCTTCCAGCTTACGCATTCAATGATTCTGTCCCACTAGTTCTTAGGCAAAATAAAACAGAACAAAACAAAACAAAATCAATAAAAACCACTTAAAAAGTAAATGAGAAAACTCTGCCTGACCTAATGTGAAGGAGTCACTTACTGTTCCCTATTTTGAATGGTATCCTTGTAATACCTATAAGTGGTTATCTATCTGGGTATTAAAATGTTTTCATAAGGACCTGCTGTACAGCACAGGGAAAACACTTAATATTTTGTAATAACCTATATGGGAAAAAATCTGCAAAAGAATATATATATGTATATGTGCATATATATATATGTATGTATAACTGAATCACTTTGCTGTACACCTAAAACTAACACAACATTGTAAATCAACTATACTTCAATAAAATAAATAAATAAATTTTAAAAATTGTGTTTTCATGAGTAGATGCTCCATGAGCGAGCTGCTGGCAGGGGAAAATGCAGTGTGCTGCATCCGTGTGCTTTTTCTGTGCCAAGTATTATTTGAGGAAGGAAGAAAACCTGCAACAATTCTGCTTTTGCAACATGACTTGAATCACCAGAATGTCTAGAATTCCTGTGTTCTCAAGGTGCTATCTTTCAGTTAGCATGGAATTAAGGAGATGAGGGGAATCGAAGTCTAAAATTCAATCCTTAACTGTGAAATGCTTATTAGTGGAGGTACATAAAGCTTAATATATTGGAAAGTGTGTGGACTCGGTCATTTAGTAAAAAATATTTGGGGCTTACTATGTGACAGGCACCGTGTGACTTGCGGTGGATGTGTAAGGCTTGCATGGTGTTCCCAGGAAGCTCAATATTTAGTGTGGCATCTTCACTCTAGTTCTGCCAATAATTAACCACGTGAGCACTTTGGAGTCTGTTTCATCGGCACTAAAAAGGAAAATGAGAGCACAGGGCCTGAGTCTCTCAGGGGTCCCTGTTTGCTTCTATGAACCTGCTGAGAGTAAGGAATGTATTCATGTGTCAGTTGGAGGATAAACTGTTACGTTCTCTTCTTCTTTTGATGTATGTACATATGTATGTATGTGTTTATTATTTATTTATTTAACTGAAGCTTAGGATTCTTATTTTAATTTGGTTCTTCAGTTATACTCTAAATAGAATTTGTTTACAATAGGCTGTTCCTTGACAGCTTTCTTCTGGGAAGACATGAAAATACAACGATTAGGTGTATCAACTCATTCAGAATGACAGTGAATGAAGGGAGCAGATTCCCCTTCTTGGTGCCCCTGGCAGCCAGTGTGAGGGCCTGAACCTTGGGCTCAGCCATTGGGATCCTGCAACCCAAGACTGAGAGTCGTGAAACAAGTGGGGAAAAGATTAAGAAGCAGTCGGATTTTATTGTTGTGATTGCAGTTGTGGAGTTCTTGGGGGAGGGGGGCACCACAGCAGGCAGGAGCAATGGCCTGTCCAGCTATATGGATGGGTCCAGGGCAGCTGAGCTAGAGCTCTTCAGTGGCAGAAGCAGTACCCTGGGTCACATCTTTCTTTTTTTTTTTTTTTTTTTTTGATTGGTATCATTTATTTTTGTTAATTAATTTTTATTGGAGTATAATTGATTTACAACCTTGTGTTACTTTCTGCTGTACAGCAAAGTGAATCAGTCATACATATACATGTATTCACTCTTTTTTAGATTCTATTCCCATATGGGTCATTACAGAGTATTGAGTAGAGTTCCCTGTGCTATACTGTAAGTTCTTATTGGTTATCTATTTTATATATAGTAGTGTGTATATATATATCTTGACCATTTCTATGACACATTGTTTTATAGGACCTGACTATTCTTCTGAACTAGTGACCACTTCCACTTTCACTTGTGAACCATTTAATGACCTGCTTACAAACCCTTTTCTTCCTGTCACTAAGTTGCAACTCTGATTACTTAGAGATGGTCTGACCTATAGGAGGGATGCGTCCACCAGCTGGCACAACAGTGGCTCCACTGAATTAAAGCTGATGCTGCCCCTGGCATCCTGGGCTCTGCTGATCACTAGGCAAGCTGGGAAAAAAGTGTTATGAGATGGGTGGGAGAAATCCTTTCTGATGATCAAAGGGATCTTGTGTGCTGCCTGCCTACATCTATATCTTATGAAAATTCAAGAGGCAACAACACCACATTGGCTGGGCTGTGAAGGTCTCAGTTCCTTCAGAAATGAAGGTCTGGATCATGTCACCAAGTGAAGACACCAATGAGCCTGGTGCTGGCTGAGAACAAGGTGACCATGGAGCAGAGAATGGCTGAGGGACGTCACAGTATCACGAATGATGCAGAAGCACATGCCTACACATGTTTCCTTCCATGCTCCATAACTCATTTTCCTCCCCCATCCCTTTCCCTTGTCAGACCATTTTATATAGACCACTATAGTGATGGTTACATTCATCATTACTCTGTGGGTTTCTGATGATGTAGATGTGCCTGTGACCATCTTAGAGGAGGATTAGACAACATCCAGAGACCCTAGGATTGGGGCTGGATGCAGAGACTTGAGGTTTTCTGCCTTTGGTGAGTGGGTGGTACCCTTCCTTATCTGAAAGATAATTGTGTTCAGCAGGACTTACAATTTCTGGAATTTGAAGTGTGTATGTTACTGACCAGGGTTCTTGGCCTCCTTAATCAATAGAAATTGATCAGAGACCAGACAAGAAATTCAGGCAAAGCTTTATTGGGACCCCTGCTGCAGCAGGGGGAGCGAGAACAAGCAACAGGTTCCCTTGCTCGCTTCCTGGGGGTGGGGGTGGGGGCAGCTGGTTCCTTATATGGGGGGGAGGTAGTGGTGTGTCCCGGGGTTGGGCCGGAGGGGTGGCTTAGGTGGTCTGCCCACCCCTTTGGTGGTGCTGAGTGCAGGGGGCATGCTCAGAGCCCAGCCTTTGCTCCCGACCCCCGTTTTTGCTTCTAGCTCTTCAGAAGTGGCAGTTGGGCTTTTTTGTCTTTCTGTATCTTTTGTCCAGAATTTGCCCCAACTGTGCATGCACGCAGTTATTTTTAGTCCCTTATAGTTTCTTCGCATTTTGTTGCTCTAAGAGACATTTGTCCAGGTGCAAGCACTGCAGCACTGCAGCAAAGGCTCCCAGGTCCCAGCCTGTTTCATGTACATGAATAGATGTAAATCTGGGAAACTGTGCTTGTTATTTTTCGACTGTCCAGCACCCACCCGCCCCTGACTCTGCGGAATTAACCCAGATGTGATTTCCTATTGAGAGGCAGCGTGTTTCCTGCTACTGTGGAAACCACTTCACCTGCAGATGAGAGTGGGGCTGTGACCTGCACTCTGTGTTAAGCAGGTTGTTGTTCTTTTCTTCCACCCTTTTTCTTCTCCTTCTTCTTCTTCTTCTTCTTCTTCTTCTTATTTTGGGATAAGAACACAACGTAAGATCTATCCCCTTAGCAAATTTTTAAGAGCACGTACAGTGTTACTAACCAGAGGCACTATTCTGTACAGAAGATCTCTAGGACTTATTCATCTTGCATAACTGGAACTTTGTTCCCTTTAACTAACACCTTCTCTTTTCCCCCTCCCCTCAGCCCCTGCCAACCACCATTCTACTCTGTGCTTCTGTGATTTGACGATTTTAGATTCCTCACGTAAGTGGTATCATGTAGTATTTGTCCTTCTGTGTCTGACTTATTTCACTTAGCATAATTTTTCCACATTCATTCATGTTGTCACAAATGGCAGGATTTCCTTCTTTTTTAACACTGAGTAATAGTCCATTATATATATCTCACATATCTTTTATCCATTCGTCTGTTGATGGACATTTAGGTTGCTTCCACATCTTGGCTATTGTGAATAATATTGTTGCAGTGAATGTAGGAGTGCAGACATCTTAATGAGATCCTGATTTCAATTCCATTAACTATATACCCAGAAGTAGGGGAGGTTCCTCAAAAAAAACTAAAAATAAGAGGATTGTTAGCTCCTGGTTGGTCCTGAACAGGCAAAAATAAAGGGGGCAGCAGGGTCCAACCAAAAGGCAAATATGGTCCTGCCCCCTCACCCACTCCCACCCTTGATCCAGGGGTATTTGGTTTCTACTTATTTCCCAAGCCCAGTCCTTCAGCCTCTTATTGATTCTGTGAGCCCATAAGATGCTTTAATAAATTCTCCGTTTCTTAAGAAAAATCGTCCAATAATGTTGCTCCCAACAAAGAATTATGCTACTCCTTACTGTCAAAAGGAATTTTACATTTATAATTCAGAGTTTACTGAATTGCAGTATAGTGCAGGCCTTGTAGTTTCATTACGAAGGAAATCCTGGTTTACTCCATTAAAAATCTGTGACCTAAAATAGAAGTTGAGTCAGATTTTTATTGACTCAAGCAACAACGAAGAGTTCTGTTCTTGTGGAGTTTTGATAAATGCCTTAAGAAACTTAAGGATATCAAAGTGATTTAGAGAATTTCAATAACCTTCCCAAAACATGTTCATACATGCTATCCTTATTCTAAATTGAGAAATGTGTAATGCAGTTGTATTATTTTGTGTGTTGATATTAATAATCCATAGAGGTTTTTCTTTACTTTCTGATCATGAAACTCCACCCCTAGGGAATTCTGGCCTTTCCATGAAAACAAAATTCTCCATAAAAAGCTGTGGGGTGGGACCCTGGGATCCCACTCCAGCAGATGCCTTTATTTGATTTGATTACTTGTGTTGTTCTTCATCCCATTAGTTCCTTGCAATAAAAATTTCAAATGTTGCTTGTGAGACTGAAATGCCAATTAGTTGAATCAGATGAGAATCTGGGTCGATGATGATGAGTCCTTATACCCTTCCCACCTCCTAGGGTGTGAAATAGGCAGTTATGCCACATGGTATTTCCATATAAACTCTATCAAAACATAAGCTTATCAGTAATGACAAAAACTGAGACAATGACTTACCTCTATAAAATATATTTTGAGATAGAAAGATATATGTGTAAGTCCAGCTGTAAATTCAGGCTCAATTCTGAAAGATGATTATTATTCAGACCCTGAAAGAGTTTTTTGTTTTAATTTATTTTCTTGAAGTATAGTTGACTTTACAATGTTGTGTTAATTTCTGCTCTACAGCACAGTAATCCAGTTATATATATGTATATATATATATATATATACACACACACACATATATATGTGTGTATATATATATACACACATATATATGCGTATATGTATATATATATACACACATATATATATATATATATATATATGCATTCTTTCTCATATTCTTTTCCATTACAGTTTATCACAGGATACTGAATATAGTTCCCTGTGCTATATGGTAGCACTTTGTTGTTTATCCATCCTATATATACTAGTTTGCATCTGCTAATCCCAAACTCCCAATACTTCCCCCCACCCCCCCACATGGCAACCACAAGTCTGTTCTCTACAGACCTTGAAAGTGTTTTGAATATTTTGGATTAGATAAACAGGAAAATAAACATTCCATATTCTATCAAGAAGGATGAGAAAAAGGAATCAGGTAGATGTGTTCCAAATTTTGAAATTTTAACTTCAACTAAATATGAATGCATACCCTGTGCTTCCCCTCAAACAGATTTACATTTAATTAAGAGTAGGAGGAAAAATTCTGTTCTGAAAGAGACGGAGACTGTTTATGGGAATCGAGACGATTACTTCTGAGGGTGGGAACAGTAATAATAATAGTTGAATCTATAAAGATCCTGCTATGGCCAGGCATTGTACCAAGTCTTTCACATGCGTTAATTCATTTAATCCTCACAGCACCTCTGTGAATCTGACATATTATTATCCCCATTTTACAGATGAGGAAGCTGAAGCACAGACAGGTAAATGACTTGCCCAAGTTCCACAGCTTCTGTGAAAAGCTAATTTTCAAAGTAAACATTTTAGTGCTATTTGACTTTTTAAACTATGTGCCTCTATTAATTTTGTGACTAAAATTTTAAAATTCCAATTGAATAGAGATTTTTTGCTTCCATTATATTTTTTTCTGGAAAAAATATTATTAAGTTTGCCCCCAAATACCACTGAATTATAAAGTTGCTTTTTACAGTTATACATCCAAAACTTAATGCAAAATTGAGATCTAAAGATAATAGGCAATATTTTATATTGGTGTTTGTAATATCAGGGCACAAACTTTTAGAAGTGACTTTGTTAGCCAGCCCTCCTGTAACTAAATCTATTTGGAAATCTCAGCCTATTTTCTTAAGGTGTCTTTAAAATGAATTATCAGAGTGGCTGGGCACATCTGTACTTAAAACACTATTTGTCTAATTGCTTCTACTTAAGTAAACATTACATATTACTAGAGATTTCAAGTTGATTTTAAATTAAATAAGATCTAGTAAAACAAAGAGCAACATAAACTGTTTTAACTTGCCCCTTGCTTTTGTTGTTTTGTTTTGTTTTTTTCTTCTTTTCAAAGAGTTTCTTACCAATTTCTTCAAAGGAAATCAGGAAACTCTACATGTTTAGATAAAGTTCTATCTATATCATAAGACTCAGGACTTCAGATGAAAAAGGTTTTATAGATAATCCTCCTCCTCTTGAAATATTTATAATAATTCAGGACATACCTTCTGGTCAATCATATCATCTAGATAAATACTATTTTTAGTTTTTATTACTTATTCAGTACCTATGGAGTATTACATAATGCAGTGTAGTCCAATTTATATATGAAATACAAATTTAAATAACTGAATTTGGTGTATAGTGCACCTTTATTTCTTTTAAACATAGACATATTTTAAGAGGTGAGCTTTATTAACTTTACATGGACATATCTTTTTGGAAGTGGAGTATTAAGTTTGAATAGAATAAAGGTTTACAAATGGATATTGGCTAATATATGCATTTATATATATACATATGTTATAAAAATAATTTTGTTTTATTCTCTAAAACATCACATACATGTTTTCACCCTGGGGATCGTTCCTATGTAAGTCAGTGCCTTAAAATATATATGCTAATAAACAATATTCAATGTGCTACAAAAATAATTTAGTTAAATATTTAAATGAACTTACCTTCTAGTTACCTCATTTCAATATTTATAGATTATAGGAATGAAGTACAGGAAACTGAATTTTACCTTATAGGGAACTTGCATTCAGGAGCACCATCAATTTTAGCCTGCAATGATTGTGCAAATATGTCTAAGAAAAGAAGCATGCACTTAGATGCAGGAATTCTTCCATCTTACAGCTTACAGTGTTTAAGAAGTTGATCTATATGCATATATAATAAGAAAGCTTTTAAAAATATGCCTTTGAAATTCAGTTGTTTATACAAATATTTTTAGGACAATAAGTTTGAAGAATATGACAAGAATTTAGAGCACCAAAGTGTTTTGTTTTTTTTTTCATTGCCAGGTGGTTAAACATCTTTGTCATAAAGCTACAGTAAAGGCACTCATGTGAAATGTACATGTGTGAGGTGTAAGAAGGGATCTCCTCTCTTGGTTACACTATTGCCAATAGCTATTTCAGTCTCGTGAATTCAAACATAATTGGTTGATGCTCCAAGCTTAGAGTCCAAAATCATCCACATGTTTTTGATTGAAATCTCCCAAGATCTTAGATAATACTAAAACAAGGGTGGGAAGATGTTATATGGAGAACAAATGGAGCACAAGTACAATGAAATGTGATTTTTCACTTGATGAAACAGAGGTGAATTAGAAACTATAGAAGAGAGTGTACAAACTACCCCAAATAACAGCGATCTAAAGTCCCTATTAAAAGCTAGGTTTTCATAGGATATTCTAAAAGAATCAAAAGAAATCATTTTTTTTGGTTTTAGTTCTTCAGCTTTTTTTTTTTTTTTTTTTTATATATATATATTTGTTCCTCTGTATGTGTTGTGTCTTTTATTTTCTGGATATTTTAAAGATTTTCTCCTTATCTTTACTCATCAGTAATCTGAGTATGATGTGCCCAGGCATGGTTTTCTTTGTATTGATATTTATCATGTTTGGGGTTTTCTTTTTTAATTTATTTATTTATTTATTTATTTTTGGCTGTGTTGGGTCTTCGTTTCTGGGCGAGGGCTTTCTCTAGCTGCGGTGAGCGGGGGCCACTCTTCATCGCGGTGCGCGGGCCTCTTATTATCCTGGCCTCTCTTGTTGCGGAGCACAGGCTCCAGACGCGCAGGCTCAGTAATTCTGGCTCACGGGCCTAGTTGCTCCACGGCATGTGGGATCTTCCCAGACCAGGGCTCGAACCCGTGTCCCCTGCATTAGCAGGCAGAGTGTCAACCCCTGTGCCACCAGGGAAGCCCCCGAGTTCTTCAGCTTTTTTATAAGATAGCCTCAATTTAAAATAATTACACTCATTAGTTTCACTCAGTAAGAGAATGCGATTCTGTGCTATCAGTTTGTCAGACATATATCACAAAATAAAACAACCGAATAAAATAATTGAGCATCCCTTCTCCAGACCGTCTTCCTCTCTGTTGCGCTCATGTTCCCTCTTTCTAACCCCTAATTTCTATTCGTGGCAAGCCCTCCACCTCGGGTGACGCTTACTGTGTGAGTCCCCATAAACCAGACGTCCATCTGTTCTTTCTTTCTTTCGATTACTTCCGATGATAAAGCCACTCCTCTGTTACTGAGGTGGTGGCAACAACGGATATTTGTAGTGCGCTCCATCTTTTGTATGCCCTTCATTGAAGGCTGCTGAGTTGGTAGCTTCACGAAGGAGGATGCACTCTTCGGCATTTGTACGTGTGTGTTTGGGGAAGAGGGTTTTGTAATCCTTTTCATTCAGAAAGAAATGCTGACAGCTTCACTCCAAATTAATATTGTGTACTTTTCCATGCCATCAATATTGACATTTGGAAATCTTATTCATTAGTCCGTGATCTGGAAGGAAACTATTTTAATGGCTCTTGGCCCTTGCATCTGTGATTCTCTTGTCATTGAAATCTGTAAAAAAATGATATTAACTCTGAAATTTTATACTTTTAAACATTATTGACTTCCTGGGAAGAAGTGATATGTTAGAACCTTACAGCATACACTTCAGCAATAGAAAAACTATTAAGTGCTGTTTATTTAATTTAATAACACAGTCTAGGCCATTTAATTTTTTAGCCAGATTTATTAAGATACAATTCATATAAGATTATAACTCACCCATTTAGAGTGTAAAATTCAGTCGTTTTTAGTATATTCACAGATATGTGCAATGATCACGATGGTTAATTTTAAAACATTTTTGTCACCTCAAGAAGAAATCCCATACCTATCACCCTACTATCCCCACAAGCCTCCTAGCCCTAAGCAATCACTTACTGCATTTTTGTTAAATCTCTAAAACCTTCATGAATCAGCACTTTGCTACAAATCTACAATTCTCTCTGCCACTATTTCTTTAATTAGAAACTTTTTTTTGAGCAGTGTTAGGTTTACAGAAATATTAAGCAGATATAGAGATTCCATTTATTCTATTCTCCTGCCAACGCCCCATTCCCTTTTCCCCAATTATTAACATCTTGCATTAGCGGTACATTTTTACAATTGATGAACCAATACTGATGTATTGTTGTTAATTAAGTTTTACATTAGAGTTCACTATTTGTGTTGTACGTTCTATAGGTTTGGATAAATGTATAATGACATGTATTGACCATTACAGTCTCATACATAATAGTTTCACTGCCCTAAAAATTCTTGTAATCTACCTGTTCATCATTCCTCTCTTGTCCCTAATTCCTGGCAACCCCTAATCTTTTTAGTGTCTCCATAATTTTGCCTTTTCCAGAGTGTTGTAGAGTTGGAAGATTTTCTTCCATGTTATCTTCCAGAAGTTTTATAGCTTTGTGTTTTATATTTGGGTCTGTGCTCTATTTTAACTTAATGTTCGTGAAAGGTGTAAGGTTTGTTTCTAAATTCACTTTTTTTTTTTTTTTTGCATGTGGATGTCTAGTTATTCCAACATTGTTTGTTGAAAAGACTATCTTTGTTCATCATATTGCCTCTGTTCTTTTGTCAAAATCAGCTGACTGTATTTGTCTTGGTCTGTTTCTGGGCTTTCTATTCAGTTCCATTGATCTATTTGTCTATTCTTTTGCCCATACCACACTGTCTTGATTACTGTTAACTTTATAGTAAGTCTTGATTTTGGGTAATGTTAATCCTCCAACTTTGTTCTCTCCCTTCAATACTGTGTCAGCCATTCTGGGTTTTTATAAACTTTAGAATCAGTTTGTCAATATCCACAAGATCACTTGGGATTTTGATTGGGATTAATTAAATCTGTAGATCAAGTTGGGAAGAACTGACATCTTAACAATTTTGATCATCCTATACATGACCATGTAGTATCTCTCCATTTGTTTAAATTATTTGATTTCTTTCATCACAGGTTTATAGTTTTTCCTCATATAGATATTACACATATTTTCTTAGACTTATACCTAAGTATTTCATTTTTGGGTGTTAATGTAAATGATATTGTGTTTTTAATTTCAAAACCCAGGTGTACATTGCTGGTGTACAGGGAAGCAATTAATTTGTATATGTGAAAAATGTATCCTGCAACCTTGCTATAATTGCTTATTAGTTCTCAAAGTTTTTTGTTGATTCTGTGAGATTTCCTACATAGATGATCATGTCATCTACAAAAACAGTTTTATTTCTTCCTTTCCAATTTATATACTTTTAATTTCCTTTTTTTGTCTAATTATATTAGCTGTGAATTCTAGGACAATGTTGAAAAAAATGTGTTGAGGCGATATCCTTGCCTTGTTCTTTTTTATTTATTTATTTATTTATTTTTGGCTGTGTTGGGTCTTCGTTTCTGTGAGGGCTTTCTCTAGTTGCGGCAAGTGGGGGCCACTCTTCATCGCGGTGCGTGGGCCCCTGACTATCGTTGCCTCTCTTGTTGCGGAGCACAGGCTCCAGGCGCGCAGGCTCAGTAGTTGTGGCTCACGGGCCTAGCTGCTCCGCGGCATGTGGGATCTTCCCAGACCAGGGCTCGAACCCGTGTCCCCTGCATTAGCAGGCAGATTCTCAACCACTGCGCCACCAGGGAAGCCCCCTTGCCTTGTTCTTAATCTTAGTGAGAAAGCATCTAGTTTCTCACTAATAAGTATTATATTAGCTGTAGGTGTTTTGTAAATTCTCATTATTAAGTTGCAATTGTTCCCTTCTATTTCTAGTTTACTGAACGTTTTTGTCATGAATGAATGCTGGATTTGTCAAATGCTTTTTCTGTATCTATTAATAGGACCATATAGTTTTTCTTCTTTAACCTGTTTATATGATGAATTACACTAGTTGGTTTTCTTATGTTGAACCAGCCTTGTATACCTGGAATAAATCCCACTTGCCCATGGTGTATAATTCTGTTCATACATAGTTGGATTTGATTGACTAATATTTTGTTCAGGATTTTTGCAACTATATTCATTTGTCTGAATTTTTCCTTTTTTTTTGTAATGCTTTGTATGCTTTTGGTGTTAGCATAATGCTGGTTTCATAGAATGAGTTAGAAAGTATTCATTCTAGTTCTATTTTTAGAGAATAAGCATACATTTTCCCTAAAATATTTGTTAAAATTCACCAGTGAACCAATCTGGCCCTAGTGCTTTCTTTTCGGCAGGTTATTAATTATAGTTTCAAATCCTTTAACAGATATAGGCCTATTGAGATTGTCTGTTTCTCCGTGTGTAATTTTGGTGCTGGAACAACTGGACAGCTACATGCAAAAAAAAAAAAAAAGATAAAGAAGATGTGGCACATATATACAATGGAATATTACTCAGCCATAAAAAGAAATGAAATGGAGGTATTTGTAATGAGGTGGATGGAGTTAGAGTCTGTCATACAGAGTGAAGTAAGTCAGAAAGAGAAAAACAAATACAGTATGCTAACACATATATACGGAATCTAAGGAAAAAAAAAAAAAGGCCATGAAGAACCTAGTGGCAAGACGGGAATAAAGACACAGACCTACTAGAGAATGGACTTGAGGATATGGGGAGGGGGTGGGGTGAGATGTGACAGGGTGAGAGAGTGTCATGGACATATATACACTACCAAATGTAAAATAGATAGCTAGTAGGAAGCAGCCGCATAGCACAGGGAGATCAGCTCGGTGCTTTGTGACCACCTAGAGGGGTGGGATAGGGAGGGTGGGAGGGAGGGAGATGCAAGAGGGAGGAGATATGGGAACATATGTATATGTATAACTGATTCACTTTGTTATAAAGCAGAAACTAACACACCATTGTAAAGCAATTATACTTCAATAAAGATGTTTAAAAGATGTTTAAAAAAAAAAATGAATCAAGACAAAGACCTTACACTTTTCCTATACATTAAATGGATCTCAAAATGGATCATAGAACTCAATATAAAATGCAACAGGACTTCATTAAAATAAAATAATAATAAAATAAAATGTAATGCCCCCGGTAAGCCTTTTTAGATTCTTAAATCATGTGTTTCTCCCTAATTATGCCTTAATTTCACCTGGTTTATACCTCTGCAATATTTATAAAAGAAATCTTGCATGTTATATGTACATGCCTATCAACTCCATTGGACTGTGACCTCGTTGAGGGCTGGTAGGATGTGTCATTCATCTTTGGTGCCAGTTCAACATTTGTTCTGGTACAAAATAGTAAGTAGAATATATCCTTTGAATTGAACAATGCAGAGTTTTTGTTAATTTAAAATTCAGTTTCACAGGCCTACAATTACTAAATGGTATAGGGACACAAAACTCTTTATAACTAAAACATTCACGAGTACATTTATGAAATCAGTGTCCTCTCAGCTCTCCTTTGCTCATCATGGTGGAATTGATCCCCACCCACCAGGTCAGGTGTTTGATTAGTTCTTTTTGATAGGGGAATGGTGCCAATAACCACTAATCAAAACAATTGCAATGAAGTTGATTGCAAGGGAAACAGTCCCATCAAAGGAGTATGATTAGACTTGGTAAAAGAGGGGCAAAGGGAAGGGAGAAGGAAAAGCAGAAGTGTACAAGCAATCTCCCCAAGTAAGGGGGAAGACTAAAAAGAAGGAAGAGTGGGGCAGTGGTGGAGGTTTTCCCCAGGGTTCTCTCCAGGCAGACAGCGAGAACAAGCAGGGCAGGGAGGTGGTGGTGAGTAAGGACACCTCAGTGTTGTAGGTGTAAGGACACCTACAGTATGGAGCTGCAGGCTTAAACTTTCCAGAATAAATCTCAGCTTTGGATAGGAGCCTGTTATCAGACCCACCCTCAAATCACTAGGCACTAACTATCCTATGGAAAAGGGCAGAGTCCAAAATTTTGATTAAAAATAATATATGAGCTTAAAACAAATATAAGCCTCCATATTTTTAACAGAGAAACTTAACATATCTACTATGTATTGGGAAATCTGAGGTCTTATGAACCCAAATGAAAGCAGGGAAAAGACAGCAGAGATACTGTTTGAAAGTGACCGGTTTTTTGGTGTGTATGTCCATGCAGGTAGCCCTTACTTTGTGTGCCCATGGTTTGTTGACTGGTGCACATTGTGCTACTCACAATTGCTCCTTGTCAAAGTATCATTTTCATAAATTAAACTCATGACTCTCATGCAAATGTAAAATGAGTATATGGCACATATTTAATGAACCCATTAATAAGAGAACTGGCATGATGGTAGTGCTGATTCAAAAGAACTAAATGGGGTAGAAGCTTTTATAGTAGCTGGAAGAATTCTTAAATAGGATTACTGATTTTAGATAAAAAATAGCTAATGTTCTGTAGGGAAAATCAGCTAACATTCTGAATTTTGGAAATTGTATTTTCCATCAGAAAGGAATAATTTGCATCCCTACTGAACAGACATTATTTGTATTGCTATCTGACAGAAATCAAGGTACCAATTAACATCAACCCCTTCAGAATTACACCATACCTTTATCAATATCAATAGTAAATAACAAGTTAAACAAAGATGCAAAGGTACATGCCTAGAGATTCAGATAATCCACAGGCAGGCCTGATAATCAAACCCTAGCATAACTAAGAAAGAACAGGCAAAAGTCCCTTTAGTTTTTTTCAGGCTTTTGGATAATTTTCCTTAACACCATTTTACAAAGGTTTTTCTCTTCCGTATCTTACTGATGTCAAGGAGACTAGAATTACTGGGAAGGGTATTCTCAGATATACTATCAAGTTATCCCATTGTAAAAAATACCAAAAACCAAAAAACTAATCTTGAAGCTATCCACATGATTAAAGAAAAACTATACCATGTGGGGGACAATTTTGAGTGAGAGCAGAAACTGCTCTTAGAAAGCATAGTATTAGTGAGTTCTTACAGGCTCCCAGGTAGCTACATCATCAGAGAGAAGGAAGCACCAGAAGAGGTATTTTACCCATGTTTGGTCAATACGAGGGAGTGCAGAATTGCTTTTGACACAGTCTAGAGGCTGACATTGATACCATGCCAGAGACCCGTAAGCATGTTGTGCTTTCTCAAAGGTCTTCTCTGTGAGCTGAGCTGCCTTCGAACTTAGAACATGAATTGTATGGTTTTACCTTGAGCAAGATTCTGGAAATAGTCTATAAAATAATACCTGCATATAGGCCTCACCTTGGAGAGAGCTCATTACATTCCTGGGCACTGCAGTGCTACCAGATATCATGAGAAATAGAGGCAGGACAAGAATACCAAGGGAGGGCTGCTCAGCATAGATGACTGATGTGACCATTGTGATGATTTGACCAACTCCAAAGTTCATTCCCATGTCACCACTAAAACATTTTTTCCCCTTCATTGCTGATGTCTGAGAGGAAATTTCTTTCCTCTACCCTCTTAGGTTTATTCTTAGGGGCCTGCAAAGTAAACTGACAAATGACAGAATAATGGAAGAAAAAACATAAATTATTTTAATTAATATTTTCTGTGTGAAAGAGTCCAACAGGAAGGAAGTGAAACTCAAAGAAGTAGTTAGACTTGGGGGCTTATATTCCATTTTTAAGAAAGGAAAGGGGGTTTGGAGGAAAGTGAGTAGGAAATATATGGGGAAACTGATGGGAGATAAGCGCTATTTTCATAAGGTTTGTTTATGTAGACTCATCTCAGTGCCCATTCTCCACCTTTGGTGACAAGAGTCACTCTCTTCTTCCTGGTTCGGGAGAGGGGGCCCCGGTCTCAGGGAAAATTCATGCCCTGCTTTTAGGGAGAAAAGGGGAGGGAAGATTTCTTCCTGCATCTGCTTATTTTCAATTGCTTTCAGCTCAAAACCATATTTATGCCAAAGTGGCATTTTTTTTTAAATTTATTTATTTTTGGCTGTGTTGGGTCTTCGTTTCTGGGCGAGGGCTTTCTCCAGCTGCGGCAAGTGGGGGCCACTCTTCATCGCGGTGCGCGGGCCTCTTATTATCGTGGCCTCTCTTGTTGCGGAGCACAGGCTCCAGACGCGCAGGCTCAGTAGTTGTGGCTCACGGGCCCAGTTGCTCCGCGGCATGTGGGATCTTCCCAGGCCAGGGCTCGAACCCGTGTCCCCTGCATTGACAGGCAGATACTCAACCACTGCACCACCAGGGAAGCCCTCCCCAAAGATTTTTATTGTTCCTTTATAAACTTGCCCTCCCACCCCTCTTTGCTCTTCCCATCAACTGACCATTAGACATGATGCCATTAGACTTCAGGTTAATTTGCATATAGAATTTTATATAAATAGAGTCATACAGTATATATTGTTTTTTGCCTGGTTTCTTCCACTGCATAATTATCATGTAATTAATCCACATTCTTGCACTTATCTATAATGTATTTATTTTTATTATCGACTATTCTACTATATGGATTTACCACAAGTTGTTTATCCTTTCACTTACTGATAAATATTTGTGTTGTTTCCAGGTTAAGCATTATAAATAAAACATTTGCTATCATTAATCTTTTTAATTTTAGCCATCTAATAGGTGTGTAGAAGAATACCATTGTGACTTTTGTTTGCATTTCCCTAATGACTATCATATAGAATAGCTTTTTATGTGCTAAATTGCGTTACATATATCTTTGGTAAAGTGTCTATTCAAAATTTTGGGCCACTTTTTCAAAAGGTGGGTTTTTAAATTTGTATTATTATTTTAAAAAATTAAAGTATAATGACACACAACATTATATTAGTCTCAGGTGTACACACAATGATTCAAAATTTGTATATATTGCAAAATGATCATTGCAATAATTCTAGTTAACATCCGTCACCATACATAGTTACAAAATTGTTTTTTCTTGTATTGACAACTTTTAAGATTTACACTCTTAGCAACTTTCAAATATGCTATACAGTATTATTAACTATAGTCTCAGTGCTGTAGTTTACATTCTAATGACTTATTTATTTTATAACTGCCAGTTTGTACCTTTTGATCCCCTTTACCTAGTTCATGCATACCACCATTCCCCCACCTCTGGCAACCACTAATTTGTTCTCTAAATCTATAACCTTGTTTTGTTTATTTGTTTGTTTCTGTTTTCCTTAGATTCCACATATAGGTAAGATAATATGGTATTTGTCTTTCTCTATCTGACATATTTTGCTTAGCATAATGCCCTCAAGGTCCATCCATGTTATCTCAAATGTCAAGATTTCTTTCTTTTTTTATGACTGAATAATATTTCATTGTGTATATATACATTTTTTTAATACATTCATTCATCAGTGGACACTTTGTTTCCATATCTTGGCTATAGTAAATAATGCTGCAATGAACATGGGGGGTGCATATATCTTTTCGAGTTATTGTTTTTATTTTCTTTGTCTAAAAACCCAGAAGTGGAATTGCTGGATCCCATGGGAGTTCCAGTTTTAATTTTTTGAGTAACCTCATACTGCTTTTCACAATGGCTATACCAATTTACTTTCCCACCAAGAGTGCAGAGGGGTTCCCTTTATTCCACATTCTTGCCAATGCTTATCTCTTATGTTTTTGGTGATAGCCATACTAACAGGTGTAAAGTGATATCTCCTTGTGGTTTTGATTCCCATTTCCCAGTAATTAGTGATATTGAGCATCTTTTATGTGCTACCTGTTGGCCATTTGAATACCTTCTTTGGAAAAATGTCTTTTCAGATTCTTTGTTCATTTTTTAATTGGATTATTTGACTTTTCTGCTATTCAGTTGCATGAGTTCCTTACATATTTTGGATATTAACTCCTAATCAAATGTGTGGTTCGCAAATATTTTTTCCCATTCCATAGGTTGCCTTTTCATTTTGTTTATTATTTCCTTTGGTGCTCAGAAGCTTTTTAATTTGATAGAGACTCACTTGTTTGTTTTTTATTTTGTTGCTTGTGCTTTAGGTGTCATATCCAAAAAAATCATTGCCAAGATCCTTGTGAAGAAGGATTTTTTTATGTTTTCATCTGGGAGTTTTATGGAAGCCTGGTTTCAGAGCTTACATTCAAGTCTTTAATCTATTTCGTGTTAATTTCTGTGTATGGCGGAAGACACTGGTCTTGTTTTATTCTTTTACGTGTGATTGTCCAGTTTCCCCAGCACCATTTATTAAAAAGACTGTCCTTTCCCCATTGTATATTCTTGGCTCCTTTGTTACAAATTAATTTACCATATACATGTGGGTTTATTCCTGGTCTCTCTATTTTGTTCCATTAATCAATGTATCTTTTTTTTTTATACCAATATATATCATAGTTTTGATTACTATAGCTTTGTAATATAATTTGAAATCAGGGAGCATGATGCCTCCAGCTTTGTTCTTCTATCTCAAGACTGGTTTGGCTATTTGGGGTCTTTTGGGATTCCGTACAAATTTTAGAATTTTTTGTTCTATGTATGTGAAAAATACTATTGAAATTTTGATGAGGATTGCACTGAACCTGTAGATTGCTTTGAGTAGTATGGACATTTTAACAATATTAATTTTCCCAACCCATGAGCACAAAATATCTTTTTCTTTGTTTCCTCTTCAACTTCTTTCATTAATGTTATAGTTTTCAGTGTACAGGTCTTTCACCTCCTTGGTTAATAAAAGTGTGGGCATCCTTGTCTTGATCCTGATCTCAAAGGAAAATCTTTCAGCTTTCCACCATGGTGTATGATGTTAGCTGTGGACTTGTTATATAAGCCCTTTATTATGTTGAGGTATAGTCCCTCTATACCCATTTTGTTGAGAGTTTTTCTTAAATGAATGTTGAATTTTGTCAAGTGCTTTTTTTCTGCATCTATTGAGATGGTCATATGATTTTTATCCTTCATTTTGTTAATGCAGTGTGTCACATTGATTGATTTGTGGATATTGAACAATCCTTGCATCCCTAGAATAAATCCCAGTTGCTCAGGTATGTGATTCTATTAATTACTGTAGAATCTTGTTTGCTAATGTCTTGTTGAGGATTTTTGCATCTATGTTTACTGTTCATCAGGGATTAAATCTTTGGGAAAGAAATGGGTGATCCAAAATGATTAGGTTATAAAACATGTTCTTATTAGATTCTTGGATTTATTTTTATTAGTAATTATATGAGCCATTTATTGATTTTATTTTTTTGGCATCCTTTTCTGGTTTTGGTATCAGGGTAATGCTGGCCGCCTAAAATGAGTTTCAAAGTGTTTCCACTTCTATTTTTTGGAAAATTTTGAAAAGGATTGGTATTAATTCTTCTTTGAATGTTTGGTAGAATTTACCAGTGAAGTCATCTGGTTCTGGACTTTTTTGTTGGGATATTTTTGATCACTAATTCAATCTCTTCTTGGTTTGTTCAAATCTTATTATTGGGTTTTAAGAGTTCTTTTTTTTTTTTTTTTCCAATGCAAAACATTTTAATAGGCTGTCAAATATACAGTAATTAGAATTATCTAAATATCACTTATATAAAAATCGGTGTATCACATTAGATGATTCTATAAAATAGAAACACAAATCACACATTGACAACAACCCCTGCAGTCCAAGAACCACCCCCATCAATAGTACAAATTACAAACACATTTTTAAAAAAGACATTGTTTAGACATTTAAACCAAAGTAACTTTGACTAAATACATTCATTCATCAAGTACAATAAATTTAGCATAGTCACTAATAACACAATTTTAGGTGCAATTTCACATGCTTTCATATATCTTCCAGTTCAATTCCCACAGTAAAGTGTCTTTGTGCACACCATATCCATTTATATGCAGGTGCATCATACATCATACTTAAGACTATTTCACCTTCATAATTAAACATGTTAATATATATTGTAAGTGAATACCAGGCCAAAATTTAACCTCAGTGATGACAAATTTAACAATTAAAAATATTCTTTACAGTATATTCTAATTTGTTTAATCGTATGAGTACTATTTCCTCTTACTAAACACTATCAAAATAAGTAATAAGAATTTAAATATTAACTCCAGAAACATGGAGACTCCAACCTTCTTAAAATATTAACGAGCATTTTAAGTAACAATACAATCATTCTGTAAGTCAAAAAAGTAATTTCATATTCATTGCCAAATTTAAAATACAAATGATTTGAAGATTGAGCCCTAAAATATTTGCAGTAAATTGTAAAGTACAATTTTTAAAATGTGCAGTAATATGCTTGTGAATATGTAATGGAATGTTTTTCACAGTAATGTTATGTTAAAACACTATTCTACATGAACGGTCTAAGTAAACGTACCTTTACCAGCAAAAGTGAAAAATTAAGGCCTTCTAATGCTATCTATAATTATTACCTGAACTCAAATGTCAAATAGAGGTTACAATGCTGCAAAGTATTATTTTTAACCTCTTTAACATATTGTTAGTTGCTTCACCTCAACTCAATTATTACCTTATCTTTACACAAAGTTGAATGCTAGTTAACTTTATTATCTTTAAATAAGCATTTCTCCATAACTCTATTTTAATTTAGCCCCCAACCCACCCCCATCTAGAGAGAATGCTGGAAATGGTTAGGGCTTTGTCTGATTGGATCACAACTATATATTCAGGGGTTAAAAATGTTTGTCACATTTATATTTCTGAATGAACTAAGATGCCTGGCCTCCATACACAACATTACTTGTTTTCCTAAAGCATTAATAGACAATTGCATCCTCTTTACATGACCAAATTGACTTTTTTTAATTGAAGTCTAGGCTATGAAGACATTACAGGATGTAATGGAAGGATAACCAAGGCTACAAATACATCAAATCAAGGTTAAAGGCACTGGATAAGGAAGATTATTACAAAGCATTGTAAACAATTTTTAAAGCAAATCAAGTTTTAAAGTATCAAATGCCAAACTACTAAGAGCAAATGGTACTAAAATGATGACAATGCTTTAAAATAGTGGACAAAATTTCTGTAATTTCACAAATAAAATTCTTTCATTGTTCTACCATTTTCTTTCATCCTACATCATCTTTAATATTCCAAGTCCTAGAAACAAATATGTTTCCAGTTGCATGAAACAAGAAAATCGCAACTGAGATATCTCTGAAAATTAATTCTATCTTCTCAAGTTAATTATAAATTTGATGTGTATACGGTATAGAGATATGAAGAACATCATCTTGGAAATCATAAAATAGTAAATTATACTCAACTAAAATCATAAAAAAAGATCTTATTCAGTTGAACACAATCTGAAGCCCCACAACAGCAAATTGTAGTGTAAAGAGGCATAGTAAGTACAATTTCCAGACACATAAAACAAATAACGAATACTGAGTTGAAAATACGACATGCTCCATGTTACAGTCATTTAATACACACATTTTCACAACTGTTTCTTGAAAAACTATTCAGATAAAATATTTAGCATCTATCAATTTTAATTTATTTGAATCTATGTAACTTCATCCATATTAAAATATCAATTAACGTAAATACTTTATTATAAAACTATTATATAATTTAAATTTTTATTAGAGAAATGTATTATTCATTATCCACAATTTTTTAAAGTCCTTTTCATGAGTGCATTCCATAAGAAATACACTAAAATCATTTATATTTCCTAGGGGGAAAAAACTACGGTAATCCTATTAATCCAAACTATATCCTTATTATTATTTCTTGAACATTTAAATGTTTAAATATGCTTGGTGAAAAGTGATCACTCATCCCCACAGTGGTAAATTTTAGCATAATGTTAAATGACTGGACTAGACAGTAAAATAGTCACATGTAGGTAACACAAATAGATGCTTGTTCTGTTACATGTAAGCTTACTTATAAAGCAACATAAAATGGGCATTGGATAACAGTGATAAAAAAAATGTAAACAAACAGAATTAAATGTGAATCCCTTCCCTGAAGAACATAAGATAAAAGTGTTTCTTGTTTTATTAAAACAAAACATTATCTATTGTATCAAAAAGGTAAGACACTGATTATACAAAACTAAATTTCCAAATATGGATAAAGAAAATATGGAACTGATTCACACTTTATTGAGCTAAAATGCGCAAAAAATCTGTTAATACTTATATTTATTAACTTCATTGTACATATAGGTTGATACCACCCCATACAAAAAAAAAAGTCTCGTTTTGTTAAGATTCAAAATAGTGTTTAAATTATATGAGCTTAAGATTTATTGAACCATTATCCAAATAACAACAACAACAAAAGTCTATGCTGTGGGACAAAAAAAGTAAAACTAAAAAATTTCTATTAACTATGACTTGAACTTCATCCCCACAAAAAAAGCTATGGCAATACCCATTTAGGCAGCAGAGAAAAATATGAAGTCCTTATGGAAAATACCTACACTGACTCTAAATAAAAAATTGTAAATAATCAAATTTTGCTGTAACAAATGCATATGAATTTTAAAGGTATTCAGGCCTAATATATTTACTAAGCACAGAATCCATAGGGCATTTGTTACTTTTCTTTGTGCTCAGATACTTGCAAAAGTACACTCAGAGAGGGCTGGGAAGGTGAGATAAACATAAAATTGTGATACTTTCCTTCACACTAAAAAAAGGCTCTTGAATTTAAAAGTTTAATTTGTAATTTTGGGGGGAAAGCAGTCTAACAGTTCACAAGCCTAAAACAATTTCCAGGAATATGGCAAGACTGTTGACTACTTAGATGTTTTATTAGTGAATCAAAGTGCAAGTAATGAAAACATAAACATTTAACATATTTGAAAATTTAATTTCAAAGTTCTAAATGTTTCCAATAACAAATAACTAGTTATTTTTTAAAAGGGGTGGATGTGAAACAGAGATAATACTTACAAATCTAATTTTTCCAAGAAAAATAGTACTGCCCCCCCATGAAGTTAAATTATAATTTCTCTCTTGAATATGATATACAACTGTTTTAAGTAAGAATGAAACAGGAGCATGAATTTAGACATGTACCAAACTCTGTATGACGTACTAATTTACACACAGTATTTTTGCTAACACTTACAATACTGGATGTTGTCTTTCACTGCTTATTAGAATTCTGAGAAACACTTTTTAGCAACATATATTCATACCACTGCTTAACTAAATGGGGACATGTAATTACAAGAATTGTAAAAGAAAAAAACTCTCAAAAGTTATTTAAAGGAGAAATAAGAAGAGCTTCAATCATCCACCTTTTTGAAGCTGCAGTAAAAGGTATTATATGGTTTATAATACTTGTTACAATGTAGTAAAATTCCAATTTTCCCATAAAGATTTTAAAAGAAAAAATTTTGTTCCTTGCAGATAACTTCTCTCTTCCCTAACCTTGGCGAGACTAATTATTAGTGCCCTTAATGTCAGACTTTTGTTGTTGTTGTTGTCTATTTCAATGATCTTTTTCAAGAAGTATTTTGAAATATGCATATAAATGGAAATTTAAGGGAAAATCTGCTTTTGGAATACAATAATTCTAAATCATTTTACTTCTAAGAAGCACCTTTTGATATGCTGGTCTGAACTTTTAATATAAAACCTAAACAGTACTTATTTCTGTAGAATTTTCTCCAGTTTTAATAACTTCATACGTAGCAATACTAAGGATATCAACCTGTGCTTTCTAGATTTTTGAAAGTGTTCTAATAATGTAATGAGTTTAGATATGGCTCATTGTCAAGGGTGGGTGGACAGAGATTTCACAATAAATTGGCTACAGAAAGCTAACTAAACTCGTAATGACTGAATAATGGTTTGCATTTTGCTTAAGCCAAATAGATGTTTAAGCCACGTACCACCACATTCCCTGCTTAACATTCCTAAGTTTCTTTATTCTTTATAGTTTTCTAAAGAACAAATAATTAGTTTTCCTGAGTAAGATTATAAAAAAGTTAACCCTTCTACCAAAAGTATAAAGACAAATAAAATGTAGACTCACAATACAAATTTTTTACACAGCATTACAAGTGCAGAGTTATTAACTGCCGCTCTTCATTATGATTGCCCCACCCCTTTAAAAGATTGCAGCAAAGGATTCAATTGTCTAAAATACTCTGCAGTACAGTAATTAAATGCTTCAGCCCATAAACATATCCCTCATCTATTGTGTTGCTAGGGAACACATGAGCAAAGTCTATCATTCGCACTTCTACTTCCGCAATCTCTTGACAACCAGTGGGAAGATGGTAGAAGACTTTTTCCAGTTGGGAAAGTACGTTTCCGTTTAAATGTTCCTGTGACATGCTTTTCCACCCATTGTCTTGCTCTATATTTTCAACTTTCAACGAAGTCTGACTGTGATGCTTTTTTGAATACATTTTTCTGTGACGAGCATACATTTTGGACAAGCTTTTGCCCACTGAAGCCTCTATTTTTCCATTTGCTGTGGAACTTAACACATGAAAGTTATTATTGTACTCTAGTACATCTGTGTCTGAGAGCTGTCCTTTGGACAAAAACTTTTCTGCTAGAGTTCTGTCATTCAATTTTGCAGTAGTTGGCTGAGATGAACCTTCATAAACAAACAGTAATGAACTTGCATAAAAGTTAAGCTGCTTCTGGCTTTCAAACCACTGCAGAATATTCTCAATCTTCTGAATACTGGCAGCAATAGCATCTTTTCTTAAGCAGAATCCATTATGAAAAAAACGGGAGACTCCATCCTTTAGAGTTTCTTTTGTTAAGCTTCTTCCATAGTGCTGGTTTTGTGTCTCATAGCTATCAGAATGAACATGATAAACCCTCATGCCAAGCACCAAGAACCCAATCTCTTCCATTAATGGGTACTTGCTGACCTGTTGCTGAATCTTCTCAGATGAAGCAAAAGGATCATAGCTTTTCCGCCCTATCTTTACATCCATTATACAGGGCTTATTAAATTTATGGGTCACATCTTCCAGTTTTAGGTATAAATCATTTGGTGCAGTGGGAGGTGACCAGATACCGTAATATTTTGGCAAATATTTTCGTAGCTCTGAAAGAACACCATCAGTACAATCAGCAGCATAAACCATATGATAGAATTCCAGCTCTCTTGGACCCCTTGGAGGTGGCTGCAACTGTTTCAGAACTGTGCCATCTGGATGTTGCAGTATACCCACTTTGTCCTTCCCGTACATGTGCCCGGCCACCTGATGCGAGAGGGGCACGCAGCCGTTGAGGAAGCGGAGCCTGCCGCCCGCCGGCTTCGGGGTGCCCTCGCGGGCGGTCTCGCCCGCCAGTGGGGTCCGCATTTCTGGGGGGCCGGGCGCCTCAAGCCGGAGAGGGGATGGCGGCTCCGTTGCCATAACGGAGAGCTGAAGCGGCAGCAGCAGCGAGAGCAGGGAAGAAAATAAGGCGGAGGGAGGGGACGCCGGAGAACCCGGGGGTCGCTCAGGCTCGGCCGCGAGGAGGCCCGGGGGTTCCTGCGGCTGGTGCCCTCTGTGGCCCGAGGAGGGGGCCCATGACGCCGCGAAGGCGCGGGCTCTGCCTTGCCCAACACTCGGCGGAGCGCGTCTCTCGGCTCCCGGCTCTTGCTGCTCAGCCGCCGCGGCCGCCGACCCGGGCGCAGCCCAGGAGACTGACCTCAGCGGATAAGCGGCGGCGGCGGTGGCGCCCCGCGCTCCCTCAAGAGTTCTTTATATGTTCTTTATAGATACAAGTTCTTTATCAAATATGTTACTTACAAGTATTTTCTCCAGTCCATGGCTCCTATTTCGATTTTCTTAACTGTGAATGCTTTTTTCAAAGAGCAGACATTTTTATCATGATGAAGTCCAGTTTATTGATTTTTTCTTTTATATATTGTGATTTTAGTGTCATATCAAAGAAATATTTGCCTAACCCAAGTTCACAAAGATTTTCTCCTATGTTTTCTTGTAAAAGTTGTATAATTTTAGGTTTTACAATTAGGTCTACAATCCATTTTGAACTAACTTTTGTATAAAGTGTGCGATATGAATGAAAATTTATTTTTTGTTTACACAAGGATCAAATTGCTCCAGGACTATCTGTTGAACAGACGATCTTTTCTCTACTGAGTTGCCTTTGTAGCACAAAATCAAAACTATTATGTCATGAGTTTTGCCCAAACCCAGTCAGATTCCCATCTTGAAAATCCACCTTAAACCATTGGAGTTCAGACCCCTAATCTTGTAAATATGTTCCCACAACTCCTGCTTCTGATAACTGCTAAGATTCTGCCAAGGTGTGGTGTTCTCACTCGCTGATGGAGGTTTAAAAAACTTAGCGGTGCTTCATGGAGAGATAACCAACTGACAAATTCCAACCCAATCTGATAATTTCTTTATTTTAAATTGAAATAATTATTTAAGAATGTGTTTAGATAGGAGATATTATACATAATTAGGGTTCATTTTGTCAGGTGTGATTTCACAAGGAATTTTTTTATCATAACTTAAGATTTACTGTTGTGAAAAATATTTGACAGTAGCTTTTGAAAAGCACAATTAGTCAAATTTGCACTTAAAATTATAATTCTTTTATTTTTCAATTAGAACTGTTTATCCTTTCATATTTAATAAGGGCTTCATAGGAGTGCTTCTCACTTTTATTTGTTTATTCATTCAAAAATTACTTTTGGGAAACATTAGTTTGTAACACTGCAACAAGAAACTACAGGAACTATAGGACTAAAAACAGTAACATTTAGTCACAGCAACTCGTGGCAAACATAATATAAACTACAGCTTAGAGACCACGATGGTATAGATTAAATCTTTGGGATAGAAATGAGTGATCCAAAATGCATTAGGTTATAAAACATATTCTTATTAGATTCTTGTATTTATTTTTGTTAGTAATTATAAATATAAGCCATTTATTGAAGTCTCATGATATTTCTAGCCGTGACCATTTTCCAGGAAGTGTTTTTATAAAATACACGTGATTTTATTCTCATATTAAAAATGTGGATACTGAGGGCTTCCCTGGTGGCGCAGTGGTTAAGAATCCGCTTGCCAATGCAGGGGACACGGGTTCGAGCCCTGGTCTGGGAAGATCTCACATGCTGCGGAGCAGCTAAGCCTGCAAGCTACAACTACTGAAGCCCGCGCCTAGATCCCGTGCTCTGCAACAAGAGAAGCCACCGCAATGAGAAGCCTGCGCACCGCAAGAAAGGGTAGCTCCCGCTTGCCGCAGCTAGAGAAAGCCCACGAGCCCAAGGCAACCAAAAATAAAATAAATAAACATAAATAAATTTTTTAAAAAATGTGGATACTGAGATTTAGAGAGCTCTGGTGAGGAGCAGAGCTCCAACGCCTTCCTTGTCTCCTATCCTGTTGGGCTCTGTACCCTCTCCTTCCCTAGGTCCACAGAGCCTCAAGTCTATTGAAACTGATTTGGTCCTCTCTCCTCAACGTCAACCTGCCTGTTTTCTTTGTTAGTTCTTTGCTCTAATACACTACCCAGATCGTGGCTTGGAGGATTTGTATGCAGGGTTATTTACTATACACAATTAGGAAGCCCCTCCCCGTGTGTTCTTCGGTCTCTGGCCATGGCGTTGGCAGTAGTCTGGGCTCACTCTCACTTATCACTGAGCCTCTGATTGGAGTCCTGGCGGCCGAGGCACTGTCACTCATGACAGCACAGCCTTTCTCCTTCGATACTTTCATAATCTGAAAATGAAATGCACATCTTTCACTGGTAGATTAGAAATAGAATTTTCTTCTCTACTTTTCATTTGCAGACTAGGTTTTAAAGCCTCAAGTGACTGTGTGAACTTTATCTTGTCTCTGCCAGCTGTCTGCATCAGCAGCATGGGGTGACTTTGGTTGCCAGACCTTTCTCATGCTCTCCACCCATCAAATGGCTTCAACCCAGGGTCCCAGGAGTGTGTTGGTTTCCTGAGGAACAAAATCCTATCTTCCAATAGAACGCTTACTTCCAGCTACTCACTGGCACATACAGAGTCATACAGAGTTTGTAAACCTAGCTTTTCTTCTTACTACTTGGAGATTAATCCTATAATGCCCTCATTCTTCCAGAACAATAGTTCTCCACATGAGAATTAACAATTGCTTCTTTAAGCCACATTGAGCCACATCTGGCAGGAAATGTTGTACTGAAAACTGGAAGATCTAACTGGTGGCTGGATTTGACATCGCTGAGTCTTTTGTAATATTCTCTGCTTCATTTTGCTGAGAAATGAAAGTTTGCATTAGGTGGTCTGGAGTTGTGAAACACAAATGTGGACATACGGAAAAAATTCTCAAAGCTCTTTTTATTTTTCTTGAAGTGACAATATTGCCTTATGTTTAAATCCACTGAGTAGAATAATATTACTTATTTAAAAGCCTACATATTTTCAGCTTTATAATATCAGGCACGCCTATGGAAAGAAGTCTTTCATCAGAGAGGGGAAATAGTGAGTATTTAGAATGACAGTTGTAATTTTAGCAGTTTAACTGGGACTTTTTATTTTTTATTATTTGGTTAAAGGGCCAGATAGTAAATATTTAGGCTCTGTGGGCCTGCAACTCCTGAAAGCTGCCACTGCAGAGTGAAAGCAGCCTTGGACTGTACTTAATGAATGGGTGTGGCAGTGTTTCAATGAAACATTGTTTAGACAGGAACAAAGCAGATTTGGACCTCATGCCAGTTTGTTGACCCTTACCCTAGAAAAAACTCTGAGTTTCACATTCTTTTTTTATATCCCCATGACCCTCCTTTTTAAAATCATCTGCCATCTATACTGTGCAGTGCAATGTTAGGTTGCCAGATTTATATTTGTTGATTGTAAGTATGTCTCCCAAACTATATATTTATATGAAATTCAAATTTATCTGGGCATGGTGTATTTTACCTGGCAACCCTATCCCAGTGACCTTTTCCCCACATATTCCACCTTAATTTGGAGCTTGATGTCCTTCCCTAGATCAAAATCTTCTTTGGAAAATTTCTGACGTTCTTAAAGATCAGCTGAGGGGGAATTTAGGGCCACACTGCCTTTCCTACAATTGCCTTTGTCGCATGTTAGGAACAATAATGAAGGAAAAGGAACAAAGTTTTTGTCTCAGGCTAAATACAAACACATCTGTACTTGTGCAAGAGAGGTTTGGTGGAGCCGTAATTTCCTTTCCATTCCCTGAACATCTGCCCTGGTCACAGGTTACCTATTGTTTCTAGGTAAGTGAATCCTGATGGAGTCAACATGGAGGACGATATTCAGAGAGGAGGCGTCTTAAAGGGATATGATACAGAAGAGAACCTACCTAGTACAGAGTAAATGCTTCAGTGCATACATGTTCATTATCATTCCCTAGTCCTTTAACATCCCAATTATTTCAATTCATTCAATATAAAATATTCAAAGAAAAATTCTGCCCACATACTCTGTACTTGCTTAATAAATAAGCATCATTAAAGTTAAAATTTAGAAGAATGAGACTATACAAGTCACAAGATCAAGGTATTATTTCAGTCATTCTAAATGATGTTGGTATTTGAGTTCAAATTACATTGCACGCTGGCTCTGAAAGGGGCAGAATTATTTTCCAGAAAATGTTGGCAAAGATCTGCTAGGCTGTGAGAAGTTGGTTCTCATGTACTCTGGGCTGTGAGAGAACACTGTCTTTTCCCATAAACACGAGGGAAGGTGAAAGGGCTCTGGGGACTTCTGATGGGGAAGATAATGAAAGGTGCCTTCATACCTCAGCTGTTCAGCACCATTAACCTTCCCAGTAATTGAAACACACAAAAGGGGTGGGGGGGGGTAAGTGAGAGGCCTCCCTCTCGTCTATTACCTGGCAGGTACAATTACTTAAGCCTTCAAATAAAGGAACGACTTTAGGTTCCTTTTAAACCATTCTTTACAAAAAAATCAACCAAAGCTTTTTGTTTTTTAACTCTAATGTTATAATCATTTCTTTCTTTTGATTTGTGCCTGTGGATTAAATAAAGCATACCCAGCTCAATAAGGTGGGCATTTGTTATTTAATTTATGTAAATAATAAAGTCCACCATGTAGAAAAGTTTACAGCAACAAAAAAAAGAGGTCTTAAAGGTTTACCATAGGAGACCAATTTACGATTCAAAGTGGTTTTAGACTGACAGGCAAAAATAAGATTTCATTTTCCACATGGAAATGAAAAATACAAATGCAACATTTTAACGTAGTTCAAGCTGAGGAATAACATCATATTGTAATTACAATTCAAAGAAAATGAACCTAATCCTATAAATGTGTGTATGGACATGAAGGAAACTAGTTTTCATCAGTTATGTCAATGACATAACAATAGAGCAATGGAAGTGTGTGTGTGTGTGTGTGTGTGTGTGTGTGTGTAGGGAGTTGTTATTAACACTTCTCTATGCGAATTATACATGTACATATAAGAATGTATTTCTGTGATAAGACAAGATCATCTAGAAAAGCATTTTAAAAAGTAGTTATCTTTGCAAAAGCTAAAAGTTCCTATAATTAAAAAGCAAGTCATCCAGCTCATGTCACATACTCACAGTATCATCCAGTGGCATTTATATCAAAACTTGCTATTATAAGTTAGATTCTATTTGCTTTTGAATCTACTTGAATTATGCAGCCATTATTTGAGCCAAATTACAAAAATGTTAAATGTTTCTTTTTTTTTTTTTTTTTTTAAGTTCTGACATCTTCATGTTAAATTTCAAATAGGTTTTAATATCCAACAACAGTGGGCCTAGTATATAGGCCCCCAACCTTAGCATAAAACTGGATTGACATGCACTCTATAAGTACCAAGTTCTCCTTATGACACAATACCCACTTTATTCATCAACCCCTTCCAGGCTGCAAATACAAACTGCTTTAGAATCCAGTCCCCAAAATAGATTATTTAGAGCTGGTTTTCCATCTACCACTAAAGTCACTGGTACTGATCCTTTACACCCACCAGACTACAAAATCCCTCCATCCAGTAGACAGTTCTCTCTGGGTGTCAATGGGCACACTGTGTTCTGGACAAATCATCACCCACTGGAACCTGTGAAAATTCACCCAAAGTCCCCTCTGAAACGGAAGGTTTGTCAAAAGCAAAATTTTCTAATAACATCAACCACTTTGCAGAATCATCCCTTTGATTTTTTTGCTCTTTCTGAAACTAGGCTTTCTCCTCCACTCCTACCCATTTTGGCAATCAAGAATCCCTATGGCTCACTCAATAAAGTAATTTTATATTATTTTCCCATAATCTCTACCAGTCCTGAATAAGACTGGATGTTTGTCTTGCTCTGAATTATCACTTCCAGATACTTCTGTGATGCACAACACTGGGGGTTGGGGGAGGAAGGTCCTGGAATTAGATTCATACATTCCTTATGGTCAGTACCTCTAATTCACAGCACCTGGCTTATTATCACTGTCTCCAGTACTAATACTGTTACCACTTGTGGTGACCTAAAAATCCACATAGAGAATCTTTCCACACCTCTGGCTTAGTCTCTTAGGTTCCTAACTTCCAGTGATGATGGCCTCTCCTCCATTCAGCCACCCTCTCCTAGAAGATTCCATGTAAAATCATTAGTATCATACATGCGTTAAAAGTATTATCACCATCTTTTCCCTCTTCTCCAATCCTTGTCATCATCAGGAAACATGCAAAATGGATTGAATGAAATGTCTACATATTCAGTAAAATGTTAGTAGCAACATTTCCATGAAGTTTAATTAATGACATTTCATAGATTAATATGTCCATTTTTAATATTTTTCTATTCTAAATGTTTTAAAATATGTAAGTTTTGCCTTTGCAAGGAAGTCGTAGATGCATATATATACTTTTTCATAGCATATAACTATAATGGATTTATTGCTAATGCGTTTAGTGTAAGATGCTCCAATTCATCTAAGACTTTATTAATAAAGATATTTTTTCATGATTCTATTTCTTCTCATTGATACTTATAATCAAAGAGGTGAAATCAAGAACCACATTAATACTGTCGAGACTGCCACTTCTGGCTATAATAAACTAGCAGGGATGAGATTTATCTTCCAGCCTGAAATAAACAAAAATCAGTGAAATACATGAAACAGTGGTAATTTAGATGCTGGGCATCAGGCAACATAGGAAATCAAGACCTGAGAAAAGGGAAATTTATGATGTTAGACCTACAGTTACCCAGATTATTTTTTGAAAGAGTTTTCAGGACTTACCTTGGGGAGGGGGAGATCCAAGTGAAGCCCAAGTTGCTTTCTTTTTTTTTTTTTTTTTTTTTTTCACACACACACACTGTATTTTATTTTTACAAGAGATAAATAGACTGACACCAAGCATTGTACATGGATGACTACAACAAAAGCAAGAATGATTGCAATTACCAAACATGAAACACACTCATACTATGTCATAATATTGACATTCAGTCCAGTAATCCTCCTCTGTAACAGCTCCTTTACTTTGCAGTGAAAATTGATTTGTATATTCTTTGCCTCTAAGTCCTTGTGGGATTTTTTTTTTTTTTAATTCAGACAGAAAGTCACAAAAATTATACTCATCCTCATCAGTTCACTCAGTCCCATGTAATTGTTTTTTTTTTATCTTGATCTATTGTTAGCACTTTTATGAGTTCATCAGTTTTTCATCAGAGTTCTGAAAATGCTTATTCATTCAGTTCAGCAGTACAGTCAGTTACCAGAAACCTGTACTTGTCAGAGTCTTTTCCATGAATTTCTTGAAGATGAAACCCTTTTATAGGAACATATTTGCAAAATCATCAGAGTACACCCAGAACTGTCTGTAAATGACAAAAGACTTAAAAATGACCACGGTAAAAGATTTGATGAAAGTTCATAATAATGCAGTTGACAAGAAAATTAGTTATTTCTGAGATATACATTTTAAAGTAATAACTAGGATTATTACTTATAACATTATACCAGAACATATAAGATTTTTAGAAATTTCATGTAATGTCTGAAACATTTATATTAACATATTTCCCTACATATTTCCATACAAATACAAATATAAGATTTTTAGAAATTTCATATAATGTCTGAAACATTTATATTAACATATTTCCATACATATTTCCATACAAATACAAATATAAGATTTTTAGAAATTTCATGTAATATCTGAAACATTTATATTAACATATTTCCATACAAATAACCCAATGAAAGTTTAGTATTAGTTGTTTTGTTTGCTTTTTTATACTGCAGGTTCTTATTAGGCATCAATTTTATACACATCAGTGTATACAGGTCAATCCCAATCGCCCAATTCAGCACACCACCATCCCCACCTCACCGCAGTTTTCCCCCCTTGGTGTCCATATGTCCATTCTCTACATCTGTGTCTCAACTTCTGCCCTGCAAACTGGCTCATCTGTACCATTTTTCTAGGTTCCACATACATGCATTAATATACGATATTTGTTTTTCTCTTTCTGACTTACTTCACTCTGTATGACAGTCTCTAGATCCATCCACGTCTCAACAAATGACTCAATTTCGTTCCTTTTTATGGCTGAGTAATATTCCATTGTATATATGTACCACAACTTCTTTATCCATTCGTCTGTTGATGGGCATTTAGGTTGCTTCCATGACCTGGCTATTGTAAATAGTGCTGCAATGAACATTCGGGTGCATGTGTCTTTTTGAATTACGGTTTTCTCTGGGTATATGCCCAGTAGTGGGATTGCTGAGTCATATGGTAATTCTATTTTTAGTTTTTTAAGGAACCTCCATATTGTTCTCCATAGTGGCTGTATCAATTTACATTCCCACCAACAGTGCAAGAGGGTTCCCTTTTCTCCACACCCTCTCCAGCATTTGTTGTTTGTAGATTTTCTGATGATGCCCATTCTAACAGGAGTGAGGTAATACCTCATTGTAGTTTTGATTTGCATTTCTCTAATAATTAGTGATGTTGAGCATCTTCTCATGTGCTTCGTGGCCGTCTGTATGTCTTCTTTGGAGAAATGTCTATTTAGGTCTTCTGCCCATTTTTGGATTGGGGTGTTTGTTTCTTTGATATTGAGCTGAATGAGCTGTTTATATATTTTGGAGATTAATCCTTTGTCCGTTGATTCATTTGCAAATATTTTCTCCCATTCTGAGGGTTGTCTTTTCGTCTTGTTTATGGTTTCCTTTGCTGTGCAAAAGCTTTGAAGTTTCATTAGGTCCCACTTGTTTATTTTTGTTATTATTTCCATTACTCTAGGAGGTGGATCAAAAAAGATCTTGCTGTGATTTATGTCAAAGAGTGTTCTTCCTATGTTTTCCTCTAAGAGTTTTATAGTGTCCAGTCTTATATTTAGGTCTCTAATCCATTTTGAGTTTATTTTTGTGTATGGTGTTAGGGAGTATTCTAATTTCATTCTTTTACATGTAGCTGTCCAGTTTTCCCAGCACCACTTATTGAAGAGACTGTCTTTTCTCCATTGTATATCTTTGCCTCCTTTGTCATAGATTAGTTGACCATAGGTGCGTGGGTTAATCTCTGGGCTTTCTATCTTGTTCCATTGATCTATGTTTCTGTTTTTGTGCCAGTACCATATTGTCTTGATTACTGTAGCTTTGTAGTATAGTCTGAGGTCAGGGAGTCTGATTCCTCCAGCTCCATTTTTTTGCCTCAAGACTGCTTTGGCTATTCGGGGTCTTTTGTGTCTCCATACAAATTTTAAGATGATTTGTTCTAGCTCCGTAAAAAATGCCATTGGTAATTTGATAGGGATTGCATTGAATCTGTAGATTGCTTTGGGTAGTATACTCATTTTCACAATGTTGATTCTTCCAATCCAAGAACATGGTATATCTCTCCATCTGTTGGTATCATCTTTAATTTCTTTCATCAGTGTCTTATAGTTTTCTGCATACAGGTCTTTTGTCTCCCTAGGTAGGTTTATTCCTAGGTATTTTATTCTTTTTGTTGCAATGGTAAATGGGAGTGTTTCCATAATTTCTCTTTCAGATTTTTCATCATTAGTGTATAGGAATGCAAGAGATTTCTGTGCATTAATTTTGTATCCTGCAACTTTACCGTATTCATTAATTAGCTCTAGCAGTTTTCTGGTGGCAGTTTTAGGATTCTCTATGTATAGTATCATGTCATCCGCAAACAGTGACAGTTTTACTTCCTCTTTTCCAATTTGTATTCCTTTTATTTCTTTTTCTTCTCTGATTGCCGTGGCTAGGACTTCCAGAACTATGTTGAATAACAGTGGTGAGAGTGGACATCCTTGTCTCGTTCCTGATCTTAGAGGAAATGCTTTCAGTTTTTCACCATTGAGAATGATGTTTGCTGTGGGTTTGTCATATATGGCCTTTATTATGTTGAGGTAGGTTCCCTCTATGCCCACTTTCTGGAGAGTTTTTATCATAAATGGGTGTTGAATTTTGTCAAAAGCTTTTTCTGCATCTATTGAGATGATCATACGGTTTTTATTCTTCAATTTGTTAATATGGTGTATCACATTGATTGATTTGCGTATATTGAAGAATCCTTGCATCCCTGGGATAAATCCCACTTGATCGTGGTGTATGATCCTTTTAATGTGTTGTTGGATTCTGTTTGCTAGTATTTTGTTGAGGATTTTTGCATCTATATTCATCAGTGATATTGGTCTGTAATTTTCTTTTTTTGTAGTGTCTTTGTCTGGTTTTGGTATCAGGGTGATGGTGGCCTCATAGAATGAGTTTGGGAGTGTTCCTTCCTCTGCAATTTTTTGGAAGAGTTTGAGAAGGATGGGTGTTAGCTCTTCTCTAAATGTTTGATAGAATTCACCTGTGAAGCCATCTCGTCCTGGACTTTTGTTTGTTGGAAGATTTTTAATCACAGTTTCAATTTCATTACTTGTGATTGGTCTGTTCATATTTTCTGTTTCTTCCTGATTCAGTCTTGGAAGGTTATACCTTTCTAAGAATTTGTCCATTTCTTCCAGGTTGTCCATTTTATTGGCATAAAGTTGCTTATAGTAGTCTCTTAGGATGTTTTGTATTTCTGCGGTGTCTATTGTAACTTCTCCTTTTTCATTTCTGATTTTATTGATTTGAGTCCTCTCCCTCTTTTTCTTGATGAATCTGGCTAATGGCTTATCAATTTTGTTTATCTTCTCAAAGAACCAACTTTTAGTTTTATTGATCTTTGCTATTGTTTTCTTTGTTTCTATTTCATTTATTTCTGCTCTGATCTTTATGATTTCTTTCCTTCTGCTAACTTTGGGTTTTGTTTGTTCTTCTTTCTCTAGTTTCTTTAGGTGTAAGGTTAGATTGTTTACTTGAGATTTTTCTTGTTTCTTTAGGTAGGCTTGTATAGCTATAAACTTCCCTCTTAGAACCGCTTTTGCTGCATCCCATAGGTTTTGGGTCGTCGTGTTTTCATTGTCATTTGTCTCTAGGTATTTTTTTATTTCCTCTTTGATTTCTTCAGTGATCTTTTGGTTATTTAGTAACGTATTGTTTAGCCTCCATGTGTTTGTCTTTTTTACGTTTTTTTCCCTGTAATTCATTTCTAATCTCATAGCGTTGTGGTCAGAAAAGATGCTTGGTATGATTTCAATTTTCTTAAATTTACTGAGGCTTGATTTGTGACCCAAGATGTGATCTATCCTGGAGAATGTTCTGTGCGCACTTGAGAAGAACGTGTAATCTGCTGTTTTTGGATGGAATGTCCTATATATATCAATTAAATCTATCTGGTCTATTGTGTCATTTAAAGCTTCTGTTTCCTTATTTATTTTCATTTTGGATGATCTGTCCATTGGTGTAAGTGAAGTGTTAAAGTCCCCCACTATTATTGTGTTACTGTCAATTTCCTCTTTTATAGCTGTTAGCAGTTACCTTATGTATTGAGGTGCTCCTATGTTGGGTGCATATATATTTATAATTGTTATATCTTCTTCTTGGATTGATCCCTGGATCATTATGTAGTGTCCTTCCTTGTCTCTTGTAACATTCTTTATTTTAAAGTCTATTTTATCTGATATGAGTATAGCTACTCCAGCTTTCTTTTGATTTCCATTTGCATGGAATATCTTTTTCCATCCCCTCACTTTCAGTCTGTATGTGTCCCTAGGTCTAAAGTGGGTCTCTTGTAGACAGCATATATATGGGTCTTGTTTTTGTATCCATTCAGCCAGTCTATGTCTTTTGGTTGGGGCGTTTAATCCATTCACGTTTAAGGTAATTATCGATATGTATGTTCCTATGACCATTTTCTTAATTGTTTTGGGTTTGTTTTTGTAGGTCCTTTTCTTCTCTTGTGTTTCCCACTTAGAGAAGTTCCTTTAGCATTTGTTGTAGAGCTGGTTTGGTGGTGCTGAATTCTCTTAGCTTTTGCTTGTCTGTAAAGCTTTTGATTTCTCCATCAAATCTAAATGTGATCCTTGCCGGGTAGAGTAATCTTGGTTGTAGGTTCTTCCCTTTCATCACATTAAGTATATCATGCCACTCCCTTCTGGCTTGCAGAGTTTCTGCTGAGAAATCAGCTGTTAACCTTATGGGAGTTCCCTTGTATGTTATTTGTCGTTTTTCCCTTGCTGCTTTCAATAATTTTTCTTTGTCTTTAATTTTTGCCACTTTGATTACTATGTGTCTCGGCGTGTTTCTCCTTGGGTTAATTCTTTATGGGACTCTCTGCGCTTCCTGGACTTGGGTGGCTATTTCCTTTCCCATGTTAGGGAAGTTTTCGACTGTAATCTCTTCAAATATTTTCTCTGGTCCTTTCTCTCTCTCTTCTCCTTCTGGGACCCCTATAATGCGAATGTTGTTGTGTTTAATGTTGTCCCAGAGGTCTCTTAGGCTGTCTTCATTTCTTTTCATTCTTTTTTCTTTAGTCTGTTCCGCAGCAGTGAATTCCACCATTCTGTCTTCCAGGTCACTTATCCGTTCTTCTGCCTCAGTTATTCTGCTATTGATTCCTTCTAGTGTAGTTTTCATTTCAGTTATTGTATTGGTCATCTCTGTTTGTTTGTTCTTTAATTCTTCTAGGTCTTTGTTAATCATTTCTTGCATCTTCTCAATCTTTGCCTCCATTCTTATTCCGAGGTCCTGGATCATCTTCACTATCATTATTCTGAATTCTTTTTCTGGAAGGTTGCCTATCTCCACTTCATTTAGTTGTTTTTCTGGGGTTTTTTCTTGTTCCTTCATCTGGTACATAGCCCTCTGCCTTTTCATCTTGTCTATCTTTCTGTAACTGTGGTTTTTGGTCCACAGGCTGCAGGATTGTAGTTTTTCTTGCTTCTGTTGTCTGCCCTCTGGTGGTTGAGGCTATCTAAGAGGCTTGATGGGAGGCTCTGGTGGTGGGTAGAGCTGACTGTTGCTGTGGCGGTCAGAGCTCAGTAAAACCTTAATCCACTTGACTGTTGATGGGTGGGGCTGGGTTCCCTCCCTGTTGCTGTGGCGTCAGAGCTCAGTAAAACCTTAATCCACTTGACTGTTGATGGGTGGGGCTGGGTTCCCTCCCTGTTGGTTGTTTTGCCTGAGGCAACCCAACACTGGAGCCTACCCGTGCTCTTTGGTGGGGTTAATGGCAGACTCTGGGAGGGCTCACGCCAAGGAGAACTTCCCAGAACCTCGGCTGCCAGTGTCCTTATCCCCACGGTGAAACAGAGCCACCACTCGCCTCTGCAGGAGACCCCCCAACACCAGCAGGTAGGTCTGGTTCAGTCTCCCCCAGGGTCACTGCTCCTTCCCCTGGGTCCCGATGCACACATTACTTTGTGTGTGCCCTCCAAGAGTGGGGTCTCTGTTTCCCCCAGTCCTGTCAAAGTCCTGCAATCAATTCCCACTAGGCTTCAAAGTCTGATTCTCTAGGAATTCCTCTTCCCGTAGCCGGACCCCCAGGTTGGGAAGCCTGACATGGGGCTCAGAACCTTCACTCCAGTGGGTGGACTTCTGTGGTATAAGTGTTCGCCAGTCTGTGAGTCACCCACCCAGCAGTTATGGGATTTGATTTTACTCTGATTGCGCCCCTCCTACCGTCTCACTGTGGCTTCTCCTCTGTCCTTGGACGTGGGGTATCCTCCTTGGTGAAGTCCAGGGTCTTCCTGTCAATGATTGTCCAGCAGCCATTTTTGATTCTGGTGCTCTCGCAAGAGGGAGTGAGAGCACGTCCTTCTACTCCGCCATCTTGGTTCCCAAGTTGCTTTCTATGAGCTGAGGAGACAGAGCTGAGACTCCAGGGAGATCAAACTCTGTTGTGCCAGAGTTTGCACAACAGAGTATCAGAGAGGAGAGAGCTGTGCAAAGAGAAAACCCCAGAGATCTGGCGAGGCTGCCCTTCAAAGATAAAGCCTGTATGCAACTGATCGGCACATGCATTGATGAAGAGCTGGGGAAAGAAGGGTCTGAGAGGATTAAAGGGAACAGTTCCCAAAGCTGGGCCAGGAATAGTCAAATGTTTCTATTATCTAAATCAAGATGAAACAGAAAGATATTTCAAAGTTTCTGATACAAATTTTTTTTCTTTTTTAAAGGGGAAGAGGAGGAAATGAGGAGTCTTTTTTTTTTTTAATTGATTGATTGATTGATTGATTGCTATGTTGGGTCTTCGTTTCTGTGCACGGGCTTTCTCTAGTTGCGGCAAGCGGGGGCCACTCTTCATCGCGGTGCGCGGGACTCTCACTATCGTGGCCTCTCTCGTTGCGGAGCACAGGCTCCAGACGCGCAGGCTCAGTAGTTGTGGCTCACGGGCCTAGTTGCTCGGCAGCATGTGGGATCTTCCCAGACCAGGGCTCGAACCCGTGTCCCCTGCATTAGCAGGCAGATTCTCAACCACTGCGCCACCAGGGAAGCCCTCTGATACAATTTTAAGTGAAAATGGTGAGAAAGTGAAGCTGCCAGATGGCAAATATTTAATTTCTGCTCAGTTTTCTTCCATCACAAATACCCTGTGCTGGGCAGAGACTGAGGTCTAAATGGTCCTCATTCTTCACGCTCCTGGATTCACCCTCTTTGCCACATGGCTTTTCAGCTCCTTTTACTGAAGAGGCAGAATCTGTTCTCCCGACCCTTGATCCCGAGTTAGGTTATGAGATTTACTTCGGTCAATGGAATGCCAGCTGATGTGACACACGAAGATCAGAACAGACTTGTATTTTTCTGCTTCTTCTCTTAGTTCTGTGCCACCGCGGTGAGAGGTGCCTGGGTTTGTTTGCTGCGCAATGATACACAAGTCCAGTCATCTCAGATGGGGCCATTCTCCATCAGCGGACAACAGCCTCCCCAAGGCAGGTGCGCAGGAGACCAGAACACCTGCTGAGCCAAGAGTGTGGTCTTGAGACCCCTGAGCTCAGTAAAGTGGTGTCTGCCACTGAGGTTTCTGGTTGATTCACAGCATTATTATGGCAGTAAATAACGGATATTGCTGCTTATGTTTTTTAACTCCCATTTTTCAGTTACATTTCTATTTGGAATAGTGTGGTAAAGTAGATGTCAATGGATTCAATGTTTTTCTAGAGTTTCTGTATTCCTTTTTAAAAACAGCTTTGAGATATAATTCACCTACTGTACAATTCACCTACTTAAAGTGTCCAATTCAATTGTTTTTTTGTATATTCACAGAGTTGTGCATTCATCTCCACAATCTATTTTATCAATTTTATTGATAAAAAAAATTTTGGAAATTTTATCAATTTCCAAAAAAAGAAATCTTTCTTTTTCTAGCCTACAAGTCTCCCATCTCCCACAGCCCCAAGCAAACACTCATCTACTTTCTGTCTCTATAGGTTTGTCCTTTTTGACATTTCATATCAATGGGCTCATATAATATATGGTTCCTTATGACTAACTAATTTCACTCAGAGTATTTTCAAGATTCCTCTACATTGGAGTACTTCATTCATCAGTACTTCAGCCTAAAAATATATCACTGGAATTATGGAATAAACTTAATCCTTAAGGGTGTATTTTTTTAATTAACCAGCACTATTACGAGTTCTCAGTCTTGTTTTCAATTTAAAAAGACTTTTAATGATAATCATTAAAATGCTTATGGTTGAATTTAGATTCAATTCTGTGCAATAAAATCAAATTGGTTATAACACAATAAAGGCCGTATATGAGAAGCCCATAGCTGATGTCATACTCTGTGCTTTTCCTCTAAGATCAAGAATAAGAGAACGATGCCCACTCTCGCCACTTTTATTCAACATAGTATTAGAAGTCCTAGTCAGAGTAATTAGGCAAAAAAAAAAAAAGGAAATCAGCAGCACCCAGCTGGAAAGGAAGAAGTAAAATTGTCAATATTTGCAGATGACATGATATTATATATAGAAAACCCTAAAGACTCCACCAAAAAAACACTGTTAGAACTAATAAACAACTTTAGTAATGTTGCAGAATACAAAATCAATATACAAAAATTGGTTGCATTTCTATATGCTAGTAATAAAACAATACCACTTACAATTGCATGAAAAGAATAAAATACCTATGAATAAATTTAACCATGGAGGTGAAAGACCTGTACATTGAAAACTATAAGACACTGATGAAAGTAACTGAAGAAGACACAAATAAATGGAAAGATACTCTGTGGCTCAAAGATTAGAAGAGTTAATATTGTTAAACTGTCCATACTACCAGAAGCAATCTACAGATTCAGTTCAATCCCTATCAAAATTCCAATGGCATTTTACACAGAAACAGAGCAAAAAAATCCTAAAATGTGTAAGGAACCACAAAACACCCTGAATAACCAAAGCAATCTTAAGAGAGAACAAAGCTGGAAGCATCATGCTTCCTGATTGTAAGTTATATTACAAAACTATGGTATGGTATTGGTATAAAAAGAGGCACATTGATGAATGGAGCAGAATAGAGAGCTCAGAAATAAACGCACACATATATGGTCACTTAATTTATCACAAAGGAGCCAAGAATATACAATGGGGAAAGGACAGTCTGTTCAACAAATGGTGTTGGCAAAACTGGACAGCCACATGCAAAAGAATAAAACTAGACTACTACCTTACACCATACAAAAATTAACTCAAAATGGAATAAAGACTTGAATTTAAGACCTGAAATCATAAAACTCCTAGAAGAAAACATATACGGTAAGCTCCTGAACATTGGTCATGGCCATGATTTTTTGGATATGACACCAAAAGCAAAGGCAATAAAAGTAAAAATAAACAAGTGTGACTACATCAAACTAAAAAGCTTTTGTACAGTAAAGGAAACCATCAACAAAATGAAAAGGCAACCAATTGAATGGGAGAAATATTTGCGAATCATGTATCTGATAATGGGCTAATATCTAATATATATAAAGATCTCGCACAACTCAATGGCAAACAAACAATCTAATTAAAAATGGGCAAAGGATCTGAAGAGACATTTTTCCAAAGAACACATACAGTTGACCAACAGGTATAGGAAAAGATGTTCAACGTCACTAATCATCAGGGAAATGCAAATCGAAACCACAATGAGATATCACTTCACACCTGTTTGTATGATTATCATCAAAAGATAAGAAATAATAAGTGTTGGCAAGGATGTGAAGAGAAGGAGACACTTGTGCACTCTTGGTGGGAATGTAAATTGGTACAGACAGTATGGAAAATAGCATGGAGTTTCCTCAAAAGATCAAAACTGGGACTACCATATGATCCAGCAATTTCACTTCTGTGTATTTGTACAAAGAAAATGAAAACACTAACTCCAAAAGATATATGTACACCCATGTTTATTACAGAATTATTTACAATAGTTAAGACATGGGAACAACTTCAGTGTTCATTGATGGGTGAATGGATAAAAAAATGTGATACACACACTGGAATACTATTGAGCCATTAAGAAAAAGGAAATTGTGCCATTTGTGACAACATGGAGGGACTTCGAGAGCATTATGCTAAGTGAAATAAGTTAGAGAAATATAACCTATGGTCTCACTGATATGAGTAATCTTAAAAAGAAAAAAAAGGAGCTCATAAATACAGAGAAGAGATAGTTGGTTGCCAGACTGGGGGGGTGGGGATGGGGGTGGGAAGTAGGTGACATGAGTGAAGGGGGTTCAAAAGGTACAAATTTCCAGTTATAAAATAAATAAGCCACAGGGATGTAATGTATAGCATGGTGAATATAGTTATTAATACTGTATTGCATATTTACCAGTTGCTGCAAGTAAATCTTAAAAGTTCTCATCACAAGAAGAAAGAAAAAAATCTGTGACTGTGTATGGTGATTGATGGTAACCAGATTTACTGTGATGTTCATTTTGCAATACACACAAATGTCAAATCATTGAATTGTACACCTGAAACTAATATAGTGTTCTATGTCAATTATACCTCAATAGAAAAATTCTTAGGTCAAGATCAGATGTTGATTTTAATTTTAAATTAGAAAAGGACTTTTAAGGATGCACTCAACTCTGCCTCCCTCTTCCTACCCCAAAGGAGTAAAGAAAAATTGTGACCTTTTATGCCTTTCATAAAATTAGAAATTTTGTTTAAAGGGTATAATATATCTCAATTTAAAAAGTTTAAAAAAAAAAAGAATTTTTTTTCCTGGACACTCATGTAGTTGATTCTGTGAATTTATCCTTCTTTGTGATATGATAGAAGGAAGTTCTAGAATCTCCCTTTTCTCTCTATGTATGCACCTCAGCTGCTGCCATCAGTGGACATGTGTGCAAGATGCTATTGGAGACTCTGGTGCTTGAATTGGGTAGAATGCTGGACAGCTGACTCTGCACTTCATTTTAACGTTAAGCCTCTCTGATTCTACTTGTGCCAGAATGTCAGAAAAAGTGTGTTGTTTATGCACAATCCTGTGAAATGTTTATTAAGCACTTTTGGAAATACCATGCAGTATTGCTTTTATACTTCAAGTTCTTAGTTGTGGTTTGTTCTATCTTAGATACCAGTGTTTGTTAGTCCCCAAAAGTCCTACTGGGTTGAAATGGGCTGAATTGGAAAGAAATAGTATGAGCAGATAAGGTAGGGGGTCTATGGAGAAAGAAAACCAGGCATGGCTTTCTGGACATAAGAGAACACCTATTATTTTAGTACAAGCCATTTTGTGATCTAAGCCTGGCCAGAGTGCTTGCCCTTGAACAGGTCTCAGTAATGAAGGATCTTAAGGGAAAACAAGAATGCTGACTGTTATCAGGCAAGAGAAGTAGCACTAGTAATAATGTATCAGTTGTAAAGACTTGCAGTTCTGTTTCCATGGTAAAGATTAGCCTGAAGCACTCAAGCACCAGGTCAAACGGAACCTAAGGGATGATGGCGTTGACCTTTTCTGATCCTCCGGATTTCAATCAACTAAAGCCTGGGCTCTGCCTACCTCCCAAGCCCTTTCATGAATATACATGTACCCTTAGCTTAAAACTTCCCCAGTTTTGCTGTTTGGGGAGACACCGCTTTGGGAAAGATCCCTGGTGTTCTACTTACTTGCTGCAAGTAACAAATCCTTCCTTCTCTCACTCTTTGTCTTGGTTGTGTCTTTTGGCTCGACACCCACCAAGAGGCAAACTTAGTTTTTCGGATAACAATATGAGGCTGACTATTCTCTAGCTGAGATTTATGTAATTAGATGCATAATCCTTTGGTTGTTAAAACCAGGGCTTCCAAGGGCTAGTTATAGGGAACATAGCTCATCAGAGATAACCTGCAAAGACACCGTGCAGCGTGTTTTTTATCACACATGTGACAATTCTTCTCCCTGCAGTCTGTCTCTCCATAATCGTTCTTCAGGATTTGTTGCCTGGGGGCTTATGGGAAAAATGACTCCTAATAGAAATACTATTATATTTTATTCACAGTATTCTTTCAGAGGATTTAATGATAAATCTGTTCCCATTACAAGAGTAAAGTTAAATGTATTCCCAGATTTAGATAAAACACGCAGAAATAATTTACAGGGAGAAAACTGCTGAATAAAGAAGAAAAATGAATGGAGTCATGTTTTGATCTATGGAGAGCATTGAGAAAGGATTTCATTCTGGTGGGGTGAGTTGATCCTTCCCCTTCTCGGTAGGGAATCCTGAGTGCACAGACTGCTCCCAGGTGAACAGGAAAACAGAAGACTTTGGTCAGGAAATGCCAAGGGTGTAGTTTCACTTAGAATATACTTTCCTAGGCAGCCTGTCTGCACTTACACATATGAGGGTCCACACACTTCTGAACATCGGAAGTTGATTTCTTGTCTTTTATTTGTGACGTGTGCTGATTTCAAGTTCTCTTTTGTGTTTGGTGTGAACTCTGCAGACACATACATATATGCGCATGCGTGATTTGTGGGGTTTGAATCATCACTTATAGAAATGTGCAAGATTAGATCTACACTTTTGTTCACCTTTCCTTTGTTTTGATTTTTTAAAATTTAATTTAATTTTATATTGGAGTATAGCTGATTTACAATATTGTGTTAGTTTCAGTTGTACAGCAAAGTGATTCAGTTATACATATACATGTATCCATTCTTTTACAGATTCTTTTCCCATATACATTATGACAGAATGTTGAGTAGAGTTCCCTGTGCTATACAGTAGGTCCTTGTTGATTATCTGTCATCTTTCTTACATAAAAGAGCAAAGGGCTGTGGAAACAGGTCACAGAATGCAGCGGACTGCCCCTGACCTGCAGGGATTTAGCTTGGAGGCCTTGGCGGTCCCGTTAGGCATCCTTTCTCCTCTGAGCCTGGAGCTCTAGCATCAGCCTACCTGATCCAGCGCCCTGTGGATGAGCATGGTGTTAAGTACTTGACATTCATTTTCTCCTGTAACCCTTGGATCAGTTGTCTGCTGGTAAGACTTCTATTATCTTATGAAACAGACAACGAAGCTGAGGATCACAGATGCTGAGCAGCTGCCGGGGGTCTCACGGGTGGGTACCAACTCCCAGGGCAGCTCTGGGGCTGGTACGTGGAATGCTCAGCAGTTTCCATCCCTTTGTGGGGGTTTCACACCTGTAATTTCATAATGGCTCTATGACTGGCTATCATCACCATTCTACACACAAGAAAAGTGAAGCACAAAGCCACGAAGTCTCCAGCGAAAGAAGGCAGCTGGAAAGGGGTAAAACCAGGAGTCGCATCAGCTGTCTGCTAGCAAGTCCCTGCTTTGGGCCCTGCTTTGCCTGGTCTCTTCAAGCCTCCTCACCTGGGGCTGCCCTTGTCTTGGAAGATCATGTAACAGCCCCAGTGCTGTCCAGTGGTCAATGCTGTGCACTGCACAAGGACATCTGCCTGCAAATCTCAATCCCTCGTGGGCTGTTTCATCTCTGACTTGGAAAATCCATCCTGAATGTCTGCTCAAGTAATTTACCAGCATTGTCCTTTTTGGTTTTAATTGACATCAATTACTGAGGCGCCTTCTAACCCATTTTAAATGGATTTCCCATGAACAACTGAATAGAGTTTTCACAGGTGACAACTTTTCTGTTTCAGAGACCTGAGGGCCAGTGAGAAGGGGTTTCAGAGCTCAGCTGACCTGGTCCAAGTCTGGCTTGCTTTGTGACACATCCATTAAACTCTCTGAGGTTAGTCTGTCTATCCATTAAATGGGCAGAGTAACATTTACTTCAAAGGAATGCTGTGACCATTTATTTAGATTACACACACACACACAGACACACACACACAGACTGTCTGTTGTATAGGCTTTAAAAAATATTAGACACTTAATGTAAATCATTAATTTATATTTGCTTTAAAAAGTAGAAATACCATATTCAGGTTCTGGGACATGTATTAGGCACTAGGAAAATGTCTGACTAATAAATGAAGGTCACTCTACCGCTTGTGGCTTTTTTCAAGGTTCTAAATGCACCCTCCGAGCAAGCTTTGCTCAGTGTTTCCCGGGACTGCTGATTGATGGGGTGGGTGGGAAGAGTTCCTGATTCCCAGGGGCCCTGAGTAGGAGTGGAGAAAGCTGGAAAGTTGGGATCAGAATCTACATATTTGGATCAAATTCTACTTGTAAATTCTGTGGCCTTGCCAAGCTATTTACATTTTCTATTCTTGTTTTTGTTTTTTACCCAGGTTGCAGAATAGAAATAATAAAAACAGCTTTTCTGCTTTGTTCTCAGGCATATAACACCCTACTCAAGGTTAAAGTTACTTTCATATTCTGATCACTTTGGATGGTGCAAGAATGCCTGGACACTGTTCCTAAGTCTCAGCACATTTGTCATGAGTCTGGTCACAGTTTTAGGAGAGTATTGATCCTAGTGATGCCATGCTCATCCCTCCTTCATTTACATCTGCTGGCAGCCTCTTTAGGAAGTAGAGGAGGCCATGTGACTTACCTCAAGGTCATGGATCTTGAAATCCTTCTTCCTCCATGGGCCATCAGGCCTCTATCTGTATACTCGGAAACAATTTATCTATTTATCTGCCTATCTATCTATCCATTTATTTATCTATCCATTTATTTATTTATTTCAGACGCCTTTTATATTCCATCATTTTTCAATATGAACTTTTGGGTAATTGTATTAAAGAATTTGAATGGAAAGGAATACACATACAGTATATAGAAGTTGATTCAAAACTCTTCATTCTTCAATTAAGTGTATTCAGTTTACCTACTTAACATAAGGTCACTTCCCTGATGATATTTGGAGTAAGATTCCTTCTCCCAGGATGCCAGTTTTTAGTTTTATATATCTGCTGACCACAATTCTCAAATCTCCAAGTAGGAATATACATAATAAAATGCTGACATTATAGTAGAAGTCGGGTCGGTGTTTGAATTAATTATTTTTTAATTTGAATATTTTCCAGCTTTATTGAGATGTATTTTGACACATAACACTGTATATATAACCGTATATATTTCGAAATGATTACCATAATAAGGTTCTTTAGGTTTTTATTTTTAAATATGAATCATTAAATGAGTTGGGAAAACAAAAGCAGTCTTTTTTACAACAGTTCTCAGTACATGTAAATATTTTCTTCAAACCGGATTAGTTACTTGTCCTAAATTCTTTTCAACCAAGAAAAAAAAAAAAACTCACATTTTTCCTAGCATCGGTGTTAATGCTCAAGCCTCATCAGCGTGGTGAAGCTCGGTCTCAGACTGAAGTCCACTGAACTGCTCAGCTGTTCAGAGTGGGAAACCTGCCGGTGAAGGAGCTAGGACCGCGGATTCGGATTCGGGGCGAGTGCAGGTTGAAGACCTTCACCGACTTGACTCGCACTTCCTCCCGCCACCGCCAGGAGCGCCCGGGACGCGTGGAGCTCGCAGCGCGGCGGGAGCGGGTGGGGGTGGGGGTGGGGTGGGGGTGTGGCTGCAGGTTGGGGCTCCCGCCCCGCCGGCTGCGCGGGTTCGCCGAGCCCGGAGGAGGGAGCGCTAGCTACCCCGAGCGGGAGGGAGCTTGCAGACTCCGGCTCAGAGCAGCTGTCTGGACACCTTGGGTTTTGGGGTGGGGAGCCCAGGCGACTGTGAACATGGACTCCGCCACGGGAGCCTGTCTCAGGATGCTCTTTCTTTTGTCTGCAAAGCCCTGGAGTACATTAGCAGCAGGGAATACTTGTGAGTACAGCAAATCTTTTAAAACTTATACTGACAACTGAGAATTCGTGTTTTTTAAAAAAATAATTGAATTTTACAAATGGAATCACTGGTCTGCTTCTGAAAATGAGGCATTTAAAAAACATCGCAAAGTCCCAACGCTTGGATAGGATGGTTTACAATGGTTTTTCCACTTGTCAAGTCTGTAATACACAAAGCCTGTTTTGACTTGTCTGTGAGCTGAATTTTGTCTGTGTGCTGTTGTTTGGAATATTCATTGAGAAAGCTCAAATTCTAGTAAAACCTAAAATTAGCATGAGAATATTGAGGCGGAGAGAGACCAGAGAGAGAATAGCAGGAGATGAGGAGAGAAGAGCATGCCAATATGTCATTTATTTCTTTTTACTATGAATACATTTTGCAGGATTTATGTCAGAAAGGAAATCGTTGGCCGACCTGGCCGGGTCCTGCATTAGCGCAGATGTTTGCAGTTGGCGCCCTGCGGAATCGGGTACCAAGAACTCGGGCGCTGCAGCGGCGGGCAGGCTCCGCAGCAGAGCCCAGGCGGCAAACCTTGTTAGTCTCCAGAATTACGAGAAGGATAGACCCCTCAGAATTAGAAGGCTTTTGCTTAAAGGAAAAACATAACCTGCCATTCAGGTTCATTTGCAAGTGCACATGCTTGTATATTGTGATGTGCTGTGTTTCTCATTTTGTTGGTTCAGTGAAGATGTATTAACCTCTCAGTTCTGGACTGGCAATGTGAGTCTGATCTAAAGATGCTAGCCAAATTGATTCAGCCGACCTCAAGGCATTTTAATCTGGAAATCGGAAAAAGTTTTCGAAGTGTTATTCAGATTGAAATTTCCATCATAGCGCTTTTCTTTCCTTGAGGGATTGGAAGAAAGCCCCCTTAGTCCTACATCCACACCCCATCCCCCTCAAGAATTTTTTTTTAAATCAGGTTGTAGGGAGTAAGGCAAGCTATTATGCATTTCAAGAAAGTGCTAGTAGGCATGTTAGAAACCGACCTTGCTGCTGGGTATCCAGTTTTATCTGGGGGTGGGGTGGGCTGGGGAACTCCGCCCTTACCAGGAAGTTTGTGCTAAAGTGAAAAGCATATTGTACAAATAGTTACCCTTCCAGCATTCATCCATATATGCCCCGAGGCTGTGATAAGTTTGTGTTGTCATCATTTAGTATCAGCTGATTTAATGCCATATTATATGAGTCACTCCTGAAAATGAGCCTTAGTCTCCTTTAAGAAAATACTGCCCCGTGTTTCAGACAGAATTTTAATTTAGCTTTGGGCACAATTTCCATGAATTAATTAAAATGGAGGCATTTACATGAAATCCTTAGGTCCTGCGGTAAAGCATTTATCACTTTGCTAAGAAATTAAAAATGTAGTACTAAATGATTTGCTAGTATAAAAGAATTGTAGAATAATTTAACATAGTACACTGAGGTGCAATTAAAAAGTCACCAGAGGTCACTCTTACTGAAAGGAAACATGGCTTCAAAAATCCTTCCCTTAGAAGAGAAGCAGAGTGCTGTGCTGCCTTTCTTGTCTCCTTAGTTGTGATTACAGGATATTGCAAGATCAGTTTTGATATTTCTTTATTTTCTGTTTGTATTTTATTCCCTGAAATCCACAGAGGTATCATGTTCTTCATACTGAGCATCTTTTTTAAGAGTCACATGCTCTGAGGTGCTCCATGTCTGAATATCCAGGCAGATATCCTTTTCTGAATTGAATATATCTCTAAGCTCAGTTCGTCTGGGTCTCTGGCTGACTCTTCAAATGTCAATGCTAGTTTTCACTTTTCAGCCTCTGTTTTATTTAGATGTGTTTAGTACTCTGATTAAAAGTTCAGTAAGTTAAAAGTACCTATGTAAATTTGCATGGCTAAGAACATTTTAGATACTATAGAGTCCTTGATCACCGCAAAGATGGCTACTATAGTTGTTCAAGTGTCAAGTATATATTTAAATGTCTTTGCAGACTTAAAGATTCATAGAGGGTACACAAACTGTGTTTGATAATTGCTTGCTAATCTCATTTGACAGTATCCTTTGTGGCAGTAGAGGTAATTATAGTCTAGATTATAGACTATTATATTCTATATATTATAGTATTATAATATAGATTATTATATTATAATATAACAATCTATATTATAGTATTATAATATTACATATATTACTATCGTATTATAGTCTAGATTACATATTATAGTAATATGTAATAGTCTAGATAGTCTATATAGTCTAGATTACATATATAATTACTATTACATATATAATATATATATTATATATATTACATATATATAGTCTAGTCTAGATAGTCTATATAGTCTAGATTACATATATAATTACTATTATATATATAATATATATATTATATATATTACATATATTATTATTATTATAATATTACATATAATACTATCGTATTATAGTCTAGATTAGCTAATTTGACCAATTGGATTTTTCCTTAACTCTCGAATATTTGGGAGGTGTTTGTTTGTATGTGTAGATGTATATACAAGCAAGGTATTTCAAACCCATATTTGAAATTTGTTACTACATAAATCAAGGTAGAGGGTTCTTTTAGTCCTGTCCCATCATTTGAGAAATTCTAAAGAGGAGTTTGCCAGCAGGATGGGATTTAGGTTACCAACAAGAAATCACGAACACGAGCATTTGCTCAAGTCTTTTGATCGCTAACCTTTTATTCCTAAGAAGTGTTTTAAGAACTCAAGTAATCTTTTCAGACAAGACTTTAAAACTAACAAAAATGAAATATTCTTAAGCCCTGATAAAATAATGAGAACTGTATGTAAATGTTCAAAAAGGTAAAGATCTTCTCCCCAAAAGGATACAGTGACATTTTTCCTCTATTTACAACTGGTTCTCAGTAGTAAATTAGTCAGACAGACGCTGGGGCGGGGGGGGGGGGGCTGTCAACCTGGGTGAGGTTCTGGCATAAGACATACTCTCATACAGGACTTGGTTGAAACATTTGACATCTCAGAAATTATCCATGTTTTGACATGAATCTTTATAATTAATGGGAAATTTTAAGTCAGGAGGAGTCTACACAGGGCGAGAGTAATGTTTCTAAATAGCCAAAAACATGGGCTTTTTTTTTTTTTTCTCTTATTCTCTGTCTTTTTGAAGATAAAACAAGTTGAATGGACAGCATCCTCTAGGACCTGATATTTAAAAATTGTGCATCTCTACTTGGTCTGCCTTCTAGAACTCTTTGTATTTAGTCAAGATGAAAGTGTTATGCTAATGGAGTTATCCTCTTAAATGGAATGCAAGAGGAAAGTTAGAATATAGATTCCAAGTTAGAGCCCTGTTTTCCAGAAGTTGTTGTGCAGACAGTGGTTGGTTTGCTCACTTCCTACCATGAGCCACAAGTGGAAGAGGGCAGTAGCTCTCTGTTTTAGGATTATCCCTGTGAATCTACTATTTGTTTATGAACTTTCAGATCTTTTTGAGGGGGGGAGGAAGAAGAGATATAATCTGAATAAGAAAATGTCAATATTTTGATTGGATATTTAGTGTTGTAAATCTGTCTCCTGGATCGCATGTCACTTTGAGGAGTAATGTTTACTCTTTCCCGATTAAGGAACAACACAATTGGAAGTTAATTTACAGCTGAATTATTTTCCCCATATAAGTAAAGTGCCAGCTATAGCTAGTAGCTGCTGTCCTCCCTAACTCTACTCCCCAGTGAAAAGAAAAAGGACTGAAGTCTCTGAAAAGGACTGAAGCCAGTGTTAGACATTTCAGCCGCTGTTGATGGTGATTATTCGACGTAAATGATGACATTTATAGACCCAAGGGTTCAATTTAGTGAGTGTTACACATTCATCCGCACCTTGTTAAATCTCAGTACTTGTAATTTTCTCTAGAAGTCTTCTTTTGTTTCCTTCCCTGTCAAAAGTGCCCTTCCTGTTGTGAGAATAAAAGATGTATTTCTGGCCCACTACAGGTGGGGCACACAACTTGAATCACTGTTCTAGGAGTGGTAATCAGGATTTGTTTTTATCCAACAATGTCTCTTCCCTGTTATGTCCTGCATATGTATGAGAGGTCTCTGCCCTTGGTTGGGGGAGCAGATCAAGCCCATTTTGTTGGCCAGCATGGGAGACAAACATGTGCTCTTCATGTAATACCTAGTGCTTGATCTAGGCAAATATATTAGCACCTCAATTTGAAGATTTGTATCAGATTTGAATCCTTTCTTCACTGGAGCAATGGCTCCTATGTGCTAAAGTGTTACTGTATCATCTTTAATGAAAGTTTATTAATATGATCCTCTAATAGATATTATCACACAATATTATTCTTTTAAAATAAAAATAACATACATCGTATAATAGTGAGACACTTGTTGTATAAATTATTCTAACCCAATAACATGATTAACCTTAAGAATTTGGTATAAAAATACATGAATTGCAGAATGGAGGAACTGAACATAATGCTACAACTGCTAAGAAGTATAAAGTCGTGAGAATTGATTTAAGTGAATGTCTAATAGTGTGTTTATCAAATGTCTCTTCTCAAGGGTATTGGTTGTCAGAACTCCTGTCATTTCAATGGGCACAGATTCTTTGTAATTATTTGCTAAGTGTCATCAACATATTCTATTGCTATGTGAGCACAGTCAATCTCAAGTAATGCCATGTGTGCTAAGACAATACAGTCCATAAAGAAGTTTTCACCTTGGGTAATATGGACTAAAATCCTGCTGCTGTTTTAATTGGTGCAGGCTTCTTTTTGTCTCAATAGTGTGCTTAGTGGTTTTCTAGAGTGAGTCGAATCCTCCAAGTTAATCAGGATTATCCCTGTGAATCTACTGTTTCTTTATGAATTTTCAGATCTTTGGGGAGGAAGAAGAGATATAATCTGATTAAGAAAATGTCAGTATTTTGGTTGATATTTAGATTGAATTACTTATGTCTACCTATTTCTGAAAGGCATTAGACCATATGTAATATGTTCCTTGGTTTAGGGAGGGAGCCTATCAGAGGATGTGCCCCTGGAGCAGGTGAATGGGGAATCCATTCGTGATTCAGTGAAACATGTTGGGGAAAATGAGCATAGAATATGGAGAGAGGTATTTAGTAAGCACTGGAGCTTGGACTTGTTGGAAAGAGTCTTCAACAAACTGGTAAACGGACCGTTTTTTTTTTAAAAATCATATTTGAATAAACTTCCCAGAAATACTGAGGTCAGAATATTTTTGAAAACTTCGGGAAAACAACAACATTTTTTTCTCCAAAAAAACTTACAAAGTCCATGTGACTATCAACACAGAGTGACAGGCAAGGCTAGAGCTGTGAGAGTCCTGAAGCTTATGCAACTGGGGGAGACTCTTTAAGCAAACAAACAAACAAAATGACCGTAAAGACACATTATCAGTGACCCTCCCACGCCTGAAAGCCTGTTCTGGGGAGAAGACTGGAGCTCAAGAATGTCTGCTCCTTTGAGTTGATTTGGAAAAACAACCCCAAATCATTCAAGAGTACTAAATAAAGGACATATTCACTGACAAAAATCTCAATTAACTGAGCAAATTTGAATTTCAATTTTTCCCTTTAAATCAAAATCAGAATTTGAATATAAAAGTATACTTATAAAAGTATAAAAGAGTTCAAACAATTTGGAATGAATAGATCCAGGGTTTACCTGCAATTCTAATTCTAATCCTGAAAAACAAATATGAAATTAACCTCTGGATCTTCTCCCCACTTAACTTTTCAGAGCCTTTAAAGGCTTGGCTTCAACATACAAAGTTCTTCAGAGTAACTTCCAAAGTGTCCCCACTCAATCTGCCTACCTGGGGCCCGTTGCGGTGCTGATTGCTATAGGCCCTGTTGCATCGTATTGAATAACTTTTAAAAACTGAATTATTTATGTCTACCTATTTCTGAGAGGCAGGAAACCATATGTAATACGTTCCTTCAAAATATCATACTTGTTTTTTCCAGTTTGAGTTCTATGGCATAAGGTTAAAATCTTTGTGCTAATTAAAGTTATACACAACTTGTAAATACTGTAAAAACTAACACAACATTGTAGATCAACTATACTCCAATGTAAAATAAAAAGTTAAAAAAAGAGAGGGTATGATAGAGTGACCTTTTGACATTATGCAGGAACATTGTTTAATAGGCCCACATGATTGTTTAGTTACCTAGAAGAATGCACCCATGTCTGACTTGGTCATTTACTATTTGATTGGAGTTTAGAAGCTGAAATTCATGATTTCTTTTTTTTTCAGGTACATATGGTAACTACAAAGGTTTTATTGCCCTGTAGGACATTGATCAGTTTTTTTGTAACCTAGCAATCTCATTCTAATGTTCTTCTATAAATGCCTGTAAATTCCTAGTTTCTCAAAATGCTCTTTTACTGGATTAGTCATTAATGAGTTTATGATTCTTTGGCATGCATTTGTTCTATATTTGTACGTGTTGTGTTTTTAACTTTTTGAAAACAATGCTTTGACATAGAGATTGCACATGTCTGGTAGGTGTACACATAACCTTGTGTGATAATACATGTGCTTAGTTTGAGTGTTGCTTTACAATAAATTTCCTTTCTGGTTCATTAGAAACTTTACTTTTCAATAATAATATAGGGAGTCTGGCTCACAATAAAAAATAAAAATATTCTCCTTAGTTTCCAGGTAATGGGTATTTTCAGTGTACTGATTTGAAGTAGAATTGAAACAAAGTACTTGAAATTTTGAGTAGTTTAAAGTTAGAAACTATATAATTTTTATTTAAATATATGCCCATTTAATGGACCAGTTTAAAAAAAAACCTCCCTCCAAGGCTGTTAATCACAAATGAAAAAATGATATATTTTATCTAGGCTATGGCTTTTATTAAGTTTTTACTCGGTAGTACATCAGGAAAAGATACTCATGGAGGATGTGCTAGTTATAGCTAACTCATGGAGAGAAACTTGAAAAAAGTTTGTTTTTTAAACTGGCAAATATGATACTTTCGGATGAGTCATTTTAGGGATATGGTAAATGGTGTATCAGATATTTAAATGTATGTGTTCCTAAGTTGTATCACCTGTGGTTCCATCTCTGGCCTTAGTGGCTGTCACCTGTGGAGAAGGAATTTTTATGCCACGTGTTCACTGGACCACTGTGGGAGGAAGGGGCTGGTGAACCTTGTTTGGAATCAGTGGCAGTTTCGATAACCTCAGAAGCCACTTAACGCTGTGGCATAGACCTAGGGTCCCCACATGCTCGTTTCAGTAGCATCTCATTACTTGGGGTGTTCGAGACCCAACAGAGGGTTTCTCTGGAGCTTAGGAGCAAGCAGTGACATTGCTGCTTGGATGATGCAGGAGCGACCTGCTGCCTTGAGACATAAGACCAGGTGCCACCTGCAGTTCTCAAGGTTGTAATTAGTTTTTATTTTAACATTTATAAATCCTCAGGCAGCCAAAGAGCTTGATAAAGTTAAGCTAAATACACTCTTCCTCGGAGTGGTGAATTGGTGGGAGAAGTGGCAGAATGAACCATGTGTGTGTACGTATGTTTGTGTGTCTTAAGGGAGGCTGGTTGGGTAGAGAGACCTGCCGAAGGAATTAAAAACCACTGTCAATAGTTGTAAGAGAGGCACAGATTGGATTAGGTGACAATCCAGTTACGTGGGATTGAGCTATTTCTTACTTGTTACCATGCAGAACGGATATTCTCCACTTTGGATTTCTGAGCATGTGAGTAATCAGGAAATACAAAGACATCTGCCCTGACCCAGTTGAACCCCAGTTGAAACTATTGCCTTCACGTGTCGGAGGTGTTTTGTGTTCTAGGATATTGCTATGCAGCCACCGTTAGAACCAGCAGCACTTAACCTGCCTCTGAGGCCTTCCCAGGTCCTGGTTCCTATTAATACAGTTCTAAGGAATGGCTGGTAGGATTTTGATTTAAAGGCGAGTAGATATAATAAAGGGAATCTGATTAGCATGCGAAAATAATTCAGTAATTTGATTCAGGTCAAAGAAAGTAATTTTAATATAAACTTCTATTATGGAAGAAAATATTTTAAGAACTGTTAACTATTTTAATGTCTCAGATTTGGCTGATGTAAGAAAAATAATATGTTTCTATAGACATCTGTTCAAATGTTTGGAGATTATCAAAATTAAGGATTTGTCATATAGCTTTACGTTTGCTGTGTCTTTGATGATTAGAAACTTGAGAATAAGGACATTGCTATACACTAAAAGTATAATAATACAACATAAAAAGAAAAATATAGCTGTGTAATGTCATCAAGCTGGCTAGCTGCTGTGTGTCTGTGATTCTTAGGCTTCTCTGCAACGTTGTGTTAATTCATGGAAGTTTTCTTGTTTTAATTAATTAATTAATTAATTAATTTTTGGCTGTGTTGGGTCTTCATTGCGGCACTGAGGCTACGGGCTTTCTCTAGTTGCGACCAGCGTGGGTTACTCTTTGTTGTGGTGCGCGGACTTCTCATTGAGGTGCCTTCTCTTGTTTCGGAGCGTGGGCTCTAGGCGCAAGGGCTTCAGTAGTTGTGGTGCGTGGGCTTAGTTGCTCCGCGGCACGTGGGACCTTCCTGGACTAGGGATCGAACCCGTGTTCCCTGTATTGGCAGGCGGACTCTTAACCACTACTCCACCAGGGAAGTCTCGATTCACGGAAGTTCTGATAAGAAAACCTGTGAGCCTTGACATTTCAGAGCACATCCTTTTCTATGGTGTGAACCATGCCGTCATTGCGAGGGGTTAAAAAAATTGGGGGACTGAAAGAGGATATGTTGACTAGAGTTTAGTTAAGGTACGTATAAGAGAGTTTAAGGGAGCGAACGCCAAATTACTCTTTGCTTTCTTAAAGTGACAAGGAACATTTCTGAAAACTATTTTTTCTGGCATAGAACACAGTAGAATTGACAGATCTCAGAGTCAATTACCTATTAGAGGTAAGTCAAATGATCTATTTTGAACTATGGTACAAGGTTAACAAACATAATATTGATTTTCCAGTTTATAAGAATAAACTTTGGATCATAATTATTTACTATTCTTTTGTCATGATGAACTACTGATCTATTTTAAGAAACCTGAAAACCTGATCTTTGGGAGATTTGCATCGCTATGGACTGATTTCACTTGTTCTTCTTGTAAGTGATAGGATTCATTTGTTGGAAGATAGGCTGCATGCTTGCCTAGGGAAAGTTCCTTTTCCTCATGAATATTGCTGCAAGGTGAAGCAAGAGTGGGAAGATACATCCTGCAGGCTATTGCGCGTTTGAGCATGAAAAGGACATATGTTGTATCTTAATCTCCATCCCAGTTCCCTAGGGATGAGACTGGCTTACCCACCCTCCCAAGGCCTCCTTCCCAACCCCCAGCATCAACATGCCCAGAGCCTTCACGAGCATCTTCTTCCATTTTCTTAGATGGAGGTGATGCCGAATGACTTCCTGGGTTGACTTGCGTGGATTTGGCCAGCCAAAGAGGTGTCCTTCCTCCTTCACTACTTCCTGTGGGATCCATCCCCCTGAGGTCTTCCACTGTTATTCCATTTCCCAGGTGTAAGAGGGACTGAAGTGGGAGGATGGCAGTGAGAATGAAAAAGTGACACTGCACACAAAGAACACTTTCAGGACTTAATGGTTGTTTGATTCTATGTGGAGTAATAAGAAATGGGAGTGTGAAGGACTGGGGTATTGGCAAGTGACTTAAACAAAACGGGGAATTGTTGGTTCACATCATTGCATTTCAGGCAAGGTTAGATCCAGATGAGGCTGTGCCATCAGGATCAGCCTCTCTTCATGTTTCCGCTCTGTCTTCCCAGTGTCAGCTTGATGCTCAGGCAGGAATCTGCTTGGTAGCTCCATGTCCAAGGTCGACCTTCCTAATCACAGTGATAGAGAGAATGCTTTCCTCTATTTGGACTTTGGTCCTTATTACCCTGAAGCACTAAGCATGTATTTATTTGTTTATTCCCTCAGCTCAAGCTCCAAGAAAGCAGAGACTTCCTCTTTCTTTTTTGTTGTTATTCCTACTTCCTAATCCCCAGAGCACAGGGATGGTCCTGGAAGACAGTGGGTTCTCAATACATATTTGTTGGATAAGTAAAAAGGTGAATGATTCTCTTTCCCCAAACATCCAGCAAGATCCCCAGATCTGACTTCCACTGTTTTGTCTGTGTTGTGACTGCTCTTATCCAGCTACTGTGACAGGAAAGGTTGGCCCTCATGACCAGTGGTGGAGCCAGGAAGTGATTGCAACTTGATCCTTGACCAGGTGCTTTGACTGCATCACTTTGACAAGAAAGCAAAATGCACAATCCATTTAGGTAATTAGTTTAACATCTATTATGAAAAGCACTAGCTTTCAGGCTCTTACTGGCTTCATAGAACAGATGCTTGGTTACATGTCTCCCTCCTTAATCAGATTTTAAACTTCCTGAAAACAGAATCACGCTTCTTTGTTCCTGCAGTGCTTTGCTGATGGTACTCAGTAAGTACCAAATAAATGGAGAAATTAATATATTTTAAATATGCTACCTTGAAAGTATATAGAATATCTGCAGAATCCCCCCGTGTATTTTATAATCATTTTTTAGGTGGCCTAATAAAAATGAATTTTTATGTGACTATCCCTGAGCTCTCTACTAGCCAACTGATTTGTTCATGGAAGGATCCATTGGCTGATTTTGAGTGTTTTGTTTTCTTCCAGTAGGAAAATGCCTGACATAACTTCTGGCCCAAGGCTTTGATAAAAAGCATGGTGCCTGTTCTAAAAGTTGCTGGGAAGCCCTGAGGGAGAGCTTGAAAAGGCCAGGTGTCATGGGAACTACCAAAGACCAACAAGCAGCAAAGAGGAGGCCTTCTGGCAGGTATTATTAGGCAAGATGACTGTTATCTAGGGAGATCTTGATCAAGTCTGATCTCAGCAAGGCTCCATATTCAGGAGGAGCCTGAAACAGAGGTGCCTGGGGGCAGTGTGTAATTGGCATTCTCCACAAGCCTGGTTCATAGTGTCTACCTGATACTTGAAGCAGCATCTAATCCAGGTGGGAAAGGCTCACTGCACATCAGGGCAGAGGGCCTGCAGGTGCACAGGTGGCCGTTGCACTTCAGTGTAGGTGTCCAGTTGTCTCCTTGACACCCATGAGGCTAAATTCATTTGGGTCACAGCTGCCTCTGGGAGTGAGAACCATGGACTCTGTGTCCAGTAACCTGCAACATCAAGTGGAAGCTCCCATTGTGCTTGCAGACTTGACCCCCTGGTCTAGGGTGAGGAATTTCTGAGTCTGTTTATGGCTGGCCATTATTGTCAACAAAACCTGTTATTATCTTTGAGAAGTTTTATGACTAGCTAGCTCAAAGGCATGACAAAATGCACATGCTATCACTTAAAGGCTACCTCTATTTTCAAACAAAGATTGTTCGTATTTTCAGAATTACATAGAAGGGCACAGTGGAGGTATATAAATGAAGATGATTCCAGCAGCACTCCTTCAAACAGCATAAAACTATAAAATTCAACAAGATGTACTAACATAATGAGTCACACTTTCAGATAGGCAGTGGAGTGGAGTGGTTATGAAAGGACTGTATGGATTAGGTTTCTGCTTCCACTGATTAATGCCAGCTGTGTGACCCTGGGTAATTTGCTTATCCTTTCTGTGTCTCAGTTTCCTTGTCTCCAAAAATATAAGTAATAATTATAACCCATCTCATAGACTTGTTATGAAGATTAAATTAATTAATATATATAAATAATGCCTGGAACATAGTAAGTCCTCAGTGAATTTTAGCCATTACTATTGCTCCTGTTGATCTCAAGTGTAAAATCAGAAATGTGACTTTGGTCCATGACTTTGGGTAGAATAATCAGATAAGCAATTTTAGGGAAAGGCATTTATACTGGGTATTTCCATTATTCAAAGTATTATCACTAATACTGCAAGATTAAGACAATATTACAAAAGAAGACTATTTAAAAATAAGTTTATGTCATAGAATTAGAAACTCTAACAGTACATTGATATGTTTCAGCTTTCTGTAATATTATATCTCTCTAAGCAATAAAGCTTTTCAGATTAAGCTATTTGGATTAAATTGTCACTAGCAACTTTGACTTCTTTCGGTTTTATATATTTTTCCGTTAGCTGAAAAGGCCTCCCCAGATTAAGAGAATATGCTGCTGAAACATATACTGCTTGTTATCTGGCTGTTTTTTATGAAGTCTTCTAAGACATATAGTATCTGACCATCAATATGGGTTGTTTGACGTTTATAATAGTGAAATGAGTGTTAGTGTCCAAGTCAAACATATTTTGTATGCTTTGGAATGTCATCTCACTCAGAATGGGTATGAAAACTTTGGTGTGGATCCTTGGAAAGAGAGCATTACTGTTTGATTGTGAAAGGTTAGGTTTAGCCCCATCTCTTGAATTTTCTCATGTCCCCTTTTCTTCAGTCATCCCATCACTGACTTATTCAAACCCTCTAAATCTCTGGCATTTACTATTGTTGTCTTCATGATTTTTCTGTCTCTACCTCACCTCCTTCTGATCCATTTGCTATCCTGCTGCCAGAATAATCTTTCTAAAGACCACTTACCTGATGATCTTGCTTTTCTGGGTAAAGATTTTCGAATCTTCCCTCACATCACACACACACACACACACACACACACACACACACACACACACACATTTATTCCTTGAAAGGTCCCTTCCCTTCACTTCCTGTTCCTAGTCCCTCCTTTAACTGACCCTAAACTACAACCACCACCTAGCTACACTGGCATTCTTCCATCAGGACTTTCAGTTACCCCTCCCTCTACTTCTGGCACTTTCTCTCCATGTCTTGTCTTCCTGTTGAATATAGTCATCTAGGCTCTTACAGATCCATTTCCAGGAAACATATGCTCACAATAAAAATAAAAACATAAAATGCAAGAGGAAGAATCATCAGAAGTAATAAACTACAGAATTAGACCAAAATAAATGTATATATTGAAATAGATTTAGGATATAAAATTTGTTTTATATGTATAAAGAAATAAAAGAGTAGAAGAATGGAAAGAATAAGAGACTATCAAAATGATCAAGTAGAATTGAAAAAGAGTAGTATTGAGAAATGAAAAATGTAATCACTGAAATAAAGAATTTAGTGAATGCTGAAACAGCAGATTAGACACAGGTGAAGAGAGACTCAACAGATTAGAAGACACATTTGAAATAAATAAGCAGCATGCACCACAGAGAGATGAAGAGATGGAAAATATGAAAGCCAGGTTAGGGGACAGGGTAAAGCGATTGATTTTTGTATCTGATCTGAGTTCTAGAAGGAAGAGCGTGTGGGAAAAAGAAATACTTAAGAGATAATCTATGGGAATTGCCCAGAATTGAAGACAATCACCAATGTTTAGATTCAGGAAACCTCTCAAATCCCTAGTAATAAAAAGGAAAATAAATTCCCACCCAAAACAACACTTTATATTGGAACTGTAGAACACCAGAATCAAGAGGTGTTAAAAGCAGATAAAAGATAAGTATAACAAATAAACAAACAAAATCAGAGACAAGAACTGTTAAAGTTCTGAGAGGGAATAATTACCAACCAAGAATTGTAGACTCATTGACTTTCTCTTTCTTTCTCTTTCAAGAATGAAGGTAAGATAAAGCCATTCACAGAAATATAAAATCAAAGAGCATTTAAGGCCAATTAACCTTCACTAAAGAAGTGTTAATGGATATACTTAACAAGAAAGAAAATTATTACAGAGGGCAGTTATGAGTACTTATAATCTAGTAGCTAGAAACAAATGGCAGGTCCTCAGGTATAATCACATATTTGAACAGTAATAAAGCTGTTTGTACAACAACATCTTTATGAAGTTGATGGAATTCAAAGGAAGAAAACAAGATAAATCTAAGTGAACAATTGAAAATATAGTTGGAAAACGCTTACCAGACTTAAAGCATTCTAAGGTCCCTGCATTATTTTGTTTAATTTTAGGCTTTGTTAAATTGTTAAGCAGAATGCAGTGTAAAATTTTAAGGATGACCACTTGAAGAAGAGTAATAAGACATACACATTTCAAACCAGTAGGAAAAATGGAATGGGATGGGGGTAGATTTCAGTCTGTTCAACAGAAAGCAAGAAGAGAGGGGAGGAGAAAATAACTGAGAAAAATAGACAAATAAGCATAAAATAAAATAAAATGAAGTGATAAGGATATAGAGATTTGAATAAATTATTTCCAACTTTGATTTTAAGGATATACATATAACAGTTAGAAAATATTATGCAGGCTTTTCAATTACATGTGCAGTATTTACATTTTTACTTAACCATAAAACCAGTTTCAATAAATTTAAAAGAATTAGTAACATAAAAATAAAATTTCTTAAAACTGAAAAGCAATAATGTATCTCACTTACAAAAGCTCATATTGTGCTGAGTTAGATGAATGGAAAACAATAATTAAAAAAAAAATACCTAGAAACATGGTCACATTTTAAACCACCAAAAATAATGATATAAACTTATTTGCTATAATGGAATGAGAGCTAGTTTAACTTCAGCAGAGCTGTAATACAAGAAGCAAAAAGAAATATAGAAATAAGTATAAGTTCTGAAGGAAAATAACTTTTTTACTAGAAACTATTATTTAAACCATCGTAAAACATGAGTGGAGAGGATGAAGAGGGAGACTAAAATCTTGCTAATATTCTTTGAGACATAAGTAGAATTTAACCATGGACATTGTTTAAAAATTGAGATAAAGTATTGCGTTATAAATAGAAGGATGATCAGTAGAAAATAAATTAAATGTGATATTTTGTGTGCTTTTCAAAATCATGAAACTGATTTTCCTCCTCAGAAAAAGTCCTGTTTTCTGTTTCATGTTTTAATATGATTGCATGTTTTTTCATTCATTGTTCTTTCATCTGATAGTGAGAATATTCTTGGTTAAACAGTGAAAGTTTGATTGTACTTTAGAATAGGTGTATGAGGCTATTTAAGCATGTGGATTTTTTTACCCAATCTATTTTTTTTATAGACTACTGTTGGCTTGCGGAAGCAGACCTGTGAAAACTGTTAAGGATGATGAGTAGCACCACTGGGTGGATTTGGGTGACACAATATAATTCACGTCCTTAACATCTTACTATTATTATACGTAGAAACTTTCACCAATTATTGTTGCTGATAAATAACTGAAACATTTTCCTGTAAGTGATTAAAATATTTGTCGATTTCTCAGATTTTTAAATAGAATGAAATTGGATCTTATGATGCATTTTCTATAAAAATCTGGAGATCCTTTTAGGTTAACAGATTTGTATCTTTTATAAACTAATTTTAAGTTCTATAATCTTATATAATGCTTATATGTAGTCTTATGTATAATATACATATAGTCAGGTTTACGAAAGAGAAGACCATTTCCATACCTGGTATAATTCAACAAATTCTGTGAATTTTTAATTTCCACTTGCTGCGGAATTAAAATGTTTCACCTTCTATTTGACATGAGTGCTGTACACCAGCACAGTTTGGAAGTTTTGTACAGAAAGGGAAAAAAACACCCTCTTCAGAAAAATTTTTAAAGAAATGTTTAGTTGTACCTTGTGAAAATAGTACCAAATAGTTATTTTATCTTTTTTT